>NC_090808.1:46394094-47014094 GCF_036512215.1 Solanum lycopersicum | reverse complement strand
ATTGAACAAGTTGATTTCTAAGGACCTAGTCCGAGGTTTGCCCAAAATGAAGTTTGCTAAAAATAAAATATGTGAAGCTTGTGTTAAAGGAAAGCAAATCAGATCATCATTTAAGCCCCATAATCAGGTAACATCATCAAGAACCTTAGAGCTGCTTCATATGGACCTTTGTGGACCCTTAAAAGTTCAAAGAAGAAATGGCAAGAAGTACATTTTGGTAATTGTTGATGACTATTCAAGATGCACCTGGACGATATTTTTGAGATCAAAGGCAGATATAGATGATGAGCTGGTGGTATTCTTCAAAATGATTCAAACCAAATTGAATCATGTTGTTTGCAGCATTCGATCTGATCATGGTACAAAGTTTGAAAACTCAACACTTGATAGATTCTGTATGGAAAATGGTACAAGCCACAATTTCTCTGCTCCAAGAACTCCTCAACAAAATGGAGTAGTGGAAAGAAAGAACAGAACCTTGGTGAACATTGCCAGAACTATGATTATTAAATCAAATCTTCCTCAACGTTTCTGGGCTGAAGCTGTTAACACAGCATGTCATGTTACCAACAGGTGTCTAATAAGATCTGTGATAAATAAGACTCCATACGAACTGCTCAACAACAGGAAACCAATGCTGAGCTATCTCAGAGCATTTGGATGCAGATGTTTTGTGCTGAATAATGGGAAGGATGATCTGGGAAAATTTGATCCCAGAAGTGTAAGGAGTATTTGTTGGTTATTCTTCATCCAGCAAAGCCTACAGAATATTCAACAAACGAACACAATGCATTGAAGAAAGCATTCATGTTGTTTTTGATGAAAATGGAAGCTTGAAGAATGATGGATCAAATGATGATGATGATGTGCTGAAAATGCTAAAATCCAAGAAGATTGAAGGTGCTGAAGCTGATGCAGATCAACAACTAAAAAATGATTATGATGATCGGAATCACAGTCTACCAGAAGAGGATGCTGAGGTTGAACAGGATGATATGGTACCTGGTACTACTCAAAACTCCAGCCAGAGTACATCAGACTCCCCAGAAGATGATGTCACTCCTGATGAAGAAGATCATGTTGATCTGCCAAATCAGTCTGCTGCAAAGTCAGGATGGAAGCATAGTTCATCACATCCTCTTGCTAATATCATTTCTCCCTTGAATTCTGGAATTCAAACTAGATCAAAAACAAGAAATCTAGTTGCATTCTCAGAATTCATATCATCCATTGAGCCTAAGAATGTAAAAGAAGCATTAGGTGATGCAGACTGGATCAATTCTATACAAGAAGAACTTCATCAGTTTGAAAGAAGTAAGGTATGGTACCTGGTTCCTCGACCTGAAGGCAGAACAATAATAAGAACCAGGTGGGTATTCAGAAACAAACTTGATGAAAATGGAGTGATTACTAGAAATAAATCCAGCCTGGTGGTGCAAGGATACAATTAAGAAGAAGGAATTGACTATGATGAGACTTTTGCACCTGTTGCCAGAATGGAAGCTATTAGAATCTTAATGGCTTTTGCTGCTTTTATGGGGTTCAAGCTATATCAAATGGATGTGAAGAGTGCATTTCTGAATGGAGATCTCAAAGAGGAGGTGTATGTCAAGCAACCTCCTGGTTTTGAAGATACAGAGCTACCAAATCATGTGTTCAGATTGAATAAGGCACTATATGGTCTAAAACAAGCTCCAAGAGCATGTTATGAAAGGTTGTCAAAGTTTCTGCTGAAGAATGGTTTCAAAAGAGGCAAGATAGACAATACTTTGTTCTTATTAAAAAGAGAACAAGAAGTGCTTATCATTCAAGTTTATGTGGATGACATAATTTTTGGAGCTACTTCAGAATATCTCTGTGAAGAATTCTCATCACTGATGGGAAAGGAGTTTGAAATGAGTATGATGGGTGAGTTGACATTCTTCCTGGGGCTGCAAATCAAGCAATCATCAAATGGAATTTCAATATGCCAGGAGAAGTACATCAAAGAGCTGCTGAAGAAATTCAATATGTTTGATTCCAAACCTATTGACACTCCTATGGGAACAAATTCCAAGATGATAGTAGAAGAATCTGATCCCCTTGTGAATCAGACAATGTACAAAGGAATCATTGGCTCCTTGTTATATCTGACTGCAAGCAGGCCTGATATTGTATATAGCGTTGGAATGTGTGCTAGGTTTCAAGCATGTCCTCGTGATTCACACCCGAAGGCTGCAAAACGTATTTTTAGATACTTGAAGAAAACAGGGGACCTGGTTTTCTTTTATCCTACAGGTGATACTTTTGATCTTGTTGGTTTTGCAGATGCTGATTTTGCAGGTTATCAAGTTGACAAGAAAAGCACCTCTGGAATGGCTCATTTCCTTGGATCATCACTTATTTCTTGGGGCACCAAGAAGCAGAACTTTGTGGCTCTTTCCACTGCTGAAGCTGAATATGTAGCTGTTGCAGCCTGTTGTTCTCAATTGCTGTGGATCAGGCAACATTTAGAAGATTTTGGAATCCACATCAAAGCAATTCCTCTCATGTGTGACAACACTAGTGCTGTGAGTATGGGAAAGAACCTAGTTCATCATAAGAGCACAAAGCACATTGATGTTAGACATCATTTTTTGAGAGATCATGTTGAGAAGGGAAATATTGTGCTCACATACTGTCCAACGGAGGAACAGATTGCAGACATCTTTACTAAGGCTCTCCGCAAGGATCAATTTGAGAGAAATCGATTAAAGTTGGGGATGTTGATCTCCAAGTGATGCTTTTAGCCTTCAACAGTAGAACTCCCTTGATGGTTAGAATTGCAGTGCAGGTATCCTCTGTGTGAATTTTAAATATTTGAACAAGATCCCTTTTTGTATCTTTCGTAGGTATACTCTCAATAGGGACCTGCTCAGCAAAAGAAGAGACTAGAACAATTAAGGAATGAAGTTAAACTCTACCATGGTACCTGGTACCTGTCCAGGTTAGCATTTTACATTAAATTTAAACTAAAAAATTTGACCGTTGAAAATGCCACGTGTCAGTCATCGGTAACTCTGACCGATAAGTCCAATTGTTTCTCCCTCAAACGACGCATCTAATCAAGGACCTGACACCTTTTCACTTCTTTTAAAAGGGGTCTTTTCTTTTTGAAACTCTCATCCGTCTCTTAACTTTATCTCTTTCATTTATCACAAGGCTTATCAAATTCAAAGGCAAATCTGTCTTCTTCTTCTTCTTCTTTTTGTTCTTCAACGAACCCTTCCAGTATCACAAACATGTCTTCCTCTTCATCTTCTTCTAAGCAACTGTTGGATGCACTTAGTGAAATTACGCCCCTTGCATTCTATTCTCCAACAACTGCTCAAGCCAGCCTTCCTCCCCCACCCAGTCCTCCAGAAAATACTCCTGATAACCCTTTCTTCCCCATCTATCTAAACACTTCTACAGTACATACTGTACCTGGTCCATGTGAAGACATGTTACCTGACAACATGTTTGAAGGAGATCTACCAAAACACAGGACTTCCGAGTCTAATATACTGGTTGCGAGTGAGGAACTCGTGATTGAGAGCCTCGTAATGATGAGAGAAGAGGCTAGAGCAGAACACACTGATGCCCTGGAAAGAGAAGAGGTAAGGCCTTCTCAACCCATTTTCGATAAAACCCCCGATTTAGGGTGGTATTCTTCTTCCTCTTCATCTGAATCTGCAAGTGAGGAAGAACCATTAAAATGGAAGGTGGAGAGTCGAAAAGGGAAGGAAAAGGTCGTGGAGGAGGCTCCTAAGAGACGACCTAATACAAGGTCTGCTGCACAAAAGTTGATAGTAGATGCCTTGAAGGCAAGTGCTCGCTCTGCTGCTGCACTCAAAAATTCACGAACCTTCAAGGTATCAAATTTTAGGATACCTGAAGGAAAATTGGTTGAGTTGTCGGGAGAAGAGGTTGAGAAGAAAACTAAGAAAAGAAAGTCAGAAAAGAAAAGGGAACGGGCTACAAGGAAGGTGGAAAAATCACAGTCAAAAGGGAAGAGGATAAGGCAGTCAAAGGAACCTGGTCCTCAAGCCAGGAAAGTGGAGCATGTCAACTTGCAGGAAGTAGTTGACAGTCTGAGGAAACAAGCAGTTCTCGCTGGAAGAGTGTTTGATATGGGGATTATTACTCTTCCTGGCATGGATTCTCTGCATGACATGGTGGAGATCCAATCTTGGCTGCACCTGTTCAACAAGAAATCCCCCATCCCTCATCCTCCATGAAGAAGAGGTTCGTGAATTCTATTACAATGTTCAATTCATGGAAGATAGGAGTCTCCTCACACGTGTGAACAATATTGCTATTTCTTTGGATGAGGTGGTGTTGGGCAGAATCCTTAGAGTGCCTACAGAGGGGACCCGGTCCGTGCTGAGCAAAACTTGCTCTTCAGAATTTGCCTCTATGATTTCTATGACTCCCACAACTAAGGTTGCTGGGATATATAAGAAAATTATGAAGAGTGAATATCAGCTGGTCTTCGAGTTCGTCAACAAAGTGGTCCTTCCTTGCACAGAAAAGAGGACACTTGCTACTGCTGCTGACTTGTACGTAATGGAGTTGCTGTGCAGCTTTGAGGCTCTGAGCCTTCCTAGTCTCATGATTGAACACATTCACAAAACAGTTATTGAGAGGAAAGGAGTACATGGAATGGGGTATGGATACTTTCTCATTGAAGTATTCAAGCATTTTCGGATTCCTCTTGGTATTAAACATGAGATTGAAGAACTCACTGTGTGGTTGAGTAGTAAAGAGGCTGAAATTGTTGTACTCAAAGCAGAGCTGCTTACTGCACAGAGTGAGGGACCTGGTTCTTCAGTTGTACAAACTCTGGAGAAAGAGAATAATGAGTTGAATGCGAAGATAAGTGCCCTGGAAGAGAAGGCCATCAAGGATAATGATGCTGCCAATGCACGACTCACTCTTGTTATCCAGTCCCTATCTAAAACTCCCCCCCCCTTCCTAAACTGTCAATCAATCCTTCCCCGTGTCATTTATTTTTGTGTGGCTAATCATCGTGTTGATGGATTTTTAGTTTGTCTTTAATGTATTTATGTTATAATGGCATGTTGGTTACTTTATTCCTTTGCTGTTCTTCCTATGTTCTTTTGCGATTGCTCTTCCTCTACTGTTTGATTGCTTATTCGCTTTGATCTTGCTCAGTATTTATGTTGACTCAATGGTTTACTGCATATCTTTTTTATGATCCCAAAAGAGGGAAGTAAACTATTAGTAGCTAAATAAGGGGGAAGTAATCTGTTAGTACCTAAATAAGGGGGAATATACAGTAAGGGGGGATACACTGTCAGGGGGAACAATTCTGGTGAAGATCTCAGATCATATCATTGTTTGTCATCATCAAAAAGGGAGAAAATGTTATTTGTAGTTTTGATGATTTGACAAACTTAGGGACCTCATAAAGGTACCGGGTTTTCTACTTGAGTATTGCAGGTGTCCTGTTTGAAGTATTGCAGATGAAACAAACCCAGGGACCTAGTAGAGGTACCAGGCTCTCATGATGACGAGCCAGCCGACTGCCAGCTGGAGACGGTACAGAAAGTAGGTGCACACTTCCCGATGACGTCAGAAAGTGTGACTCTTCCAGCCAATGGCAAAGAAGTTTAGGAAAGTGACTTGCCCATATAAAAGGCACTTTCCTAAACATTTTTGTTTAGTTTTTGCAACTTGATAAAAACTTTTCAAAAACTCTTGCAAAGGCTACACAAAGCAAAGGCAGAATTATTCCAAGGACAACAGCAACATCTAGAGCTTTTCGTCTAGTTGTTTAGGAATTTATTCTCTTGTTCTTAAATTGTAAACCACTCTTGAATCTATAAAGGAATTGGTGTGTTGTGTTAGAAGTCTAGGTTGTCCAGGTGGGATAGCTTAGTGGGTAGATTGTTTTTCTACTTAGGCTTGTTGAGCAATAGAGGACTATTGCTTAACGGTAAGATTGATAACTCTTTCTTACGTTTGGTGTAATCGTGTTTCGCTTTTACTTTTGAAGATTAGTGAAAACGATTGAAAATCCCGTGAGACAAGTCGTGGTTTTACTCCCTTAAGCAAGGAGGTTTCCACGTAAAATCATTGTGTTGATTTTACTGCATTTAACTTTCTGTTTTATTCATTAGTATAGTAAGGGACCTAGTCCATTACTTGTTAAGTAAAGGCATACATTCTATCACCTCTTTTGTAACACTCTCATTATGGTGTCTATAAACAATTTCTCACTTACTTAAAAAATTAGCATATAACACTTCGCATTGAACAAATTTCACCTTGACGAAAATTAAATAAATCAAATATTAGTTAAAATTAAGGATTAAAACTTATTACCCCAAGAAAATATTATTCTGCTTAAATTAAAATATAATATATTTTTCTACTTCAACTTCATCTTTACCCCACCCCCACTCCCGGCTTACATCCCCTCCGAATACTGATTTAGGAATTATTTTATTTTTAAAACAAATACAATTCGCTCCATCCAATTATTTGCTTCAATTTTTTATCGAAAATATATTTTACTTGTTGTTTCAAGACTTTTTTAAAAAATAAAATTTTTCTTTATATTATATTTGATACATTAAAAGAATTCTAAAAAATGTGTACAAAATAAAATAATATCAATTTTTGGAATAACGAGTGGTTGAAGTATGAATTTTTAAAAATATATTATAAAAGAAACTTTTAAAAAAATAAAAAGAGGAGCATTGTTCGGGTGAGGAGGTATATAAAGAGGAGGTTGTGGAGCGTGATAGAAAAAAATAATCTTTTTGGGTAAATTGGTGGTGCGACTAGCTGGAGCCCGGAAGTAGTGGATAAGAGGTTTGATGAAGAAAAAAAAAAGGTGGTAAAATAGTAGAATAAATCGGTACGTCGAAGGCCCGGCAATTCACCCTACTTTCCGCTTTTCCCGGCTACAGCCCCTAACTACTACCCCACCATTTCTTCTTCCATTTTTTTAAATATACAAACAAATAAACATCAAAACCAACTATCTTTTTTCTCTCTCTCCAGTCTCCACCTATATAACTTCCTCTCTCTCTATTTATTTCACTTCCCTCTCCCTAATTTTTTCTTCTTAATATTTTTAAACTTCAATTTAATCATTCATTTTCCATGGAAAAAGACTACTTCATCAATGGAGGAATCCCTAATCCAGCCCTTCAGTTTGAACCTACTATGTCATTCCCTTCTTGGAATCCCTTACATTCAGGGCAATCTTTGTTTAACCCCAACTGGGATCATTCAACACCTCAATTTGACTCAACTTTGAACTCGATTGTATCTTCTTCTCCTGCTGAGTTGATTGGAAAACTGGGTACTGTTTGCAGCTCCCCTCAACCGATTTTGCACAATAACAGTTATAGTAGACCCATGATGGGAAAAGATAATATACCCAATTTGGGAAGTTCACTTCCTCCTCCATTACCTGCTGATCCAGGTTTTGCTCAAAGAGCTGCTAAATTTTCCTGTTTTGGGAGTCGTAGTTTCAACGGCAGAACGAGTCCGTTGGGGTTGAACTATACGGAATTATCACATAGATCTGCTCAAACATTGGGGAACGGAAAGTTGCCTAGAGTTTCGAGTAGCCCTTCTCTCAAGCAAGGTGGATCCCCTTTGCAACTCAAGAATTCGGGTCAAACCCGGATGGAAATGATGTCCAATAACTCTAACGAGTCTGTTTCAGAGCCAAGTGGGGAAACAGCATCGAAACTTCCAACTGAATTGAATTCTAGTTCTAGAAAAAGAAAAACAGTTTCAAGAGGGAAAACAAAGGAAGATTCCCCAACTGAAGGAGTTAATGGAAACAGGGTAAGGATTATTATCTCAGTCAAAAAGAGATTTAAGTAAATGCAATAATCAAAATTTCATTTCAGGGAAGTGAAGCTGATGATAATGCAAGAGCAAAGCGATGTAAGCAAGTAGAAAGTAATGGGATAGAAAATGGAAGAGTACACATGGAAGAATCAAAGGATGATGAAACCCAAAAACAAGTTATGGAATATCAAAAGCCTACTGAACCACCAAAGGACTATATTCATGTTAGAGCAAGGAGAGGACAAGCTACTGATAGCCATAGTTTAGCAGAAAGAGTAAGCATTAACAATCACTTTGCTGTTTCAAAGACCATATTTCTCGTGTTAACAATCTCCTTTTTCCATAGGTGCGACGGGAGAAGATTAGTGAAAGAATGAAGCTTTTACAAGATCTTGTACCTGGCTGTAACAAGGTTAGCTGAAATGCATCAATAATTTATCCCTTTCTGGTAATACCAGTCCTGTTTCTAACCCGGCTTCATTAATTTGTGTACCAGGTGACAGGAAAAGCACTAATGCTTGATGAAATTATAAACTATGTACAGTCACTCCAACGACAAGTCGAGGTAATTCACAGTTTCCCTAATCGCGAATTCTATGAAATGTATTGTGATTCATCAGCTAACTCTTCTGTTTTATAGTTCCTATCCATGAAGTTGGCAACAGTGAACCCAAATTTGGATTTCCCCCTCTCCAAGGATGTAAGTATATCATGATTTATCATTCGTTCTTTTACATGACATTCTAAAACAATATCTTGTGTTCTTTCAGATATGTCAACCAAATGGCTCTGTGGCCCATCCTGTTTTCCCAATAGATAAAACATCATCTTCTTACCAACAAGGCCGGAGCGATATTCCTAATGGAGCACTAAGTCAATGCTCAGTGGACACATCAGATAACTCACTATGCCGTAGCCTGGGAATGCAATTGCCTCCCCTTGATGGATTTGCTGAATATCTTAATCAGGTAATAATAATAATTCAAGATTTAACTGATTTACAAAGACGCAAGATTTTACATTATCAGTGTATAAACCAAACATTTCTCATCATGTTATTTGATTTTAACAACTTCATTTCACCAGTTCCCTGAGGATGACCTGCAAAGCTTTGTGCAGATGGGATTTACCCAAAACCCCAACAAGGATATGACACTGCAATCACAAGGTAAGAAGAGGGATCGCGTCGAGTTTATTAAAATGCTCAATTATATAAATTGATAATGAATTGATGAGTGTTTTTATTAAAATCTTTTGATGCAGGGCCTCATCAAACGTCTCACATGAAAATTGAGATGTAGTCACCATTCATTTGTCTAGGAAGAAAGAGACTTCTGTGTATAGGAAGAGATTTTTTAGTTTTATCTTTCTTCAGAAATTGTTATTACTACTAATTGACAATATTACCTAAAATTTAATTGTACGAATTTTTTGTTTTGCTAAGTGATGAGTATTTATTGTGTAATAACATTATTAAGATCCAAGAGTCATTTGGGTGCGAACAGCACATGTAATTTTCTTTTTCTTTGTAAATAAATGAGATATTAAGATGTTATTATCATCAGCTTTCATTTTCATTCACATTGTCCATTAGTGTTCACTGAGTAATCTCATACTCAAATCTTCTAAAAGATTCCTTCACGGTTGATGTGAAATTATAGAGCAATTAAAACTGCTACTTATGATTATTCAGGTATGTTGTAACCAGCTGTAACCCCTTTCTAAATTCTTTTATGAATCATTAGTTAGAGTTCCTTATTAAATTTTACTCGTAATTTTTTATCGAAAAGATTTCTTAGCCCTAGCCAAGCAAGAGCAGATACAATGATTAACATATAACTTAGTAATTTCGGTTCGAACTCAACTCAATAAGTTATAAGTTGTGATACAATCCGGAAAACACAAATACGTATTGATATTGCCTCGGTGTTAGTGCGCAGAAATTAAACTACTTTCTGCTGATTATCAACCTGAAACAGAAGCTTCCGTCAGTGTATTTTGACAGAGTGGTAATTGATAAAACAGAAAGTAAACTTAATTGATTACTATAAAAATAAAATGATTAAAATAAGGGGGACATCAAAAGAATCCCAGGTTGGCTTTAATAGGTGAGATTCTGACTAGACTCAATGAATGATAGGACTTTAATTTGCTTCTTATTCTAAAAAAATATGAATAAACAGGAAAAAGTTAAATGGAGTAGTGGAGTTCTGGTATGGAAAGATACCCTTAAGAAATAGATTAATCATTTGATGGAAAGAGATTAACAAAAAAATAAAGTTTATGGGGTTAAACAAAACATTTCTGCTTTGCAGCCTTATCTTATTTTAATAATAAGGAGAGTTACTTCCATTATTGGTCTCACAAGCATGTTATAAATTATCACAAGGATTCTTTTAATTTGGTCTCTCTTGCATGAAAAAAATTAGGACTATAGTACTAATTATTATATCTTAAAATATTAAAGCCAACAATTTTTTAAGAAATAAGATGATCAATCATGTAACAAATAAATTATTTCTTTCACTAAAAAATTATTTGACAAAACAATATTTTTGATTGATAAACTTTGAACAAAATTAATCAATCAAAATAATTTGAACTCTACAATAATATGCTGTCTGAATGAGATTAAAGTACAACAACGAAGTTTGATCATTTGGACTTTGGACTAACATTAGTTAATAATTCATTTCCATTTCAATTTATAGAATATTGAGACTAGCTTCATTTTCTTTAGGTGTAAGACAACTAATCTTTGGTGTTACATAGATCATTACCTAATTAATCACATATTAATTAGGTTATATTATTGAAAGAAATCATGCCTGCTTTAAAGAAAATTTATTTTAAATTATATACCGTGTAACCAAAAATTGATACAAAGATCCAGAACATTTCTTAATAAATATAATTATTCGGTAACTAATCATTCTACTATAAAGTTCTGCAGCATATAATAATTTATTAATTTAGTCTGTCAGCAAAGCCAAAGAAACCCTACAAAGTTCCTTCCATTTACTAATAATAAGGAGATTTACAGGGAGATTTGCAGGCAGGACTTGAATGTCTCTTCTTAAAATTGATTTTAACTTTTCTGGTCAGAATATGCCAAATCAAATATAAAATATTGCTGTGATTTACCCTTTAATTTTGAATTTTGAATTTCTTTTTCCAACCCATTATTTGAGGACACTCCAAATTCATACCCACAGCAGTGATATACTGGTACATATTCATTGAAATTCTGAAAATGAGATTCGAAGAAAGTAGAAATCCACGAATCTTATCACTACCTTATGAAGGTAAAGATATTATTTTCAAAAGATCATCAGTTCAAGCGCAACAAATTCAGATAGACAACGAAGAGAATGTAGCAAACAAACAATGTAAAGTTTACTTGAAAGAAATTGAAAATAATAATAAAATAATGTGATAATCAAATGCAATAAACAACATATATTAGGATAGATCATTGCAAATAATTATAAACAACGATTAAAAAAACTATAATAATACAACTAGTACCATGGAAAATACCAGTCATCCTAAGCAAAGACAACACTACACTACCTACTAACATTCTACCCTAATGCATGTCCGCATCACCATCCTATCTAAGGTTGCGTATGTCCTCGTTAATTTGAAGTTGCGTCATGTCATGGTTTATCACCTCTCCCCAATACTTCTTTTGTCTACCTCTACCTCTTCTCGTACCCTCTATAACCAACCCTTCACACATCTTCACCGGTGCATTGTTGCATCTCTTCTCCAAATGTCTAAACCATCTTAGTCTCACTTCCCCCATCTTGTCCACTATAGAGTCACTCCCACATTATGTTTCAGATATCCTCATTTATAATATCATTGATCCCAATATGGGCACATATCCATCTTAGCATTCTCATCTCTAAAACATGTATTTTCTAGACATGGATGTTTTTACTAGACAATGGTCTAACCATCACTCTGTAAAACTTACCTTTGAGTTTCAGATGTACTTTTTATAACACAAGACTCCGAAGGCAAGCTTCATTTTATCTGATTCATGCCACATCAATAGGATGCATGATATCCCTATAAATGATAAATGGATTACTTTATGAATGTGATTGCATGATGAGAATTATGGTAGTATTACTTTGTATATTAATGATGACTTATATGATGTCTTGGATGCTCGATTCATGAAGGTTTTCCAAAATAGCATGAATGTATGTTTTAATTAAAACGTCATTTGAAAGCATGTTTTTGCATAATGCCATACTTAGTACAATGTTTGTACTAAATCCATATTCTTCTATATTTCCAAAGTATAGATGGAAGGAAGTGAAGATTTCTAGAAGTTGAAGCTTAGAAAATAGAGTTCTCTCAAGTCTCGTGGTACATCCTCATATGTTCGGGGACGAAGATATTATGTTTAGTTTTCTTTCTATTAAAGACTTGTATTAGACTATGAGTTTCTTTTCAATGTAAAGGGACGTGACCCTATAATATTAAGACGTGTCTAAGTTGGCTCGTGATGATGAAACTTGTTCCTTAGTTTTAATAAAAGAGTTTCTTATTAGTTATGTTGTGAAAATTTTTAATTCTGCACTACTTTTCATACCTATGTAATGAATGAAAGTTAAGAGGCTTGTACAAGACCTCCGAGAGGTCGAGTACGCCGTGTGACTTCTAGAGGGTGCTCCCCAGTCGTTACCAATAAGATCAAGACAGGGTATGTGGAGTATAAATTCAATGATGGGGTGTGTGAGGTAGACATGGAAGTGAGTTTTCACACACAAGTCCCTAAAGAGACAGTTATTTCAAGTATCTTAGGTATATAGTATAGGAAAGTGGAGAAATTTTTATCCAAAGTTATCCTAAGACTCACCTAGGTAAGACATGAAGAGACCACTCATACAACCTCTTCAATACACGCCTAGTGATCCTTAAGACTATCAAATATAAGCATACTTCCTTTTAACTCAACAAGTCAACATTCATTACTTAAAAGAAACATTCATGCATTTAAAATTCACATAAGGACCATCCTCTACCACAACCCCCAAGTTACACTATTGCAATGTGAAAGTAGCATCCCATACTTGTCACGTACGGGAATAGCCCCCAGACGTAATCGGCGTCGTCGTCATCTTTGAGGACTTAGGCTAGCATCTTAGCTTACATCATTACATTCATAGGTCAAATTTAGCAGAAAATTTAAAAATTTTCATTTCTTCTACTTGGAGGTTTATATAGACCTCTACATACACATAGTATATATATTGAGTATACATATGCCCTTCGTATAGGAAGATTACTTAGTCTTGTACTTTTATTGCACGTAGATATGTAGAAAATGTAACATAGTCATAATAATCATCTCATCTAATAAGAGTATATCAAATTGGGCCTAGCCCATACATCAATGAAACAAGACAACATGTAGGTCATACAATTGTTAGTACTCAATATGAAAGGAAAAAAATATAAGAGTCTAAAATTCGTAACCACTCCATTAGCTAGATAGTGTCATCGCCCTCGAAAAGTAAGAACCTACCCTACTTGGATGATCAAGACATCCAAGTCTTCTTCAAGTCGTATCAAAAGCACTTCAACAATCAAAACCTAAAATGTTTGGGAAAAGGAAGAAATGGGGTTAGTACGAGTAGCGTACTAAGTATCAGACCATATGCACACATATTATCAAATCATGCTAAAAAGGGACCTTTCTTGAAAACATGCTATTTTACCCGTTTGAAAACCTTATGCATCAAGAAGACCATACCAAATCAATAAGACATAGTTATTAAGTCATAAGCATGTATTTCACAAGACCAACAACATCCAAACTAGTCAAGTCAACATGAAATACTATAATTGAACACACAGTCAAGTAACTCCATCATCAAATCATAATAGCAACATTCATGAATAAGAGTACATTTCAACATGGCTAAAGTAAGACAATTACCCACAACCCTTATCAAGTCAACAAGTGCAATGATAAAAAAAATCCCCATAACCTTACTCAATCAAGTAACCTAACAAGAATCATGACTAACCTACCACTTCACATATCATAAATTTAAGAGTACATAGCATCATACTTTAACAATATAGACCAACACATATTCATAAGCGGCACAAATCAACATATAGTATCAATAATGTGCAAGTTCATCATATACATGTCATATAGCATTATAAGCATATTCATACATAAGAACATCATCCTTATACTCCCCTCAAGGCTAACTAGTGCAATGTTTAGGTAGAGTTCCATACCTCTACCTAGACTAAGATAAACCCCGTAAGTCATCTTAGTTAGAGTTCAATCCTTTAGTTCATTTTGCCTTTTGCGAACATCTTTCTCTAACCGACATAGACCACATAAGCTAATGTGGAATCCAGTGTTATGGAACCCTACACCGAAAAAAGGTGGACTACTTGACAAGGTAGTATTAAAGCATAAACATAGCAACTACGTGGATCCACTAGCTAGTATTCCTATGGGGGAAACATAGTTTATGAACTAGGAGATATAGTCAGGACCCTCTTTATGCTACATGCATTGCAGTCTACAATCTCAAGAGTACATTAGTGATCCTACCTTTCCTATGTTGGAAGGGACACTCTTCACTCTTGTTCACTCAGTGCTAAACTAGAGTCCCTTTTTGAAATGTCTTTAATGTCTTTATTAATCATCATAACCTAATGTAGGTCATAGGGTCTAACCCTTGTATAACATCACCATCATCATATCTCAATAGGAATTTCATGAGTATTGTCCTTTCGTTACAATTTACATAGGTGATGTTAGCACATTAACATTTCATATCATGATAAGGCACATTGATAAATCATTCACCATCCTTATAACATTTACATCTTAAGCTAACACCTCACAAATCATAGTCAAGACATTTCAATTCAACATCATACCAACCTATCAATCCTAATACAAAGCATACTCCAATACAACATCATGACTTAATCATAATTAACCACGATTTGAAGTAAAAGATAGGGATCACAAGACTTTCTAGGTCTTTTTCATAATTCATCATCAAGGTCTTATCATCAACCCTTAATTCAACATAACTAGGGTATAAAATCATCGTAATTCAATGACCAACATTATATCAAGGCTAAAATAATTAACTATATCACAATTCAATACTAGATCATAACTTAAAACAAGATACTTAGGTTTATTCATAACATACTTCTTGACCTAGATCAATTCTCAAGAACTAGCATGAATAAAAAATAAATAACCCTAATCCTTTCATTATTAGTATAATAATATCTCTAGTATCAACTCAACCAATAACCAAGTCAATTGAACTAATACAATACAATTAATGTCAAGATCATCACCTAGGATTAAGGGGTAAAGGTCATCTTCTACAAACTATACCAAACCACCAAGATATATCATAATGAAGTTAAAATACATGTTAATATATTCATAATATCCAAAATAGATCATAGACAAATCAATTCATAACATCAAATTCGTATTGGATGAAAATCCACTTGAAAACTCAAGTTTAGAAATCAATTTGATGGAACCCATTGAGGAAAGAGATCTCAAAGGTGAATTATATCCCATACCTTGTTAATTGATGAATATTGGTAGAGAAAATTAACCCTTTGAATCCCTTAAACCCTCCCCGAGCTTGGTCTTCAATGTTGTTTTTCACTAGAGAGAGAAAGAAAAGAGAAGGAAGAGAGTTTTGGGTTTGGAAATTATGAACTTGGGTTAGTCTAATTTAGGTTTGGATCATTGTATAGGTCCTTAATTAACTTAATTAGATCTCCATTAACCCCTAAATAAACACCTAACCCCTTAATTAATTATTTGGAGTTAAGTGAAAACGTATAGGAATTTACAGGCCCCATCAACGAGACCACGATCGACGAATCGTTGGTCCATCGACGACCAGTCCCTCCTTCCGTGCTGCATATCCGTGGGGTTGGTCAGAAAATGAACCCTCTAGGATTTTGGATAAGTGATCATCGACGGTGGCATTGACGCCCCGTTGATTCACTAATGACCCTTCGTTCCCTTTCGTGGGTGAACACTGCCCAGGAAGTCTTGACCCCAAAATGCAAGGGTCCTCCTCAAGGGCCCTTGGTTGGTTCTTGGGGAGTCTTACCCGGACTTTTAGACCATGAATCAACTTAAACACATGTTAGACACCCTTCTAACACTTTTCATCAGTTTCTGACAAAAAAAATTGAGTCAAATAGGCTAAGGTACGCTAGCACCTCACTGAACTAGTTTCTGGACGTCATGGACATTCTTAAAAATTTTGGTTTCTAGACTGACATGAATTATATTCATTAAAATGGACTTTAAAACAGTGTCTAGACCTTATGACACTTATGTTAAGCTCTAGAACGCCCCCCCCCCCCCCAAGGAATATTCGTTCCCAAATGACACTAAGCAGCCCAACCAACAACAATACATAACAACATTAACCATATCACTTACACAAGCCAATTCAAAACTTCAATTTCCACACAACATTACATTATGAGGAATATCCTTCTCACAACAACAAGAGCTCAACATAGCATTTATGAGTCAATTATGCCAAAGTTCAACTTACCAACATGCTATATATGATTTCATAAATCCTCACGATATAAAAATGCACAACATGACTCAAAACAAGCAAAATTGCAAATTATGGGTATACTTCACTATAATTCACTTTAATAATATAAAAAATGCACATTTTGCATAATTCCCTAAAATCAAAGCAACTTCAATTCTTAGTCATTATATTCATTATTAGTAAGAACTACTAACCTTAGTTATTAAATAGATGAGGGTAACGGGACTTCATGTCGGCCTAGGCCTCCCATGTTGCACCCTCAACGAGGTGATTCTTCCATAACACTTTCAGGGAAGCCACTTCTTTATTCCTCAATCTCTTTACTTCCCTATCAAGGATTTGAACCGGAACTTCCTCAAAAGAGAGGTTATCCTTCACGCCAAGACCCTCAATAGGAACAATAGACTCGGGATCACCATATACTTCCTATGCATGGATACATGGAAAACCGAATGAACCAAAGCCCATTCACTAGGAATTTTCAATTCATAGGCATCCTTATTAACTCTTTGCAAGATTTCATAGGGACCCACATAACTAGGACTCAACTTTCCTTTCTTGCCAAATCTAACCACTCTTTTCATAGGAGAAATTTTTAAATACACTTAATCACCTTCTTCAAACTCAAAATCCCTTCTCCTATGTCGGCATAAGACTTTTTCCGACTATAGGCCATTTGCAACCAATTCCTTATAATATGAACTTTCTCCAAAGTCTTATAAAATCAAATCGGGACCAAGAAGCAAAGGTTCACCCACTTCAAACCATCCAATAGGAGACCACATCTCCTACCATATAAGGCTTCATAAGGAGCCATGGATATGGATGAATGAAAACTATTATTGTAAGGAAACTCTACCAAAGCCAAATACTTGACCCAATTTCCCTTGAAATTAATAATAAAACACATAAGAATATCTTTAAGGGTTTGAACAGTAAGCTCCGCTTGACCATCCGTTTGGGGATGTAAAACTTTACTCAACTTCACCTTTGTACCCAACCCTTCTTGGAATGACCTCCAAAACCTAGATGTGAATTGTGCACCCCTTTTTGATATGATGGATAACAGAATACCATGGTGACACATTATATCATCTTTGAAGATTCTTGCATAAAATTCCGCCGAATAAGTAGACTTCAAGGGATAAAATGAGTGGAACCAAACCTACTACAAAATCCATATTTGTGTCTTCCCACTTCCAAGTAGGAACATGGATTTCTTGTAGCAAGCCACCGGGCTTTTGGTGTTTGCCTTAACTTGTTGTCAATTTGGACACTTAGCAACAACTTCTATTATGTCCTTTTTCAAACCTTTCTCACCAAAATACTACCCTAAGGTCATGGTACATTTTTGGGGAACCCGGATGAATAGAGTAACGGGACCCATGGGCTTCCTCAAGGATCTGGTTCCTCAACCCATCTACATTGGGGACAGACAATCTTTCTTGATACCTCAAGATACCATCCCCCTAAGGAGAATGACTCATTAAGCTCGCCAAGAGCCGATTTCTTCAACTCCATCAATGGTTTATAAAGGTGTTGTTTGGACTTCACCTCAACCACCAAGGATGACTCGGAGCTATGATGGCCCATAAAACCACCATTCAGAGAATCTTCCAACCTCACACCTGATCTAGCCAACCTATGAACATCTCTCACTAGGTATTTCTTGGCTTCATCTACATGAGACACACTACCCATGGATAACCGACTTAGAGCATTCGAAACCACATTGGCCTTGCCATGGTGATAGAAAATACTCATGTCGTAATCGTTCAAAAATTACAACAACCTTATTTGTCGGAGATTCAACTCATTTTGAGTAAATACATATTGGAGACTATTGTGTCAGTATACACGTAAATGTGGACACAATACAAGTAATTCCTCCATATTTTCATGGCAAATACCACAGTCGCTTATTCAAGGCCATGAGTTGGATAGTTTCTCTCATGCACTTTAAGTTGCCTAGAAGCATAGGCTATTAACTTCCCATGTTGCATAAGCACACACCCTAAACCCACTCGAGATGTATCATAATACACAACAAAACCCTTTGTACCCTACGGTAAAGTCAACACTGTAGCAGAAGTAATCCAATCTTTCAAGATTTGGAAACTTCTCTCACATGCTTCCGACCACTCAAATTTCTTACTCTGTTGGGTCAAAGTAGTCAAGGTAGATGCAATGGATGCAAAATCATCCATAAACCTTCGATAATAACCACCTATACCTAAGAAACTCCTATTGTCAGTTGGAGTCAATGGTCTAGGCCACTTTTTCACTACCTCGATTTTCCTTGGATCAATCTCAGCTCCCTCGCTAGAGATGATATGACCAAGAAATGTCACCAACCTAAACCAAAACTCACATTTGATATACTTGGTGAATAATTGGTTCTCCTTAAGCACTTGTAACACCACCTCAAATGGTTCTGGTGATCACCCTTAGTTTTCGTATATACCAAAATGTCATCAATGAAGACAATGACAAAAAAATCTAGATAACTTGGAAATACCATATTCATGAGATCCATAAACATCGTCGGGTCATTCGTGAGACCAAAAGACATTACTAAGAACTCATAGTGACCATATCTAGTTCGAAATGCCGTCTTTGGTATATCCTCACCTCTCACCCTGAGTTGGTGATTCCCTGATCTCATGTCAATCTTAGAAAAGCAGCTTGCCCCTTGGAGTTGATCAAACAAGTCATAAATTCGAGGGAGAGGATACTTTTTCTTGATTGTGACTTTATTGAGTTGGAGATAATCAATGCACATCCTAAGGTACCCATCCTTCTTTCTTACAAACAAAATCGAAGCACCCCATGGAGAAATCTAGGTATAATAAAGCCTTTGTCTAGTAAATCCTTGCGTTGAGCCTATAACTTTTTCAATTCAGACGGAGCCATCCGATAAGGAGGAATTGAAATGGGATTTGTATCCGGTAACAAATCGATACCAAAATAAATTTCCCCTTCGGGAGAAATACCGAGAAGATCATTGAGAAAGACCTCCAGAAATTCCCTCACCACGGGGACCGACTCAATGGGAGAAATTTCGGAGTCTAAATCTTGGAATCTTACTATGTGGTATAAACATCCTTTTGACATCATCTTGCATGCTTTCAAACAAGAGATGCCCTCTAGGAATAAAATTTCCCTTGTTCCACTCTATAACGGGCTCATTTAGTGTAACACCTTGAAAATTCAAGACTCATTCTAAATGTTAACATTGGTGTTATAAAGCCTAAACACTGTTTCAAAGTCCATTTTTAATGAATATAGGTCATTTGAGAGGCTTAAGAACCAAAATGCCCAAAACGTCCTAAAAGTTGGTTCAAAGGGATGATAATGGGCCTTAGCCTTTTTGACTAACCTTTAAGAGTTGAAAATGTATGAAAATTGGTGGAAAGGTAGTTAATAGAATTTTGAGTTGTTTCATAATTGAAATGTCTGCGTACGACTCTCCGAGGACCAACCAAGGGCCCTTGCGGAGGACTCATGTAGTTTGATGCAGCACTACCTAGCAGTGTGCATCGATGGGACAGAATACGAACCGTGTGTGGATTTATGGGGCGTCGATGCCACCGTCGTCCCACACTTAGGATGCTGGAGAAGGTCCTTTCACCTGCACAGTCTCTTAACTCATTGACGGAGTGGAGAGGTGCACGCTACGGTCCATATGTGGATTAACGGGGCTTCGATGCCACCGCCGTCCTACACATAGAAAAATTGAAGGAAGACCTTGCCTGCACAGTCTTTGACCCAGACGACGGAGTGTAGGATGGAAGGGGGTTGTCCGTCGACTTGCAGACATTCCGTAGATCGAGGTCTCATCTATGAGGGTCGAGTTTTAGTGCCAAATTTTAAATGACTTCATTTGATTAATTAAGTGGTTTAGGGGTTAGTTGGGGATTAAAGGGAGACTAATTAAGTTGATTAATCCCCACTATAAATATCCTCAACCCATCATTAACCTAAAGACAACTCTCAAATAAACTCTTTTCCTTCTCTCTTATTTCTCTCTCTACATAAACTCACCATTAAAAGTAAGCAAGGAATAGGGTTTGAGGGATGGATAGGGATGCTTCAGCATCCAATTTGTTGACAAACATTAAGGTATGGGTTCTATTCACCTTTGAGATTTTTTCCTCAAAAGGTACCTTCAAAATAGATTTTTAAAATGTTGAGTTTTCTTATGGGTTTCATTTAATTACAAAATTGAAGTTATGGATTGAGTTGTTAATGAATTATTAGGGTTATAGTGATAATATTAACATGTAACTCAACTTATATATGGTAATTGTTGATGGATTGGTCTAAATTGAAGAATATGATCCTCTATCCCTAACCCTAGGTAGTGATCTTGACCTATATTTTATTGTGATCATTAAATTGAGTTGGTTGTTGATTAAATTAGTATCCTATGGTGTCATTATGATTAATTTAAGATGAATTGTAGTCCTATCATTCTAGTTCTTGAGATGTGATTTCGGTTATGAATTATAATGTGAAATTAGCCTATGGTCTCAAGTTGTGATCTAAAGATGAATTTTGTTATAGAGATGCAATTGGCCTTATTATTCTATTGGTTATCATTGTGCGATGATGTTACTCCCCAAGTTGTGTTGAGTTATGGTTTGATGGTAAGACCTTGATGATAGACTATGAGGAAGACTTGGTAAGTCTTAAAAACTCTATCTTTCCTTCTAATTGTGATTAATTGTTGTTAAGTCATGATATTACATGGGAGTATTCCTTATACAAGTATTATAGGGTGGTATGATGTTGAATTGAAATGTCTTGATTATGTTCTGAGGTTGATAAAGGTGTATGTGATATAAGGATGGTGAAAACTATCAGTGTGCCTTAATATGTTATGAAATGCTAATGTGTTAACATCACTTATATGAATTCTGATGAAATGGACTTATACTCGTACAATTCTTATTGAGCTATTGATAAAGTTGATTATACAAGGGGTAGACCCTATGGCATAAATTAATCTTTGATTGATAATTAAAGGCTTACAGACATTTCAAAAAGAGACTCTAGCTTAGCACCGAGTGAACTAGATAGATGAGTGACCTTTCCCACATAGGGAAGGTAGGAACACTATGTTACTCTTGAGATTGGAGACTATAATGTATGGTGCATAAAGAGGGTCCAAACTAAATCTCCTAGTTCTTGAACTATTTTGCCCCAATTGGAATACTAGCTAATGGATCCATGCAGTTGGTACGTTTCATGTTTTGGTACTACCTTGACAAGTAGTCCACCTTCTTTCAGTGTATGGTTTTATGACACCAGATTCCACACTAGATCATGTGGTCTATGTTGGTTAGGGAAAGATGTTCCCAAAAGGTAAAATGAATTAAAAGACTTGAACTCTAACTTGGATAACCTAAGGGGTCTAGCTTAGTCTAGGTAAGGGTATGAGACTCTACCTAGGCATTGCACTAATTATCCTTAAGGGTAGTTTTAGGAGGAGGTTATTATATATATATATATATATATTTATGTTATGATAATATATGATGTACATATATGACGACCATGGCACATTGTTGATACTACATGTTGATTAGTTCATTTATATGCCTTGGGTTATAATGATAATATATGATAAAAAAATGCAAGCCTATATGCCATGATATGTAAAGTTGGACATTGTTCATGTTTTGTTGTTGAGGATACTTGATTGAGTAAGGTTATGGGGCTTTTCTTGGTTATTGCACTTGTTGACTTGATAAGGACTTGTAAGAAGTTGTCTTGCTTATTATGATATGTTTAACTCTTATTCATTTTTGTGATATTATTTCTTGATGTTAGAGTTTTAGTAAATCATGATTTCAAGTATGTTGGGATAAGTATTACTCGTATGATAGTAAGCATGTTGGTTGATTGATATGACTTACTTGACTTTGCATTAAGTCCCTAAGGGGTAAATTGGCATGTTTCGACTAAAAAGCCCCTTTTTAGCATGTTTTGCTGGTTTATGTGCATAAGATCTCATACTTAGTACATGTGGAGTACTAACCCCATTTTCTTCCCTTTTCCCAAATATTTTAGGTTCCGGTCGTTAAAGAATTTGGAAGGAAACATTGTTGAAGTCTTGGATTCTTCCTTTCATCCAAGTAGGGTAGGTCCTCAACTTTCGAGGGCAATGGCATCCTCTAGCTTTGGATTTTATTATGATCTTATTGACTCTATCATTCCTTTCCTTTTTAATTGAATATTGTACTTTCATATTACCCATACATGGTTTTGTTAAATTGATTTAAGGGCTATGCCCGTATTGTGATATTTATTTAGATGGTATAATATGAGACAATCGATGAGACTATTTCTATATATTTATCTAGGAATGTGCAATAAAAGTAGAAGTCTATGTAAACTTCCTATATGAAAGGTCTATGTATACTCGATATGAATATATATTATGTGTATGTAGAGGTCTATGTAAAACTCCAACTAATCGTAATGAAAGTTTTATTTTTTTCCTAATTTTTAAACCTATGAATGTAATGACATAAGACTAAGAGGCTAGTCTTAGTCCTTGAAAAGGATGACGACGCCGGTTACGTCTAGACGGTAAACTTGGATGTGAAAAACTTGGTATCAGAGTATGAGGTTGAATATCAATAAGTTATGTATCTCTCTTTACGACATGTATGTAGGTTTGTATTCATAATTGTGAAGCATGCCACATTTATGAGTAGGAACCTATATGATGCTTAGGAATCACTATCTTTCTTGGAAATCTTATATCGTGCCAATAAAGTATACATATGGTGTGATTTTTCATCTAATCCTATTGTTGTGCTTATAGGAAGCATGAACACTCGAAGGAATGCGACTCGAAGACTTAAGGAGGAAGTTGCTAATGCAGGAGCTCCTCCCCATGATGAGCAAGTTCTTCCACTTGAGGAAAATGCTAATGTTGATCAAGCCCTGGCTAACCCTCCACCTATAACGGAGGCAGAGATGAGGGCTATTCTTGCTCAAATAGGTCAAGCCATGCTTACTCAAGCACAAGCCACGACGGTTCAAGCCCAAGCTATGACGGCCCAAGCCAATCGAGATATTGTTCCCCATCATCATCAACAAGTCACTACTATGGCTTCTCGTCTAAGGGACTTCTCTCGAATGAAACCTCCTACTTTCTATGGGTCTAAGGTTGATGAAGACCCCCAAGAATTCATTGATGAGGTCTATAAGATACTATATGGTATGGGGGTGTCTTTAAGTGAGAAGGACAAGTTTGCTACATACCAACTCATGTATTTGGCTCAAACTTGGTATGTGCAATGGAGGGATAATAAGCCCTTGAGGGTGGTCCGGTGACTTGACAGATCTTTAAGGTGACTTTTCTAGATCGGTTCTTCCCTAGAGAGATTAGGGAAGAGAAAGTGACAGAGTTCATCAATCTTCTCCAAGGAGGGAAGAGTGTTGGAATTCATTAAGTTGTCCAAATATTATCCTTCTTTGGTCTGGGATCCTAGAGACCAGATGAGCCGTTTTTGACAGGGGTGTCGGAGGACTTACAAAAGGAGTGTCAATCGGCCATGCTACATAACAACATGAACATTTCCTGTCTTATGGTTTATGCAAGATGGATTGAGGAGGCAAGGGCTAAGCGAAAAAGTAGAAATGTTAAGAGGGCAAGGTCAGTTGATGGAGGTTCTTCAAAGAATAGGCTTGAGATTTAAGAGAAGCCTAAATTTAAGAAGCGGGTTTCTAATCAAGTCCTTTCTAGATTCCCAAGAGCTAGTGGTGATAGGGTGTCTAACCCTAAATTCAAGAAGGGAAAAGGTACTAATTCACCAAATGAGAAGCCAACGTATGGAAAGTGTGGTAAAAAGCACTATGGAGATTGCCTTAAGGGTACGGATAATTTCTTTAGTTGTGGCAAGAGTGGTCACAAGATGAGAGATTTTCCAATTTTGAAGAGTCAAGACAAGGATTGTGGTCAAGCTCAAGCAAGTGGTTCTAGTGATGCTCCAAAGAAGAACCGCTTCTATGCTCTTCGCTCTAGGGGTGAGAAAGATATCTCTCTAAATGTGCTGATAGGTAGGTTGAAAGTCTTCTCTCTTGATGTATATGCCTTACTTGATCCTGGAGCTACTCTATCATTTGTTACACCTCTAGTAGCTAAAAAGTTTGAAACTTTACCCGATATTTTGCATGAACCTTTTATAGTGTCTATTCCGGTGGGTGAGTCGATTGTTGCAAAAAGGTGTATAGAAGTTTTCCTATAATTGTTTTCCATTAAGTTGATCTAGTAGAACTCGATATGCTTGATTTTGATATTATATTGGGTATGGATTGGTTGCATGTATGCTTTGCATCCATTGAATGTAGGACAAAAGTGGTGAGGTTTAACTTCCCAAATGAACCCGCTATTTAGTAGAAAGGGGAAAATTCTATTTCTAGAGGTCGCATTATTTCTTGTCTAAAAGCATGCAAAATGATCTCAAAAAAGTGTGTTTATAATATAGTAAGATTCCAAGATCTAGACTCTGAAGTTTTTCCCATTGAGTCGTCACCCATAATGAGTGAGTTTCTGGAGGTCTTCCCCAATGACCTTTCCGGTATTCCTCCCGAACGGGAAATTAACTTTGGCATTGATTTACTACCGGATACAAATCCCATATCAATTCCTCCTTATCGGATAGCTCCGTCCGAGTTGAAAGAGTTGAAGGCTCAACTCAAGGATTTAGTAGATAAGGGTTTTATAAAGCCTAGTATTTCTCCGTGGGGTGCTCCGGTTTTGTTTGTGAAGAAGAATGATGGGTCCTTGAGAATGTGTATTGATTACCGCCAACTCAACAAGGTCACCATTAATAATAAGTACCCTCCCTCAGATTGATGACTTATTTGACCAACTCCAAGGGATGAGTTACTTTTCAAAGATAGACCTTAGTTCGGGGTATCATCAACTTAAGGTGAGTGGGGATGATATACCAAAGAAAGCCTTTCGAACTAGGTATGGACATTATGAGTTCTTGGTCATGTCTTTCGTCTCACTAATGCTCCGGTGGCATTTATGAACCTAACTAATAGAGTATTTCAAAATTTCCTAGATTCATTTGCCATTGTCTTCATTGACGATATCTTGGTATATCGAAGAATGAGGATGATCATATGGGTCATTTGAGGGTAGTAATGCAAACCCTTAAAGAACATCAATTGTATGCCAAATGTAGTAAGTGTGAGTTTTTGTTGAGGTCGGTGACTTTTCTTGGACACATCATCTCTAGTGAGGGAGTTGAGGTAGACCCAAGGAAAATGGAAGCGGTGAATTCTGGCCTAGACCATTGACTCTGACTGACATTAGGAGTTTTGTAGGTTTAGCGGGTTACTATCGAAGGTTCATGAATGGTTTCAAGTCCATTGCGTCTCTTTTGAATACTTTGACCCAAAAGAGTAAAAAGTTTGAGTGGTCGGAGTCATATGAGAAGAGTTTCCAATTGTTGAAACATAGGCTTACTTCCGCTCTGGTGTTGACCTTACCGGAGGGTACAAAGGATTTTGTGGTGTATTTGTGACGCATCCCATGTGGGTTTGGGGTGTGTGCTTATGCAACACAGGAAGGTGATAGCTTATGACTCTAGGCAACTAAAGGTACATGAGATAAACTACCCCACTCATGACCTTGAATTAGCGACCGTGGTGTTTGCTTCAAAAATTTGGAGGCATTACTTGTATGGTGCTCATGTAGATGTTTTTACCGATCATAAGAGTCTCCAATATTTATTTACCCAAAAGGAGTTGAATCTCCGACAAATAAGGTGGCTAGAGCTGTTGAAAGATTATGATATGAGTGTCCTTTATCACCTAGACAAGGCTAATGTAGTTGTGGATGCCCTAAGTCGGATGACTATGGGTAGTATATCCCATGTTGACGAAGCCAAAAAGGACCTAGCAAGGGAAGTACATATCTTGTCTAGGTTGGGGGTGAGGTTGGAGAGTTCTCCAGATGGGGGTTCCATAGTTCATCATAACTCTGAGTCATCTTTAGTGGTTGAGGTAAAGTCCAAACAACACCTTTATTTTGCCTTAATGGAGTTCAAAAGAATCGAATTCTCGGCAAGTTTAATGTATCAGGGGGGAATGGTGTATTAAGGTACCAAGGGAGATTATTTGTTCCCGATGTATATGGATTAAGGGATCGGATCCTTGAAGAAGCACATGGTTCCCTCTACTCAATTCATTCGGGGTCGACAAAAATGTACCATGACCTAAGGGAGGTATATGGTGGGAAGGTCTGAAAAGGTACAAAGCGGAGTTTGTCACTCAGTGTACGAATTTCTAACAAGTTACAACCGAAGACCTAAAGCTAGGTGGCTTACTACAAGAGATATAAATTCCTACTTGGAAGTGGTAAGAAAATAATATGGACTTTGTAGTAGGTTTACCTCGGACGCAAAAGTCCTATGATTCCATATGGGTGGTTGTGGATCGATTGACTAAGTACGCTCGTTTTATTCCCATAAAATCTTCATATTCAGCGAAGGATTATGCAAAAATCTTCCTACATAAGACTGTGTGCCTCCATGGAATTCTGTTATCCATCATATCGGATCGGGGCACATAATTCACATCTATATTTTGGAGGTCGTTCCAAAAAAGGTTAGGTATCACAGTGAAGTTGAGCATTGCTTTTCTTCCCCAAACAGATGGTCAAGCGGAGTGTACGATACAAACCCTTGAATATATGCTTAGGGCGTGCATTATTGAGTTTAAAGGGAGTTGGGATAGACACTTACCTTAGGTGGAGTTTGCCTACAACAATAGTTTTCATTCATCCATTTCCATGGTTTTCTATGAAGCCTTGTATGGTAGGAGGTGTAGGTATCCTATTGGATGGCTTGAAGTGGGTGAGACATCGCTTCTTGGTCCTGATCTGATTTATAATACTTTGGAAAAGTTTCATATCAGAAGGAATCGGTTGCAAATGGCCTACAGTCGTCAAAAGTCTTATGCCGATCATAGGAATAGGGATTTGTAATTTGAAGAAGGTGATAAGGTGTATTTGAAGATTTCACCAATGAAAAGGGTGGTTATATTTGGTAAGAAATGGAAATTGAGTCCTCGTTATGTGGGTCCCTATGAAATCTTGCAAAGGGTTAGTAAGGTTGCCTATGAATTGTAATTTCCTAGTGAATTGGATTTGGTTCACTCGATTTTCCATGTTTCTTTGTTGAAAAAGTGAATTGGATCCCGAGTCCATTCTTCCTATTGAGGTTCTGGGTGTCAAGAATAACCTCAAGCTCTCTTATGAGGAAGTTCCGATTCAAATTCTTGATAGGCAAGTCTTGAAGTTGAGGAATAAAGAAGTAGTTTCCGTAAAGGTGTTATGGAAAAATCATAGAGTTGAGGTTGCAACATGGGAGGCCAGGCCGACATGAAGTCCCGTTACCCTCATCTTTTTTAGAATTAAGGTTATTAATTCTTTTTAATAATATAAATACGACTAGAAATTGAAGTTTCTTGATTTTTAGGTGAAGTTTTGCACATTATGCATTTTTGAAAGAACTTACAGTGAAGTTAGTGTAGTATTGCTCTTAAAAACTCAAAATTTTGCTTTTTGCTTGTTTTGAGTTATGTTGTGCATTTTGATATGGTGAGTCTTCATGAAATGAAAGGTAGCATGTTAAGTTGAACTTTGTGCTAATTGACTCATTTAATGTATGTTGAGCACATAAGTGTTGTGAGAAGAAAATGCCTCATTACAAAGTGTTTTGAGCCTTATGTGTGTTAATATAAGTTTTGATATTCGCCTTGTTAAAATATCATAATTTATGTTGATATGATATTGCTGCTTTGTTGGGCTGCTAGTCTTGGGTCTATTACTTCTTTCAAAAGAATTTTAATGTCATTCGGGGACGAATGTTCTTAAGAGGGGATAATGTAACACCTTGAAAATCCAAGAAACATTGTAAGGTCTAACATAGGTGTCATAAAGTCTAAACACTCTTTTAAGTCCATTTTTAATGAATATAGGTCATTTAGGAGGCTTAAGAACCAAAACATCCAAAACATCCGCGAAGTTGGTTCAAAGAGATGATAGTGTGCCTTAACCTTTTTGACTAATTTTTAGGAGTTGAAAATGTATGAAAATTAGTGGAAAGATATTTATTAGATATTTGAGTTGTTTCACCGTTGAAACATGAGGGTACGACTCCCCAAGGACCAACTAAGGACCCTTGAAAAGGACCATGTAGTTTGATGCAGCATTGCCTGGCAGTGTGCATCGACGGGAAAGAAGACGGATCGTGTGTGGACCGATGGGGAATCGATGCCACCGTTGTCCCACACTTAGGCTGGTGATGAAGGTCCCTTCACCTGCACAGTCTCTTAAATCATCGATGGAGTGCAGAGGTGCACGCTACGGTCTGTGTGTGGATCGACGGGGCGTCAATGCCACCGTCGTCCCACAGTTAGACAAATTGGAGGAAGCCCTCACCTGCAAAGTCTCAGACTGAGACGACGAAGTGCAGGATGGAGGGGGGTTGTCCGTCGACTTACAGACGGCCCGTTGATCGGGGTCTCGTCTGTGAGGGTTGAGTTTTACTGACAAATTTTAAATGATTTTATTTTATTAATTAAGTGGTTTAGGGGTTAGTTGGGTATTAAAGAGTACTAATTAAGTTGATTAAACCCCACAGTAAATACGCTCAACCCTCATTAGCCTAAACACAGCTCTCAAATAAACATTCTTGCTTCTTTCTTATTTCTCTCTCTACATAAGCTCACTATTGAAGGCTAGCAAGGACTAGGGTTTGGGGGATGGAAAGGGACGAATTCACCATCCAATTTGTTGACAAACATTAAGGTATGGGTTCTTTTTACCTTTGAGATTCTTTCCCTCAAAGGGTTCCTTCGAAATAGATTTCAAAAAGTTGAGTTATGTTATGGGTTTCATTCAATTACGAGATTGACGTTATAGATTGAGTTGTTAATGAATTCTTAGAGTTATAGTGATTATATTAACATGTAATTCAACTTGTTTATGGTAATTGTTGATGGTTTGGTCTAAATTGAATAATATGATCCTCTATCCCTAACCCTAGGTAGTGATCTTGACCTATATGATATTGTGATCATTCAATTGAGTTGGTTGTTGATTAAATTACTATCCTATGGTGTTATTATGATTAAATTAAGATGAATTATAGTCCTATCATTCTAGTTCTTGAGATGTGATTTAGGTTATGAATTATATTGTGAAATTAGCCTATGTACTTTTTCTCAAGTTGGTATCTAAAGATGAATTTTGTTATGGAGATGCAATTGGCCTTGTTATTCTATTGATTATCATTGGGTGATTATGTTACTCCTCAAGTTAGGTTGAGTTATGGGTTTATGGTAAGACCTTGATGATATAATATGAGGAAGACTTGGTAAGTCTTAGAATCTGTATCTTTACTTCCAATTGTTATTAATTGTTGTTAAGTGATGATATTACATTGGAGTATGCCTTATACAAGGATTATAGGGTGGTATGATGTTGAATTGAAATTTTTTGACTATGTTGTGAGGTTGATTAAGTTGTATGTAATATAAGGATGGCGAAAACAATCAATGTGCCTTAATATGCTATGAAATGCTAATGTGTTAACCTCACTTATATGAATTGTGATGAAAAAGACTTATAATCATACAATTCTTATTGATCTATTGATGATGATGATTATACAAGAGTTAGACTCTATGGCCTAAATTAAGCTTTGATTGATAATTAAAGGCTTAAAGATATTTCAAAAAGGGACTCTGTCTTAGCAACGAGTGAACTAGATAGAGGAGTGTCCTTTCCCACATAGGGAAGGTAGGAACACTATGTTACTCTTGAGATTGGATACTATAATGCAGGGCGCATAAAGAGTGTCCCAGCTAAATCTCCTAGTTGTTGAACTATGTTGCGCTCATAGGAATAGTAGCTAGTGGATCCATGTAGTTGCTATGTTTCATGTTATGGTACTACCTTTGCAAGTAGTCTGCCTTCTTTAAGTGTAGGATTTTATGACAGTGGATTCCACACTAGCTCATGTGGTCTATGTCGATTAGCGCAAGATTTTCCCAAAAGGTAAAATGAATTAAAGGGCTTGAACTCTAACTTGCATAACCTAAGGGTCTAGCTTAGTCTAGGAAAGGGTATGGAACTCTACCTAGACATAGCACTAGTTGGCCTTGAGGGGAGTATTAGGAGGAGGTTCTTATATATGCTTATGTTATGATAATATATAATGTATATATATAATGACCATGGCACATTGTTGATACTATATGTTGATTAGTTCATTTCTGAATATACCTTTGGTTATAATGATAATATATAATGAAATGCAAGCCTAAATGCCACAATATATAAATTTGGACATTGGTCATGTTTTCTTGGTTAGGATACTTGATCGAGTAAGGTTATGGAATTTTGCTTGGTTATTGCACTTGTTGACTTGATAAGGACCTGTGAGTAGTTGTCTTGCTTATTATGATATTTTATTTCTTATTCATTTTTGTGATACTATTCCTTGATATTAGGGTTGTAGTAAATCATAATTTCAAGTATGTTGGGATAAATATTACTTGTATGATAGTAAGAATGTTGGTTTATTAATATGACTTACTCTACTTTGCATTAAGTCCCTAAAGGGGTAAAATGACATGTTTTTACTAAAAAACCCTTTTTAGAATGTTTTGCTTGTGTATGTGCATAAGATCTCATACATACTACATGTGGAGTACTAACCCCATTTTCTTTCCTTTTCCCAAACATTTTAGGTTCCGGTCATTGAAGAGTTTTGAAGGAGACATTGTTAAAGGCTTAGATTCATCCTTTCATACAAATAGGGTAGGTCCTCATTTTTCGAGGGCAATGCAATCCTCTAGCTTTGGATTTTGTTATGAGCGTATTGACTCTATCATTCATTTTCCTTTTTAATTGAATATTGTACTTTCGTATGACCTATAGATGGTCTTGTTGAATTGATGTAAGAGCTATGCCCATATTGTGATATTCGTTTAGATGGTATTCGATGAGATAATCATTGAGACTATTTCTATATTTTTGTATAGGTATGTGCAATAAAAGTAGAAGGCTATGTAACCTTCCTATATGAAGTGACTACGTATACTCGATACGAATATTCATTATGTGTATGTAGATGTCTATGTAAACCTCCAAGTAATGGTAATGAAAGTTTTAAATTTTTCTGCATTTTTCAACCTATGATTGTAATAACATGAGACTAAGAGGCTACTCTTAGTCAGTGAAAAGGATGACGACGTCGGTTACGTCTAGGGGGTAAACTCGGATGTGACATTTTGAAAGTTAAACTTCACCACCCTCGTTCTACAATCTATAGAGGAAAATCAAGCATACAACCAATCCATACCCAAAATGACATCAAAATCAAGCATATAAAGTTCTACTATCTCAACATAAGAAACTCTATGGGGAAACATTATTGGACAATCTCTATACACCCTTTTTGCAACAACCGACTCACCCAAAGGGGTAGACACTATAAAAGGTTCATGCAAGATATAAGGTAAAATGTCAAAATGTTTATCTACTAGAGGGGTAACAAATGATAAAGTAGCATAAGGATCAAATAAGGCATAAACATCAATAGATAAGACTTTCAACATACTGGTCACCACGTTGAGAGAAGTCTCTTGCTCACCCCTAGAGCGGAGAGCATAGAAGCGGTTCTTCTTTGGAACCTCATTTGAATCCCTTTACCACTACCCTTTTCTTTACCCCTCACATTATGGCAATCTCTAACCTTTTTCCCACTCTTAATACAACCAAAACAATTCTTTGTTCCTTTAAGACAATTATCATAATGTTTGTTGCCACACTTTCCACAAGTTGGCTTCTCGGTTAATGAACTAGTACCCTTTCCCTTTTTAGGCTTAGGTTTAGACACCCTATCATACCTAGACTTAAGAAACTTAGAAGGAACTTGGTAAGAAACCCTCTTCTTAAATCTAGGCTTATCTTGTATTTCAAGCCTTCCCTTTGAAGAACCTCCATCATAAGATCTTTCCCTCTTGGCATCTTTACTCTTCCTCTTAGCCCTTGCCTCTTCTACATGTTGGGAATGAACCATAAGATGAGAAATGTTCATTTTGTCATGTAGCATAGCAGAATGAAATCATCAGACACCCCGTCATAAAGAGTCGGATCTCATCCTTAGGATCAAAAATCAAAGAAGAAGCATATTTTGACAATTTAGTGAATTTCAAGGATTATTCATGAACACTCATACCCCCTTGGCGAAGATTGATGATCTCCACCACTTTAGCTTCCCTCTTCTCCATAGGAAAGAACCGATCAAGAAAATATTTCTTAAATACTTCCCAAGTCACGGGTCCACCTCTTAAAGGCCTATTGTCCCTCCATTGGACGTACTATGCTTGAGCCACATCCTTTAGTTGATTAATGGCTAACTAAGCCTTCTCACTAGCAGACAACCCCAGAGCATGGAGGATCTTGTAGTTTTCATAGATGAACTATTTGGGTTCTTCTTCAACCTTGGACCCATAAAAAGTAGGAGGATTCATCCTAGTGAAATCCCTAAGACGGGAGGCCATAGTAGCAACTTACTGATTTACCTGGGGCAAAACCTCCCGATTAGCTTGTCTCGTCATGGCTTGGGCTTGAGTAGTAGTCTTGGGAAATTTGAAAGAGAGGGGCCCTTATGTTTTTATCTGTCAAAGGAGGAGGATTCACTGGGGCTTAGTCATCATTCACATCTTCCTAAAGAGGAGGAACTTGATCACCACGTGGAGGAACTCCCACATTGGCAATCTCTTCTTTCACTCTTCGTGTCGTATTCCTTCGAGTATTCATTTCCTATAATCACAATAAAAGGATTAGATGCAAAATCACATAGAGTTAACACTCTAAAGGCACGATATTGGACTTCTAAGAAAGTGAGAGTTTCCTAAGCATCATATAGATTCCTATTCATAAGTGTGGCGCGCTTTACAATTATGAATACAAACCTACATAAACGTGGTTAAGAGAGACATTGACTCCAAGATATTTAACCTCATGATCAGATAACAAGTATTTCACATTCGGGAATGGCCGCCAGACATAACTTGCAGCGGCGTCCTCTTAGAGGATTAAGACTAGCCTCTTAGCTTACATCATTACATTCATAGGTCAAATTTAGCGGAAAATTTAAAACTTTTCATTACTTCTACTTAGAGGTTTACATATACCTCAACATACACATAGTATATATATATCGAGTATACATAGACCATTCGTATAGGAAGATTACTTATTCTTGTACTTTTATTGCACGTAGATATGTAGAAAATATTACATCGTCATAATAGTTGTCTCATCTCATAATCATCTAATAAGTGTATATCAAATTTTTCCTAGCCCATACATCAATGAAACAAGACCACATATAGGTAATACAATGGTTAGTACTAAATATGAAAGGAAAGAAACATAAGTCTTAAACTCGTAACAACTCCATCAGCTAGATAATAACATCGCCCTCGAAAAGTGAGGACCTACCCTACTTGGATGATCAAGAGATCCAAGTATTCTTCAAGTCGTCTTCAAAAGCACTTCAACAATCGGAACCTAAAATATTGGGGAAAAGGAAGGAATGGGGTTAATACGCAACTTGTACTAAGTATGAGACCGTATGCACACATATTATCAAATCATTCTAAAAAGGGACCTTTCTTGAAGACATGTTATTTTACCCTTTCGAAAACCTCATTCACATTCAAGAAGACCCTACTAAACCAATAAGAATTAGTCATTAAGTCATAAGCATGCACATTACAAGACAAGCAACATCAAACTAGTCAAGTGAACATGCATATACTATAATTGAACACATAGTAAGTAACTCCATCATGAAATCATAATAGCAACATGCATCAATAAGAGTATATTTCAACATGTCTAAAGTAAGACAATTACCCACAATCCTTATAAAGTCAACAAGTGAAATGATCAAGCAAAGACCCATAACCTTAATCAATCAAGTAACCCGACAAGAATCATGACTAACTTACAACTTCACATATCATAGCATTTAAGAGTATATAGCAGCATACTTTAACAATATAGACCAACACATATTCATAAGTGACACCAATCAACATATAGTATCAAAAATGATCAAGTTAATAATATACATTTCATATAGCATTATAAGCATATCCATACATAAAAACATCATCCTAAGACTCCCCTCATGGTTAACTAGTGTAATGTTTAGGTAGAGTCTCATACCCCTACCTAGACTAAGCTAAACCCCTTAGGTATCTTAGTTAGAGTTCAATTCTTTAGTTCATTTTACCTTTTGGGAACATCTTGATCTAACCGACATAGAACACAATAGCTAATGTAGAATCCGGTGTCATTGAACCCTACACCGAACGAAGGCAACTACTTGTCAAGGTAGTAACAAAACATGAACATAGCAACTACGTGGATCAACTAGATAACATTCCTATTGTCGAAACATAGTTCAAGCAATAGGAGATATAGTTGGGACACTCTTTATGCTACACGAATTGTAGTCTCCAATCTCAAGAGTACATTAGTGATCCTACCTTCCCTATGTGGGAAGGGACACTCCTCACTCTAGTTCACTCGGTGTTAAGCTAGAGTCCCTTTTTGAAATGTCGTTACTAATAAGCATAACCTAATGTAGGTCATAGGGTCCAACCCTTTTATAACATCATCATCACCATAGCTCAGTAGGAATTGCATGAGTATTGTCCTTTCATTACAATTCACATAGGTGAGGTTAGCAAATTAACATTTCATATCATGAAAAGGCACATTGGTAAATCATTCACCATCCTTATAACATGTACATACTAATATAAAACCTCACAAGTAATAGTCAAAACATTTCAATTAAACATCATACCATCCTATCAATGCTAATACAAGGTATACTCCAACACATCATCATGACTTAATCACAATAAACCATAATTTGAAGTAAAAAATAGGGATCACAAGACTTTCCAAGTCTCCTTCATAAATTCATCATCAAGGTCTTATCATCAACCCTTAATTCAATATAATTAGGGTATAACATCATCATAATTCACTGACCAACATTATATCAAGGCTAAAATAATTAACTATATCACAATTCAATACTAGATCATAACTTAAGACAAGATACTTAGGTTTATTCATAACATACTTCTTAACCTAGATTAATTCTAAAGAACTAGCATTAAAAAACCATAAATAACCCTAATCATTTCATGATTAGTATAACAACATCATCTAGTATCAAATCAACCAATAACTAAGTCAATTGAACCAATACAATACAATTCATATCAAGATCATCACTTAGGGTTAAGGGGTAAAGGTCTTTTTCTACAAACTAGACCAAACCACAAAGATATATAATAATTGATTTAAAATACATGTTAATCCATTCATAATATCCAAAATAAATCATAAACAAACCAGTTAATAACATCAATTTCGTATTGGATGAAAACCCACTTGAAAACTAAAGTTTAGAAATCAATTTGATGGAACCCTTTGAGGAAAGAGGTATCAAAGGTGAATTAGATCCAATACCTTGTTAATTGATGAAGATTTATGGAGAAAATTATCCCTTTGCATCCCTTAAACCCTCCCCTAGCTTGGTCTTCAATGGTGTTCTTTACTAGAGAGAGAAGGAAGAGAGTTTTAGGTTTGGAAATTATGAACTTGGGTTAGTCTAATTTATGTTGGGATCTTTATTAGGTCGTAATTAACTTAATTAGACCTCCTTTAAACCCTAACTAACCACCTAACCCATTAATTAATTATTTGGAGTTAAGTAAGAACGTGCAGGAATTTACAGACCCCATCGGCGAGACCACTATCCACAGATCGTTGGTCAATCGATGGCCAGTCCCTCCTTCCGTTCAGCACATCCGTGGTTTTGGTCAGGGACTAGAAAAATGAAACCTCCAGGATTTTGTCTAAGTGAACATTTTTGGTGGCATTGACGCCCCGTCGATTCACATACGGCCTGTCATTCCCCTTCGTGGGTGAACACTGCCCATATAGTCTTGACCCCAAAATGCAAGGGTCCTCCTCAAGAGCCCGTTGTTGGTCCTTGGGGATACTTACCCAAAATTTTCGACATGAATCAACTTAAACACATGTTATACACCCTTTCACCAATTCTGTTCACTTTCCGATATGAAAATGTTGGTGAAATAGGCTAAGTCACGCTAGCACCTCATTGACCTAGTTTCTGGATGTCATGGACGTTCATGAACGTTTTGGTTTCGAGACTTCCTACATGAATTATATCATTAAAATGGACCACAAATAGTGTATATACCTTATGACACTTATGCTAGGTCTAGAACACATCTTGGATATTCGAAGTGTTACAATACTACTACTTCCACTTAGTGCACTTAGGAATCACCCTAAATTGGGCATCACACTCATCATTTACATAGCCTTCATCAACATTAGACCTAAGATCAACATGCTTTATTGACACTAGTCATACATTTAACTTACTTCATTAACATCGTATAGTAACCCATTCATTCATTTACATTACAAGGACACACCAAGACACCCTCCAAATGCCTACGTGTGCAATGGATGGATGGCGTTCCATTCCACCATCTACCCTAAATACTACACCATTTGGAAGACCCAGTTCATTAAATTCATTTGTAGGGATAACTTTAAGCGACATAAACCATGAAAGCTTGACATGGAATCCCGATAGTGACCCCTATCGAATGAAGGATCCCCACTTGCCTAAGGTAGGTCATTTTTTTTACTTTACATGGATCTCCTATAGGTAAAACTGTGTGGGTGCATAGTTAAGGGATAAGGATATTGATTCTAAGTACTACATCTCAACTAATGAAGAGTATTCATCTCAAGAGGCACGTTGGATACAACATCTCTACTCACGAAGAGTATCCACCCCTTCTTCTAATCCTCTCGGTGCTAAGCATTAATCCCCATAGAGTTTTAGATATTTATTACATCCATTAGCTATAGGTGAAGACATTCTATTAAGTACTACATCTCAGCTCAAGAAGAGTATCAATCTCTAAGAGTTACTTTTGAATACTACATCACAACCCTCGAATAGCATCCAACCCTCAACCTATCATTCATTCATTGGAAAGATCTTAGGAATAGTAAGCTTACTCCTAGACACTACATCTCGACTCACAAAGAGAGTACAACCCAAAAATCCATTTTTCATTCATTAGAGTTCTTAGGAATATTGAGGTTGTCATTAGACACTACATCTATGATCACGAAGAGTGTCTACCCCGATCCATCATTCATTCATGTGAGTACTATGGAGCAAACTCTATACGTAGACTCTCATTCATTACATTCTCATTAGCTACTTTTATTCATTTATTGTGTGTGTGTGTGATTATATGTGAGAAAGCCATCCACACAACCACCATCATTCATAACATTAGCTCCTAATCATGTTCATACTATATTCATCATAATTCACATACAAACATATTTCACATTCAATTCATACTTCAACTAGACTTAGCATCTTCAATACACACATTCACAACTTTATAAGACAATCTCTATACATAAACTTTGTAATATCTCTTTAGTTCAGATTCAATGTCATCAAGGCCACAATCACAATGCACATATACATTCATATACATCAAATACACACCTCCACCATAAGTGGAGATACCATAAAAGATCAATTTGATAAGGCTAGAACAAATGAGATCAACTTACCCTTTATTCAAGCCTTGATAACCTTTACTCATCTCCAACAGTTCATTATAATTAGGCATAATTGGTAGTAGATAGTCATAATACAACATAGTATAATCATAGTTCTAACATTATCCAATCATATTCATCAAACCCACTTCATAACCCAAAATTAGAGAATTAGCATGATCATGGGTGCATGGAAGTTTTGATCATAAATTCATTAATTAACATTGGAAACATCATAATTAATCCATTAAAATCTTTCCATGCAAGAACTCGTGCTTAGAATTCGAAATAAAAGAATTTAGCATTTTGAAACCTTTTTGAAAAGCCTTTGGATTGACTCCTTGAATGAGAGAATAATAAAGGATGAATTACCATACCTTATTTGATAGAAAGCCTATGAAATTAGGGTAGAAACTTGAAGAATTTTGAACTTCATCAATGCAGGTTTTTGGAAAGAGAGTTTGGAGAGCTTTTGTTTTGAACTTGAGGGTTTTGATTTAATGGGTGAATTGGGGTTTAAAGTGACTTAATAACCATCAATAAATAATCTCCAAAGTACCCAAAAGTAACTCTACACTAATTGGACCCTTTAACCAAGTTTAATTTGACTTTAAAATGATGCGACCAAATCTATGACATGGTTGTGCGTTGAGGGGACACCTCCACATCTTGGTTTTGGAATTAATTTCAAGGCATAATGGTTTGTGACAATCCCGCGTCGCAAAGAAGAATTTTTGCCTTTTAAGTGACAGTTGCGCGACACGCAGGAAGTGCCACAAACATGTTGTTTAGGCAGCCTTCTCGCCATACCTTCGTGTTAGGATTGGAAATAAACAGGTGTAAACGCGGAAGCTAGCACTGCAAACATCGAAAGACCACGAGTAAGAAGACAACGAGAAATATACCAAAAGACACAAAGATTTAACGTGGTTCGGTCAATCGACCTACATCCACAAAGGAGATGCGCAATCCACTATAAATATGAGAGTACAAAATACAGAGGGAAACAACCTCAACCAATTCACTCGGAATACATGAGAGGTTCACACAAGTGATAACGTATCAAGCCTGTGACCCATAAATTCTCTCCCTAACCAAAACTCTCAAAGCCCTTAAGACTACATTGTGAATGCTAATTAAGTTAGAAGGAACATTCCTCTTTTTATAGAGTTCTAAACCTTTTCCCACCAAAAAAGGATTAGTCAATCCAAAACCTTTTCCTACAAAGAAAACCTATTTATGGTAAGAAATCAGAGCAAATAAAACCCAACAAATCTTCCCCTTGCCTGAATTTCTGACAAAATAAATTAGTCCACCTTCTTTACTTAATCTTCAACAACTTGCTTCTCCTCTCCAAAATCTCCTTTGCAAAATTTATGTCTCAACACAGAGAACCTCTCTAAAACAATTTCTCCAACAAAATATTCTTTACTATCAAAAAAGGTTGCGGCTAGAACTACACCAGCCATGATGAACACCTCTTTCTAACCTAGTTCAATCATCGATTATCGAACCACTAAACTTGACTTCGTCATTGAATCTGGCTCGGATACCACTTGTTAGGACCAAAAATAAGCAGGTGTAAATGCGGAAGATAGCAATGCAAACCTCGAAATATCACGAGTAAGAAGACAACGAGAAATATACCAAAAGACACATTGATTTTAACGTGGTTTGGTCAATCGACCTACGTCCACAAAGGAGATGAGCAATCCACTATAAATATGAGAGTACAAAATACAGAGGGAAACAACCTCAACCAATTCACTCGGAATACATGGGAGGTTCACACAAGCGATAACGTATCAAGTTTGTGACCCATAAATTCTCCCCCTAACCAAAACTCTCAAAGCCCTTTAGACTACATTGTGAATGCTGATTAAGTTAGAAGGAAAATTCCTCTATTTATAGAGTCCTAAACCTTTTCCTACCAAAAAAAGGATTAGTCAATTCAAAACCTTTTCCTAAAAGGAAAACCTATTTATGGTAAGAAATCTTGGAAAATAAAACCCAACAAATCTCCCCCTTGGCTTGAATTTCTGACAAAATAAATTTGTCCACCTTCTTCGCTTAATCTTCAACAACTTGCTTCTCCTCTACATAATCTCCTTTGCAAAATTTATGTCTCAACACAGAAAACCTCTCTAAAACAGTTTCTCCAATAAAATCTTCATTACTGTCAAAAAAGGTTGCGACTACAGCTACACCCGTCAAGATGAACACCTCTTTCTAACCTGGTTCAATCATCGATTATCGAACAACTGAACCTGACTCCATCATTGAATCTGGCTCTGATACCACTTGTTAGGACCGAAAATAAGCAGGTGTAAACGCGGAAGCTAGCAAAGCAAATCTCGAAAGACCACGAGTAAGAAGACAACGAGAAAAATATACCAAAAGACATAGAGATTTAACGTGGTTCGTTCAATCGACCTACGTCCACAAAGGAAATGAGCAATCCACTATAAATATGAGAGTACAAAATACCGAGAGAAAGAACCTCAACCAATTCACTCAGAATACATGGGAGGTTCACACAAGTGATAACGTATCAAGCTTGTGACCCACAAATTCTCCCTCTAACCAAAACTCTCAAAGCCCTTAAGATTACATTGTAAATGCTAATTAAGTTAGAAGGAACATTCCTCTATTTATAGAGTTCTAAACCTTTTCCTACCAAAAAAGGATTAGTCAATCCAAAACCTTTTCATACAAGGAAAACCTATTTATGGTAAGAAATCAGGGCAAATAAAACCCAACACTTCGGTCCTCCTTAAGGACCCTTTGGTTGGTCCTTGGGGAGTCATTCCCGGATATTTTTACCCTAGGCATGTCGCTCTATAGGATCATCCCCGCTAATATTTTACTCCAAGAAACACCAATAAACATGCACATCAAACAAGGACACACTAGCGCACACACAAGGCTAGTTTCTGAACGTCTTGGTCGTTCTTTGTTGTTTGAATTTCTAACTTTTCAACTGAATTCTAAAATTATTATTCATCATTTTAACACCGTATTAACTCATGAAAACATGATAGGATCTATTTTTTCCTATTTCATTTTGAGGGTTGTTACTTTCTCCCCCACTTGGACAACATTCGTCCTCGAATAACACTAAAACACCTTCAAGGACAAAAAGACTTCTAAAGCAGCTTACAACACACCTCATCATACATAAAATTTCAGAGTCAATGCACCCCACTTACAAGGAACACCAACTTCACATACTTATTCGCTCTAAACAATACAAGCAATTTGGAACTATTTCCACAATTCATAGTGCACATATACTTCATCATTTTTCATTGTATTATGGAGGGACTAACTTCACCAACTTTTGACATGCTCATCATTTCATTATAAAGCTCAACATGCAGTAACTCTCAAATCACACATTGGCATACAAATACAACAACTTTTTAGGCAATTAAGCAATTATAATTAGATACACATTGACATGAAAAATATAGATTGACTACCAATCTTCCCAGGTAACTATGATATAATCAAGAGCATGTAAAATCTTATAACATCAATGTTACTCATAACCTAAGGAGACATGAAACTTATACTCATATGCAAGACTTCAAAACATATTCAAACTACTATGAATTTATGTCTCAAGCTTGAGTAAGAATAGAAGGAACCACCGTACTACCCAACTCATTCGCCTCCCCCCCCTCCACTTAGGGTAAACCCCTCTAAGAACAAATTCAAACAACCATAGGATCTACGGCTCACCGGGGTCTTTATTCAGGATTAGCTCCTTTGTTAGCTTGAAGCACATAGAAATAGTTCTTTCTTTGAGTATCAGGTTCCTGACCATCTTGAGGAGCTTGGTTGGTCTCCTTCCTTTTTGACTTGAGGGAAGGGCAATCTCTCATCTTATGACCCTTTCTACCACATCCAAAACATCCATCCATACCGACAAGACACTTACCCAAGTGTTGATTCCTAAATGTAGTGCATCAAGTCCTCACATAAGTAGGGCCACCAACACTCCCTCTTTGGGAATTTTGGTTGGAAACCCTATCCTTTTTTACTATGGAAGAATCTTGGTTATAAAACCTCTTCTTAGAATTAAGTTGACTAGGCTCATCCAATAGCCATCTTCCTATCTCCATTCATATTCCTAAGCTTTGACTTATCAATTTGTTGAGAATACGCCATGAGTCTAGAGATATCTATATAGTGATGGAGCATTGTTGTATGACACTCTTCTTCCACCGAGCTAGATATTCCCATCACAAATTTATTCATTCTAGCCCTAGAGTTGGTAACCAAGGTCGGGCATACTTAGATAGTTGGGTGAACTTGAGAGAATATTCCTATTCCTTCACACTCATTTCCCCTTGATGAAGGTTTATGAATTCGACTAAATTTTTATCTCTCAATTCTAAGGGAAAGAACCTATAAAGAAAGGTTGTCATAGACACTCCCCCTACCGGGCCTGCCCTTATGGGTTTCTCATCCCTCCATTGCTCGAACCACACTTGTGCCACCTCTTTTAGTCGATAAGGGGTTAGTTCCACTTTTTCTCTAGAGGTCACTCCCATAACATCTATCACTTTGAGAACCTCATCTATGAAGCCTTCTGGATTTTCATCTACCTTAGTTCCATGGAAAGTAGGATGATTCATCCTCATAAATCTCGCATTCAAGAAGTGGGAGTACTTGCATTTGGTTGAGGTCCAACTCCTAGGTTAACTTAGGTCGTCATATGATTAGTGATAACTCGCGCTTGAGTCGCCATGAGTTGGGTCAAAGTTAGAAAAATAGCCCTTATATCCACATTAGACATATCCTTTTCAACATTGGGAGCTTGAAGACCTTAGGGCACTTGAGGACCTTTGCGCACTTGAAGGAGAACCTCCTCAGTCACAGTCTCTTAATTAGCTATAGGGACTTGCTCACCCTGGGGAGGAACTCCCTCATTCCCTACTCCTTCTTAAACTTTATTTGTGGTTGTCCTTTATGTATTCATATCCTATAAACAAAAGAGAAGAGGTCAAGAAAAGACAATTATAAAACTCAACTCTATGACACGACACAAGAGTAATAAAGAAAGTGAAGCTTCTATCATCCTACAGCCTCTCACTCATAGATGTGTCGCGACTCATACCGATAAGAAAGACTCTATTATACGTGGCATGTGAGACTTTGGACTCTACGACTATCTTTCCAAAACTTATGCTCAAATACCAAGTTTGTAACGACCAGGGAGCACCCCCTAGAAGTCACACGGTGTACTCGACCTCTCGGAGGTCTTTTACAAGCCTCTTAGCTTTTATTCATTAAATAGGTATGAAAAGTAGCACAGAATTAAAACTTTTCACAGCATAACAAATAAGAAACTCTTTTATTAAATAAGGAACAAGTCTCATCATCACAAGCCAACTTAGACATGTCTTAATATAATATGGTCACGACCCTTTACATTGAAAAGAAACTCATAGTCTAATATAAGTCTTTAATAGAAAGGAAACTAAACATAATATAGTCGTCCTCGAACATATGAGGACTTACCACGAGACTTGAGAGAACTCTATTTCCCAATCTTTAACTTCTAGAAATCTTCACTTCCTTCCACCTATACTTTAGAAATATAGAAGAATATGCAGTTAGTACAAACATTGTACTAAATATGTCATTATGCAAAAACATGCTTTAAAAGGACGTTTTAATTGAAACATACTTTCATGCTATTTTGGAAAACCTTCATAAATCAAGTGTACAAGACATCACATAATTCATCATTAATATACGAGGTAATACTTCCATAATTTGCATCATATAGTCACATTCATAAAGTAATCCATTCATTATTTAGACCTTTCTATCCAAAGTTATCCTTAGACTCACCTAGGTAAGATGCGAGGACACCGCCCATACAAACTCTTCAATACACAACTAAGTGATCCTTAAGACTATCAAAGATAAGCATAATTCATTTCACCTTAACAAGTCAACATTCATTACTTAAAATAAACATTCATGCATTTAAGGTCTTTTTATGAAGACAATCCTTTAAGACAACCCGCAAGTTACGCTAGTGCAATGTGAAAGTAGCATCTCATACTACTACTTCCACTTAATGCTCCTTAGGAATCACCTTATATTAGGCACATCACACTCAACATTTATATAGCCTTCATCAACATTAAACCTAAGATCAACATGCTTCATTAACACTAGTCATACATTCAATTTACTTCATTGACATCGTATAGCAACCCACTCATTCATTTACATTACAAGGACACACCCAGACTCCCTCCAAATGCCTACTTGTGCCATGGAAAGTTGGCGTTTCATTCCACCACCTACCCTAAATAGTATACCCTTTGGAAGACCTAGTTCATTACATTCATTTGTGGGGGCTAGATTTAACTGACATAGTCCATGAGATCTTGACATCGAATTCTGGTAATGACCCCTAGCGGATGAGGGATCCCCACTTGACTAAGGTAGAATCATTCTTTTAACATTTACATGGATTTCCCATAGTTAAACATATGCGGTCCCATAATTAAGGGATAAAGAAATTACTTCTAAGTAATACATCTCAACTCACGAAGAGTAGTCATCTCAAGAGGTAAATTTGATACAATATCTCTACTCACGAAGAGTAACCACCCCTTCTTCGAATCCTCTCTGTGCTAAGCATTAATTCCCACGGAGTTCTAGACATTCATTACATTCATTAGCTATATGTTAAGAGATTCTATTGAGTAATACACCTCAACTCACAACGAGTACCAATCTCTAAGAGTTACTTTTGAATACTACATCTCAACTCAAGAAGAGTATCCAACCTGCAACCTATCATTCATTCATTGGAAAGCTCTCAAGAATAGTAAGGTTGCTCCTAGATACTACATCTCGACTCACAAGAGTGTCCACCCTAAAACTCCCCTTTTCATTTATTAGAGTTCTTTGGAATATTGAGGTTTTCATTAGACACTACATGTATAATCACGAAAAGGGTCTACCCCAAATCCCTCATACATTTATTTGAATTCTATTGAGCAAACCATTTTGAAAGACTCTCATTCATTACATTCTTATTAGCTACATTCATTCATTCATTGTGTGTGCGTGAGTATATGTGAGAAAGGCATTCACACAACCACCATAATTCATAACATTAGCTCTAATAATGATCATACTACATTCATCATAATTCACACACAAACATGCTTCACGTTCAATTCATACTTCGACTAGACTTACAATCTTCAAGACACACATTCACAACTTCATAAAACAATCTATATACATATACTTTATGATATATCTTTACTTCACATTCAATGCCATCGATGCCATAATAACAATTCACATATAAATCAAATACACACCACCACAATAAGTGGACCATACCACACAATATCAATTTGATAAGGCTAGAACAAATGAGATCAACTTACCCTTCATTTAAGCCTTGATCACCTTTACTCATCTCCAATGGTTCATCATAATTAGACATAATTGGCAGTAGATAGTCATAATACAACATAGTATAATCATAATTATAACATTATCCAATCATATTCATCAAACCCACTTCATAACCCAAAATTAGAGAATTAGGATAATCATGGCTTCATGGAAGTTTTGATCATAAATTCATCAATTAACATTGAAAACATCATAATTAATCCATTAAAATATTTCCATGCAAGAACCCGTGCTTAGAATTTTAAATAGAAGATTTAGCATTTTGAAATCTTTTTGAAAAGCCTTTGGATTGATTCCTTGAATGAGAGAAGAATCAAGGATGAATTACCATACCTTGTTTGATAGAAATCCCATGAAATTAGGGTTGAAACTTGAAGAATTTTAACCTTCTTCCTTGGAGCTTCAAAGCTTCATCAATGGAGGCTTTTGGAGTGAGAGTTTGGAGAGATTTTGTTTTGAAGTTGAGGATTTTGATTTCATAGGTGAATTGGGGTTTAAAGTGACTTAATAACCTTCAATAAATAATCCCCAAAGTACCCAAAAGACCCTTACATTAATTGGACCCTTTAAACAAGTCTAATTTGACTTAAAAACAACGCGACCAAATTTGGGACATGGCTGCGCATTGCGGGGCAACTTCCATATCTTGGTTATGGAATTAATTTTGAAGCAGCATGATTCGTGACAAGCCTCCGTCGCAAGGTAGAATTTTTGCCATTTAAGTGATAGTTGTGTGACGCGCAGGTAGTGCCACAAACAGCTTTGTTGCCACACCTTGTGTCCTCCTAAAGGACCCTTTGGTTGGTCCTTACGGAGTTGTTCCCAGACGTTTTGACCCTAGGCATGTCCCTCTAGGTGCTAGCGTCATCCTCACTGGTTTTTGACTCCAAGAAAAACCTAAAAATATGAACAAAAAACAAGGACACACTAGCACACACAAGGCTAGTTTCCGAGAATCTTGGTCGTTCTTCGATGTTTGACTTTCTAACTCTTCAAACTGACTTCTAAAGATATTATTCATAATTTAACACCTTATTAACTCATGAAACACTTGACAAGTCCCGCCCCGCAAGGCGGTACATTAAATTCCGCCTATTCCAAAAACGCAGCAGCACATCCCCAAAGTTTGGAGGGTCAAATGCCTTGTCCAACTGCCTCCCCAACTGATGGAGGTTGCTTGCCAACATGGACAAACAGGCCATGCTCACCAGGCCAGCCAAGGGCTGAAAGATAAAATTCTGTGCAAGCAATCTGCCATGTGGCAGTAAAGATGTGAAGACAGAACTGCGTCTTTTTCAGCCTCACAGAATCTGCCACTTGTAGCCTTTTATTTTGAATTGTTTCCAAACGTTTTTGGCTCACTTTTGGAGCCTTTGTATATTGTAGAAGTTGCCATTCAGATAGGAGATATTCAGCATATACTTTCTCTCTTACTTTGTAAAGAGTTCTCTAGTAAACTCTCTTGGAAATATTAGAAAATTGGCCTTGCTGCCTCCCAAACTTGGCTTCCTTTGTTGTTTTCCTTTCATTGTTTGTGGGTTTGCTTGTGGACTCTTGCTTTTAGATTCTTGGACGTTTGGTTGGACTGAAGTTTAGAAGAGCCGTGCAAGCCTTCTCGACTGTCCCACGAGGTGCTGAAAATTGACCCCGTGACAAGTTGGTATCAGAGCAGCAGTTAAAGCATGACATCCAGGTCGCAACGGAATAAGGAGATCGTTCAAGACAAGGAACCAGAAGTTCGGAAAGAACCATCCATGAAACGAGACAAGAGCAAGGTAAGAGAGTCCTCTTGTAACCCTTCTCTTGCTGGTCGAACTGCTGTTGAAGAGAACGAAGGCACGGACAACAACCCACTCGACGAGAGAATCGTCGGAGTTGAGGTGGGGTTGTCGGCCTTGAATAGGAGGATTGTGGTGGTTGAAAATAATTTCAGTTCCCTCGAGTCCGTAGCCATTGAAGGGCTGGACGAGGTGAAGAACAACTTGGGTGAACTTGAAGATGTTCAAAGAGAGGGTATGTCCGACCTTGAGCTCAACTTCAACGAAGCCATCTCTTCCCTTCAAAGAGAGGTGGAGGCTTTGAAACGGCAGGTTGATGAGACTGCCGAGGTGGGAGTTGCTCCTCCTGTTATAGTTCGAGAGACCCGTATTGAGGCTCCTAAACCCAAGGAGTTTCGAGGGGATAGGAGTGCTCAGGACGTAGAGAACTTCATATGGCAAATGGAGTCCTATTTCGAACACGTTGACATGCACAACAAAGAGGCAAAAATCAGAACGGCAGCGATGTACTTGACAGACACAGTCATGCTGTGGTGGCGACGGAAAAAGGCTGATATGGAGAGAGGGGCTTGCCAGATTGATGATTGGGAGCAGTTTAAAGCTGAGCTCAAACGGCAGTTCTACCCCCAGAACGTCGTCCACGAAGCCCGCAGGAGGTTGAGGGAGCTAAAGCATACTTCCTCCATTCGGGAGTATGTTAAGGAATTCACGAAGTTAACACTTCAGATTCCTAGTTTGACGAGTGAGGACTTGCTGTTCTACTTCCTTGATGGCCTTCAAAATTGGGCCAGGCAGGAGCTGCAAAGACGTCAAGTGCATGACGTAGATGAGGCAATCGTAGTGGTGGAATCGCTCAAAGATTTCTGTAGTGATGCTGCAAAGGGGGGATAACAGGAACAAAACTATTCCTCCCAAAGTCGACAACAACAAAATGCGCCGGAGCAGACCAAATACCAACCGAAGTAGTGACACAAGAAGCAACCCTCGTGATCAGCCTTCAAACTTCCGAAAAAAATATGAAGACCGCAAGAGGGGTGCTCCTCCGCGGGAAGGTTGTTACGTCTGTGGGGAGATGACCCACGCTGCTCGGTACTGTCCATCTTTGAGGAAGCTGAATGCCATGGTAGCTGCCGAGAAGCAGCAAGAGAAGGTTGCAGCGCAAGCGGGAAGCTCTGCCGGTGAGAAACCTGGGCAGAGTAGCGGAGCCGACAAAGGCAAGAACGTGGCCGTGGGCATGTTCAATCATATGGCGCTGATCAACCACATATCCATTGCTGCTTTGGCTTCCAAACCAGCTAGCGTCAGGCCTCGAGAATCTCTGTTCGTCGATGCCAAGCTGAACGGCAAAGACGTGCGGATCATGGTAGACACAGGGGAAACTCACAACTTTGTGACTGAGCAGAAGGCTAGGGAGCTGGGCCTAAGATATGTTGCCAGTAATACCAAGTTGAAGACCGTCAACGCCACTCCTACTACTGTCAATGGTTTTGTGGCTAAAGTTCCAATTGAGTTAGGAGAGTGGGCCGGGCAGACTGATTTTACAATTGCCCCGATGGATGTATTTGATGTCATCTTAGGACTCGACTTTTGGTATGAAGTCAATGCCTTCATCTCGCCACGTCACAACAAGCTTCATATCAGTGACAACGGTGGTTCTTGCGTGGTACCCCTTATTCGGGTACCACAAATTGGAATGCATTTGTCGGCAATGCAGATCATCAAGGGCTTCAAGAGAGGCGAGCCAACATTTCTTTCCACTTTGATTGAAGACGCTGGGAGCTGCACTGAGGCAGTTCCATTGCCGCCTTGCATCAAACATGTCCTTAGCAGCAACAAGGACGTTATGCCAACAGAACTTCCCCAACGGTTGCCACCCCGTAGGGAAGTTGACCACCAAATTGAGCTGGTTCCAGGGGCAAAGCCGCCTGCCATGACGACTTATCGCATGGCACCCCCGGAACTGGAAGAGTTAAGGAAGCAGCTCAAGGAGTTGCTGGATGCTGGACACATCAGGACGTCCAAGGCGCCGTTTGGTGCGCCTGTGTTATTCCAGAAGAAGAAGGACAGGACGTTGCGATTGTGCATTGACTACCGGGCCCTCAACAAGGTCACGGAAAAGAACAAGTACCCCGTTCCTTTGATTGCAGATTTGTTCGACAGGTTGGGACAGGCGAAGGTGTTCACCAAAATGGATTTGAGAAAAGGGTATCACCAAGTTCGGATTGCCGAAGGTGATGAACCGAAGACTGCTTGCGTAACGCGTTATGATGCGTTCTATTGGCTGGTGATGCCATTTGGGTTGACAAACGCACCGGTGACTTTCTGCACATTGATGAACAGACTGTTCCACTCCTACTTGGATCAGTTTGTTGTGATTTATTTGGATGATATCGTGGTCTACAGCAACAACATGGAGGACCATGTAGAGCACTTGTGCAAAGTGTTCGAGATCCTGTGCGACAACGAGTTGTATGTGAAGCGTGAGAAGTGCAGCTTCGCAACCAACTGTCCATTTCCTTGGACACACTATCAGCCATAACAAGATTCAAATGGATAGCGACAAGATAGATGCTATCAACAATTTGGAAGCACCAATGAAGGTACCAGAATTGAGGTCCTTCCTTGGCCTTGCCAATTACTACCGGCGCTTCATCTTCAATTATTCCGAAATTGCAGCTCCTCTCACAGACTTGCTGAAGATGGACCGTGACTAGAATTGGTCGGCAGCTTGCCAAGCTGCCTTTGAGAGGCTGAAGTTGGCTGTGATGGAAGAGCCTGTGTTGGACCTACCAGACTTCTCCAAGCCATTCGAAGTTCACACGGATGCATCAGACTTCGCTATCGGGGGCGTCCTAATGCAAGAGGTCCACTCGATAGCCTATTAGAGCAAGAAGTTGAATGAAGCGGAGTGGCGGTATTCAGCGCATGAGAAGGAAATGACAGTCGTGGTGCACTGCCTGAGAACGTGGCGCCATTACTTGCTGGGAGCTCACTTTGTCGTCAAGACGGACAACGTCGTGACGACATATTTCCAGTCTCAAAAGAAGCTGTCCACCAAGCAGGCTCGATGGCAAGACTACCTAGCAGAGTTCGACTTTACTCTGGAATACAAGCCGGGGAAAGCGAACGTGGTGGCTGATGCCCTTAGCCGCAAGACTTCATTGGCTGCCATTGTGAGCTCAAGCAGCAGCTCACTCGTTGATGACATAAACGAGGGATTGCAGCATGATCCCATTGCTAAACAACTCTTCGCCTTGGCCCAGCAAGGCAAGACGAAGAAGTTTTGGGAGGAGGACGGCCTGCTCTATACAACGGGCAGGTGTGTGTACGTTCTGAAGTGGGCTAACCTTCGGCGTACCTTGATGAAAGAAGGCCACGACTCATCTTGGGCTGGTCACCTGGGGCAGAAGAGGACCTTGGCCTTACTTGAAGCTTCATACTACTGGCCTCGAATGTGGGATGACGTCGAGGCGCATGTGCGAACGTGCCTTATTTGTCAACAGGACAAAGTTGAGACAAAGGTACCGGGCGAATTGCTGGAGCCGCTGCCCATTGCTGAAAAGCCATGGGACAGCGTCACCATGGACTTTATCACCTGCTTGCCAAACTCAGAGGGCTTTGGGACAATTATGGTCGTGGTGGATCGTTTTTCCAAATATGCGACGTTCACCGCCACCACGGCTAACTGCAAAGCCAAAGAAGCTGCCAGGATCTTCCTGCGCGATGTTGTGAAATACTGGGGCATTCCTAAACACATCATCAGCGACCGTGATCCCTGGTTTACAAGCTCATTCTGGAGGGAATTGTTTAGCTTATTGGGGTCGGAGTTGCATTTCTCGACCAGCATCCACCCTCAGACAGACGGGCAGACGGAGAGGATCAATGCACTGTTGGAGTGCTACTTGCGGCACTATATTAGTGCCAATCAGAAGGATTGGGCATGGTTGCTGGATACTGCCCAATTCTCGTACAACTTGCAGCGCATTGAGGCAACAGGAAGGAGTCCCTTTGAGTTAGCAACGTGGCAGCATCCAAATACGCCCCAGTCCTTGCCTGTTGATGCTGGTTTCAAAAGCCCAGGTGCCTATCAGATGGCCAAGGCCTGGGAAGAACAGGTCGACCTTGCACGGTCGTACCTTGACAAGGCTGCCCGAAAGATGAAAAAATTTGTTGATCGTAGGCGACGTCCGGTGAATTATCAGATTGGAGATAGAGTCATGGTGAAACTCAATCCCCGGCAATTCAAGTCGCTGCGAGGCATCAATCAGAATTTGATTCGAAAGTACGAGAGGACATTTGAGATTATTGCCAAGGCTGGCAAAATCACCTATCGGGTAGACATGCCTCACCATCTAAAGATTCATCCTGTCTTCCACGCAAGCCAATTAAAGCCCTATTTCGAAGACAAGGAAGACAAGGATCGGGGGCATTCCGAGAGGGCCAGGATCTTTATCACGCCGCCTACTGTGGACAAACAGATTGAGGCTATCATCGATCACCAGCTTGTTCATGGGAAAGGCTGGAACAATTCCAGTTCACAGTTCCTAGTGCACTGGAAGGGGACGGCACCGGAGGAGGCAACTTGGGAGAAGTATGAGGACTTGTGGTAATTTTGCGACAAGGTCCATCGGTACATGCAGTTATGTGGCGTCGGGGTCGTCGCCAATTCAAGCGGGGGAGCGTGTCCCACCCCGCAAGGCGGTACATTAAATTTTGCCTATTCCAAAAACGCAACAGCACATCCCCAAAGTTTGGAGGGTCAAATGCCTTGTCCAACTGCCTCCCCAACTGATGGAGGTTGCTTGCCAATATGGAGAAACAGGCCATGCTCACCAGGCCAGCCAAGGGCTGAAAGACAAAATTCTGTGCAATCAATCTCCCATGTGGCAGTAAAGCTGTGAAGACAGAACTGCCTCTTTTTAAACTTCACAGAATCTGCCACTTGTAGCCTTTTATTTTGAATTGTTTCCAAACATTTTTGGCTCACTTTTGGAGCCTTTGTATATTGTAGAAGTTGCCATTCAGATAGGAGATATTCAGACTTTCTCTCTTACTTTGTAAAGAGTTCTCTTGTAAACTCTCTTGGAAATATTGGAAAATTGGCCTTGCTGCCTCCCAAACTTGGCTTCCTTGGTTGTTTTCCTTTCATTGTTTGTGGCTTTGCTTGTGGACTCTTGCTTTTAGATTCTTGGACATTTGGTTGGGCTGAAGTTTAGAAGAGCCGTCAAGCCTTCTCGACTGTCCCACGAGGTGCTGAAAATTGACCCCGTGACAACTAGTTTGTTCTATTTCATTTTGAGGGTTGTTACTTACTCAACTTGAACCGACCTTTAGTCTCCAAAGTTTTTCTCCACGTCTCTTGCTTATTATTAATTATGTGCATCATCAATCATTAATTAGTACTATTTTCTCCACAAATAACACACCACGACACCTCATTTTGAATGTTTTGTGACAATTTATCCATCAACCATGACAAATAGAAATGGATAAGAGTTGATCCTTAATGTAACCCCATCTTCATATGAAAGTGCTATGAGTTTGTCCCACCATTCTTACCTGCATTTTAGCTCGTTCACATATCTCCCAATATAGGCCATTTATACACATTCTGCCTCTCGAAAACTCCACAATACTTCTCTCAAAGTTTTGTCGTTGCCTTTCTTAAGGTTAATAAACACCATTTGTAAGTACCTATTTCTTTTTAATATTTCTCCACCAGTCTTTTCATAGGATGGATGACTTTTGTGGTCAATCACCCTATCATGAATCAAAACTGATTCTCAAGAATAGGCACGTCTCTCCTCACCCTGATCTCCACCACTTTCTCATAAATTTCCATAGTGTGTATTAACAACTAAAAACCAATGTAGTTATTGAAATTTTAGATACTTTCCTTGTCCTTTTACAACAAATCATTGTACTTCATATTCATTCCTGAACATGTCACTAGAAAAAGAATTGATTGTTTACTTACTTTACATGATACTATTTTTTAGTAATTAACTTTATCTTATTAATAACCCTATTACGAAGCCTTGTTCTACTATCTAGCTCAATGAATTAAAGCACAATTTATTGGAGTAGTAATTTAGTTCTCTAAGCAGCTCTAACATTGCAAACGTAGGCTACTTCCTTGATTGTACTCTCCGACATATTTTCTCCTTATTCTAAAAATTCTCAAGTATCTGTCTATCCAGATGTATGGATTGATTTACTGAAGACCTTTCTGAAAAGTCTAGCAGTGTGTGATCTCCCTTTCCTATTATGAATTGCTCAATCTACATGTTGTTCTAGGCTTGACTTGCAACCATTGGTCTTTTAATCCATTGCATGAGTCTCACCCGTAAGTTAAGAATATGGTTGCATGAGAAATACAAATGGTTCTCTACTTTTATGATTAGTTTTACAAAGTCCTCTACACCTTGGCTCCACATTTATCCTCCATTTGATCAATCTATCAGTTGTTAGCATCCTCCCATGAAAGTGTAACCACATGGTAAACTTAGCTTTTGGCCTTCCATCATTCTGGAACATTATGCATTTTCACCTCACTTGCTTGCTTAAGAATGACCATCGTGAGGACATATTGGTTTTTGAGATAGTATGAATGAACCCAACTAATCCATAATCAATCTTTCTTGTTGGTTAAGTTCCAACAACTTGTAGCAATGGAAACCTTATTCCACAAAGTTAGGTTTGTAAGATTGAGTCCACCGCACCCCATAGGTGAGCATACCTTCTCCCAAGCTACTAACGTCTTTTTGGTCCCTTTATTTGACCACGATCACATATAGCTCTTACAATAGGCATCAATGAATTTCAAAATGCTTGTTGGTAGGATATAGTGTTGTGCACGATAAGCTTGGAATACCAAAGATGGATCATAACTTGAACCAACAGTATTTTACTAGACTATGAGAGTTTCTTTACCATCCATACGAGATCCTCTTAATGATTTTTTGGACTAGAAATTTCCATAGAACTGATGTACTCTTTTTGGTGGACAACAATATTACAACTATTTAAATGGAAAGTCTTTAATTTTAACTTCAAGAGGTTGAAGTATTTTGTTCCCTTTAGTTGCAGCCAAAGTAGAAAGAGCTTCTGCTCATATTTTACTAAAGATCAAATGCATTGAGGAAGCATTTGTTTAAAGGTTGTAACAGATGGGAGGTCTCCTCTTGCAAATCGGAGAAGGTCTTAAGCTAAGCTCAGGTGTCTGAGTGGAATCAGAAAAACTAAGCTCATGTGTCTAAGTCCATCATGGAGCATCTTGACTGGAATCTAAAGTTTTTTTTTCATCTCTCAGGCTATTTTAGATGCCAGCTTAAGTATTCTATCAATTAGGAGCGGCAAATGGTCGAATTGAATTGAATAAGGATTGAAAAAATGATTTAAAATTACAATCCATCAAAATATAATATGTGTAAATATGGATTTGGTCAAATATATTTTGGGTAAAATGATTTCAACCCATTTTTAAAAAAAGAATCTATATTTCAAAAAAAAATAACCCTTCCCCCGGGCATACCCACCACCCGGGGCGCCCCCGGCCACCTCCACCAATCTACCCCTAATTTTTTTTTAAAAAAAAAGAAAATTGCTTTTGGAAAAAAAATATTTTCCCAAAAACAAAAAAATATATGTTTTTTTAATCAAGTTTGAAAATTATTTGAATTTTTGAAAAAATAATATTAAAGTTTTTTATTTTCTAGCACAATTAAGAATTTTAAGTAAAAGTGAAAATAAGTGATCTAATATGGGTCATATTTAATCCATTTTGATTATATTTATAGCGACTCTTAAATTAGTTTGAAGCTCATATTTAACTAATTAAAATATGAGTAATTTAAATCATTAAATATAATTAAAATAAATTTATTTTATTAATATGGGCTGAAATTGTCATAGTTTTAATATATTGCATCAACCATCCCTTAGTTTAAGGGGAAAATCTAGGCTCTCTAGGATTTGCTCTAGGTATATCCACTTCACTGATTTATACACCTTCTCGAGATCTATTCTAATCATGCATCAATTATAAAATAGTGTTCAAACTTAATATTCAAAAATATAATGGTAGATGATAATTTTTAAAGAAATAGAAAGAAATCAATAAAATTTTAATTATTAGATTAATTAAAAGTTAAGGTTAATTACTAGGTTAATCAAAATAAACATAAAGAAGATATGGGGCGACTATTTCATTTAAATAATATAGTGTTAAAAAGCGTAGCTAATGAGGATTGAATCACCGACCTCAAAGACCTAAATTAGCACGATAAAAATATTGTATAAAAAAAACAGCTAGTGAGGATCAAACAGTGGATCTGAAAGACCTAAATTAGCACTAAGGGTGTATATGACCGAGTTGGTTCGGATATTTAAAATATCAAATTCAGTCATTCGTGTAAAATTTTAAATTTATAAACCAAACTAATAAAATTTGGATTTTTTCGAGTTTTTCAACCTCGGGTTGGTTCTAGTTTTTCAAATACCAAACCAAACCATTGTGTCGAATTTTTTAATTTATAAATCAAACCAAACTAATAAACTTCGATTTTTTCAAGAATTTTAGATTTTTTTGATAAATTTTGCAGACTTAATATAATTAACTTGTGCTCCAAATATTTCTTAAGTCTACCAAAAATACAATTATTTAAGGTGTTTCTTAAAAAAATAACACAAAATATGATATGAGTATTGATGACACAAAGATATTCAATAAAAAATAATAATGAAATCATCATATAGAATAAATTTTGTAAAGTCATAATGAAAATAATCATAAGTTAAAAGTACTAAGAGCCTATTTGGCTCAGCTTAAAAGCTGGTCAAACTGACATAACAGCTGGTTTTTGACTTATTTAGCTGTTTGGCAATCCTCAAAATAATTTATTTTAAGTTTAAGAAAAACTTATTTTAAGCCAAAAGTTAAAAGCTGGGGTAGGGGTGTTTGTTTTTTCCAGCTTATAAGTTGTTTTAAGTTGACCACATTTTTACCTTTTTACCCTTAATATTTTTATACAATCTCCAAATTACCCACATAATCCTAACATCTCTTTCTTTTATTTTTCCCTTTTCTCGTGTGGATGATAGACAATTACTATTACTAATGAATGAAAATAAAATAAATCTTAAATCTTTCAAGTGATCTATTCAAATTATATATTATTAAAATGTAAAATAAGTTATACATATAACTTAAATAAAAATTTATATTCCTCTTATAAATAATTTGTGATAATAACGAAATATGTGAATGATAGACTATTATTATTAACTATGGATGAAACTAAAATAAAATCTTAAATCGTTCTTTGATCTATTCAAATTATATATCTTTAAAATCTATAATAAGTTTATATTCCTCTTATAAATAATTTGTGATGAGAAAGAAATATGTGAATGATAACAAAATATAATTATTTATGGCTGTAAAATATAAATTAATTAACTTTTATTATGTTAACAGCTTTTAAAGGTATTTCAGACATTTTTATTTAAAAAGCTGTTTATCAGCACTTATTTGTCAAACACATCAACAACTTTTTTTTTAACTTCAGCACTTTTATCCAAACGCATAACTGTTTATTTTAAAAATAAGTATTCAGCACTTTCAAAAGTACTTTTTTAAAGCTGCTTTTATTAAGCCCATCCAAACGGGCCCTAAATCATGCTAAAATAAGTTTAATAAATATTATTTACATTACTAAATATTTAAGCAAAGTATATAATGGTCTAAATCAATGTAAAAATTAAAGATCAAATATGAATATTATTGTCATTCCTAATGTTGAATTGATTTTCTTTTTGCATTATTATTAATTTGATTTTTGATTTAAGTTTTATTACAATTATCAACATGCTATAAACTATAATTGTTATTGAACCAATTCAAATTCTAAGTTTTAAGCTTGAAATAATATATTAAAAGATAAAAACTATGAAATTGTACAAGAAATATTGTAAAATAATATCAAAGCAAATATTTTATGTATAAAATAAAATTCTAAATTTACATATATAATGTCGGGTTGATTTGGTCTCGGGTTGCTTCTTTTAGTTAACACCAAACCAACCCAAATATAGTCGGATTTTTTTCCAATACCAAACCAAGTCAAACCAAATCACTAGTCGAATTTTTTTTATTCGACTCAATTTGCAATTTAATTCGATTCTGTACACCCCTAATTAGCACGCTTACCACCAGATTATCAATATATGTGGTATAAAAAGGTGCTCAGTTTATTATATTTCACATATTAAATAATTTTTTACCTATAAATACAATATAATTTTTCGACGAAAGGTGTTCGACTAACCAATTTTACTAGAGCTCCGCCCCTACACGGATCAAGTTCAAGATGATCCTACTCTTACTAAAAACCCTTATTCACAATGGAGGTTGGAACCATAACTAAGAAAGTGTGTCACACTCCAACCTTAGTCCAGACTATATCAAGGTGATGTCAATACTCGATGCCTTGTTTGAAAAAGGAGCTATATGATATAACTAGTAGCATAAATAAAAGAAATGATATAGATTCATATCATAAGCAAAGTTCTTTTAAGATGAAACAAATTTTCATTCATAAGTTTTTATTTAAAACTAATACTAATATAATATTCAATAAAATCAAATGATCTGTCAAGTTTACATTATTTAACATTTTAGAATATAAAAATAACATTACACACACATTTAAGATGATAAATATCAAGTTCTAAACATACTTTTTAATAATAAACTACTTATAACATATTATTAGCAAGTTATAGCATATCAAGAAAAAATATATTATTCTCATTAATTTTTTAAATAATAATAAACTTATTTAAATAATTACATTTATTATTCAGTTACCTTTTTTAAACCAATGTAGTTATTTAAATTAATTATTTTAAGTTACCTTTTTTAAACAAATCTCTTAACTAGTGTAAATTCAAATAAATATCATATAGTTACCTTTTTTTAAAAAATTATAAAATAATAGGGATTTTATCATTCCATAATTAATAACTACCCATCAATATCTAAAATAATTACAGTTTTATTTTAAAACTATCACACGTTATCTAAGAAAAAAAAATTTATATTCCCCAAAATTTTGTTCTTCCCCAAATCCTCACTAAATCATCTCTATTGGACACGTAACAATTAATTTTTTACGAAATCATCTCTTTTGCATGCTCAAAAAACTTTCAATCTTAACAGTCGTCTTCTCCAATTCTACTATTTTGCACTCAAATCTTCCTTTTCTGCACTCAAATCTTCATCTCTTGCACTTAAAAAACTGTACAATGTCGAAGAGAGGCAATGAAACCCCGCAAAAATCCAAAAGGTTGAATGATGAACAAAGCTGAGACGAATTTCATGCTCCATCTTTCAAAATTTTATCACAAACACAAACTCAACCTTCATATGCAAAAGACAACGCTAGATCAGGGAAATCAAAAATGGAAAAAAAAACAAACATCCAAAGGAATCCGAGAAGAAGAGAAAAGGGAAAGAAAAGCAAAAAGTAGATGAATCGGAGAAAAGGGCGAAAGAAAGAGGAAAGAAAAAGAAAGGAAAACAAATTGAGTACTCATTAGATTCTGAATCTGATTTTGTAGAAGAATTGATAAAATCAAAATCAAAAAAATCAAGAACCTCTGAAATTGATACTTCACATTTACAACAAGAAGAAGAAACAGTTAAACCCAAAAAAAATTTAAAGGTTGGTAAAAAAAGTTTTTAAAAAATTAAATTAAAACTATCTGTTTAATTTTATTCTAATTTCGAGTTAATTGTGAATAGTATAGTACTTTTTTATGTTCTGTTATTTCTGTATGAATTGTGTATGATTCACTATATGAAATTAAACATTTTTATATTACAATATCAATATATGAAACGTGTATGAATTGTGTATGATTCACTGTATTAATTTGGTATGATATGTATATTAAATTTGCATGATTTATGTTTGAAGTGTGTATGAATTGTGTATTAAGTTTTGTATCAAGTTTATGATATTGTTGAATATTAATATCCATAGTAAAACTACATACTTTATGTTTTGATTTGTATATTTAGTGTTGAATATATTGTATATGAAAGAATGTTGTAAGTTTGTATGAATTTGTATGAAATGCTACATCTAGTTTATTACATTATAAATGTATAAAGAATGTATGAACTGTGTATGATTATATTGTATTATGTTTGTATACTATGTGTATGAAATTACATATTTTTTTCTATTAGAATATCAATATATGAAACATGTATGAATTATGTATGATTTAATGTATTAATTACATTATAAATGTCTAAACAATGTATGAATTGTGTATTAAGTTTTGTATGTTATATGTATGAAATTGATTAATTTAATTTTTACATTTTTTAGGAGAAGAAGACGCAAACACATTTGTCTTCATGCATTAACATAAATGTGTTTGCAGATTTGTTGACCTTTTTAGGTCAAGATAAGTTTCAACAATTCCTAGATGAAACACCTTTTGGATTTTTTTATAATTTGCATCACATTAAAATCCAATGTCAATTGTTGAGACACTTATTTCTACTTGGGAATGAAAATGTTAGGGATGACATGTTTGTAACTAAAGTAAATGGTAAAGAGTTACATTTTGGGTTAAAGGAGTTTGTTGCTATAACCGGTTTGAAATCTGGAGCTGTTTCTCATTTTGTATCTGACCCATATGTTCCAAACAGACTCATTGCTGAAAATTTTGGAGATTTTAATAAAGTATCCAAGTCAGATTTTTATTACAAGTTTAAATTGTAAAATTTTTGGGAAGAAGATGACCGTCTAAAAATCGGGATCTTGAGGAGTTCAAATAGAGTACCTACATTCTTTCAAATCAAACATCCATTTCAAAATCACAATTGGTTTGATGTTCCAGTTGAACTGATTGAGGAGTTCAATAAATGGATTTTCAAAGATGTGAAAAGCAGGCGTGGCAGGTAATTTGTAAGATGAACAAAATTATTTTATTTAATTTCTGAACTCTAAAATTAATATAACACTTTTTAAAATATATATAGGAAAGCAGCATATTCCAAGGTTAAAAACACATTTCATCCTCAAATGGACTTTGGCGTTGTCAAAATCGGAGAAAAGGATTTTTCTTCACAAAATGAGTCAATCGGGCAGACCTTGGGGACGGAATAAGACATTTTTTTAATTAATTATTATGGTTTTGAGTTGTAGTGATATACTTATGAATATTTTTTGTATAAATTATGTGTGAACAGTGAATGAAACATATTGATATAGTTTTTTTTGTTAAAACAGCATATTAATACAATAATGTATTATCTCCGAAAGAAGACAAAATACTCTCTGACAGTCACTTCTTACAGTACTGTTGATTGTTGGTTTATGGCGTGGATTGATAACATTGAGAAACAGTGGAGACAGTCAGAATGTGACATGAGATGCATTTCACCGGACCATGATGTTGGACTATGCATTAGAGGATATAAGCTGTTTGCTAACATTCCATGGGATAGGGTTGACAAAGTAATCATCCCAATCAACATCAACGACAAATTCCATTGGTTCCTTGTTATATTCCGAATCAAACGTAGATGTCTAAATGTCTATGATTCAATGATGGGAGGATCTGTTCATTCAAGGAAAGTTAAAGAAGCTGTTGATAAACTTGCAACCATGATTCCTTTATTTCTGACGAGCACAGGGTTTTATGGCAAAAGGCTTGATTTGTATGCGAATAATCTCCCTGATTATCAACAAAAGTCTCACTCTGAACCTCTAAGTATCAAGAATGTTACACATGTTCCTCAACAAGAAGAAAGTTCAAAGTATGTATACTTCTTACATTATTTTTTATTCATCTTAAATTGAAATTGCTTTATATTCATTACAAATTTTTATTTTTCCAATTTTTTTACAGTGATTGTGGTCTATACACATCTCTCTTTGCCGAATACATGAGCAATGGTGTTTTTGATATATCACATATTGATATTGATTCAAAATACCATCGTCAAAGATATAGAACATTACTTTGGCATTATGCAAAATCAAAGAACGATGAAGGCGCAATAAGTGAAAGCGAAGTTACAGGAACAGCTGCTAGCAAGAAGGGTGGACCTCGAACTCATAAAGAACAAGTTATGTACACCACCAATTATCCTACTCCAAAATTCCGTAACAGGAAGTAGAAATCTTCATGGCACAATGTACATTTTTTGAATGACTTGTTTTATCTTAACTTATGAACAATTTATGTAATTTTCCAATTTTTTATTATGAATACTGAATGTTTATATAAATTATTACTGACTATTACTAATTAAAAAATTGTGTCTCACTTTAAAATATAGGAACAATGTATGAATCATGTATGAGCATTATATGAATTATGAATGTCATATTATAATTTGATATAAATGACACTCTGCTTCAATATATGTTTTTTAAATGTTAAATGTGTATAATTTTTGTAAAAATTGCACTTTTCAATATGTAATGTTAAATTATTGCATAAATTTATTTTGTATGAATACTATATTAATACTGTATACTTTCAAAAACAAACAAAAACAGATTTTACTTATATTACTGGTATGAATAATGTATGAAAAATGTACGAATTAATATCATATAAATTCTTACATGCATAATGTATGAAAATTATATGAAATTAGTACTGACATATGATTCAACATGACAGTACGTTTAAATATACAATCATACCTTAATAAATGTGTATGACCTATGCATACAATTGTTTTATATGAATCATATATGAATACTGTATTTTTTCAAATATATTTTTCAAAATACAAACAGAAACAAATGTTACCTACATTACTTGTATGAATACTATATGAAAACTGTATGAATTATAACATATTATAATTTGATATTTAGAACATAAACATACATTATTTTTATATGCTAGTATTGATTGTATAAATGTATAAATTTTGTATGTAGTCCCCATCATTATGCAATAACTGTATGAATGTTATACCATTATATGACTTATTAATGTTAACATTTGTTAATATATGAACAGTTGTATATACAATGTATGACATTTGTATGAAAAGTAATATGATTCAATAAAAAAAACATGTTATAACAATGTAAACACTAAAAAAAACAGATGTAACAGTACGAAATCATTATTTTTGTATAGGATAATTTGAACATGTCTTCCTATTGTGTCCAACCTGATGGCATCTACTGCATGTGCTTTTTGTCCTCTTGAATTTCACATCCGCGAACCCCTTTCAGCGTTCAAATTTGGATCTTCCCGTTGATCTTATTGGACCAGGCGGCATCATTTTGGGATCTGAAATATTACTTGGTATATCCCATGTACTCTCGCACGGGATAGGCTCTATAGGAATGGCATAAGCATCTTTGAAATTCTTGAGGCTATAAAAAGCAGAACAGAAATCTGCTTCATGTAACTTCCTGTACCGGAGAACAACAATTGCATGACCACACGGTATCTCATAATGTTGATATCTTCTGCAACTACACATCCTTGTATTCAAATTTACTATGTATTTCTTTGCTCCTTCAGCTACGGCATGCAGATCAACAGTTGAAGGAATCACCTATGTAAAAAAAATTTATACATGCTGCAGATTATTAAGAATCAAAAATACAATACAGTGAAACACATATTCTCATATTGCACGACAATGTAATACTTTTCTGTAGATAAATATTATATTTTTTTGTCAGATTAGATGTTGTCTTATCAGCCTCCTCATTATGCTTGTGAATCCACCTCTGAACTGTTACCCTCATAAATTCAAGAAGTGAAATCACCGGTAACCTCCGTGATAACTTGTTAACATTATTCAATGACTCCGCGATGTTTGAAGTCATGGTCCATGTGCGCTTACAATTCGAGTAAGCTCTTGACCATTTGTTATAACTAATATCAAACAAGTATGGTCGTATTCGCGTATCTATCTTATCTATTCTTCCCATAATTGTCTCAAATTATTGTTTTGTATAAGCTTTTGCCTATGAAAAGAACAAAATATTCAAATCTTCAGTATTTCTATTGAAATTCTTGAAACGCCATATGCATGCATAATGTTCTGATTCAGGATATACATTTGCAGTCCCTTTCCATATGCTTTCATTTCTGTCTGACATAAAACACATATTTTGTCTAACTCCATATGCTTCTCTAAACTGCTCAAAAAACCATGTCCATGAAACATCATTTTCAGAATCTACTATCGCATACGCCAACGGAAGTATATGACCTGCTCATTAATTTAAATAAAATATCACACAAATCAGAAATATCATTCATATATTTTTTTACTATATTATATAATTAGAAAATTAAATAGGCTAATAATTTATCTCCCGGATCCAATGTGCTTGCAGTTAACATTGTACCACCATATGAACATTTTAATGCCGCACCATCAACAACTACAATTGGCCTACAATATTCCTAACCCCTAATACAAGCCTCTAAAGCAACAAATGCATATAAAATGTATCACCTTCATTCCTTTTTATTTTCAAAACAGATCCTGGATATGTTTGCTCCAAAATGTAAAAATAACCTGAAAATAACAGTCCAATTCATACATAAAATATACATATTTTATACATAAAGAATATACAAAATTGTAACATTACAACACAATGAGTAATGTTTAAATTTATCCTTATTTTCGAAATTATCAGGTAATCTTGCATAAGATTCTGCTGGATCTCCTCGCACCAACTTTACTGCTTTTTCTTTAGATCTTCATGCCTGTATGTACGTCAATGAAACGCCATGCAATTTCGACATATCATCAGCTACATCTTTTGGAGTATATACCTTAGATGGATCAATATACTTCTCCATTATCAAGACAACTAAAACGTCAGTTATCCCTTGACGCCTGGCATAAACTCTTTCTCTAATAGAACATGTGTGCTAAGCAATATACTTCCTAACTTTGAATAAACTTGATTTATTCAAACTAGATGCCCTCATCATCCAAGAACAAGTCTTAGAAATACAATTCAGGTGATAACTGTTACAAAATTTAAGAAAATATACATTATAATATATACATTGTAACAAAACAAATAAAAAAATAAAAAAAATTAAACTTACTTAGATGCATTACAATGCGCAACCCGAAAACTGAACTTTTCAACAAGTCCAACATGCCTCATAACCTCCTTAAGGGTTTCTATATTATTATAAATCTGATTATCAGCTACAAAATAGGTTAGAATGATCACATATTATATTATTATCTACTTCACTATTATCATTAACAACTCCGTCTAAATCTTCCAATCAAACGGATAGAATTGTTGGAGTATAGATCTATGTTAGTCTGTGATAATCTAACATCAGAATTTATTCAATCATTAACTATAACTCCATGACATTCGTTATACTGCTCACAATCTTTCAAAGTGATGCATAATGGATATTTTGTAAAAAAAATCCAAATTCACCCTCATCTGATCTAGAAAAACCTTTACCCCAACACATTTCGCTAACTATATACTTTATCTCAACAAAATTTATATTTTCTTCTATATTTAGCTGAGTTACTATAGCATTAACTGAACCAGTGTGAAGAGTAGAAGTATCGTATATGATGCCCTCCATCTCAAAGTCGACGTATTTTCCTGTTTCACAATATTAAAATTATATTCAGTGCATCCCAAAATTATTCATACAAAATTAATACACAATTTATATACAATTCACTTATATATGCAATAACAAAATTTTAATTTAATACACACTGAATACAATGTTTATATACAATTCATACTATACAATTAACTGCTACATACAATTTAAAATTCACTTTCATACACAATTTATCCAATTTAATAAAAAAATAATACACAGTTAATCTAATTTTTATACAGAATTCATATATATATATATATATATATATATATATTACAAATCAATCACTGTTATGTACAACTAGAAAAATTGGCTTTCATAAATATTGCATACACTATTTATTTATATATACTATGGAATAGCTTTTACCAAAAAATTCACATTTCATTTAACGCTCACACATTATTAATACAAAATGTCAAATATTGTTTATACTTATTCAAAAAAAAACAGCAAATTGATCAAAATCTGTAAATTTTTCAATTTTACACATTATCAAATTTCAGACCAAACTTCATTTTAATTACACATGAAAATATATTTAATATTGCGAAATATTTATTATCAGCAACACTACGTAATTGTATCACAAAAAAATATATCAATTCAACATATGCAATATAACAGGGGAAAAAAAGACACATTCCATACATGACAACAAAAAAATTATATAACTACAACCAATAATTTATACTAAAAACATAACAAATCATAAAAAAGAAAACTAACCTGATGAATTCCATTTGTCACCATGTTGAATTAAAATTGACATAATTTTCTCCACCAAATTAAATCTAAACGTTTTCAACCTTCAATTTTAATTATTTTTCAAAAAATAAAACGATAAAATATAACAAAATTCAAACATAAGAATAAACTTCACTTTCTGAAAAGAAAAAAAAAACAAATGGTGCACGTTTATGGAAAGAAGATAACAGATTATAGTTTTTTAAGGATAAAAATCAAAATTAATTAGCATTTAAAACAAATTGAGACAATTATGGAGTATATCTATAATTAAAATATTTTCAAATCCCTTAAAATGTGCACATTTGTTATCAGTTAATAACGTTTACTAAATTCACGGAAGTTATCCAATTTTAATTAATCATTTTTTTATTTTTTATTTTTCGTCCTAATTTTACAGAATAAAAATTAACATTAATTTACTTTTAAAAAATGATATAACTTGATATATTAAATGTTATAGCATAAAAATCAAACTCTTATGCCATAACTTGAGAATATGACTACATAAAATGTTATATACCTAATTTAAGCTTTTAGAATAGTCTATAAAGCCTTTAACATGATATAGATGTAAAAGAGCAACAATAACAACATCAATGGGCCCAAGGCCCAACAAATATATGCATTCACATTTTTTCTTTTCTTAATTGGATAAATTTGTTACTCCCAAAATTGAATATCATCCATAGCATTGTTACGTTATTTCATTATCAAACTTCACTTTTAGTTTTAAGGGAAAATTTCATAATAGGTCTCCTTAACTATAGTTTTTCTGTTTACCCATCAATAATTTAAATAACTATTATATTTCCAATTTGCATAATTCGTTCTATTTATAATTAATTATACAAAAAAAACTATTTAATTATATTTAACTAATCAACCATCAATTGAAGAGTGCCTTAATTAAAGGTTATTTAGTTTAATTAGGATACATTACCAAAACTAAGACTTCTTTTTGAGGACTATTCATTATTTTCCTTTAATCAAAGTTTTTTATGTATTTGAACAAAAATAATTTATTTATTTATGTCTCTTGACTAAAATGATATTCTATATGGAGTAGTTGATTTGTTTGAAAATAATTCATAGATGTATAGAATTAGTATTGAATTTACATTAAGATAGTCTGTGAGTGATCTTTTGTCTAAACACATAATTGTGTGTTTTTTGATTAGTTGTATCGTTTTGTATATGTTATATTTGTTTTGTATATTAAATAGATTTTATACAATTTGATATAAATTTTAATTAAACAAGTATGTAAAATTGAGTAATTTTAATTATTTGTATCAATTTTTCTATATTATTATGTGATTTGTATATTAAATAAATCTCATACAAGTTATATATTTTGAATCAAAAAGTTAAAATAATATAGTAATTTTTTATTACTTCTAATAATTTGTATATGTTACAGTTTGTTTTGTGTTTTAGATAGACTTTACACAAGTCGTTATAGATTCTAAGTCAACATATGAATGTATTGAATAATTTCCGATTAATTCCATCAGTTTACATATGTTACAATTTTTTTTATGTATTTGATGAATTTTATACAAGTCCTTATGTATCCTAAGTCAACAAATTAATATAATATAGTGATTTCGGAGTATTTTTAGCAGTTTGTATAAGTTACAGTGTGATTTGTATATTAGATAGATTTTATACAATATGTTATATTCTTTAAGTCAACAAGTTTATATAATTTAGTAATTTTGAATTAATTGCATCAATTTTGAATATATTGATATTTTGATTTGAATATTAGATAGATTTTATAGAAATCGTTATTTAATTTAAGTCAACAAATGAATATAATTGAATAATTTCTTTTATCACTTTTATCATTTTTGTATATGTTACCATTTGATTTGTATAATAAATAATCCTATTAAGTATATATTTAAATATATATTATAGGACTACAGCCACTCAAAGTTGTTTCGCATAATTCATCTAGACACCTCAACTAATCCTTGTGCCAATTGAACACTTTATTTGTTCAAAAGTCAAACCTATTAGATACAAAATGCTGACATGGCAAAAAATGTGTAATTCACTTTTCTTGAGCGCATTAATTTATTAAAAATAATAAAAAAAATTTCTTCTTAATTTATACCCCTAAGTTAATTTTTAAAAAATTAATTAACAAAAAAGAAGAAGGACAGTTGTCTTCTTCTTTCTTATTTCTATCAACCCCAACTCACCCCAACCCCATATTCATGCACCAGTGGTTATCTTCTTCCCCCACCATTCTAATGATTTCAAAAATTTTTGCATTTTGTTTCATTCCTTCTTTTTTTTTCATTTTCTGTAAAAAAAAATCTACTAATTTAATATGTGAGAAGAAGAAAAATTCGAACATTGGAGTTAAAAATTGATCGATATTCATCCATCTCTATTTCGATCACTCCGATTGAACAAACATCGCTACTCATTAATTTATTAAAGATGATATTAAAAAATTCAACATACTTTTCAATTTTTCTTGGTCATGAATCTTAAAAATAATTTATTGACGTTTATTTATTTTCACAAAAATCCCAAAACGAATGGAGAATAACAAATGATAGGAGAATAAATTTGAACAGGAGATTTTTATTTTTGCTCCGTTATCAATGGTGAAATTGATGGTGACTGCCGGGGTTCACAGGGTAGAGGAAGAAGAAAGGTCAAAGGGTTAGGTGGGGGTGGAGGAGATTTTCTTTTTAAATATTTTTGTGATTAATAAATAAAGGCTGGAAACTATTTTTTATTTTTTTTTAAATTGAAAAATTATATTTTATTGCTAGTCTGGGTCCACGTGCCAAGTGTCATAATTTTATTTGTCATTGTTTTAAGACATTGCGCGTGAATTACACGCAAAATATTTTTAAAAAAAGTTTTCGTTTTATGTTCAATAAATACATATTCTTTAATATTAAAGTATCTAATATATAATAGTCCTAATTGAAGTGTCAAAGTGAATTATTCAAACAACTCTAAGGGACTGTCAATGACTTAAGCCTATATTATATATTTCCTCGGATATATACATAGTCAAGAGTGTGTCATGGTACGGTAACATGCAACATGCAACATGCAATCATTGATATAAATTAGACCCTATAATAAAGAACATTAATTTAAATATTTGTATGTAAATAACATAACTTCATTATAATATAAATATTTGTAATTGAATATATCAATTGAACTTGTATAACTATAAACAATAACACAACTAGTTAGGGATGCATATGCTTCATATTAATTATAAAATATATAGAATTATCCAAAATTTTACTCAAAATTACAATTTATTTATCGTGTCATATACAACTTAAATTATCCAAATACAAAAAGGAAAAAGAATGAAAACAGAGCTATACCTCAAAATCTTCGCCTACTTATTGGTCCATTTCAACATAATTCATCTTTCCACGGTGATTTTTGAGTTGTTTTTGCTTGAAGATGCCTTTGATACTTTCTTTTATTGGAATCATCAACTCAAAGTCTTTTTTTTTTTTTTAACTCAAAGTCATTTAAACTCATATTGGTGGGGTCATTGATAACCTTAGATCTAATCTCTTTCTTTGTTGTGTTTAAATCAAAAGTTTTAGATTTCGCAATAGAACTTGTAAATGCTTCAAATTCTTAAGTTAAATTCAACAAAAAAATGTTTCTCCAACCAAATTTGTTATATGCAATTGTATACCTCTAGTGATTCTATTTAATAAAGATTCTTCTTCCATGTTTAGACTATCGCACCAACAAATTTGAAATTTAGGTGTGAAGCTATCAAAAAATTTGAGAAATCAAAAAAAATTATACAAATACATGAAAATAAAAAACCGATGAAAGTTGAAAAAAAAGAAGTGAAATTACCTTATTTTGCATGATTGGATAGTTAAGAGGGATGATTCAAAATGTTCAAATTTTAAAATTTGAATCAATTGAGAGATTAAATGGAGAATGAGAGAATTAAGGGACAAATTTATTAGTGAGTTGGAGAGAGCTAGCAAAAAGAAAATGTATAAAAGAAGAAATGTGAATATACACGTTCTAATAAAAAAGTGGTGGGACCCATATTAACCATTATCTTAAACATTAACCCTTTTCTAAATTAATTAATATTATAGCTATAATATATAATTAAGTAGTAAAAGTTAGCCTAATTACATAATTTTCCTTTAGTTTTAATGCTTCAAGCTTTCTTTTCTAAAATTTCATTCACTTTTAAAATATGGTTTCTATTACTTCCACAAATTTATGATTAATATTTCTTTTTTATTAAAGATTGTCATTCCTTCCTAATTTAGTTTTTGACTTCGAATAATATTTTGGCTCATTTCATTAATAACTTGAGTCCCAAATATAGTATCGTATACACAATATAAGATAATGCCATGCCTTTAAATTGTAAAAATGTGAAATTGGGCTCATTTCATTCTTAACTTGAGTCCCAACTCCCAAAATACAGTATTGTGTACACAATATAAGATAATTTCATGCCTTCAAATTGTAAAAATGAGAAAATTAACTTCAGAAAGATTTAAAGATATTCTATATTTTTCAAATCATTAAGTAGTAAATCAAAATGCTAATAATTTATGAATTTGAACTAACCTTTGATTTGAAGTCTTAACGTTGATAAGCATAATCAATTTGTTAGAAAATTAGATAAATTATTTTATCCTTTTCTAATTAGCAAATAAGAGAAATGTGTAACTTCATTTCAAAAATGATTTTAAGAGTTTAATCAAAACTTGACTCTTTTCCTAAAAAAGTTGTACCTAATTTTAGCAAAAAATATTTAAAATTGTGGACAACACCATTTGCAAATTCTTTTGAGATGCTTAATATATGTATAACTTAAACAAATACCATAGTGTAAATCTAAATTACCTTCTATCCCTATTATTTTTATAATTACATAAATTTCATATTTTTTTAGATATTTTAGATACATAATTAAGGATTCGGATACATTATTGTTGATACATTATGTATCAATCTGTTGCACTTATTAAGGAAAAAAAACCTGTAAAATTAATTTAAAATCTCATAGTATCCATTTGTTCCACTAATTAAGGGGAAAAACTGAAAATTAAGATTCCTCAAATTGCGTTATTCCATTCAAAATTACTATCAAGAATTCAAAATCATATAGTGTAACAATCCAAAAAAATCAAAAAATTAAATTTCTTCTTCTTGTTCATCGTTCTCTCTGTTTCATAAAAAAATTTGTTGAAATTTTGAAAAGCGGGATGAGTTATGAAGAATTGTATGGAATTGTTGTTGGACAAACGATTTCTTTTGTAAATCTTCAAGTTCATCGAATATCTTTTCGATTTTGATTCAAGATTATCGAAAATTTTGAGATTCTAAATTTTTCTCCAGTCATTGAAGATCCTTTCCATTTTGATTCAAAATTGATGAACATTTTGAATTTCAAAATTATTCTCCTAGTTCATTGAAGATTCTTTCAATTTTGATTAAAAATCATCAAAATTTTCGAGAAGATTTTTATCATGAAGATCCTTTCAATTTAAATTGATAAGTGTTGTATATCTACTTGGTACACTGAATAAGAAAGTGTTGCCCATAAAATTTTAGGTTTGAGATCAATACATTATTATTTGGCAATTGTTATGTTACAGACACATTTAGTATAAATCCAAATTTACGTATCATAACTAAAAAATTAGTGCATGATATATTATTATTTATGTATATTCTTTTATTTGAGATTATGAAGATCCTTTCGATTGAATTGATAGATATTATATTTTTACTAGATACATTAAATAAATAAGTATTGCCCACAAGATTATAAGTTTGAGATCGATAGATTATTGTTTGGTAATTGTTATGTATAAGATACATCTAGTATAAATTTGAATTTACGTATCATAACTAAAAAAGTTATTTTATTTGAGAAATACAACAATTTAATTTTTTTTTAAAAAAAATACATTATAGTAAGTGTTTGAGATCGATACATTATTGTTTGGTAATTGTTATGTATCAGATACATTTAGTATAAATTTGAATTTACGTATCACAACTTAAATAAGCGCTGATACATTAATCGTTAAGTAAGATGCATTACATTTTATACATGATACATTAATCTGATGCGTGAGATACATTAATTTAATGTGCAGAAGTGAGGGATTTTGAAAATTTGTAAAACAATAGATTTAAAGCTCGAGCATGTGTCCTTCCTCGATTTCTTCGCTCACAAATGTATCACGAATATAATTTGATATTGTGTACGGAAATATATTCTTCTAAATTTGAATAACCGTAGAATATACATAGCAACACTTGATACATGATAAAATGATACATTTGGTAGAGACTACTTCTTATCATTTCATAATGTAATTTCACCAGTAAAAGAGGATCTCCTAAAACTGATTTTTTTGCAGGAAACAATATGAATACACCATATCTTTTATCTTTCCCTTATGCATATTGTGAAGGTGAAAATGGAGGAGAATCCGGTAATTCTTTGGAAAAAATTGTAAAGCGAAAACTTGAGTTGTTTTGAAAAAAATTGTGAAGAGATATTACTGATAATAGAGAGAATTAAATCTGAAAATTAAAAAATGAAGGAAGTAAAGATTGAGGGAGTGAAAATAAGAAGAGATAGAGTGAGTAAAAATAGGAAGAGGTTGAGGGACTGAAATAAGGAGTAAAAATAGAAAGAAAATTGTGTATAACTTTATGTATCTGGAACAATGGGTTTGAAAGGAAAAAGAGGAATTTTAAAAATATTTTTAAATCATAGGGAATAATAGAAATTATGAGAAATGAAGATGTGTATATAGATAATTTATCCTTAATATATTCCTCACAAAATATTTGAATCCTTACCCTTTTTCTAATTTCAAGAAAAGGGGTTTTAACTAAAAGTTTCTTTCAAAAAATAATTTTCTAGTTCTATAAAAATAAGGTTGTAACACAAAGGCTTGTAACATGAAGGCTCCTGTGCTTCAAATTTAGTTGCACGAGTTCTTACCATCTGCTAGAAAGTGAAATAAAGAGATTTAAAATTTGGTAAAGTTAATATCACATGATAAAGAATGAAAAAAAAAGTTCTCTAAATATCATGTAGCCTCTCAAAGATAAGTAATAAATGTACCTACACCAATTAAAGAGACTTTAATCGATATTACTTTGTATTCGTGATATAAGTGAATTATGCGTTAATATCAAATTGACATGATTCAAAATTCTAAAAAGTCATGATAACACCAACATGAACCTAATAGGTTAACCATTTTATTATCCTACATCCACTAATTTATCAGAATGTAGAAGTAAAGTAAATAATTAGGAACTATATACTAACAAAGCTAGTCCATCTGTCTTTAGTTACTTATCCATTTTTAATTGACCAATTGATATATCTAAGAAAAAAATTATTAACATAGTGAGTTTACTATTTTACCCCCATTAATTATGAAGTGGATGAATTAAAAACATAAATTTTCAAAAAGTTATACATTTTTAAAACAAATTAATTAAAGATATAATAGGTAAAAATAAAATTGTCCTTTCTTAATTTATCAAAATCAACAAGTACTTAAAGACAAATAAAAAATAAAAAATAGACAAATGATTAGGGACAAACGATATATAATATAAAAGAGTACAAAAAATACAATCTACAACTCCCAAAACTTTGTGAAACAAGTGCAACTTTCTAGAGTATTTATACAAATTATGCAACGCCACAAAATAGTCTGAATAATTAGGATAAAAATAAAATAAGAGAATTTTGAATGATGTGGAACAACAAAGAACAACCTCTTAAAACTCCTAGTATATAAGAAAACAAAATCACTTCCCACTCTAGGGACAAACCCTACATATGAAAGGCACCAAAAAATAAAGATTGTACCTAGAAAATACATGTACTCGGCAATACCATCGATCAATTCTACATATTTGCAAGTCATCATAGTCTACCATATATATATATATATATATATATATATATATATATATATATATTCGACCACAAGTATCTGAAGCAAAGACAACAATGGTGATTGAAGTTCCTTAAGAATTGTGAATTGACTTTGTTTTACCATTTGAGAAAGGCTAATATACTGGAGAATATTTGTAGTAGGAAGGTGGTTAATATGGGCACCCTTGCATTATAGCAAAGGAGTGTCATTTGGCCTTAGACATTCAAACAATGGATTTTATTGACATACTTGACATAGATGTTGTTAAAGATATTGTCATAAAGGGTGTTATAAGGTCTCGGAACAAGTGAAAGCTTAGCCTTAGGTTTATTGATTCTTTTGAGGTTTTACAACGCATTGGCGTGGTAGCTTATAAGTTAGCTTTATCTCTAGACCTATCCGATGTTCATCCTTTTTTGCATGTGTTTATGTACAGTTTGATGGATCTCATATGATTCAGTGAAACTCGATCGGTGGTGTAACGATCTAATTTCGTAATTATGGTAAAATCAATAAAGAAAAAATTGGGGTCAGAAAGCTTTTTTGGTAGTAACTTGGAATTCCTAGCGTGGTCCGGATTTGGACGAAATTGGAGTCATTAAGGTGTGAAGAAATATGATAATGAATTAAATATGTAATTATGAATTTTATTACATTATTGGATAGCTAAGAAGATAAGAAACCCGTACGACTTTAAAGAATTGAATTCGAGCGAGTAGAACTCCCGAAAATGATCTTAGCGTGAATAGGTACATTTTGTCTCCGTTGAGGCTGCTGTAGCGAGATTTTGGGGCTGTAGAGGGATTGGTTCGCTGTAGCGGGCCAGACGCAATTTAAAGTCGTAAATAAACCCCTAAACGACCTTATTTGACACTTAATTAATTTTAGAGCTAAGGAGGCAACCCTAGACGACTTTGATTGTTATTACTTTTGCAGGAGCTATGACGTCATTACTTGTAGCAATCACTAGAATATTATAGAATGATCTAAAGAGGGTCATAGCTTATTCATGTGGAGCCGGCCTCCCCGACGTCCCCCTTACCCTTACCCTCCACAATGAAAGTACGTAGAAACATTGATTTGTTTACTTCCTTCATTAATAAGATCGGGATGAGGAATGACCTTTTACTGGACCTCGAGGATCGGGTTAAACTTGAGACTGCCTCAGAAGCAAAGAGAGGCAAAATAATCGAATTTATGGAGATCTTAGCCTTTGATGAAGATGAACTGATATACTGGTATTCTCTTCCAACTCCGTATCCTAACTCAGGGCAAACTATCTCTAGATAGCTGAGCCATCTACTTCTCTAGGACTTGTTCCCAGAGATCCAGATCAATATGCCTCGGTGTGGGAAGGAAATTACCCAGGCCATCGACCTAATGCTTCTCCATCTATCTCGTCCGAACTGAGACCATAAAAAGTGGCATAAGAGCCACATAGATTTCATTCCTTTGATCTATTTACTTCGTCCGAACCAAGTAGGTAGGCTCCATCTTATTCTATTTGTCCACTATCCAAAGTCGTACCCTACAGAACAAGGCCTTCTCTTTCGGTGCTAGAAGAGGTTTGGAACCCTACCATCTATTCAATATGCATCTCAATTGCTTCGCACCTCTGCTTGGAAACCTCCATACAACACCCTTGTTTTGTTCTAGCCGCTAACAATGTAACGGTCTTCTTACATATAATACAATAAGATAGATGCGTTCATCCCACCCACAGCATAAGTGGGTGTGAAAGCCCATCTGCGCTTGCTAATGACCAGAGAGTTCTTGACTTTTTTTCACCATTCTTGAGGCTAAAGGTAAGATTTTCATATCCTGAGTCCTTTTTTTGATCATAGAACCCGTTTTCCTAGGTTATTATCGATGGGACGAGTTTTTATCTAAGAATTACGGTGGAAAAATCCCTAAATTAGGTATTAGGATCTTGGGTTGGTCTAGGGTTATTGAAGACCTATAATAAGAGAAAATAATTCGGAAAGGGAAGATTCAAGTGTCTTTAGGGATTCAAGCTTGGATTCGAGGTAGGTGATAGTTATGATTTCATGTTTGTGTAATATATATTTGTAATTGCTTCATTAGAATGCATGTATATATGTGAATATTGCATTATTGATCACCCTAATCGTAAATAAGGATGATTGAGTATTTGTATGCCATGAATTCACCTCTTATTGTATGATCTTGATGATGTACTTGTGATTGTAATTGTGATTGTGGTTTGTGAATGGAGATCGGATTTCTATGTTCCGGCAAGCTAAGTTGGATTGGATTGCCACGTTTTGACATAAATGTTGGATTGGGTTACCATGTTTCGACACAACTATGGGATCAGTTGCCACAATCCGGCATAAAAATGGGATAGAATTGCCACGTCCGGCAAGCTAACAATTTGAGTGTGGGTTTCATGAGAGACAATTGAATTAGGTTCCATGAGAGGACCATTTGAATTTTGTTGTATCTACTTATGATTATTACGTTCATATCTAATGATGATTGATATAGAAAGGCGATTTGTTTCTCTAAAATGACTTGATTGTATTTTGTTGAGATTTTGTGAAACTTTTCTTTATGTGAACGATGATGATATTGTATTTGTTTGGTATATGCCTATTTGATAATTTTGTTGTTACTTACATGTGTTTTTCTTATTGGGATAACCGTGTGATCCTACCAGTACACTATGGTTGTGTACTGATACTGCACTTGATCTTATTTTTGTTGAGTGCAGGGCATCTTCCGGTGTCTATCGAAAGACCTCATTTAGAAAATCAGTGAGCGTTTCAAATTAAAAGGTGAGCTAGTTCTTCTGGGCTGCCTTGAGTTATCATTAGTTTATATCCACTCTTTTTGGACTCAGACTAATTGTTTAAGGTGTTGTACCCTTTATTCTTACACTTGTTGCTAGTAGAGTTTTGGTATAATGAATTTCAGGTGTTGGGTATTTAATTCCACATTATTTTAGTTAATTAAACTTGTTTCCGTAATTTAATTGCCTTAGTATTGGTTTTTTTTGCTTAGTTTGGATTGTAGTAGTGGTTCTCCTATCGAATTGTTACTGTGGGTGCCAATAACGACAATTAGGGTCGTGACAAGTTAGATTCGGAGCCTAGTTTTGTCAATCTCATTGTACCAAAATGATTTTAATAGATTCTTGTAGAACGGTACAATGACATCCTTACTTTTCTTTGAGAGGCTATAGGACTTCAGGAAAACCTCATTTTTTCTACTCCTTCATGCTATGAGTTTAATCCAATTGGTATTTGGAAGATACAAATTGATATCTTTCCTTCTTCACTATATTATCCGAACTAGAGCAACAAAAATGGTAACACCATCTCTAGCAAGAGGGTGTGTGTATAGAATACTGATAGATGAATAGGGTTACTATTCAGATTAAGTAGCCATTACCTCAGATAGTTGACATTTTTTACCAATGGCAAGGTGCATCGATTTTCTGTAGGATTGATTTAAGGTATGGTTCCCATCATTTAAAGAATGAGGTGGTTAAGAATAGAGTTCGACCAAGTTTTGTGATTGAAATTAGTAGTTTTATGGGGATCACTAGCTACTATTGTCGCTTGTGGTATGAGTTGTGTCCAAATGACATTTCCAATTCCAATTGGTATCTCAATGAAGTGAACTAGATGGAATATAAGCAAAGGAAATTGGAAACTAAGAAGGTTTCAATTATCTGGCCTTAGAGGTGGTTTAAATGCATGTATTGTATGAAAGGTCATCCATGGAGAAATCAAATTAAGAATTTGGACTTATTTGTGATTGCTTGAATGTGATGAGGTGATTATGTACACAATAAATGTGTGTCTAAACTCTGATATGTACAATATGTTGGCATGGTCGTTGAAATAATGCAAGTTGTAAATACATGAGTATGATGAAACTTGTTATGAAAGGAAGGTCTTGACTAAGGATCGTGTGAGTGTCTAGGTGTATTCTAGGAATGAGTTATTGTAGTTTTGAATGTAATGTAAGGGAAATTATGGAACGTATGTCGTTAAGATTGACTGGGGATAGACAATGAATATCTTAGTTATGAGGATTATTCTAAAATTTCTAAGTAAAGCTGAGAGACTTTGTGGAAAATTAGAAAAGAGCAAAACCTCAGAAAATTGTTGGCTTGAGTTCTTTTACCATTATGACCGCCGGGGCGAGATTCTTCCAGCCAGAGTTGGGCCTCCATAGCAGGACAATGCAAGACAAAATATCAGCCTCGTCTTCCCTATTTTTCCTAGTCATAAGATGGACCCGAATTATACATCAGTGTTCATCAATCAAATATAAGTTATAAGGTTTATTCAAATTTTTGAGAACCTGAGCATATGAGGGTCGGATGTAGGGATCACAAGTGTTATAATTATTGTGTCCAGATGACTAATGTATTATTGATATGGATTATACTTATCCGTATGTTTCAGTTAAATTTCCTTGGAATTTGATGTGGATTGTGATATACTTGATGCCCTCATCCATGTTTCCACCCAGTCGAAGAGTGAGTAATAGTCATCCTTCTATATCGTGTATTCCCTTTTGTGTTTATAGACTTTCAGACTTGGGTTAATTTGACTATGTTAGAATGATTTTCTTGATATAATATTAGTCATGACTTGGTTGTTCCCCTACTATACTAGGCTTAATTGTAATAGTAAGATAGTAACTCTAGAGATCCCTTGTAGGGAAAGATTTGAGCGGGAAGGGGTGTACAAGTGTAACACTACGGAAGTTTCATGACTTAGACTAGAGCCTCATAAATGAACGTATTTAAACTTATTAGGAAGTATTAGCGCCAAAACATCAAGGGACGACTATGACGTCCGGAGATTTGTGAAGACGACCTAGTGTGCCTTCATATGTTTCAAGGGGTTTAAAGAGTTCGATAAAATCCAAATTTGGTGAAAAGGATTAGGATATATATTTGAGTGTGTTTCGGGTCGAAACGTCCATGTACGACTCCTCAAGGACTGTGGTGGTCCTTGAAGAGGACCCTAACATTTAACCTCAATAGTTATCAAATTATAGTATGCAACCACGAGGGAAAAGGATGAGTTGTCTTTGAATGATGCTCCCTCGATACTTCTTGTTGGTTGACACTTAGAAATGTCACCAAAAAATCCTAGAAATGGGTCTCTGAACCAAACCACTAGTCAACGTCCCATGGACGGGGTTTAGTCGTTTTGGACCCTATTTACTGTCTCTTCATTGTTAAGTTAGGGGAATTTAGTTATGATTAATTAATTAATTAAGGTTTAAGGTCGGTTATAATTAATTATTTTAGGTCTATTATAAGTACCCTAAGTCATTAAACTAACCTAACAACTCATAATTTCCAAAACCCAATTAGCTCTCACTTCTCTCTACTTTCTCTCACTACCCCCAAAGACCCCGTTTTATGAACAAGTTCAAGCTTCATTAGGGATTTAAGATCAATACTTGCTTATACAATTCTCTAGGAATTAAAAAGGTATGGAAGCTATTTCACTCTTGGGGCTCTTTTCCCCAAGAAAATCGTCAAAAAATTGATTTCAATGTTCTTCAAAACTATGGTTTTCATCAATTTCGTGGGTTATCTTTCAAATTGATTTAATGTAATATTTATTTGATTTATATTGATGGATTATGATTGTTTAGTGGTGGATTGTTGTAGTTCCTTGGACTTTGACCTAATTTCTCTAAAAGAACTATGAATTACCCTTTTTCCTTAACCCTAACTATAAATTAGATTAATAGATTATTAGGGATGTTGCAATTGGAAGTTATATTACTTAATTTACTATTATATGATGACGCTGATTGATTATTTGATAAATGTTGTGGAATTGAGGGTAAGATCTTGAAGGGGATTCTAGGAAGTCATTGGTAATACTTTTAAGATCATCAATACTTTACTTTAATTATGTTGGTCTATTCTTGATGATGCCGTTCAATGTATGAATATGTGAGTATAATAGGAAGATAATGATATGAAGAATATGATAGTATGTTATGAATATGTTGGATGTGAGATCTTGATAGGGGTATGATCATGCAAGTTTGAAAGTGATTCTCTTGTGTACGTACCTTATTATTATGATTATGATATGATGATCTCACTAATGTTGGATTGTGATGAAAGAAAGTTCTTATTCTAAACCTAAGAGCTATGATCATGATTATACAAGGGGGTAGTCTCCTAAGTCCTATACTATAAGCTAATGTTACTGATGGTTTAAAGATATTTCAAAAAGGGAATCTATCTTAGCACTGACGCGAACTAGATATGAGAGACCCAAGAGGGAAGGTAGGTTCACTATTGTTCTCATGAGATGGATACTACAATGCAAATGTGCATAAAAGAGTTTCTATCAAATCTCCTAGATCCTTAACTATGTGGCCCCATAGGAAGACTAGCTAGTGGATCCACCTAGATTTTATGTTCATGTGTGGTTCTACCTTGGCAAGTAGAGAACCTTCTTTTGGTGTAGGGTTTTATGACACCGAATACCATGTTTAGCTAACATGGTCTATTATCGACTATGTCGAATGTTCCTTAAAGTAAAATGAATGAATGAAAATAATAAATATGGACACTAACTAGGATGACTTAAGGGGAACTACTTAGTGTAAGTAAGGATATGAGACTTTACGTATGCATTGCATAAGTTGGCCTTGAGGGGAGTCCTAAGAGGAGTTCTTATGCACTTATGTTAAGAAAGAAATGCATGATATTGGGCCTATGTAATGTTTCTCTTATATGATGTTGGTTCCATTTGATGAACATGATATTGGTATAAATTGTTATGTATAATGAAGACTACACATCATGTGATGCTATATGAGGTAAAGACATTACTTGTGATCTCTTTTCTAGTTTACTTGATTTATGTGGGTTATAGGACTTCACATGAGCATTGCACTTGTAGGCTTGGGTTGGGATTGTGAGTATGATTATTGTATGCTTTGATGATATGAACTCTAGAACATGAAATGTTGATATGACTTTATGATGATGTTATTCTTGTAAAGAAAATATCCTCTTGTGCATGTTTTCAATGGTTTTACTTGCATATGTTTTCATACTTAGTACATGTGGTTTGTACTAACCCATATTCTCTATATTTCTACAATAATGTAGGTTCAGGCTATTCAAGAGTTTCAAGGCCATTTTCAAGGAAGACTTGGATAGTTTCTAAGTTGTTGGTAATTCCTAAAGTTCGAGGATGATGCCACTATTCTAGCTTTACTATTTGACTATGTCTAACACAATGTTCATTTGTTATCTTTTGAGACTTTTTTGTAAGTTCTATATAAGACATATTTTAATAGTGTAAGGGCTATGTCCCGAATCTTATTATTTTATAATAGATGGTCATGTGTGAGAAAATATTAGACTATGTCGTTAAATAAGAAGTCTATTTAAACTTCATATGTGAATAAATTAGAAGTCTATGTATACTTTGTATGCAAAGTTTTAATTTTTTTCCTCATTTTCTCTACCTATGATATGCAATGGTGTATGATAAGGGCTAGTCTAAGGACTCTTCAAGGACGAAGATGTCGGTTACGTCTAAGGGGTGCTCCCCGATCGTGAAAAACTTTGTAGCATAGCATGAGGTTGATTAATATTAGGGTTTATGTCTCACTAAACCACGTCTACATAAAGACTTATTCAAAATTGTGAAGCGCGCTACACTTATGAATGATAGGCTATGTGAAGCTTAGGAGATTCTAATCTTCTTAGTATTTCTATGTCTTATCTCAAGAGTACTAACTCTTTTTGTCCTTTTCTACTAGCCCTTTTCTTGTGGATATTGGTTATGACCTATAAAATAAACCGCAAGAAGATTTAAATAGGAGATTGCTAATGCGGGAGTACCTCCGCAAGACAACCAAGCTCCTCAAAGTGAACAAGCTCGGTCAATCCTCCGACCATGATGGATGGAGATATAAAGTTGACTTTCTTAAATTAAGCTTAATCCATGACTACTCAAGCTCAAGTTGTAACTACTCAAGTTCAAGCTATGACGACTCAAGCAAATTGGGAAGTTGTACCCCGTGTGAACCAAAATGCTAGTACCATGGATTCTTGCTTGAGGGACTTCACTAGGATGAACCATTTTCTTTGGGTCTAAGGTGAATGAATATCCCTAAGACTTTCTTGATGAGGTTTACAAGATCTTGTATTCCACGGGAGTGCGTTCAAATGAGAAGGCCTAGCAGTCTCTTATCAACTCAAGGATGTGGCTCAAACATGGTACACTCAATGGAGGGACACTAGGGCTTTGAGAGTGGGTCCCATAAGTTGGGAAGTCTTTAGGAAGGAATTTCTTGATAGGTTCTTCCCAAGGTACAAAAGAGAGGCAAAAGTGGAAGAGTTCATCAACCTTCGTCAAGAAAGTATAAGTGTGCTATAATACTCTTTGAAATTCACTAAGTTGTCTAAATATGTCTCTTTTTTAGTGTCCAATCCTATAGATGAAATGAACTGTTTTATGACGGGTATGTTCGATGATCTTGTGGAAGAGTGTCATTCGGCGATGCTTCATAACAACATGGACATTTCTCGTGTGATGGAGCATGCTTAACGAGTTGAGGATAGTAGGATTAAGAGGAAGAAAAAGGATGCTAAGAGGGTAAGTTCCTATGAAGGAGGTACTTTTAAGGGTAAGTTGTAAATTCTAGACAAACCTAAGTTCAAGAAGAGTTTCTCCAACCAAGTTCCTTCAAATTTTTCCAAGGCTCGTAATGATAGGGTGTCTAACCCTAGATACTAAAGGGGAAAAGGTTGTGAATCACCAAGAAAGAAACCTATTTGTCTAAAGTATGGTAAGAAACACATAGGTGAATGTTTAGTTGGAACGAATAATTGCTTTGATTGTGGAAAGAGTGGCTATAAGGTGAGAGATCTTCCTATAAAATGGTCAAGGAAAGGGGAATAAACAAGCACAAGCAAGCGGTCCTAGTTCCAATGCTCCTAAGAAGAATCACTTCTACGCTCTCCTTTCTAGGGGTGGTCAAGAGAATCCTCCCTATCACGACCGGGGATCACCCCTTAGAAGTAACATGGTGTACTTGACCTCTCGGAGGTCCATAGTCATCATTTATCGCATTTTCATAGGTAATTTTAATGGAAAATGTAAAACTTTCATAGCACATCATATGCTAGAAACATCAATATATATATATATATATAGTCATAATACATAGTTAGACTCTAAGTCTCTTTTACCATCTCAGACTCAACATCGATAGAATAGATAAGGGCACGACCCTTATCAACATAACATAATAATCTAGCTATTACATAAACTTTAAATAAGAACTTTGACATAGGAAATCCTTGAATCATAAGGACCCCTTTCTTGAGCTTGGGAAACATCTATCAAGCGTTTCACTTTAGAGACATCCTTTAAGCATTCATAACCTACACTTTGTGTAAAAAGGTGAAGAAGAATGGTGTTAGTAAAAGAATGCACTATGAATGGAAACCATGCAAAAACATGAATTTAAAGAGGACATTTTCTTAGAAAATTATGCATCATTCCTTTATATAAAACTTCTTAAAGCCTTGATACAATAAGTACAACATAGCTCATATACTTCACGTAGGCATAGATACTATTCCTGACATCACATAAAACCACATAATTCATTTAAGGTACATAAAGTCACATATTTCATTTAAGGCTCATTTATCATTTCATGACTTTATTCATTCTTTTACCATAAGTCCTTTACCCCTATGTAACCCTCTAGTAACACTTGGTGCAATGCATGAATAGTGTCCCGTTCTACAACTCACACTCAAGCATCACTTTAAGGTTACCAAGGTGAACATTCACATAACCTACATTAACTCAAACATAGAACATATCATATCATAAGGAACATATTTCATACATGACTCGACAAGCTTTATAGACCACATAAGAGACTCATTCTAAGAGAACATACAATTCAAGACTACTAACAACATCATAAGAAGTAATAGTCAACATGAATAGCATGCTTGGACTCTATTTCATTTAGACCTCATAAGACCTTACTCAAAATCTCAGTCTAAGACTACTAGTGCAATGTACATGTGAAGTCCCATAACTTTACAGATACTTAGTAAACTCAGAAGGAGACCATAAGTCATATCATCTACTTCAATACATCAACATGACAAGTATATACAATTTCATGCATACCAAGTAATACCTTCATTATAAAGTCAATAAGACCAACATCATACATGTATAAGATAAGACCTCATCATTTAGTCAATAAGACCAATATTATGCATCTAAAGTAAGACCTCATTACAAAAACACTACAGGACTCATACAATGCATATTATAATGCAAGTAAGTCAATATCATAATGTCATTCATAAATGACATAAACATATGCATACACATATGGAACACCTTCCTAGAACTCCCCTAAAGAGCTACTTGTGCAATGCATAGGTAAATTTTTATTCCCTCACCTATACTAAGCAACTACCTTAGGTTATCCTAGTTAGGTTTCATTTTCTTACTTCCATTTTTAATTTTACTTTAGGGAAACTTCGCCTTAACCGACACTAGATCATGAGTGCTAAACATGGAATTCAGTGTCATACAACCCCACATTGAAAAGAGGTGCTCTACTTGCGAAGGATAAACTATACATGATAGCTTATATATGTGGATCCACTAGATATATCCTACGAGGGCACGTAGTTATGGAACTAAGAGATTGTTACTAGAAACCTTGACTCAAAAGACGTGGAGGTTTCCATCTCATGAGACATTGGTGAACCTACCTTCCATCTTGGGAAGGGACAACTCTCATTATCAAGTTCACTCGGTGCTAAGCTAAGTTCCCTTTATTGAAAAGCCTTTATTAACTTTGCTTTATAAAATAAGCCTGCTAAGCTAACCTTTATTAACTTTACTTCATAAAATCAGCCTTAGAAGATTAACTCCAAATATGCATATCTCATAGGTTATAGATATGAATTTTCCTTTCATCAACCTAAATCATGTGAGGAAACCTTTCAAATAGGCATAGCATATTCAAGCATAGCCTAGTTCTAGAGTACAATTGAGAAACCCTTTCAAATGACCCTACTTTACTAGATTATCATATATGTTCCATAGGTATGATTTCATGTATGTATGTGTACTTATATGAGAACACCTCACATAAACACATTTAAACACTACACATATTCATACTTCATTATATCATATACTTGACATCATAGCATATAATTTCATGTTCATATCTTAATCATACATTCATATGCATGTACATTGTGTAATCGCCATAGGAGTTATTCTATTAAGGTAGACATGTGCAATATATAGACAAAGTCTCATACCGTTGCTATACTAATACAACTAACAAGTCATCCTAGTTAAGATACATATCATACTTCATGGAAATTTACTTTACATGCATAGTAGTAGACATTATTGCATATTAGAATTCCTTTCATTTGACACCATGGACCTATACTACTTATAGATATGCATGAGGTGTGTGTGTACATTGGACAACTTGATCACATAATGGCTATCAACATATTGGTGAGGCAGCCAAGCTACAAGTATCACAATACAAATTCATGCGTAGCACAGACATCACTTCATAGCATAGGAGACGAGACACCTTTAACATTGCATCCAAGACTCCTAGCATTATCTAAGATCCCACAATTCATATAGGTTTACATAGGTAGGGTTCATTCACCATTATCACTTCATCAATTGTAGCACCTAGACCAATCCTAAACCTAACAACTTCATAGAAATGTTGAAGACACCATTAGCACCTAGCACATGATACTAGATTATGCTACTAGGCATAGAACTTCACATTGTGTGACTATCATATTCACACTTCATAATTCATAACTTGACTTCACGGCCATGATCTACACATAATATGATTAAAAATAAAGTAAACATCGACACCATAAGTGGATCATACCACACAATACCATAGAAGGACAATTCAACTATCAATTCTATTAAAAATAGAGGAATAACACAATCTTACCAATTCTCCATTGCTTTGATAATCATTGATCTATTAGCAATAATTCAACATCAATTTACATTGAAAACATTATCTATAATCAATTTAATATAATCGAAACATGTTACAATCAGCCTAACATCATGATCACAATGCCCACATTATAGGCTAATTTGAGAAATTGGGAGGATCATTGGTTTATTATGAAATTGGATTGAAAATCATCCTTAAAACAGTAGATAATAAACAACTCATCATAAGAATTCTTTTGAAATCATTTTGAGAAGGAACCCATGGCTAGATTGAAAGATCTAGAGTTTGATCGTGAAATCTCTTTGAAAACATTGGAAGGAACTCCTTAGATGAATGGATAAATAAGGATGAAGAATCACCAAACCTTATTACACTAAGAAGACACGAAAAAATGGTGAAGACTATGGAAATTGCACCTCTAAGCTTGACCTTGAGCTCCATCTCTAATGGAGGTTTCTAGAGAGGTTTTGTTTTGAGAGGGAAGGTTAAAATTTAAAGAATGAATTGGGAATTGGGTTTTCATCTTTTTAAATAACTTAATATACCCAAAAAAAATATAAATTAACTGAATAGGGTCTATTTAGGACGTGAGGTGAATTTACCATTGACCCCTTAGCATAATAGTGTGCATGCTGCAGTTGTAGGCCTCATTAACAGAGGGCAGTCGACGGACCGTCATCTGGTTGACAGCGTCGTCTGCTGCTTCGTAGATGGTGAATGAGGCTCCATTTTGGGGTATTAATCTCACACAACTAAGTGTGGATCAACGGCCCCCATTGAATAGGCGTAGACTGAGGAACGGGGCGTCGTTCTTGAGCGTAGATTGACAACGCCAAAATAGTGTCTAGGCAGCCTTTGGGTCCTTCTGAAGGACCCCTTGGGTGGTTTTTGAGGAGTCATTCCCGGAAATTTCGAACGTAAATACAATCATATACAAGTTAAGGACCTTAAACATCAATTTTAGAATCAAACAACACTTAAAACATACCAAGACACACTAGAACACACTAGCACGTTTCAAAGCTAACTTCCAAACGTCTCGGACGTTCTTTGACGTTTGACCTCCAAATAACTTCAAATCAAGTATACATACTGCAAAACACTTAATTAACACATTATTAACCTTTTTAGTCACATGTGAGATTCTATACACCTAAATACATTTTGAGAGACCTTACAATCCCAATGTTGTCATCGATATGTTACAAGTATTTTCCATTAATGTATATGCATTACTAGATCCCGATGCCACTTTATATTTTGTGACCCCTTTAGTGTCCATGAAGTTTTATGTGCTCTATGATGTCCTAATTTAATCATTTTTGATTACTAGCCGGATGGGTGACTCCATTGTTGCTAAAAGAGTCTTTAGGAGTTATCCCATATTATTGTCCAATAGAGTTACATTGATCGATTTTGCAGAACTCGATACGTTGGAATTTGATTTCATACTGGGGATGGATTGGTTACATGCTTGTTTTTCTTCTATTGATTGTAGAACAAGGGTAGTTAAGTTCAATTTTCTAATGAACCCGTCTTAGAATGGAAAGGGGGAAATTCAATCCCTAGAGGTCAAATCATTTCGTGTTTAAAAACTTGTAAGATGATTTTTAAGGGATGAGGGTCAAGGACCTTGGGTCCAAAGCCCCTCCTTTAGAGTTGGTCCTAGTGAACTGAAAGTCTTCCCGATGATTTTCCAAGAATTCCTCCCGAACGGCAAATAGATTTTGGCATAGATCGGTTGCCGGATACAAAACCCTTATCAATTTCTGTTTATTGGATAAATTCGATCGAGTTAAACGAGTTGCAGGCTCAACTCAAGGATTTTCTGGACAAGGGTTTTATACAACCAAGCATATCTCCATGGGGCGCTCCTGTATTATTTATGAGAAAAAAAAGATGGGTCTCTTAGAATGTGAATTGATTACACACAATTGAACAAGGTCACGATAAATAATATGTATCCTCTCCCTAGGATTGATAATTTATTTGATCAACTTCAATGAGTGAGTTACTATTTGAAAATTGATTTGAGGTTGGGATATCACCAACTTAGGGTGAGGGTGAAGACATACCTAAAACGAATTTCCAAACTAGGTTTGTTCATTATGAGTTCCTAGTCATATCTTTTGGTATAACTAATGCCCCAATGAATTTTATGGACCTTATGAATATGGTGTTCAAGAATTATGTTGATTCTTTTGTAATTGTCTTCATTGATGATATCTTGGTATATTCTAAGAGTAAGGATGAGAATATGGGTCATTTGAGGGTTTTATTTCAAGTAGTCAAGGAACATCAACTCTTTGCCACAACCGAACTCGAACGTTCTTAACGATTCTTGATATCCTTGGCAAAATCCACAACCTACTTCAACTTTTCTAAACTAATAAAAAATTAATTTTACCCCAATTAAACTACTAAAAATTAATAAAAACAATTGGGTAAGAAAAAGACTGAAATACCCTTCCAAAATCAGATTTAGGACTTTCCTTATTTGAATAACCCAACTTCAAATGATTGTATCTCACTCATACGAACTCGAAATTGCTCAACCTCACTGCAGTTAGAAATATTATTCCAAGATCTTTCCAACGATACCTCAAATGCACCTAAATCATACTGATATAAGAGCTATGATTGTTTGAAGTTGACCAGAAACTCAACTTATGATACTTAACAAATTTTTCAAATTTTTATATTCTTTTAGAAAATGGCATTTTTAATACTTAAATTCTTCCTAGTTATTTTAACTTGTGAGATGTTACAATTTAACATGGTGTTCTTGACCCTGAAGGGGTATCATACAAGCCCTTAGCATATCATAACATAAGATAATAGAAAAATGCGGAAATTTTAAAACTTTATACATATAATATAACTCTTTTTCATAAAGCAAGTGGAAGTCTTTCCTAAAATTTTGTCTTCGACCATCTATTTAAAACTCTTCAGTAAAATTCATGGGACGCAACCCATGAAAAAGTCTAAAACATAAAAAAATGACATAAGGGAAAAATGAGATTGTCCTCAAACCTATGAGGTATCACCAAATCTTCAACTCTTCTTGCTCGTTAGGAACCTAGCTTCCAAAGGAACTCAAACTCCAAAACCCTACATTTGATTAGAATGTAGGCAAAGTATGTGTTAGTACAAAATGTACCAAGTATGATAACTAGCAAAAATGTACCAAGTATGATAACTAGCACAACATCACAAGAGCATCGCAAAATTGTGAGTCAACATAACACATAAGCATAAGAGATAATAATATATTATAGCATACTTTTCAACATAAGCATCGTATAATCATAAGTCAACATAAGACAATCAATGAGCATTAATGAATATGTCATGTCCATGGAATATTCTTTACTTAGACTTTCATACGACATTCTTCAACCTCTAATCTTTTCTATTGCAAAAGAACTAATTCACAAGCCACCTCAAAGCATACGTGCGTTAGGCAATAATAGAATCCCATAATACCATCCAAGCTAAGTACCTTTTTTGGGTCATTCTTGGGCACAATCCTCGTTCATAGTCAAGACTTAGGTTTTCATGTCATAAGAGAACTCTACTCCTGAGTAACCTCAAAGCACACTTGTGAATTGTATGTATGACATCCCATACTACCACACATACTAATCATGTCCTTGGAGTCACTGTATTCATGCTTACTATCCACTAGTGTTATTTTTGACCTACTCCATATTGACAAGGAACTATCGACTTATGTCAATAATTGAAGGCAAATATATTAACAATCCAAGCTAAACATACATCACATAAGAGGACACTTCATAATTAGCTTCAAGTAATAGTTGTGTCATGTATGAGTGACATCCCATACTACCATTCACACTAAGTACTTTTTAAGGATAGCTTAATCAATACTTACTATTTATCAATCTAGACTATCAAAGAATAACACCCTACTAGGCTACACCTAACTACCATAGACATTATCATGAAAAAAAATATAACGAAGAAAACAAGTACTCCAACCTAGATTCCATGCAAATATTATGTATGATACATGCTACTCTTAGAGGAGTGTGAATTCTTAACCCTAGGCTATATATCCTTAAGAGAGTATGAATCCTCTATCCTAAGTTATCCTTAGGAGAGTATGAATCCTCAATCCTAACATATGCTTAGGCGATTATGAATCCTCAATCCTAAGATACCATGAAATTTTCTTGGCCTAACCAAGCCATGCAACCATGAAGGCATTCTAATAATGCTAGTTCAAGCTACCCTTAGAATAGTATAGATCCATAATCCTAGTCTAAAATGTCTACACTAATTCAAGATACCATGAATAGCATCCAACAAATGCTAATTCAAGCTACCATGAAAAGCATCACAGATATGTTGATTCAAGCTACCATGAAGAACATCAGGAAAATGCTAATTTAAAGTAACCTTAGGAGAAAAAGTTTCTCAATACTAAGATTCCATGAGAGCTTCTAACCCATTCTACTTAAGTCAAAAATATACATGAAGGGGTCATATGTCAGATCTTCAAGCTATTATTTTTTAACATGCTTTGATTCATTTTAGGTGATTTACCTTTCAATTTATAACCATTCTATGTGAGTAGACCTTTCACATTCTACACACAAGCATTATTATAGTTCTAAGTAGGTCATGTGAGTAAAAGCTTTCTACAACAACTAAATCAATATATATATATATACCAATTTTATGCAAGCTATGTCATCATATTAAACTTACTCTATAAGACCTTGTGATCAAAATTATGACTTCAATCCCTACTTTAAATATTTACTCCACAATTATCATACTAGGCTAGATCACAAGACATATTAGTCACAAGTCTTAGTCATACGCAATTATAAGCATAAATCATCATAAAATCCCGATTTCAATCACTAGAATTCATGATCTATCATACATTCATAATGTTAGTGCAATTCATGGTTTCATATTCCTATTCTTGAATAATTTCTATACATGATACTATTATACATAATCTATCAAGAATTATCAATTTATTTTCACAAGGCACAAACCCACATACGTTGATTTCTAGGGTTAACCATGGAATTCACATAAATTAATCATAATATCATGGATCAATACCAAATTAACCATAAATAAGTATTATCTAACCAATTGGAGTCATACCCAACTAAACTCATGTTATTCTTACAATAACATGTATTTATAAGGTTAATAAATAGAAACAGAAATAAGATGAAGCAGAAAAAATATGAAATACAAGAATTAATCCGAGTCCACAGAAACTACTGTGTGTCCTTAAGAAATTTAATCCTCTCACTGTACCCAAGGTTATGGATTAATTTCTCCCAAGATAAAATGGATAAACCTGTTAAAGAAATAGCGGTACCTCAAACTTCTTTAACTTCAACGAACTTAAGAACAACAACAAGTCACACACACTCAGTGGACCGACACTTTGATTTTATTTGAGAGAAAAATAAATGCAGAGAAAGAAAAATTTTCAATGTTTGAAAAATCGAAAATTGACTTTCTTTTATAGCCATTTTCAGCAAGAAATGTGTCTGTTCAGAGAAATCTGTTCAGACCCATTTATTCCAGAAAGTTGTGTCTTTTGGAAAAAATAACAACTTTTCGAAAAAATGTGTCTGTTAGGAAAATAACTACTTTTTGGAAAGTAACGACTTTTCGGAAAAGTAACGACTTTTCAGAATGCTACCTTTACCCGCAAATTTATAAGAGATAATATTAACAGGATTTGTTTGATTTAACAAAAACTGGTTAAATAAATTTTGTCCAAAAAATTTATCAATCAATCACATCATTTGCCAAATTCAAATTCAAAGCCAAAGCCAAAGCCGAGCCGAGCGAGCGACGACGACGACGGCGCGAGGGGGCATCTTCTTCTTAGCTCTTTAAGAAGTAATGGAAGTGTTTCCTTCTATAAGGACAATAATTTCCATTTCTTTTGCCGATATGGGAGAAATGACTTTTCATTTGCACTTTGCAAATGACTTTTCATTTTCCCTCCAAAGTAGTTCCCTCACATTTCATATTCTCTCTTTTCTTTTCCCATTCACACTTGCTAAAACCCAACAATCCCCCACATGAATGGGGAAGGCTATTGTTAAAACATATGCATGAAAGAACTTGTGTGTCTTGTAGGTAAATGTTAATCGCATCTGGATAAGCAGGTTTCCCTTTAAACTTTCTGTAGTGAACATATATCGGATATACTAGGTCAATCGGTAGATTTGATATCTTTGAACCGTCGAGCTTTGGTGTATACCTAGACAACATATGTCACACAATCAACCCTTGAACTGTTCTTAGTTTTCATTGTTTTTTTCGTTTCAGCCATGAACACATCTTGGATAGTAAGTGCTTAAAGAAATGGCCTTACCGGATTCTCCTTGAAGCGGCTTACACTTCACACTTACATAGGTGATTTCTAAATATGTTATCCCATAGATACACTATTTGATATTCCCTGTATCAAACTTAGAAACCAAAAAAGTCCTTATGTCTTTATCCTGGTTACTAAACATTGTCTCATCATGAGAATGGACCATAAAATAATAATAATAATTTTTTTTTCTTTTGACAATGTTGAACCGTCATCAATGACTTTGTTTTATCTCCTTGAACCTAGATCTTGGGATCTCCAGTCTTCTAGGTAGAGTTACCGCCACGATGACTTGTTCTCGGCCATAGTCCCATTCCCGTCGATGATTTTTCAACTCTCTCTCTATTTAGGCCTTTTGTAACTGGATCCCACACATTATCTTTTGACTTCACATAGTGAATTGTGATAATTCCACTAGAGAGTAGTTGCTCACAGAGTTATGTCTTCGTCTTATGTGACGAGACTTGCCGTTATACATAATGCTTCCAGCCCTTCCTATTGCAGCTTGACTATCACAATGTATGCATATAGGGGCCATTGGTTTGGGCCAAAATGGAATATCTTCTAAGAAATTCCGGAGCCATTCAGCTTCTTCACCTACCTTGTCTAAAGCAATGAATTCAGACTCCATTGTAGAGCGAGCTATACATGTTTGTTTGGATGATTTCCAAGATATTTCTCCTCCACTAATATTAAAAACGTATCCACTTGTGAATTTTATTTCAGTTGACCCAGTAATCCAATTTGCATCAGTATATCCTTCAAGAACGGCTGGATATCTGTTGTAATGTAAAGCATAGTTTTGAGTGTCATCTAAGTATCCCAAAACTCTCTTCATTGCCAACCAATGATTATGATTAGGATTACTTGTGTATCGACTCAGTTTACTGATAGCACAAGCTATGTCTGGTCGTGTACAATTCATGACATACATTAAGCTTCCTAATACGCTAGCATAGTCCAATTGAGACTGACTTTCGCCTTTATTCTTTGCAAGATGAAGATTTACATCAATTGGAGTCTTTGCCCTTTTAAAATTCAAAAATTTGAATTTTTCAAGTATCTTTTGAATATAATGAGTTTGAGACAATGCTAGACCGTTAGGAGTTTTAAGAATTTTAATTCATAATATCACATCAGCAACTCCTAAATCTTTCATATCAAACTTACTAGCAAGCATACGCTTTGTAACTTTTATATTAGCAATGTCTTTGCTCATTATAAGCATATCATCTACATATAGGCATAAAATAACTTCCTTATTTGGAGTATCTTTAATGTAAACACATTTATCATATTCATTGATCTTAAATCCATTTGACAACATGGTTTGATCAAACTTTGCATGCCATTGTTTTGGTGCTTGTTTTTGCCCATAAAGTGACTTAATAAGTTTGCACACTTTCTTTTCTTTACCAGGAACTACAAAACCCTCAGGCTGTTCTATGTAAATTTCCTCTTCAAGATATCCATTTAAGAAGGTCGTTTTCACATCCATTTGATGAATTTCAAGACCGTATACTGCAGCTAGTGCAATTAACATCCGAATTGATGTAATCCTAGTCACTGGCGAGTATGTGTCAAAATAATCAAGACCTTCTTTTTGTCTAAAACCTTTGACAACAAGTCTTGCTTTATATTTGTCAATAGTTCCATCGTCTTTCATCTTCCTTTTAAAGATCCATTTTGAACCCAAGGGTTTGTTCCCTGGAGGAAGATCAACCAACTCCCAAGTATGATTGCTTAAGATTGATTCAATTTCACTATTAACAGCTTCCTTCCAAGAGGTTGAGACGCTAGACAACATTGCTTCCTTGAATGTTTGAGGCTCACTTTCAAGAAAAAATGTTACAAAATCTGATCCAAATGAAGTAGATGTCTTTTGACGTTTACTGCGTCTTGGACTTTCTTCATTTTGTTCATTCTCTTTTGGTTCTTCTCTGGGTTGTTTAGATCCCCCACTAGATGACTCAAGTCTAGTTTTATACGGATAGATATGTTCAAAAAATTTAGCACTATCTGATTCCATTACCATATTATCATGAATATCCGGATGTTCGGACTTATGAACCAAAAATCGACATGCCTTACTGTTTGTGGCATATCCATTGAATACACAATCCACAGTCTTAGGTCCTATTTTTACCCTCTTAGGTATAGGAACTTGGACTTTGTCTAGACACCCCCTCACTTTCAAATATTTCAAATTGGGTTTTCTACCTTTCCATTTCTCATATGGAATTAAATTTGTCTTTGAGTGAGGCACTCTGTTACATATCTGATTTGCTGTAAGGATAGCTTCCCCCCACAAGTTCTATGGTAAACCTGAACTTATAAGTAATGCATTCATCATTTCTTTTAAAGTTCGGTTTTTTCTTTCTGCTATTCCATTAGACTGAGGAGTGTAGGGAGCAGTAGTTTGATGGATTATTCCATTTTCTAAACATATTTCTGCAAACGGAGATTCATATTCTCCACCTCTATCACTTCTGATCATTTTGATTTTTTTATCTAACTGATTTTCAACTTCAGTTTTATATTGCCTAAATGCATCTATTGCTTCATCCTTACTATTTAGCAAATATACATAACAATATCTAGTGCAATCGTCAATAAAAGTTATGAAATACTTTTTCCCACCACGTGATGGTGTTGACTTCATGTCACAAATATCAGTGTGAATCAATTCTAAAGGATTTGAATTCCTTTCAACAGGTTTATAAGAACGCTTAGTATATATAGATTCAACACAAATTTGACATTTTGATTTATTCCACTCAAATTTTGGCAAAATATTTAAGTTAATCAGTTTTCGCAAGGTTTTGTTATTAACTTGTCCCAAACGTTCATGCCATAAACATTTAGACTCAAGCAAGTAAGAAGAAGCAAAATCTTTATTCATATCAACTGCATTTACATTGAGTTTGAAAAGGCCATCACTAAGGTAGCCTCTTCCTACATACATATCATTTTTGCTTACTACTACTTTATCAGAAACAAATACACATTTAAATCCATTCTTGGTGAGAACTGGAATTGAAACTAAATTCTTTCTCAATTCTGGAACATATGAGACCCTATTCAAAGTCACCACCTTGCCTGATGTCATCTTTAATAGGACTTTGCCAGTTCCTTCCACCTTTGCAACAGCGGAGTTTGCCATAAACAATTTTTCATCTGTAAGTGATGGAGTATATGATGAAAATAATTCTTTGTTGGCACAAACATGGCATGAGGCACCAGAATCTATCCACCATTCTCTTGGATTTCCAACCAAGTTACATTCTGAAAGCATTGCACAGAGATCGTCCATTTCTCCTTTGGATTCAGCCAAGTTTGCTTGATCCTTCTTTTTCTTGTCCTTCTTAGGACCCCGGCATTCATTAGCCCTATGACCATGTTTACCACAATTAAAGCAGTTTCCATTGAATTTCTTCTTAGGAGGATTGCTTTTTGGACCAGATGCTTTCTTTCTTTTCTTTAATTTTGTGGGATCTTCTTTAACAAAATTTACTCCAGATATTGCTGAATTACCACATGACCTCTTTTCTGCAGCCTTATTATCCTCTTCGATTCTCAACCTTACTATGAGATCTTCAACAGTCATCTTCTTGCGTTTGTGTTTCAAGTAGTTTTTAAAGTCCTTCCACAATGGAGGTAACTTTTCAATAATTGCAGCCACTTGAAAAGCATCATTCACAATCAATCCTTCAGCAAGGAGATCATGTATTATGACCTACAAATCTTGAACTTGGGTGACGACAGTCTTATTGTCTATCATCTTATAGTCCAGAAATTTTGCCACAATGAATTTCTTCATTCTGTCATCTTCTGTTTTGTACTTCTTTTCTAAAGTACCCCAGAGTTCTTTTGAGGTTTTGGCATTGCTGTACACATTGTACAGATCATCTTGCAGACCACTCAAAATATAATTTTTACACAAAAAATTTGAGTGTGTCCACGCTTCTGTTACCAAGAATCGTTCATTGGCCGGAGTTTCATCTGACATAACAGGAACATTCTCATTGATGAACTTCTGCATACTCAACGTAGTGAGATAGAAGAACATCTTTTGCTGCCATCTCTTAAAGTCGACTCCAAAAAACTTTGCAGGTTTCTCAGCCGGTGCTAAGGCAGCATTTGAACGATTATGTGCAACCGTTGTTGTTGCAGCACTTACTGTTCCAACATTTGTTTGACTTGAATTAGTCTTTTTTTCTGTCACAAATGGCAGATAAATTAAGTATTTGAAATACTAACAGTAAAGAACAAATCTTTACACAAACTGTTTCTGATTTAACGATAAAGTTTTTATGTTCTTTTAATCGTTAATCGAATGGATTTTAAAAATTCAAGCAGAGTATAAAACCATAAAGGTTTTAATCTCCAGATACCTCAAATACAGAAACTGTTAAATTTCTTAAGATTGTTATTCTTACAATAACCTGTATTTATAAGGTTAATAAACAGAAACAGAAATAAGGTGAAGCAGAAAAAATATAAAATACAAGAATTAATCCGAGTCCACAAAAACTACTGTGTGTCCTTAAGAAATTTAATCCCCTCACTGTACCCAAGGTTATGGATTAATTTCTCCCAAGATAAAACGGATTAAACCTGTTAAAGAAATAGCGGTACCTCAAACTTCTTTAACTTCAACGAACTTAAGAACAACAACAAGTCACACAAACTCAGTGGATCGACACTTTGATTTTATTTGAGAGAAAAATAAATGCAGAGAAAGAAAATTTTTCAGTGTTTGAAAAAATCGAAAATTGACTTCCTTTTATAGCCATTTTCAGCAAGAAACGTGTCTGTTCAGACCCGTTTGTTCCAAAAAGTTGTGTCTTTTGGAAAAAATAACAACTTTTCCAAAAAATGTGTCTGTTAGGAAAATAACTACTTTTCGGAAAGTAATGACTTTTCAGAAACCGTTACCCGCAAATTTATAAGAGATAATATTAACAGGATTTATTTGATTTAACAAAAACTGATTAAATAAATTTTGTCCAAAAAATTTATTAATCAATCACATCATTTGCCAAATCCAAAGCCAAAGCCAAAGCCAAAGTCGAGCCGAGCGAGCGACGACGACGGCGCGAGGGGGCATCTTCTTCTTAGCTCTTTAAGAAGTAATGGAAGTGTTTCCTTCTATAAGGACAATAATTTCCATTTCTTTTGCCGATATGGGAGAAATGACTTTTCATTTGCACTTTGCAAATGACTTTTCATTTTCCCTCCAAAGTAGTTCCCTCACTTTTCATATTCTCTCTTTTCTTTTCCCATTCACACTTGCTAAAACCCAACAACCCACACATTAGAAGAAAACCTAGCTTAGATTGGGGTTCTTCTTCACAAATTTGGGGAATTCTAGGGGATTTTATGGTTGGAAGAATCCATAGATGAAAAGCTAAACATACCTCAGATAAAATCTCTAACGCAAGCTTTCAATAATGGAGTCCTTGTTCTTGACATAAGCTTCAAGCTCCTTCTTCTTCTTCTTCTTCAAACCTTCAGTTTTTAGAGAGAGAAATATTTGAGAGGGAGCATTTTGGGAATCTAATTTGGGTCTTGTTATAAGGTGACTTAAATTGGTGTTTCAAAGCTTAAAATACCTTACATAGGGGCTTTAATACTAGGTAAAACGACCCCACCCACCAAGTCCCATGTTTGGAATTTCCTAAAATCTCTTCCACTTGGCAGCCTATTGTCTAAGCTTCACGAGAGGCACCACAGTTTGTGGTCCTCACCACAAACTGTGGTATTTCTTATGTTCTTGGACCAGTAGCTAGATATTTGTGTCTTGGCCTCCACAAAACCAAGGGATGACCATGAGACCTCCCACGATCCGTGGTCAAGACCACGAGACGTGGTGATGGTCGTGGTCCCTAGGTAGTGACTTAACCTCAAGTCCTTGCCTTCCTCTAATCTTAGGGAACTTCACGAGACCCCTCAAAAATCGTGATCAAGACCACTAGTTGTAAAGGTGGTTTAACATGGGATACTACTTGGCTTTAAAGTGTCTTGGATTCCCTCACTTTAAGGCATCTTTACAAGCCTTCCCACAAACCATGATCAAGATCGCTGGTTGCGAAGATGGATCATGAAGGTACGCCACATTGAGGCAGTCCTTAAGGAGCTATTGCCTTTTCCTCATGAACCACACCACGATTTATGGTCCATACCACTAGTCGTGGTGGTGGTCGTGGACTTGAGGCAGTGTGCTTCCAAGATTGGGCAACTTTGGCCTAGTCTTGGGCCTTGCCCCCTTGCCTTGAACCACAGTAAACCCTAGATGGTCTAGTAATTTATGGGGTATAAGACGTGCCTTGATTGCAACCATTAAATATTTCACTCTAAGAACGACAAGTCTCATCTACTACTCTAATCCTTATACACCAAACTCTAGAACCCTAATTTTAGGCGCTAGTTTAGTCTACTACTTTTCGGGTTATTATAGGAAGAGATTTCTAGTTTAGGATGGATAAAGCTTGCGGAATTCCAATCAAATTCACCATTCTATTGTCCAAAAACCCAAATATTCTATTGGCCTAATCCCCTACGGATGTTTGACGCACACATAGGCTAGGTTTTATTAATTGAGTGGTTATAAATATGTGCTCATTGCATAATATAATGTAAATCAACGGTAGAATTTATATGTAGGCATTCACGCACCGAACAAAAGATAATGAAAATCATAGGAAGAAGCCTGAGATGATGAACTAGGGCTAAGTATTGTCGAGTTATTGTCTTAGTGATATATGTTGATGAATACTTCATAGGCGATGATTGTGATTTCATTATTGTGTGATATATGTTCGTTTTTACTTAGTTATAATGCATGTACGTATGTAAATACTGGTTATGGATCACACTTATCTTATATGAAAATAATTGAATGTGGTATGTCATGAATCATGACTGGATTGTGATTATGATTGTGACTTATTGAATGGACGGGATGTTGCATTTCAACACACTAACTTGGTTACATTGCTACGTTCCGACATAATCATGGGATCAGTTGTCACGTTCCAACATAATTATGAGATGGGTTTCCACATTTTGGTATAATCATTGGATCAGGAACCATATTCTTGTATGCTAACAGTTTAGGTTTGGATCCCTTGTGAGGAGTAATGACTTGACGTAGTTGTATATCTTGTAATTGTGAAGTTGCGTATTGTGCATAAGTGATATTTGATGTTGCTTTTCCCAGAATTGTAAATGATTATGAAGACTTATTTATGTTTGTTGTTGATTTTACCCGTTATGCATCTTGTTGTTGTTCAATAGTGTTATTGTTGATAGACAAGGGTTGTCTGTATGTTGCAAGGGTGAGAAGTGGAGGTAGTGTACGTGATGTGACTACTTAGGTAGATTTCACCTTGGAAAAAGGAATTCCTGGTTGATAGTTAGAAAGTTTGACGTAATGTACCATGTGGCAAGGGTTGGGTAATATGAAGAGAAAGTAAGGGAATGTCGTGAGTGACTAGTCAGAGTGCTTGTAGTTGTATTTGTGGACACTTCTATGAGCTAGAATAGTTAGGTTTTGATAAAGACTCTAGTATGTAGGTCAACTAAGAAGGTAGTTGGTAGTGAGGGTATTAGTGTAATTTTGGAATATTAAGGTGGAGAAGCGAGTGGGTTATTGGAAACACTTGTTAGTTGATTTTCTTAGGTTATGTGGTGGGCGTCGGGTTGACCGATGATGCCTACAAATATGTGTAGTTTGTAGTGATACTGTTCTTGCTATGCCTTTTTGGCATAGTCTGGATGCAGGTTTTTGATATTTCATTAGGTGAAGACGAAGAAATTCTCCAGTATCTTCTATTTTTCCTTCCGCATAGTGGAGCTGTGTCTTTTATTTATTATGTCCAGTTTGTACTGTTAGTAGCTCTTATACCATTTAGAGTAAATCCTTGGTGGTGTTAATTACTTTACAAGTCTTAACAAAAATTGTGTTAAATGTCTTATTTATAAAATTTCATTAGTATATTTGTTCTGTTTTTATTTAATTTTTGCATGTTGTAACTATTGGAATGACAGTGTTCTCCTACTTAGGTAGTACTATATAGGTGTCCGCACGGCCCGATGGGTTGAGTCGTGACATAAACTTAATTATGCTCCATAGGTATAGTTTGCATATTTACGGCCTGTAGCTATAGTTTGAGCTGCCTCATTGGTATAATTTGTGGATTTATATAATTCGCAAGTTTGTATAATTCGCTGGTACATTTGTATAATTAGTTATTCTTGTATAAATTCAAAATAACGAATTTTACACAATTACAGATATCACAAGTATAAAACATTTATACAAATTATATTATACAAATTCTGAATTGCACAAATTATATATACAAATTCCGAAGTATATAAAACAAAAAAGTTAATATGCGTAATAATAGCTAAAAGTAGGTCGTGAATTGTAACTAAGGTAAACTATAACTATGTTAAGTAAATAATTAGTAGATACATGTATATTCCATTTACACTAATATTTTACGAGATATTATCATCAAAAATCGCCCCATCACCATAAGTTCAGATTCAATCGTTTGTTTATGAACTATGGATGAAGGGATCTATAGAAGAAGAGGACAAACCAAGAGAATAAAATTTATCGGAAAAGTTGCAGCTGTGCTCTTTGTCACTAGCTCATTAAGCCTTTCTTATGTTTTTTCTAGGTTTATTTTCGTCCCCATTGGTCCAGCTAAGGGTTGACGTGCGATAGAGAGGATTTTAGAGCCAAATTTTAGGAATCTATTTAAATTCCAAATGTCTACCTGATCCATAATTGAGCAGAAAATAGATTCTATGAGCGATAAGAAAGGAAATGAGGCAGAATGGTGCATATCTATGTTATCAGTTCCTTGGCATATATATACACGTCTTTTAGTCACAATTTTAAGTATGTTTACATTACTCACTGGTGTTCCTTTGTACAACTAAATGTGTTTTTATCCGTCTCTGACACCTTCCTGATTACTGTTATGGACTGTGAAGTCCTTGTGGATGCGCTATAGTCACCATACGACGTGTCTTCAGAGAGCATGGAATTGTCATTAGCTTTCCATTTTTGCAGGGCTTGAGGAAGGCTCATAGTGAAGTCAATATTGAAACTATCATCTCCAGCAGTGGCCGTGGGTGTCCATTGCTCTACCAGAGGAGCTAAGACATTTACCACGTGGCCCATATCTGGTCTCTGAGATGGTTCCCTAGCTGCACAATGTCCTGCTAGCTCTACAACTTTGCATATGCTCTGATAAGTTTCCTCGTCTGGATCCAGGGTCGGGTCTAGCACTTCTATAATCTTCTCTTTGTTTACAACCATCTTTTTAAACCAAACCACTAAATGACTTCTGTCTTCTGGTAAGCTCTCATCAAGTGCTTTTCTGCCCGTGAGAATCTCCATTAATATCACTCCAAAGGCGAAGACATCAATCTTTGTAGTAACTCTTCCAGTGGCTAGTTCGAACAAACAGAGATATCATGAGAATATATATTTATCATGTGTAAACATATAATCATATTCCTAATCAAATACTATGAAATGGTAGAAGAATTAGTAAGTTTTATTAGCGCTAGTTAAGCTAGTCATGCATTTTAACCATTAAATTTATCATCAAATTATAATGAGTTAGACATATAGTTCCTTTGTTTGTTTTGTGGTTTAAATTGAACTAATTCGTGCAATATAAAAAGGAGTGTTGTACATACAAGCATACTCTGGTGCAAGATATCCGAAAGTTCCTGCTAGCCTCGTCTCCACAGAATACTTGCCATCAGGTGCATTTTTAACTAATCCAAAATCGGAGACCTTAGCTCTCATGTCATCCCCAAGAAGTACGTTAGAAGGCTTTAGATCTCTATGTATGAAACTCTGTTGTGCCAAACCATGCAGATACTCTACCCCTCTTGCAACGTCTAGTGCTATTGTTAATCTTTGTTTCCAAGTGAGAGGTAGAAATCCTAGTTGATCATGATCGAACAAGTGCTGGCCTAATGTCCCTTGTGGCATGTACTCATATACTAAAAGCCTCTCATATCCATTGACACAAAACCCATGAAGTGCCACTAAGTGTCTGTGCCTAACCTTTGTGAGTACCTCGATTTCAGCTCTGAATTCGGTTAGACCCTTGTTACTTGCTATAGAAGCTTCCATCCTCTTCACAGCAATCTCTGTCCCATCATGGAGTCTACCTTTGTAAACAATCCCAAAACCACCACGTCCCAATATATTTTCTTTGCTGAAATTGTTTGTCGCCTCTCGCAGAAGTTCCACTGGGATAGTTACATGCCCACCATCATATACATATATTTCACTGTTTGAGGTATCACTTTGACTGGCCGTGCTTGGAATTGCACCATAACCCTTCATATTTTTAGAGGAACCATTCTTCAATTTTTGCTCCTTGCCTTTATTCAATTTTGATTTTCTATTACGCTTGTATTTATATAGCACCAAGCACAAAACTAGAATTAGGACAACAACAGCAATAACAATAGCAACAATGACCCATGTAGAGATGGAAGATTTATGTTCATCTTTGGCAGCAGAAGGTGAGTTATTATTTGTTGACGAACTTGAACTTGGTCTTGCACCAGGTGGAGCACTTAGAGGCACATCTTTCCCAATAAATGAATTACCAGATGTTTTCAGTATGACATCGGGACGAAATTTTGGGATCTTGCCAGAAATATTGTTGTTGGAAACATCGACAAGCTGCAGTTCTGGTAAACTTGTGAGACTAACCGGAATAGGACCTGTGAGATTATTATCATTCATGACCAATGATTTGAGACCGGTGAGATTAGCAACAGCAGGTGATATTGTACCAACCCAATTCTGTTTTGCAAAATTGATAACAGTCACAGTTCCCTTAGCATCACATGTAATATAGTTCCAACCTTTACAAGGATTATTCCCTGACCAAGACTCAGCTAGTGTCTTCGGACAACCCACGGCTCCAGCAACGTCAAGCAATATAGTTACCTGTGGATCACATGGTCCTGGAAAAGGATTACAAAAATGATTTGTGTTTCCAAGGGTCGCCTGGACATTTGGTTTGAAACCAGGAATTGGGCCTAAGAATATGTTATTTTGCAAAGATGCGTTAGTTAGCTTAGGAAGGGAAGTCAGAGAAGGAGGAACCACTCCAGTTAAGCTATTATCACGAAGCTGGATATCGATCAAATTAGTACAAAGAGAAAGATCAGGAATTGGCCCTTCAAACTTGTTAACATGGATCCAAGCTTGAGTTAACTGTTCCATAGAACCAAGAACATCAATCCTGCCTGTAAGCCCAAGCTTTTGATTATTAAGTACCAAGTTTTGAATCCCAGACTTAGCAAAAGAATAGGGCAAGAACCCCGTAAGATTATTATACGAAAGCCTAAGACTCTCCAAACTTGGAAATGACCCAAAAATGTCTGGAATTTGACCCATGATATTTGCATTAGACGCTGAAAAATCAGCCAAGGTCGTTGAGTCCGTCAAACTATCAGGAATTGTCCATGGAGGAAGACTAGGATTTTCATCCATGCTAAACTTTTGTAAATTTGTTAGTCCGGAAAGGAAATTAGTGGGAACAGAGGTAAAATTATTGGAATCAAGATGAGCCTCTTGAAGAGAAGGAAGGTTTGATAAAGAAGGTAACGAACCGGAAATGCGATTCTTTTGGATATTAAAGCTTTGAAGATTAGAAAGTTGATTAAGATCTGGTGGTAATTGACCTCCTAGAGATTTTGATATGAGACTTATTGAAGAAACTCTGCCTGAAGAGTCACAGGATACGCCTGACCATTTACATACATTGGAACCTGACCAGCCAGGTGGTGTTGGTATAAGAGACTTAGCCAATTTAGCCATAATAGATGCATCATCGGCAGAACCATCACGGACGACGACGGATAACTCATCCGGCGAGGCAACGGCTATGAGGAGGAAGAAGAGGAGGCAGCAGGGGATTTTTTCATAGAATTTGTACCTTTTTTTACCCATTGTAGCATACCTTTCTCTTTTTCTCTCACCTCATTGTTCGGGTGTGAGAGAGGAGAAAGAGGACAAGGGTTTGGCCTTCTGTTCAATGCTTGAATTAAGGAAGGAAAGCAGAGAATGTATGGCATGGCGAGAGAGCGTTTATGCCAACTTTTCCATAATAGGAGTAGCTGCTTTTTTCTTTTTCTTTTTTTGGCCTTTTGCTTAAAAATAAAAAAAACGACACCGTACTATCGATTATTTTCCCACCAAAAAAGTTGTTGACGTGGCAAATAATGATTGGTACTCTGCTTTCTTTTATTACGTCGGAGATCTGTAGTGTGTTATTGTGGATCTACCCTTCATAATTAGCGGAAGGAAAGAAGGGCAGTGTGAAGAAACAAAATCGACGATGGAATTCGGCCGAGCAATCAATCCCACTACTTTGTTCATTGTTTTTCTTCTTGTTACTCTAGGTAATCGATTTGAATATTATTGATTTTTGTATGAGATCTGTAAATGCGCTAAGTTTTCTCTTGAACTGAAAATGGAATACTGAGTCAAACGTTCTAAGTTTCGATTTCTATTTTCTAGTTACCGCTAAAAAGTCAGGCGATGTTACGGAGTTGCAGATCGGTGTGAAGGTAAAACTTTTGGCCTTTTTCTATTCTTCGATTCATGTTAGTATAACTGATTGAAGAATGAACTGCGTTTGATCATGTATGTTGTTCCGTTTTTGTTTGAGCTTCTATAATTAAAAGAGAGTTCTTTTATTTTTGTTTCATGTGTTTTCTGTGACACAATTAATTGTGGAGTATTGTATTGCAAATTACTAATATTTCTAACTTCTATAGAATGAACCTCGCGATCTCTTGCTTCTGACCTAGTTTTAGGTTGTAGGCATTTGAATAAAGAAATAAAAATGAGAGCATTGTTTTAGATTGAAAATGTCATTTCGCCCAACATTCTGCTTTAGACTAGTGATTTTTTGAAATTGAATCATATGTACTCTCCGCTGTTTACCTCTAGCAGAATTGTATAGAGTAAATCTGCGCACAGAGAGAGGAGGAAGTTGTGGTTCTTTAATTGGTTCGAGTGAATCCACTCACTATGTGTGAGTACACATATACTGTAGCCTCAGTGAGGCGTGGGCTGTGTAGATAGAAAGCGAGAACGGAGAATGAAAAGCTAGTCTCTTATGGTGGTTAGTTATTATGACAAGGTGTATTTGACAGAAAACAATTTGTGGATAGGAGAGAATAGCTAGTCTGTTACATATCTCTTACATTTCATACTTGTCCTTGTTTAAATAAATATATTTTGTCATGCTATCACTCACAGAGTATTTGTTTACTGAATGTATTGGTGATCCATCTGCGGTAAAATAACTCTTTCTGTTATGTCCATGAAATTGAACTTCTCCTTGAACGAAGTAGGGAAGATGTTTATCAAATTCAGTTCTGCAGCTATCTGGAGAAAAGCATAATTTATTGACTCTCATGAAATATTAGTAGCTCTTGCTTCTCGAATGTTACACTGCATTTGTTGAGTCATCGATCTTTTATGTTTCTCGATGACAATAGTAATGCTTGTATGTCTCTTTCATTTGGTGATTCAGTAGTCTAAACACTAACCTATTGTTTTCTTGGTCCATCTGTTGCAGTTTAAGCCAACATCTTGTGAACTTAAGGCTCACAAGGGAGATAGAGTTTCAGTACACTACAGTGTGAGTGGAAGTACTTCTCCTCTCCAACTATTTAGAAGCTCCTAATTGTGGATGGAGGGAAAGTTACCCATAAAATGAGGAGTTTCTAAAATTTTGCGATTCCTATTAACATCCAAATTGAATGCATGGGGTTCCTATTTCTCTCAATTCCTTATCAATTTTTTTGTTTTGCAATTGCTACTGGTACATCAATAAATTATTGTGTTTACTCCTTTTAGGCAATCCTTACTTACCTCTATCGCAAAGAAAAAGGGGCAATCCTTTACTTTGATAACCGTTTTATTTTGTCAATCACGTTGGAGAATTATATTCATGCATATTGGTTTGAATATAAGAATTAGGCTAGTGAGGAGAAAGATTTCACTTGATTATTCAGATTTTTCCCCTTTTCATCTCCTTTTATTCATCTTCCTTGGTAAACTTAGGGAGTACAGATCCATACATTCACACTAGAGATAATGTCTTTTAGTCATGATATTGTAACATTTCCAATTAAAGAGGAGCTTCTACTAGCCTTCTATTCCTTAAACTGTAGTACTTTACATCATCCACCTCCCACAGTTAAGGAAATGTCATGTGACAAAGATACTCTGCTTCTAAATATAGTGTCATGGACTGGAACAGAGGGAGTATGAAAGAAATGCCAAGTGTCAAAGAAACAGGGTGTGAGCTTTAGAATTGGTATATTTGATGAAACAAACATGAAAGGGTTGCAGAGTTGTTCCTTGTATTTTTTAAGGAAGAGTCTGATTGATTTAGTTATTTCAAACTAGAGGTAACGTCGAAGTGAGTTCACCCTATATCCTAATGCGTCTGCAGGGAAAACTTACAGATGGAACTGTGTTTGATTCTAGCTATGAGAGGAATGACCCCATTGAATTTGAACTTGGAAGCGGTCAAGTGATTAAAGGTTTGTTTGTGATTCTTTTAACCAAATGCTCATTCTACATCATTTATTCAATTCTCATCCTTCAGAACTATCAAACATGTTATCATTCTGCTCTTTCTTTTCTTCTTTATTGGTTTCCCTCTATGATAACTAGCGTGCAGTTGTGAGAAGCATTTTAGTAGCTAGAATCTCAGACATTGAATTCTTGACAATGATGAGCATGAATATTTGCATGCATAATGGGCTTACAAAACAAAAGATGGCTTATTGTTTTTGTCTTTTGCTCTTATGATTTGGTTTTCTAATTACTTTGTGTAAGCTTGTGATTTGAAATTTACCAGAACACCTTGGACAGTAAAACCTTTTTCTGTTGATATGTGTAATAATCTTTATGATACACCAAAAAGTTCCTATGGAATTCTTTCTTCACAACAAAGTAAATAGTTGGAAAAAAGGAGTGTGTTTGTTACTTAGCAATTGAAAAAGAAAAGCAAAAGAGCTAGCATTTTAAGTAGAAGCTGACAAACTGAAATCACAACACCAGAAGAAGTGTGTCTCTTCAATGATACTAGGGATATGAGGTCTTTGGCTCCTTGTGAAGTATGCGAACCTCTTTTTTTATTTCCCGCTCTTCAAGGTAACACATCTACTCATATGATGTAAAGCAAGGCAATAGTATAAGTTTCTATTAGCTAGATTTAGGCTTCCCTATTCGGTCCCTAATATGTAATTCATTTAATATGGTCACAGTCTACGGTGATATTCAAGGACATAGACACATAGAGATGTTGACGGAGATACAAGCTATATGATCTTGAATGTCGCTTTGCAGGTTGGGATCAGGGACTTCTTGGAATGTGTGTGGGAGAGAAGCGAAAGTTGAAAATTCCTGCTAAACTTGGTTATGGAGAGAGTGGATCTCCACCAAAGATCCCAGGTAACATCAGCTCTTCTCTAATAACTTAGAAATTCTGCTAAAGCTATAGATCACAAGTGTTAGACATTATCCCTTGCACCCTAGTCAACTGTTTTTGTTGCATCTATTTCTGATTCGGAACAAATAGTTTTAGTAGCGTAGCTTCATTACCCATAAATGTTCTCAGAGTTGGCGTCATTGCTTCCGTTCCACATAATAGGTTGCATTTATTTGAGTTTTTGGAGAAGTTGCAGAAGAATTTTTCAAACATTTCTGGTTCTGGCAAAAATTAGGTTTTCAAAAAATTGTTTGTTTGGTGAGTTTCTCTTTTTTTGAATTTGGAAAGTGGGCAATTTGTCAACTCAGAAATATTAAAAAAAAAAAAAAAGAATTTCAAAAACTTGGAAATAAACAAAACTTTAAAAAAATGTTCAAGAATTTTTTCAAATATCGTGAAGTTCTATCTTAGCCAGAATGAATTCTTCTTTGTTGGTGTTGCTTTTGATTTCTCTGTGATTTGATAGAGTAGCAAAAGATGGTAAAGGGATTTCTTCAAAGGAAGTCGGTTTGTCTCTGTTATCTGGATTAATAACTGGCTTGATCTCCATGATTGACATATATATTTCATTGAGCTGGTAAGGGGTGGAGAGGTGGGGCAATAATGTCGAATTAATCATCATGTGGGTTTAATGCCTGCTTAAATTCAGATGACGGCTACATCTATCCTTTGTTAACTAGAGAAATGCTATGCTGGGATCAAAAATGATATAAGCTGTATTTGTCTATTCAGAAGTCCATTATTAATTTCTTTGTAGTTTTCATTTTGCTTATTGCTTGCATTTTTTTGTCTGTTCAAACTTATAGGTGGTGCAACTCTTGTCTTCGACACTGAGCTGGTTGCTGTGAATGGAAAGAAAACAACTGCTGATAATGAGCTGTGATTTCACGATGTTGCTACGCACTGTTTCACGTTAGCTCAAGTATGGAGGAGGAAAGTTCTAAGGATCTGTTAACATTAGGCTATCTTCTAGTTTTATTTGCTTCTTTGATAAGTTAGACACTGAAGTATTTGATCTCTGGCAAAATTACACTAGTCTTTTATCAGTAGTTTTTTCTTCCGCTAAAGTCAAGTGGATAGACGTTGAACTCCCAGGATGGGTTTCCATCTTACTTTTTACATTATTGGTACCCTTGGTAGTTTTATTTCTTTCTATTTTACCTTTAAAAAAAAGATATCTGGTAGCGGTAGTGGATTCACGGAGGATACTGAGAATCTTTCAGTTTTGTCTTTATTTTTTTTTTTCCACTTGTACAGTTGCATTTAGAATTTGAAAAGCACCAAAAATCTTATTTTCATTTCACTATATTTTTCTTAATTTTAGTTCAAGTTATTTTGTTATATTTCTTTAAAAAAAGGAAAGTATATTTGAACAATTAAATATTATTTGCAAGGATTATAATGGAACAATTTATCTTCAACTCTAATTATAAAAATTCCAAATAAAGTGAAAATGAACATGTCTCGAAAATTAAACTTTAGTTTCTGAATATTACAATGAATTCTGAAAATTCTATCTAGCTTATGTTTAAAATCATTTCATGTTGTTATGTTTGAGTATAGCCTAGTTATGACATGGTATAATTAAGGAAATGTTACATGATTTAATAAACATATAGTATATATTTAATGTAAATAATTATGCATGGAAAAATTGGAAATGGGTTAAATATATCTTCCGTTGATTTTGGGATCAAAATACTCTTACGGTAAATGTATGACTCATTTTTACCCCTTAAAACAACAGTTGTCATGTCACCTTAAAAGTCACATAAAACAATTTTTTTTTTGCTGACTTAAAAATTCAAAATGACAAAAAGCTTAAAAAATGATTTTTTTTTTGTTTGACCCATCTTACACGACTAGGAATGGATGTGAGTCATCTGGTGGAGAGGATAGCAATAGTGTGCCTACCTGAATTGTGCAAAGATCAACAAGGTAGAGTAGCATTCTTTTTGGCAATGATCAACAAGTTGATAGAGTCAGGAGATTGAAGGTCCCGTCTTCATCAAGCCAGGCTAACATTAGGACCTTAAAGAAATAATATTAACAATCACAGGTTCATTCTTTTCTTCAGAGAAAAGAGAGAAGTGAAAAATGAAGGGGTTTTTTCTTGAAGGTACTTCAAAAAATATTGTCAAGTAGAAATTCGCTCCTAAATGATGGCAACATGAAGTGATCATTGAATGCTGGATTTTGAGGATAAGAGAATATTTTTTTTCCATTATACATTTTGTATGCACTTCTCTCACCCAATAGAATTCAAAGATTAAACTCGACGGACAATGAAAGAGGCCAAGTTGAAGGTATATGATACTGGAAAAGCATCATCAACGAAATAAGAAATCTTGTTTAGAAATAATTCTTTAGTCAGTGATACTATAAGGAATCGTTTGCTAGATTGTATTAGAATATGTAATGCATACATTAGGTGTGTGTATTAGTAGTACCTGCTTTGGTACATTTTTTCATGTCGTGTACAACTAATGCTTGCATTAGTTATACACTTTATTGTATATTAAGTTGTGTTTACTAATACAATTGAATTCTAGGTATTAATGATACATAGCATTTTAGTACTTTACATATGGATTAAGTAATTACAAAACTACCCTTAAAGCCTTTCATTTTCTTTCTTGTCGTAAGTTTTTTTTAATTATTTATTTTTTAGTATCTTTTAATTTGTTAGTGTCTTAATAAGCTTTATGGCCTCTTAAATGTCCCTTTTTAAAAGAAAATCTAATTCAGCATCATTTAGTCAAAAAATTTATTATTGTGACAATGAATTTGATAAAAAAAATTCTTTGCCAATTTTTCACAAAAAAAGTAATCAGTCTCTTGGGGGGAAAAGAACACAGGCAAGAAAACCCCAAAAGCATAGTGAATTGGGCTACTCAAACTTCACCCTAGCACTCACTTTCCATTTACCCACCCCCAACAAAAAGACGTGCAATTTTCCCCAATGCATAAAAAAATTGAAATACTAGAGTGGTAGGTGAAACAAACCTGTGGCAATGAAGGGGTGGGGGTTTTAAATATTGAAAAGGGAGGGAAATGAGAGAGAGAAAGAGAGGGAAGGAATGGGGTGAAATGAAGGGGTGGGGGTTTTAAACGTTGAATTTTTTAAAAAACCCCCAGCAAGGTCGGGTCGGGTACGCCTTATTAATGACGCGACGATTCCACGACGACGGTCTGTCTCAGTTGTGATGATCCGTCGTTGGTTCCGTTGTGTGTGCCCTAGTTTGAAAATAACAGAAAGACGTACCTGGCACGACAGATTCATGCGACGGTTCGTCACAGTTGAAACGGTCTGTCGTTGTATCCGTCAGTGACTGCTGCAGAGTAATTTTCTACAGAATTTCCTGGTGATGTGCCTGCAAATTTAAAAATCTATTAGTAGAAAATGTTATCATTACTAGAAAGAAAAACTATAAGTATTGGGTTGCCTCCCAACAAGCGCCTGATTTAACGTAGTGGCACGACTGAGGACACTTGATTACTCAATCTTCATCAAGATGGTATGCGTCTATCACTTCATTCACTGATGCAGTATGCCCAAAATAGAGTTTTATTTGTTCTCTATTCACCTTAAACCGCACTCTCTCCTTGGTTTTTAACTCAACTGCTCCATGAGAGAATACTTGGATAATCAAGTAAGGGCCAGTCCGTTTGGACTTGAGCTTGCCTGGAAGACAAGGCAACCCAGAACTCTCTAAAAGCACCAAATCCCCAACCATAAACTCTTGTTGTGCACTTTTTTTCATTCTTTTTCTTCATATTTTCTTTGTGGGATATGGCGGATACCGATTGGAGCTCACCACTCTGCCTTATGGTCCTACAAATGTTGAAGGTAGCTTCTTCATTGTTCAACCGAAATTTCATCTGCCCCTTGTCCATATCAACTAAGGCTCTACCTGTAGCAAGGAATGGCCTCCCAAGAATAATAGGCACTTCAAAATCGACTTCACAATCAAAAAATAACAAAATCTGCCGGAAATATGAATGACTCCACTTTTACTAGCACATCATGGAGTATCCCTATAGGCCTTTTCACTGTTCGATCAGCCATCATTAGCCGCATCGCAGTGGGTTTTGGGTCACCCAAACCCAACTTCTTGTAAATCGAGAGGGGCATGAAATTTATGCTTGCCCCCAGATCACATAATGCCTTCGCAAAATGTAATGACCCGACTGTACAAGGAATAGTGAATGCACCCGGATCTTCTTTCTTTTGTACGAGAGATTTTGTAGCAATAGCACTACAATGCTGCAGTCTATCATCATCCTCGAAAGTGACCGATCTTTTCTATGTAACTAGATCTTTCATAAACTTAGCATAACCGGGCATTTGTTCTAGAGCTTCTACCAAAGGGACATTGATAGAAAGCTGCTTCAGCATTGTTATTAAACATCGATATTTACCATCCTCGGTCTTTTTCACTAATCTCTGAGGGAAGGGTAGTGGTGGTCTAGGCATGGGAATTACCTTCATAGGGACTTCTACATCTTTTCCAGTGCTCTCTTCTGCTTCACCACTACCCTTTACCACCTTATCATCATCCTTTCTCACCTTTTCCTCATTAGACGACATAAGTGGGTCAATGGTTTGCTTACCGCCCCTAGTAGTGATTGCCATACAATGTGCATCATTTATCGAATTTTGGACAGTGCTTCTAGGAAGAGTGCCCGGTTGCCGTGTATTCACAGTCGCAGATAATTGGGCTATTTGCAACTCGATCTGCTTAATCGATATTGCATGTGTATCGACTTTTTGCCCAATACCTGCTAAATCACACCTTAACTCTTTAATGTGCTCATCACTAGCATCGAACCTCCTCATCATTTTGTGCAACATATCCTCAACTCGCGCCATACTATCTCCACCATCCCTAGGAGTAACTTCACGATTTTGAGGAGGGACATAGGGCCCATTCCTATCATTTCTGTTACCGTAGTTACCCCTGTTGAAGTTGTTGTCGCGGTTGTAGTTTCCATCTCGAACATAATGACCCTCACGGTTATAGTTACCATAGATCCGACCTTGGTTCCTTGACCTTGGCGCCAATCATCCTGATTTGAGCCTTGGGCGCTTGGTCGGAAACCCCCCGTCTGCTCATTTACTGCATAGGAGTCCTCTGCATAATAGCATTCATCATTAGGAGGTGGTGGTTTAGGCAAGTAGTAACTGCATTTATCTTTTCTGCACCTCCAGTGATATATTTTCGTACCAACCCAAGCTCAGTTCTCATCTGAGCCATTTCTTCACGAATCTCATCTGCGGCTGGGTTGTGAGTGGACTGCACTGCGAAGGTATTTCTCCCGGTATCTGACTTCCTAGTACTCCAAGCTTTATTATTCCGGGAGATTTTCTCTAATTTTTCAGCAATCTCAGTATAAGGACACTCCCCATAAGATCCACCTGCTATAGTGTCCAACACTGCTTTATTATTATCATCCTGTCCCCGATAGAAGTATTCCTTCAGTGACTCATCATCTATACGGTGATTTGGGACACTTCTTAAGAACGAGGTGAATCTATCCCAATAACTACTAACTGACTCTCCTGGTAGTGCCACAAAGTTGTTCACTCTGTCTTTGTGGTTTAGTTTCTTGGAGACCGGATAATAGCGTGCTAAGGAAACATCCCTTAGTTGGTTCCAAGTGAAAATTGAGTTGTAAGGGAGCTTAGTGAACCATATAGCAGCCTCTCCCGTCAGTAAGAGAGGAAACACTCTAAGCCCTATTACATCCAAGTCCAAGTCAGGCCTCCCTACACAACTTTTACACACTGCCCTTACCTTATCTATATGGGCATGTGGATCCTCAGAAGGTAGCCCTGAAAACAAACCTCTAGCAGTGAGCATTTGCTTCAGGCCACTAGTTACCACAAAGGTGTGGCCTGGTGGTAGAGGGGGCAAGACAAGTGGCCCATCGGAGTTTGCTATGTTATCATAGCCTCTGTAGTATGCTTGAGGCCGTGGAGCGGGATTTCGTCCCCTCTATTGGTGTTCACCCGGAGCATCGGTTAACAACTGACTATGAACATCAACCGGAGCTGGGATGTTCTGGTTTGGATCATCATCATTAATTCCCAAGTTTCTATTCATGTTGCATAGTGTACACTCTAATTCGTGATCGTAGGGAAACAGAGGTTCTCGTCCTCTCTATGAATTTGGCATACAAGAAGGGTGGTTCTGCACGAATCAAAAACAATAAAACAAAGTAAAATCAAGAATATATCTAAAAGCTATTTTCCCCGACAGCGGCGCCAAAATTTGATACGCTCAAACTTACTTCTCAAATAAGAAGTAAAGCGGTCGTGTCAAGTAAATAACCCAACTTGTGAGGTTGGGATCGTTCCCACGAGGAAAATAGTTTAGACTTAACTTCAATCTACTATTACTATCGTTCAGTCAATTACTTCCTTGGAAAGCAAAAATGATAAAAAAAAAGGGGGGAGGGGGGGGGGGGTTTCTATTCCTAAATAAATGAAAATAACTAGCGAAATAAAAGGAGACAACTAACAGCTTCGAATGTTGGAGTTTAATCAATTAATCAAAGTAACTAGGGTTTACGTGTTCCCCACACGTTCATAACTTGATAAGTCTAACTATAACAATTCTTTCTTAGTATCTTGCATGCAAAGTGATAAGTTATGTATTTCAAAATCCTTGGTCCAACATCTAGAAAATTTCACTCCGCACCTTGGTCCGGCTACGTGTGTTGCTATCCTAACCCTTATCTTTACCTCATATTAAGCATCGTATTCGATATTTGACTAAGTTATTACCTCGTACCAATCAATACTAGCCTATTAGATAGTATACACTAAATCTATGTTGATAATTCTTTTCCTATTATCTACCTCCTTGGTCCGGCAAGTAGCATTAAGGCGAGTTCTAACGTTCGTCATCCGTTAAAAAGACATCTAAGGGGAAAGAATTATCAATACATGCAAGACACTATTCTAGAATTATTATTTTAGTTAGGTTTTACCTCATTATTTGTCTATGGTTCCCACAAGCCTAGTTATGGAGTTTAGTTGCCCATAGTCATAATCACAATATTCAAATATATGGTATAAGAATTCATGTACTTACTTCAATGAGAAAGAGTAAAATCCGAAAGTTCGCTTGATTAATCAACAAAAATCACCAACAATCAATTACTGAAATTAATTGAAAACAAAGAGTCTAACAAAGAGTCTAAAAATAATCAAGGGCCTAACCAAATAATCCAGAGTCTAACCTAATAATCTAGAGTCTAACCTCAAAAACGAGGTTTTTCGAACTATTTATAGAAAATAAAAACCTAATTAAACAAGGACTCTATTTGCTGGAAATCTGTCAAAATGCGACTGGGTTAACGAACCTCGCGACGGATCGTCGTGGTCACGACGGGCTGTCATGGATTCTGTCGTCCCAAACTTGTGCAATTTCTTCTGCTGCTCTCTTCAGTTTCCTCGACGGCAGGTATGACAGATCGTTAGAGGCACAACGGTCCGTCGAGGGTCTCCATTCCAAAACACTTGAACTCTTGGAATATGGATACTGGGACTACTTCTCTGATCTTCATGATGAACCTGCAGGACGGACCGTCATGGCTACGACGGTCCGTCACGCTTTCCGTAATCCCACACTTGGTCAGACTTCCCCATCTTCCGTCACGAGCATGACGGACCGTCACAAGCTCCGTAGGTGGTCTCTTCTGCATTTCTTCGCTCAAAAACCTCCGCGTTCATCTTTGAACAGATTTCCTACAAATAAGGAGAAACTTATATAAAAATTTGCACAAAAAGGCTTTTGGACACACTAAACTTAAGGAAAAAGTATTAATAATACCGTGAAACCACGGTATATCAATATCATGACATAAAATCATAAGATGAAATCAACATTTGGACATGCAATTTCACGTTGATTTCATCTCATGAGATGAGAGTTCTAAATTCTTTAAAAATTGACCCAAAATTTTATATTTTGTAAAAAGAAAAATTACATTTAATTTATACATATCTACTAACCTTTTGTTTCATATGTAAATAAAATTTATTTTATATTATTACTTTGTAAATCGTTTTTATCTCATATGACAATTAATTTGGCAGTATAAATTTATTTTTGCTTCAAATAAATTCTTAATTTACCATTTATATTCACCAAATTCATTATTTTAGATCAAATTTATAACTACTTCATTAAAATCAATTGATTAATTTTTTTTTTTATGATTTTATTGAGTGGGACAAGACTAGCCACATTGTTTTCAAAAACGCTTTTGGTACAAGTCTAAGAGTCGAACGTACCAAAAGCGCTTCGTGAAATAATTAAAGATGTATATCTATAAGGAATAAGTTCTAAATTTTGAGGCATAAACTTCGAGCATAAAAACCTAATTCCTAGATGTAAAAACGTAACTCCTGGGTGCAAAAACGTAGACCCGACATTTTGAACTTTTCTTTGAACCTTTTTTGCTTTATATCATATTTTTTGTTATTGGTATAATGATATTTCTCAAATAGAAATTATAATACTTTTGTTCTTCATTCTCGATTATTAAAATTTATCTCAAATAAAAATCATAATATAATTTCTATATATTATATGTTATTTATAAAAAATTATTTGTAAAATCATCAAAGATTTGTTTTTGCTTATTTTAGTAATAATAAAACTATAAATATACATGAGACCATGCTTCAAAGATCCATGAGACTTACGCCTCATACCGTATAAAACGTCTCGCCTTTTAAAATACTGCTAACCACTATGACATTAATTGAAAAAAATAATTTTCTAACTTACTAACAATTTTGACCTACCACTTATGTTCAATCTTAGTTGTTTTGATTAGATTAAGGTTTTATCAAAAAATATTGAATGCGATCATGTGTTTATAATTTTTATTTATTTGATAAGATTATATAAAAATAGACGATTTTGCATTTCCTATTTTATGGTAATTAATTCTCATTTTCCCTTTATAAGTTGATAATGACCTCTAATCAACCGTGAAAAAACATGAACGCAGGTTAGTCGCTGACCCTACTAAATGTCAAATTTGGAACGACTGCCGTTCGATTAAGATCCACGGCAGGTAATTGTTTGGTCATAATTGGAGAATCCTCAAAACTCACTCTAAAACCTCATTGAAACGCTCTTTACCCGTTCTCTCACGCCACATCACTGTTTTGTTCGAGTGCACCATTTTACTACTCCAATGGATGACGATTTTGATATTCCCGGAGCAGAAGGAATGGATGATGACATGGATCTGCCGGACGAAAGTCCGATCATGAAAGTTGGCGATGAGAAGGTGATCGGAAAAGAAGGTTTGAAGAAGAAGCTTGTTAAAGAAGGTGAAGGATGGGACACTCCTGAAGCTGGAGATGAAGTAGAAGGTAATATTTCTCTCTATTCATTGTTGTTTCTCTTGCTAAACTCATCTCATTTTGTGATGATTTCATTTTTCTCAGTTCATTATACTGGCACTCTGCTTGATGGGTCCAAGTTCGATTCCAGTCGCGATAGGGGTACTCCTTTCAAGTTCACTCTCGGTCAAGGTTTGAAAACGTAACTCTACTTTTTAACATTCACTGCTTTCCCTCTCGTAGAGTTTTGTATAGTGTGTTAATAGTTTTAGTATATCAACAATAGTTAGCTATTCAGTTTAATATGTTTGCTATTGCTTGAGTGTGTCTCTTAGAATCAATCCTTTGATTTAATGAATATGAATCTGAAGGTTTTCCGTATTAAGAAATCTGGCGTCATGTTAGTGCTGGTCACATCCATGAGATGTAATGTATCAAGGTAGCCTGATTTGTCTGTTCTGAGTAACGAGAAGTGCTCATTTCTATGAATCTCAACGTTGAGAATTTGGTCTTAGTTCAGTATTTTTTTGTATAATTGGATATAGAAATTGGTTTTTTCTAGTGGCAACTGAATTGTTATAGTACTAAATTTTGTTTTTGAAACTGGTAAGTTTATTATTATAGTACTAAATTTATATATCTTTAAGTGGACATTATAGTATCATGATTGTGTTGGCTCTTAAATTACTGATCCGTCAATTTGTTTATTTTCTCATTCTTCTATGGTGGAAGTAGCTTGCACTACGGAAGTGCATAATTAGGCAGCCCTATACCAAGGTTTGAACTATATGATTGCAAAGCTGATCATGAGAATCTGAAGTAGTTTTGCACCTAGGGCTTTGGTCTAGTGGTAAGACTGCAATAATTGATGTGTGGCTTAGGAACACATCAGGGGTTAACACTTCCGTAGTAAAAAGTTTGGTGTTTTGATTGAGCTTCGCATTCTGCACTATGATCCTAGGGGATTTATTGGTTATAGAAAAACTGAGATAGATTTACAGCATGTATTTTGATGTTTACCGTATGTATTCAATATCATATGTGAGTGATTGATAGTTGATATTCACACATATATGTATGTGTTTCTGTACATGTGTGTATTTGGAATAGGGTATTAACTGTTTGATTTATAAGCAGTTTATTCAGTGATTATAGATTTGGTTTCATTTTACTAGTCACAGGAGATTCTTGATTAATATAAGCTCTATCAAAACCAAGAACTGAAGCTTCTTCATTACTAGGAACTGTCATGTTCCATATATCTTTGTTTTGTATTAAATCTTGGATGAATCATATCTTGGTATGTGATTTGCTGATGCTTCTGTTCTTATCTAACAGGACAAGTGATTAAGGGATGGGATCAAGGTATTAAGACAATGAAAAAGGGTGAAAATGCCATTTTCACCATTCCTCCAGAGCTGGCTTATGGAGAGTCTGGTTCTCCTCCAACTATCCCTCCAAATTCCACTCTCCAGTTTGATGTTGAATTGCTATCATGGGTGAGTGTAAAGGACATCTGCAAGGATGGTGGTATTTTCAAGAAGATCCTCACCAAGGGAGAGAAATGGGAAAATCCCAAGGATCTTGACGAAGTTCTAGGTATCTGTCTTCTGTCTTCCTTTTAATTTCATCAGTGGTTTGTGTGTATTTATTTGGTCAAACAGTGATAAGCATTTGGTTTGATCTTATTGTTCAGTCAAGTATGAAGCTCAACTTGAAGATGGATCATTGGTTGGAAAATCAGATGGAGTGGAGTTCACTGTTCAGGAAGGTATCAATTGAGTCACTGCAGTATCTCATTCACAAGGTTTATACGTTCATTATCATGCACTAACATTATTATTGGGACAGGACACTTCTGCCCTGCTATTGCGAAAGCTGTGAAAACTATGAAGAAAGGTGAAAAAGTCCAGTTGACGGTGAAGCCACAGTGTAGGTGGACCTTCCAAGAAAGGGTTCTTGTATCTTCCTGTAAAGTGCTTTCACTAACATGTCTAATTTGTTTGCTGCAGATGGCTTTGGGGAGAAAGGAAAACCAGCCTCAGGTGATGGAGGAGCGGTCCCACCTAATGCTCCACTGCAAATTAGCTTGGAGTTGGTAACATGGAAGATTGTCTCAAGTGTAACTGACGATAAGAAAGTAATAAAGAAGATCTTAAAAGAAGGGGAAGGATTTGAGAAACCGAATGAAGGGGCTGTGGTTAAAAGTTAGTTACTCAGAATGTTGTAGATTTATGAATTAAAAGCATGATATCTGACAAATGTTTGAATCGACATCTTGTAGTGAAATTGATCGGCAAGCTACAAGATGGCACAGTCTTCATAAAAAAGGGCCACAATGGAGAAAATGAAGACGAGCTTTTTGAGTTTATGATAGATGAGGGTATGGTTTCTGAATTGCATCATTGTTGTTATAGCTAAGATATGATTTTGTGACTTTCTGGTTGGCTCTATTCTATGTTTGATTTGTTCACTGTTGATCTTCCTTGAACAGAACAAGTTATTGATGGGTTGGATAGAGCTGCTATGTCAATGAAGAAGGGTGAAGTGGCACTGCTAATAATTGCACCTGATTATGCCTTCGGTCTGTCTGAATCAAAGCAAGACTTAGGTGTTGTTCCTCCCAACTCAACTGTATATTATGAGGTTGAGCTGGTTTCCTTTGTCAAGGTATGTGATACAGTTTTTCCTTATAATTCGAACTCCTCCCTGTGCCAAAGTGTAGTCTCATGTCTTTAATTTGGCCTGCAGGAAAAGGAATCATGGGATATGAATACACAGGAGAAAATTGAGGCCACTGGTAAAAAGAAAGAGGAAGGAAATGCTCTCTTCAAGGCTGGTAAGTATGCAAGAGCATCAAAGAGATATGAGAAGGTGTGTACTCTCCAAGATATGATGCTCCCCTGTTAGTGAGTAATTAATTGCTGGATTCTTTGATCCAGTTTTGCCTGACAGCAGGATTTGAAATTAATGCAGGCTGCTAAATTTATTGAATATGATACTGACTTTAGTGAAGAGGAAAAGAAACAAGCTAAAGCTTTGAAGATCAGCTGCAACTTAAATGATGCAGCTTGCAAGTTGAAACTGAAAGATTACAAGCAGGCGGAGAAGCTGTGTACCAAGGTTCCACTAGATCAGAACACACCTTCTGGCCTTATTTTAATTGATCTATTTATATCTTTACTGATTCTGTGCACTCTAGGTGTTGGAAACTGAGAGTACTAATGTTAAAGCTCTTTACCGGAGAGCTCAAGCATATATGAACATGGCAGATCTTGATCTGGCTGAATTTGACATTAAGAAAGCCCTTGAGATTGATCCTAACAACAGGTATTGTGTTATTTCTTCTATACTGGCTGCCCAAATATGGTGCATCTCTTTCGTGTTATTATAAGTTGTATTTCTTTATGACATGAAGGGATGTGAAGCTTGAATACAAAGCTCTGAAGGAGAAGGTTAAGGAATTCAATAAGAAGGATGCAAAATTCTATGGGAACATGTTTGCTAAGTTAAATAAGTTGGATACCAACTATATGTAAGTTTCAGAATCATGATTTCTAGAGTCTATGTAGCTCCATCTTGTTTGGTGATCAGTTAAAGACACTTCATCTTTGTGAAATCTGCTTTCAAGCAACCACAACCGATGAGCTTAGACAGCAAAGCATAGTTGTCTTAAGCAGACAAGTCTTACTTTCATGACGCCTTGTTAGTTGTTTAGGAGTGTTAGTCTAAGCTATTAGAACAACTTGATCTGTGTCAGTCATAGCCATCAAAAAACGCTTGATCTCTTTTGTTGAATCCTATTTGCATGAGGTTAACTTTGACACCTGCAGCTGAATTATTGAAGCTCTTCTACATGTTTAGGCTTAATGTTGTTGATATCTTAATGGACCTTATGAAACTGCTTTGTGCTAGGCTGTGGATGAAGCGGAAGAAAATGTTTTTCTGTTTTCTCGTGGTATCAAAAATTTGTGGGTCCAAGGAAAAAAATAATGTGATGTTCTGCGTTCGATTCTCTCTATTTTGAGCAAAGCAAATGTATGACAGAAAAAAGAGAAACAAATTGGAATGGGCTTTAAACTTAACTAGGTGCGATTTTCTATAGAAAAATTACATAAATAAAGCAAACTTAGGTGTGAGTTTAAAGTTTCATTTGCTTCCATCTCTCACCTTTTACTTAGCACAACACTTCTCTACCCATTTTCAAACTCCTGCATCCTAGTTACATACAGTCTCATGAATTACTTCCTTAAATTGTCGATCATTTTTCAATTAGGTAGAGATTTTGTATAATTATGTGTTGATAAGCGTATTCATAGTTTACTATTAGTCTATTACTCATCCATTTATTTTACTTGTCACTTTTGACATATCAAGAAAAAACAATAATATTTTTTCATATTTACCCTCAACATGAAATACTCTTTCTTCAAATCATTTTACAAAATTTAACACTAAACATCATTTAATAGGGATAGTTTGGTAAAATATCTATATCAATAATCATTTTCTTAATGGATGTGTCAAATCAAAATGTGACAAGTAAAAGTGAATGGTTTGAAGCGACAAATTTTCTTGAATTTCTAAACAAGTTTTGGTTGTCACTTGTGAATCTGTGACTGATTCTAGCATTCCTAAGTCAATTACAGTGTTTGAATTGACTTTAAAGTTGGTTATTTTATCTTTTTGGAGTGTTTGACAATGTTAAAAATAGCTTATAAAGTAGGTACTCTCCTACTTTCATTTTTTAACTTAAAAGTTACTTAAGTTTGATTTTTTTAGAACTCAAAAATCGAAAGCACTTCTTTTATTTTTGTTCCTCCAAGATACAAGGTTTACATACCCGACTCAACATTCTTGGAAAACAATTGAATCGAGGGTTCGGAAGCCTTTTATTGTTTGACTTCACTATGGCTCCCGTGTAGGGTTTGGTTTATCCCCAAAAAGAGGTCCTTCTTCCTACGTAGGCAATCAAGCATCAATCGAGAGTCGACCGTCTGATTACACCTAGTGGCAAATTAAATCACCAGAGAAAGCAACCCTAATTTTTGAAGACTATCTACTCCGCTTATCATATTTCATCATACTGCTAGTTGTTATTATTCCCCTATTTGTAGAGTAAGCCAAACAAGCTCAGACTATTTTGAAGTTCTTTTTCTTAATTTTATCTAAATTTTATTCTTTATTAAAAGTAGCTAAGCTTTTGAATTATTTTGAAATAATGAATAGCACTTAATAATCAGTCAAAGAAGTAGTTATTTGTCAAATGAGTTCATTTTGATATTAGCGATTTATAATTTATTTGATAAGTTTTTGAAAAGTTAAAATATCTTTTTATTTATTTAATTAAAAAAATTATTAAAGAATTAAAGTGTTTGATCAAACTTTTAATAAAAAAAATATGTATTTTTATGCTTTATCAAAAGTTATTTTTTGAAAATTGAAATTAGTACTAGCTTTTTTCTATACACATTTTAAAAGCTTGATTAAGCATAACTTGTTAATATAATATTAATTTTTTTAAAAAATTTGACTAATCAAACACAATTATTATTCTTCAAGATTACTCTTTTTTTTTTTTGATCAATTCTCATCCATGAACTTTTTATTCATGAATAAATTTGTAGAGAAATACACTCAGGTGAGTCTAAAAAGATCCAGATAAAGCAAAAAATTAATTCACCTCAATACTTCCTCTCCTTTCTCCTTTCTAGATGGACTCTTTTTCACTTTTCTTTTATTCTTCTATAGTGGATACCGTGGGATCTATTTGAGTTTGACAAAAGTGCCTAGTCATGAAACTTAGTTGAGTAAACTTTTTGTAAGTATATATCTTCGCTTTACCTTTATGTTATGTTGCTCCTATTTGTCCTTTAGCCACCCCATTTTTGCAACTGATGAAATGATGGAGATATTCACGATGGTCAGAAGCTTCCTCCTTTACAGCTTCTCCTCAAGATCCATTCTCCCAGTTCATATTCGACTTTAGCCCTCGACTTTTGCTGGTGGCTCCTTTTGTAAGTTGACACGACATAGGCTAGATAACTTAAATTTCTCACGTTTATGAAGCCTTGTAGTTGTCTAACATAGTTGATGTAATTACAGTGACAAACTCAAGATTTTCGTTCAGCAGGTTCGAAAAATAAAAATATATACGTGTAAATAAGTCTTTGAAAGTAGGCCCTTTGATTTTTTTGGGTTTAAAACCACATTTTTGGCACGTTTTAAAAATAAAAAATGCTTGAAAACGGAACTGATTTTTTTAAAATAAATAAATGTTGTTGCAGGGATTCATACCTGGGGTGTGCAGCTTAATATTCAGGGGTCTTACTATTGAGCCATCTATTTTTATTTCTTATTAAGGAGGTTCAAAATATATACATCTACAAAAATACATAAAATTTACCTTATATATAAATCGTGTATTTTTTACCGAGAACGTGGGTCCGCCCCTGAATGTAAATATCACAAGTGTGAGACATAAACTTGCTAAGGTAATCTTTTTGCATCATTGCATGTTAGATAATTGTGCATTGTCAAAGTTAAAGCAATTTTTTACATTCTTCTGGTAGTTATAAAAAATTGTTAGCATTTAAGGTAAATTGTTAATCCAATACTACATTTGCTAGATTATCTAAAAGTTGATTTTCCTCTCTAAATGCATCTTCATAAACATGCTTTATGAATACATTGAAAGTAATGTGATCATAACTATAATGTAACTGTGATGTTGTTGAAAGGCTACTCCCTCACACATTTAAGAATGAAGTATGAATGAAATTCTATGATTGTGATAATGATGTTGTGTTGATTGAAAGACTATTCTCAATTGTACACTTATGAATGATAATGACATGTTATAAATTGTTTCAAATAATATGGGGATTCTTAGTTGAAATGCTATTCTCACCTTTAAATCTATGAGCTATCTAATGAATGAATGTTGGAATTGAGATGGATACTTATACGTGAGTTGAGGCGGAGTATCTAGTAACAAACTCTTATTCCCTTAAGAATGAACTTGTTGGAATGTATCCTGTTGACATTGCTTTTGAGAGGGAGCAACATCGCGGTGACTCCATTACAAAATAGTCACAAATTCTTTTTAAAAGAACTTTTTTTTTAAAAAAAAAAGGGTGTAAAGGGGATAAAATGAGTTTAAAGGGAGTCACCTCCTAATTTTTAGGAAAACTAGGAAACTGATTAATTAATTAATTTAAAATAAATTCTACGAAATCAATTGATCTAGGTAAGGCGTTCAAGTTATTTCGATGAATTGGGGTCAGACATCCTTTGAAATCCACAAATGTGGGTCCCATGTGAATTTAGTTTTTCAAATTGAAGAGGAGAATAAAATAATGTACCATTATAATAAACATGTAATATACACAAGTAATATGATAAAACAATAATACAGAAATCGGCTTAAATTTGCCTATCGTCAATAACATGCAATAATGAATACGAATAATACTTGAACCTAATTTGAATAGTTTCAACAGGGAGTACCTCGGGGTACCTGTAAAGACACTTAGTAAAAGTGTTAGCAAATGAGTAAAACTAAATGATTCAAATAATAACTTAAAAATAAAAACTCGTCTTATTAACACGGAAGACCTTGGAAATCGACGGTAATTTCTTAATTGGCCAATTCAACAAACAAAATATATGAACTCAAACTAATTTTCCGTCTTTTAACATTGAGAAGGCCTCCAAAATCGACAAATTTTTTTTCTCATTGGCCATTTTAACTTATAACATGAACACAAAATAATAACAATGACATAAACAAGAGGGATAACAATTATGTTACTAAATTCAGGCTAGCAACACTACACACAATCGAAACTACAACACCAACATTTATTAATTAAGTATCTAAAAATATTGTATATGTAACTTCACAATAAATAAAATAAAAGAACTACAAAGCTAGTCACTTGAATTGATATGATCCACAAACAAAACAAAATTATAAAGAGTGGGAAAAAAGTAACCAAACTTAGATATAAATAATGAGAATTTTACCGGAACATTCAAAATAAATACTAAAATGTCAACCCACAAATAATAAAAGTAATAAACAATAAAGAAAGATAATAATAATAATGTTATAAATCCATTGAATAAGTGGATAGTCCATAAAGTTAGTACATGAACAACCATTCATATTCACTAGGTTTCATGAACCTTTTTGGATAAGAATGTATCTATTTACTATGATACTTAATATGGTGACTTTTGGAGTGATTTTTCAACCTAAATAGGGTTGTTCATTCACTATTGTATGATATACAGATGAGACTTAAAGTACACTTGAATAAGAAGAAAATTCCTCTTCTTCTATCTACTTGTCTTGTCTTCTTCTCTTTATGATATTCTTATGAGCTTGATTTTATAACACGTTATCAGCAGGAGTCTCTAGCCAATGAGAGTGAGTTTTAGTTTTTCTTTAACTCATGTTTTGGTTGATCTCGTTATGAGAATCAAGGTATTATTTACATAAAATCAGGTATGTATTTTCTAAATTATTTTATGATTTAGAATAAAATAGTATTCAGTCACTAACAATTATCAGAAACCAAAGGCATATACAACTATTAGTTGAATATGACATGCTATAAAAAAATTTCTTAAATAGAACAAGGTATAAAATTTTAATAGCATGAGTATGAATATTATTTTGATTGTTTTGAAAGACTCAAAGGGTGAGTCATGTTGTACTTCGGTCTATTATATCGTTGGTTAAGGGTAAGACGATGGGTTCAAGTCTCATCGCACCAAAAAGGGTAAGACATCAGGTTAAGTGCAGATGCACATATTGAAAAATATTTGAGGATAAGACGATAAATTCAAATTCTATCGCACCTAGAGGGTAAGACGTCAATTTTGATGCACCGTGATATTAATATATGGATAAGACATTGAGTATGAGTCTCAATGCACCATAATGGTGATAAAATGATGATTAAGGCAAAAATAATATATTTTTGATGAAATGTCTTGAAATTCATCATATTAAATTTGCTCCATTCCTTGAAAATAATGTGGTAGCAACATATGATAACTCTGAAATCCGCCTGTTGACTTGCTCCATTCAATCATATGAATGTGGTAGCAGTGAATGATTAGTCTGAAAGATGACAAATAATTAATGATATGAATAAGGGCGTGGAGGGACAGAATTATAATAGTCATCATTGTGGTAATGATAAAAGGACGAACACTATGTTCTTCAAATAGTCCTTAAAAATGTGAAGACAATTTTTATCATCAAAATGGTATGAAAGGTCATTAGACTTGTGAATGTTGTCAACCCAATAATTTAACAAGTTTATAAATCCTCTATCACGAGACAAGAAGATAAAGTGGTGGTACACTTGATCTTTCAAAGTGATGTTGAGGTGCGTCATGGAAATATGATGAATTTTAAAACATGACAATGTACTAATGATGCAAATTTATGAAGTACATATAAATGATTAGTCCATTCCTTGAAGAGAATGTGACTTTTGATGAGTATCGTGAATGCTCGACCATTCTATAAGAGAATGGGTCAAGATGTGATAAAATCATTAAAGATTGAATATATGCAACAACTCAACTCCATGAGATGTTTTAGAAAAAAAATGATATATGTCAACCTCACCTCTACGGGAGGTTTGAGAGGAAATAAATTTTATTTGGCAGAAATGGTTAATCGTATTGTACGTTTATACGTCACTATGGTATGTTTATTATGAACTACCGACAAAAAAAGAGAAAGAAATAGTTCTTGCCTATAAGGCTTGTGGTCATTATTGTGTGGCAATACAAATTCGTCATCGGTTGTGTACCTATGGTACAACAAAAGTAATGTAAGAAAGACGTATTGCTCGTAATGATTTTGACCATGACAATAATAATATAATTTCCTCCTTGAAATGATGCTCACCATAGGGATGGTGTCATGCAATATGTGATAGTGCACAAAATTAATTGCAAGCTCTAACGAGTTGTGCTATTATCAGAGGAATAATATTGGGTTTGTAGTAAGTCTCAAAAGAAATTTTTTAAGTTTTGGATGAATTAAAAATAAATATTGAGACTATTAATCACTACAATCGAAGAGGGTTATAAATATTTATGTAAAAGATTACCCCACTTTTCCTCTTGTTTGTTGCAGACAAACATGAACATGCTGATGAAATCACATGCGAACGTAAATTATAAGTGTACTGAAATAAAGATTAGTTGGCATGACCAGTTGACCATTCTGGTTTAAATGTGATGCAAATGTATAGAGAATTCATGTGGATTACATGATGAAGAACTAAAAGATTCTTCAAGAATTCTCTTGTGTTGCTTGTTTTCATTGTACCAGCTAAGGTTGGAATTGTAATCTCCTGAAGTTTTTGGAACATATAAAAAGGTGAATATGGGCCCATTCACCTGCCATGTGGATCATTTGAAACTATATGATAAGTGCATCTATGCAATGATCACATGTGATTTATTGTTAACTTACAAATTGGTGTTTGTAAGGTTGTTTGCTCAAATTGTTAAATTAAGAGCACAGTTTCAAATTGTGAAATTATATTGATAATGCTGGTTGATTTAGCAAAAATTGTATGCCTCCAATTATAGCTAAATCATGGTTATGAGAACAAAACTCCCAAATAAAATTTGGTAATATGAGATAAATTTATTTAACATGTAGCAACACATGTATGCACCAAGCCAGCAAGATTTCCCCATTAAAATTGGTTCAGGGTCAGGAACCATATAATTTTCATCTAAAATGTTAAATATGTGGTTATGATTTTAATTGCTCTACCACACACAAAGATGAATTTCCAAATGAACTTGAGATGAATGTTAGATTTTCTAACATTAGGGGGAGAGATGATTTTGATAGCTGAAAATTATGTGTGAGCTTAATTATGAATTATCTAGATCCTCGTTAAATATATATGTGAACTTACAGTTCAAGGGATAATTCATTTGCATAATGTTGCAAATCAGTTGCCAGATAAATGCACTAACCCTATGATATAATTCCGCTGCAAATGCTCTAATGTGAAGTCCTTGAAAGACAGAGTCTATGATAGGCTGGAAGCGTTATAGACCAATAAGTTCCAAATATAAAATTCCTTAAAAAAGAAAGGAGCAAATGATCAATGTGGTCATGATAATGAGACAAGTTCTATAAAAGAGCACATTGACCTAACACTTCATAAAACTCCGAAAAAAGTTCAGATACCTGAAAAATGAAGAGATCCCAATAAGTTATGTTTTGTTGGAATCGATATCAAATAACCGTCGACGGTATCTTTTATATGAGGTAGCGCTTAATGATATAAATTGTGACGAGGATCTTGAATTCAAATATGTCATATAGTGTGGACAGATAAATGGTTGACCAAGTAAAATGCACAATTCAAGTATATTGTTTCACTTAGAAAAGTGATGTTTTAGACAGATAGTCAATCAATCAAGGTATAACGTGGGGTACAATAAATTATATGCGATGGAATAATCATAATATATCAAGTACAACTTGTGCCTTGGGGCATAAAGGTTTGTCGTAAAATTCCTGACACTATTGGAGATGTATTCTCCTATGGTGGATGCACTAAGGTTTGTTTTGATCTGGCAACATATGAAAAACTTGAATGCATATAATGAACAATTGTCATGTCTAGCTAGACAATGAAGGTTATATCAAAATCCTTGAAACAATCGAGGTGTCTGAAGCATATAAGAGTTTGAAAAAAAACTTTTTCAATAAAGCTTCAAGAATCCTTATATGGATTGAAATAGTCAAGGAAGAAAAGGGTACAAAAGAATGACCCTAATTATCCTTGTATTTTTATGAAAAGGTTTTGGTATGACAGAATTTGTCTTAACCTATAGATTGATAATTTGACAAATGAAATATTTATCTATCAGTGCACATACACAGATATATTTTCATGCATTTATGGATAAATCGCATTCATTGAGGAACCCAATGATTATGAGATTACTTGACATAAATGACGATTCAGTTTGATCTCAAAAGAAGGATGAAGAGAATCTTGGTGATGAAACTCTATATCTTGGTGCAATTAGGGCACTAGTGCATCTTACTAACAATATTTGACCAGATGTTTGTTTTGCAGTAAATTTACTGGCAAGATTCAGTTTCTCCCCGATAAAAGGACATTGAAATGGTTTGGAGCACATGATTGAATATCCTCGAAGGACCGTAATTATGGGTTTATTCTATTCCGAGGAATTCAAGACAAAATTGATTGTTTATGCAGATGCAGAATATTTATCTAATCCGCATAAAGCACGATCTCAAACACGCAATTTGATTCATGTGGAGGCACAATAATATCCTGGCGATCAATAAAGCAAATGTTGCTACGCATAAATAATAGCCCTCCATGAAGCAAGTCAAAAGTGCGTCTGGTTGAGATAAATGACACACCATATTCAGGAATGTGTGGTTTTTCATTAAAAAAGAATACCAACCACAATGTACGAAGATTGAAGACATCATCACAAGAAATTAAGTGATGTTTTAATCAGGGAGAGAGTAATACGCATTGCACTCTTTTTCCCTTGACCGAGGTTTTTTCCCACTGGGTTTTACTTGCAAGGTTTTTATGAGGCAACAAATAATGTGTATCAAAAGATATGTGTACTCTTTTCCTTTCACTAGAATTTTTTCCACAGGGTTTTTTCTAGTATGATTTTAACGAGGCACAATATCTATGGACATCCAAGGGGGAGTGTTATAAATCCATTCAATGAGTGGATAGTCCATAAAGTTAGTACATGAACAACCATTCATATTCACTAGGTTTCATGAACTTTTTTGGATAAGAATGTATCTATTTATTATGATACTTAATATGGTGACTTTTGGAGTGATTTCTCAACCTATAAATAGGGTTGTTCACTATTGTATGATATACAAATGAGACTCAAAGTACACTTGAATAAGAATAAAATTCCTCTTCTTCTATCTACTTCTCTTGTCTTCTTCTCTTTATGATTATATTCTTATGAGCTTGATTTTATAACAAATAATAATAATAATAATAATAATAATAATAATTAACAACAAAAACGGAACAATGCATATATAATATAATAAAACAAATACAAAGAAGAGAATCAATGCATAATAATAACAATAATAGATTAGAAACAAGAGGAGTAATACACAATTAATACACCGGAAAAAGGGCCTAAAATATCCTTGAAGTATTGAAAATGGTACACAATACCCTTCATCCATCTATTGGCTCCAAAATGCCTTTTTGACCCACCTATTGACTCCAAAATACCCTTGACATCCACCTTTGGATTCAAAATTGACCACTTATTTAACGGTTTCATATTTAAACTATTTAATTTTTTTAATAGTTGGCGCTCGATGATTAGATATAATTTAATCTATTAATATCATTTATAAACCAACCCACTACCGACCCATTACTAATTAAACTCATCCAATTAATAAATAAATTATAATATCAAAATAGTTCTAAACACTACTAAAACACGACGAAATTACAGATTTTTAAAAATGATATCCAAAATTATTTAGCCCGAATTAAAGCCCCAATAAGATTTAGGTTGAGACGATTATTTAGGACATTTCAATAGGATTCTCTTTCAAGCTTGAATTCGAATTTTATGATTAAAGGTAAAGAAGTAGTACATTCCAAATTAATTTATGCACTTTTTAAATATAATTTTATAAGAATTTATTATTTGTTTTAAATACTTTAATATATTCTTTTTTTAAAAAGTTATCCATTAAGTAACATCACATAATTGAGAGGAATGAATAACTAAGATGAACATAGTCATACTTTTAAGTTTATCGGTAATTTTATTTTAGACACTTTAACTATAATATGTTTTGATTAAGGACTTGAATGTATGATAATGTACTCCTATAGATATTTTTGCCTCAAAGTTTTAGAAACACGCAATAGTTTTCTGTTGTTGCATTAGTAATGGGGTGGGTTTATTAATTGAGTGTGATTTAATTAGTAATGGGTGGTAGATTGATTCATAAATTATATTAAAAGATTGAATTATAAAAATAGTTGAGCGCCATGTATTAGAAAAATTATTTAAATAGTTTTAATATATAATCTTTAAATAAGTAGTTAATTTTGAACCCAAAGGTGGATGAGAAGGGTATTTTGAAGCCAATAGGTGGATGAAAAGGATATTTTGGAGCCAATAGGTGGATGGAGGGTAATTTTGTACCATTTTTGATACTTCAAGGATATTTTAGACCTTTTTCCGTTAATACACACATCATGAAAACAACAATAATAAGAATGATAAAGTAACAATAATATATAATAACAACAAAAAGGGTTCACAGCCAGAAACAAACATTGATGTTTCTCGGAGGGAGTGGATAATGATTGATGGGAATTCCAAACTTTCCTGACAGATCTCGCGATGTGGGTGGTTGTTGTGGGTTCGGTTGCCGAAAAAATGGAGAATTGAGATAGGATTTTGCTCGATAACTTGCAAAAGAAGCAAAAAAAATTGAAAGGGTTAAAAGTGGGAGGCGTTAAGTTCGGTTTGAGCTCCTTGCCGGAACTAATGGTTGCACCAAACGAGCAAAACAGAGGGGTTTTAGAGGTAGTTGTTGTTTGCTGGCAGTTTTGAGGGTTTTAGGTGATGGTTTGGCCTGAAAATGGATCATTTGGTGTTGTTGTTTGATGTTGTTGGAGAGATCTACTGGAAGGAGCAGCGCAAAGGAGAAGTGTGGGTACGGTGACTGTTGAAAAAAAATGAATGGGATTTCGGTCGTGGACTAGCCGGAATTCGGAGAAGCTCTGATAAATTTGTCATAAAAAAAAAAGAACAATAAAAGAATAAAAAATTTCTAACTTACACCCCTAAAAATTTCATCCACTATCATTTTAACTTAATGGACTAACTATTCTATATAGGAAATTTAAAATTATCAATAACACTTTGTTAAAATCGTTGGCCAAAACCACTAGTTAATAAAATATTTATGTATTGATTTTTTGACTGTGCAAAAATATCAAAATAAATGTTAACAAATGTAACATAGACAATGAATATGAAAAACAAAATGAACGTAATCAATAACATGTACAAAGTGCAATTTAACAGACATAATGATTTTATAAAAAATGAACAAATATTTGAACGTCCGACTGTCACAAAATAATATAAGAAGAACTAACTGTAAAAATCTTAATACTTTGAGAAAAAAGGATAATTATCAACAAATTGAATTAAAATAACAAAACATGTATTTTTAACTATTTAAAAATAAAATATTCAAAAAGTATTAATTTTAGAACTATTAGACCAAAATTTGGTGTCAACAACTTGCCCCTTTGTTTGATTAGGATCGACAAAAGAGATGCTGGTCAAACAAAGTTAACGAACCCAAATTTGATTTGATAAACGTTGAACAAATCATAATGAGACTTTGGTAGAGCTTTTTAGCAAGACTCAACTTTTGCCAATGAGATTGAAAATAATAAGCAAAAGGCAACATTGATCGTAAAAATGAAAAAATATTCACATACCTTTGATGTTACTTTGAAAATTGCACAATTAAGGTAATGTATCTCTTTGAAAGGAGGATGATGTGAACAACAATTGAGGTGACTACCCAATGTGTCTCTTTGAAAGGCGAACGATTTCATCTAAAAATAATATGTTACGTTGAATGAGGCGACGACCCAACATATCTCTTTGAAAGGCGGTCGACCAATTTGAATGTAATGTGTCACTTTGAACGAGGTGACAACCCAATGTGTCTCTTTGAAAGGTGGACGACCCAACTTGAACATAGGCGACAACCCAACATGTCTCCTTGAAAGGCAGACAAACCAACTTGAATATAATATGTCACTTTGAAAGAGGTGACAACTCAATGTGTCTCTTTGAAAGGTGAACGATCCAACTTGAATATAACATGTCACTTTGAACAAGATGACAACCCAACTTGTCACTTTGAAAGGTGGACGACTAATTTGAACATAACGTGTCATTTTGAACGAGGCGACAACCCAACATGTCTCTTTGAAAGGCGGACAACCCAACTTGAATATAACATGTCACTTTGAAAGAGATGACAATCTAATATATCTCTTGGAAAAGCGGACAATCTAACTTTGATATAACATGTCAATTTGAACAAGGTGACAACCCAACGTGTCTCTTTGAAAGGCGGACGATCCAACTTGAATATAACATGTCAATTTGAACGAGGTGATAACCCAACTTTTCTCTTTGAAAGATGGAAGACCTAACTTAAACATAACATGTCACATTGAACAGGGTGATAACCCAACGTGTCTCTTCGAAAGGCGGATGATCCAACTTGAACTTAACGTGCCATTTGAAGGACGTGACAATCCAATCTTGAACTTAGTACGGATGGTGTATCACAAAATCTGAAATAACAATATTAGTAGCAAATATAACATAAAATCAACATAATATATGCAACCATGGCCTCAAATGGATAAGGTAATTAGCTGATGGGGCAATTTGAACTTAATAAAACTATGAATTAAAAAAATGGCAATTTGAAATTGGATAACAAAATAAAAAGTTTCATATTGAACGGCATGGCAAACAAATTTGAAAATGAATCATTTTATTTCAGATAAAAAATAAATTAATTTTTTTAAAAAGATATCATTTTGAAAGATATGACGACCTAAATTTAAAAAGATACCATTTTAAAGGATATGACGACCCAAAAATAAAAAGTTGTCATTTTGAAGAATATGACGACTCAAAAATAAAAAGATGTAATTTTGAAGGGTATGACTACCGAAAAATGCAATTTGAACTTTGAAATAGTCCACAAAGTTAATTGGACATATATCAACAATGAAACGGTTCACAAAGTTGGTATTGACAAGTATGATGACATAAATTTAAAATGGTGTCAGTCTGAAGGGTATGGCGACCCAAATTTAAAAGATGTCCTTTTGAACGGTATGACTACCGAAAAATAAAAAGATGTCATTTTGAAGGGTATGACTACCGAAAAATGCAATTTAACTTTGAAACAATCCACTAAGTTATTTACACAAATATGATGACAAAAAATTAAAATGATGTCAGTTTGAGGGGTATGACGACCAAATTTAAAAGGTGTTATTTTGAAGGGTATGAATACTGGAAAAAAATTCATTTTGAAGGGTATGTGTTACACTCCAAAAATCGTATGACTTAAGCTAGAGCCATGCATAAGTTCTAATAACTTGAAAAGGCTAAGTGAGGGGTGAATTGGTAAATTCACACATGTTCCAATTAAGTCATGGAAGTTTATTTTTTGTGATTTTAGGTATTTTAAGTATGTTTAAATAATTAATTAGACATTTAGACTTCATGCTTCAAAACAAAATCCTTTCCTTCCAAAAGTTCTCTCAAGATCACCATTGAAGTAGAAGAGAAGAATGAGGCAGCATCTAGGTCGATTTTCACCAACGTATCAAGCTTAGGTTAAGGCATTTATCAAAGGTATGTGAATCTCCTTCATCCATGGAATATTAAATCCATGGATCCCCCACAGTTTTCCTCAATTGTGAATCCAAAATACCCCAATCAAGCTAGGGTTGTGATCACATTGTGGACAAGGCTTGATCATGATTCCAAAGTAATGGATAACATTCAATTATGTTTATATGATGATTATATGTTTTTTCATGTGAATTCCTTGATGAACCCTAATTTATATTGATGAATGTGATCATTGTGGGTTTAAGTCATTAGAGGCAAGGTTGAAGTTTGTTGATTAATCTTCTTAATTAAATTGTCTTGAATACTAATTGATCATAGATAGGATAATTTAAATATGAATTGAAGTAGGTATAATTGAATAAGAAGGATCTTGACTTGTAAAGTTAGAATCGAACCTATATGATTAGGTATGACCAAAATTACCCTCTAATGATCAAGGTGATTGAATAGCTTGTAATTTAGACATGGATCTTGATGGATAGAAGCTTGTATTGAAAGTAGGGCTTGTATCCATTGTTGTTAGGGATTTGGGATAAAGTAAATATGAGGATATTTTGATTGAGTATTCTCTTTCTCATATACACTTAGGCATAAACAAGCTAAGAGAAGTAATTTCTCTCACATAGAAGGATTCTAGGTTGACCTAATAACCTAAAATGAATCAAAGCATGTTAGACTAGAATAGCTTGAGGTTGAGACTTGTGTTTCCTTCATTTAAAGCTTGTCTTACTAAAATAAGACCAAGGTTGGTAGTTTGGGACGTAGACCTATACTCCCCTAATAGTAGCTTGACTTGCATGTAAAGTGCACTTTATGGAATAACTTCGAGTTAGATTACTCATGGAAGCTTAAGATGGTAAATCTCATGGTGTATTGAGATAGTGAATCTCATGGAAGCTTGGGGATAGTGATTCCCATGGTAGCTTGGGATTGAGGAATGAAACTCTCCTAAGGATAACTTGAAGTAGCATGACTAGAACGCCTTCATGATAGCTTGACTTGGTTAGGCCAAAACCATTTTAATGGTAGCTTAGGATTGAGGCATGTGACTCTACTAAGGGTATATTAGGGTTAAGAATTTACACTCCACCATGAAAAGCTAGGATTTACACTCTACTATGGATAGCTTGCATCTTGATAAGTGGGTGCATGGTGGCTAGGTTGGCATACTTGTAACCTTCCTATAATAGCTTGGATTGCGTGATATGATGTTCTCCATGGTAGTTAAGTCTACCATAATATTATGATGTTCTATGATAAGATAGTATGAAAATAGTTAGCATTCAGTAAGCTAGCCTAATGAATACTTAGTATGAATGGTAGAATGAAATGTCATTAATACATTACACAAGTATGACTTGAAGCAACTTATGAAATGTCCTCTTATGAAGTATGTCTAGCTTGGGTAATAGCTATAGTTGCCTTCCATGTTAACATTGACTTAAAATGATAGTTCCTTCTCAAATATGAAAGTAGATCAATAGTGACATTTAGAATGGTAACACATGAATAGGGTGACTTCAAGATATGCTTAGTGTGTGAGGTAGAATGGGATGCCCCACATGAATTACACAAGTGTGCCTTGAGGTTCTCTTTGGATATAGTGCTCTTATGTCATGAAAACCTAGGTCTTAAGTATGAAGGTGGGATATGACCAAGTATGACCAAAGAGAGGTACTTAACTTAGGTAGTAGAATGAGATGCTACATTGGCCTTGCACATGTATACTTGAAGGACTAAAGGTTGAAATATGGATTTATGCATGCCTTGTGCTGACTTGTTATGATATGATGCTTATGTCCTATGTTGACTAACCATTTGAGATTCTCTTATGATGTTATGTTAGCTTCCTTACTTAGTACCTTTGTACTAACGCATACTGCCTAAATTCTATTCAAATGTAAGGTTGGAGCTTTGAGTTGCATCGGAGGCTAGAGTTTCAAGGACCCTAGAAAAGTGAAGAAGTGGTGAGTCCTCATAGCTTCGACGACAAAGCATTATGTTCCTTTTATGTCATTTACTTTTATGTCTAGACTTCATGTGGGTTTCATCCTTTTATTTATGTTATTCATAGATAGCTTGAGACAATGATGTTAGAAAGACTTCTGCTTTTATGAAATACTTTTCGAGCCATGTTTTAAAGAAATTTTTAAATTCTGCCATATTTTCCATGCTTTTATGTAATGAATGCTAAGGGCTTGTATAAGATCTCTGATATCGAATACACCATGTTACGCCTAGGGGGTACTCACTGGTCGTAACAACATGACTACCCAAAAATGTAATTTGAACTTTGAAACGATCCACAAAGTTACTTTGAGCAAATATCAACAATGAAACGATCCCCAAAGTTTGTATGAAAATATTGGAAAGGTGGTTTCAACTCATTTTTATTTTATGAACAATGAAACATATTTTAACTTGGTTAGCACTGACAATAGTATTGTACAAAAGTTTCTCACAGTTCTTTATCATTTCACTGAGATTGATTTTGAGGTAATTCATATTGATTCAACTGGTACCTCAAATGTAGTTAACGACAAGATTTGTCCATCTTGCTTCAAACAAAGGTTTTGAAGTAGACCCAGCATCATATTTCAAGTGCCCTCACCACAAAGAAAGTCTTAATTTGCACACATGTAAAGTATTTTGATTTGGAAACATTTTGGAAAAGCACACTCACACTCATAAAAAATGTCCAAGATATGTAATTCTGATACCAAAGGATTGACCTTCATGTAAATCTCCACTAATGTGAGAACATTTTTGAAGGAATAGCTTGTAATGTAGGCTTAGGGACGAGTAGAATAGTCATTTGAGATAAAAATGACTTATTCCTTTCTTGAGCATTGCACTAAATAGATGCTTTCAACATTTGTTACGCTTTTAGCTTTGATTCTATTTGTTGTCCCAACCTTTTGCATTTTTGACTCCTTTTGAAGGTTTGCTTGTCTGAGCTTTTCCCCTTTTGAATTTTCTCCTTTTTGTTTAGAACATTCTTTTTATCTTTTTTCTTTTTGAAATTTTGCTTGCTTGAACTTGTGTGGAATTTTGAACTTTTTCTTCTTTCTTTGAAGTCATTTTTATATTTTTTGACTTTCAAGGACTTTGATAACTTTTGTCTTTGACAAATTTTGAACATTAGATATTCTTTATAACTTGCACGTCTTTAGTGAGCTCAAGAAAGTTAGGCTAAGAGAGGAATAATGCGTATAAACACTTTAAAAAGGTATAGGCTAAATATGTGGTTGCCCAAAGAAAAAGGCTAAAGGCTCAAAGTGGGGACATTAAAGACTAATGTCATTGGTAGGCTTTGAAAGGATCAAATGGGTCAAAGAAGGTCTACAATCATTTTCAAATCAAACATTACTCAGAATTTTGATTCAACAACATTTAGGCCAAGTTCTGGATTAACAATGCTAAACAATTGAATTTAATTCAAAACTCACCATACAATGCACATGAAACAGTAAATTGGTTTTGTTCTAACATTGAGTACATGCAAGAGATATTTTCCCATGTAACAAAAATATGAATGAGAGGTACAAAAAGTATCAATGGATTAAAAAAAGGTCAATCCTCTTCTTTTCAAGAATTATTTTTCATATGCACATTCAAACTATGTTGACACCAACCAAGTCAAAAAATAATTTCAAAAACATAAACATTAAAATAATAATTAAAAAATAAAGGATCTTTTGAATAGAAAATATTGAACCCTATAAGGGTTGCCTACGTATCTCAATGATGAGAATAATTTTTGCGTAGTTCATTCATATATGACATAAAATCTACATTTTTAACAAGAGATGAATTTTTAAAAGGAAAATAATGAAAATTAAAATTCAATGAGCCACATTGAAAGGCAGACAACCTAAATTTACAAAAAGTATTTTTTATTATTTTAAAAAAACATAACAAGAATGAAGAAATCAAGTCACGTTGAAGGGTGGACCACCCAAATTTAACAAAAAGTCCCTTTTTATTAACTAAAAAAATAACAAAAGGTAAAAAATGAATGAGTCAAGCTGAAGAGCGGACCACCCAAACATTAAAAATGTCGAACAAAATAATCTCTTTTTAATGGAAAGTGAGTAAATAAAATCAGAGATATACAATGAATATACACTTTATAAAAAATTCATACAAAAGATATAAACCAACTCGGAGTGATGACTCATAAATCTTGGGTCTGAGTTCAATCCTGGTGAATTTTTTAGGGCATTCCTTAAAAATTTTATCATGATTCAGCTTCAACAACCTTTGATGTTTAATCTTGTAACAGTTATCTCATTTGTTAAATTTTTTGCGACCTCCGGAAAAAATTCCCAGTTTTTATTTTAAAAAATTTGAAAGCTTACAGGAAACATCACCGAGACATTATGGCACCTACATATCCCTTCGTAGCAAAGATCAGGTCAAACATAGTTCCAAAAGATTATGACTTGAATAAAGATAGATTAGGATTATGAATATTCTAAAACTAGGTTAGCAAAAGTGACTTTGAAATAATGGATTATCATACAACGTATTCACGTATAATAAGTATATCACATAACTACAAACAATGAATGCATGTCTAATACAAATGTGCCTTGAGTGTTGTGTCATGCCTAATACGAGGTTTTGACTTCGCTCTACACTAGTTGACTAAGAGTGGGCTTTCAAAAATGACTTGATTACCCGAGTTGGACAAACCATGGGGTGATGTATGATAAATGACGCTGGATAACCACAATCAACTATTCGTTTATCACTTCCAAAGAATTCAAAGGCATTTTTCTGAAGGACAGTCGTGGTGTCACGCCCCGAGCCTACACCCTGAACGTGACCGGAACTCAATGACCTTTGTTGGCCTTGAGCGAACCTTTAGTCTGACTTACTTAACACAAGGGAAGACTAAACTCAATAACAAGAAGACAATCTCATAATATAACTTGGCCAAAATGGGACTTAAGTCTCATAGAATAATATCTCCAATGCGAAGATAAGAGAATCAATACTAATTGTCTAACTGTCTATGAAGCCTCTATAATACTAAGATGGATATTGGGATATACCCGAAAAGCAAGTAAATGTGTCCTCCAGAATTCAAGGAGGCTCACCACTGACTTTGAGTTCTCAACTGGATCAACGAGGTGCTGGATGATGCTGATCCTGGTTACCTGCGTCTACATCCTGATATGATGCATGCCAAATTGCATCAGTACATTAAAAGTACGAGTATGCGAGTTAGAATGCTAACAACAACTTAAGCTTGAAAAAGAGTAAGAAGGAACACTTACATTGACTCTACTCAATTCATGAATAACATGACTTAATATAAAACAAAAAAATACATGCAATATATAGAAGCTTGTAAAACAATGAAAACACTTAGTTCGTTAAAGAAAATGCAATAACAAACTCAACTTTACTAATATATGATGTAATATCGTATCTGCGGGAGATTCTCTAACCGACAACCACCATTATGAGCCTAAGTGGTGATACAACGTCTTGCCCACGCTGCCAGAGCTGTCCTATACTTTGTCGTCGCATAGCACTACTTAACTTAGTGGATCTACTAGCTTAGCTTACGTGATCATCTAAAAAGTATGACCCGTTAATACCCATGATGGCTACATGGTTTTCATGGAGACTTAAGTTAATATGAACTCTCATCTCCACATTTGTGCTCAATACTACTCCCAAAATATACTTTAGCTCATGCTTTTAAAAACAACTTACTTCTTTGGGTTGAGATAATTGCTCAACACTTAGCTTTAGAAATCTCTCTTGGAATCAATGTCTCAAAACTCTTTTCGAAATCGTAGTTTCTTCTTAACTTAAATGTGAAAAATATTTATAAATTCTTAGGGAATTCTTAGTTCCCTTATAACTTTTGAGAAATGAAACTCAAGTCTTTACTCTTTACTTAACTTGAAAGTTGAGTCTTTAATAAACTTTTAGGAAGTACTTGTTCCTTTATATTTCCTTGAAGTAAGAACTTCAACTTTTTACTCTTTACTTAACTTGAAACTTAAGTCTTAAAACGAAGTTAAAACGTTTAATACAGACTCTTGAAACTTTAAGAAACTTTGCTTTGACTTACTTCTTAACTTCTTTGAGTTTGATCTTAACTTTCCTTGAATTTGATTATGGATTCAAGGTTAGTGATCTCATTTTTATAAATGAATTCATGATGTTTAGATGTACCTTAGAGCATTAGAATCAATTAGGAATACTAGGTACATCACTTAGGAATTAGTAGGGAAACATGGGGGAGGATTGGGGAGAACTGGCATCCCTGGCGCTCTGAGAAGCTTGGGGCGCTATCCCTCAAAGTTCAGAGAACTTTCTATGGCAGGCCAAAGTTCTAAAGAACTTTTGTGGTGCTCTGGCAGGCGCGGCACCCAGCCCTTGCCCAGAAAATTTCTGACTTTTCTCCTTCGTTTTTCACCTCTAAACCCTCTAAACTTCCATGGTTCTTTTCTCAAACACTTAGGATCATTAGTACCCTAAATACCCAGTAGATTTGACCAAAAAATAACCCCAAAACACGAATCAAATCAACTTTAGGTATGCAACAACTTAACCAACAAGAATTCAACAATGTTCTTCACTAACTTTACTTTCTATCATTCAACCAACTCAAAATCAATGAATTTAAACAAGTTGGTGTGTGGATTAACTAAACCCAACATGAAAAGATCTCGTATACCTTGATAGATATCATCCCCGATAAAATCCACTCACAAACCTTGTCGTTCTTTGCGAATTCGTGACTTTTCTCGCTTTCCTTTTTTTCTCTCTTCTCCAAGCCCTGAGCATGATTTTGATTTTTCCAAAACTGAATTAAACTTAATTTTCTTACCCTAATAAACCCGTAAAATGAAATAGGAAATTAATTGGTGAAAAAACTAGTTTGTCCTTCCTTATATTCGAATTGAGACTTTTCTTACTTCACAGCCCAACTTCCGATAAGCATATCTTCATCATACGATATCGAAAACGCACGAACTCGGTGGCGTTGGAAAAAATCTCTCCAAGGACTTTCCAACCATATCAAGCACTACCTCTAACTCATCCTGAGCTCAAAGTTATGGCTGTTTGAAAATGACTAAAACTCACTTTCTTAACTTAGACAATTTTCCCAATTTTTCCTTTCTCTCCAAAAATGAGTATTTTAGTCTCTTTTCTATTTCAAATTGTGAGATGTTACACATGGAAAGCCACGTAACCGACTTTGTCCTAATGCATTCTATTTTTTATTTGGCAGAAATTATGTCATGAAATGCAATAACAATATACAACAAATGATTGATAAATAATGAGTACAATATGCAAATAATCAACAAAATATACAAGATATAATTAATAACTCAATAAAAGAATAGTCTCCTCAATTTGAAAAAATGAATCCATAATGGTTAGAACCTCTATGTCCCCAGTCGTCATTCAATTGTCATCTCTTTGACAAGGTGCAACATCGCGGTGACTCCATTAAAAAATAGTCATGAATTTCTTTTTAAAAGAACTTTTTTTTAAAAAAGGTGTTAAGGAGGTAAAATGGGTTTAAGGGAGTCGCCACCTAATTTTTATGAAAACTAGGAAACTGATTAATTAATTAACTTAAAAGAAAGTCTTCAAAACTAATTGATCTAGGTAAGAGGTTCAAGTTATTCTGAATGGAAAGGGTTAAGCATCCTTCGTAATCCACAAATGTGGGTCCCGTACGAATTCATTTTTTCAAATTGAGAAGGAAAATAAAATAATGAACAAGTATAATAAACATGAAATATACAAAAGTAATATGATAAAACAATAGTATAGAAATCGTCCTAAATTTGTCTATTGTCAATAATATACAACAATGAATACATGTAATATTCGAACCTAATTCAAATAGCTTTATGTGAAGCACCTCGGGGTACCTGTAAAGACACTTAGTAAAAGTGTTAGTAATAAATAAATATGAGTAAAAATAAATGAACATAATAACTTAAAAATAAAAACTCGTCTTATTCACATGGGAGGCCTTGGAAATCGACGATAATTTTTTCATCGGCCAATTTAACAAACAAAATATATGAAATTAAACTAAATTTCGATCTTTTAACATTTGGAGGCATCCAAAACTGACAGAGTGATTTTCTCGTTGACCATTTTAACTTGTAACATGAACATGAAATAATAACAATGACATAAACAAGAGGCATAATAATTAAATCACTAAAACGAGGTTAGAAACACTTTCACAAAATCGAAACTACAGCAAACTGTGTTTATTAATTAAATAATATAAACATATTGTATATGTAAATCCACAATATATAATAATAAAAGAACAATAAGACTAGTCACTTGAATTGATATGATCCACAAATTCTTTTTTATAAAGAGTGGGAAAAATAATAGCCAAAATTAGATATAAATAATTAAAACTTTGATGGAACATTCAAAATAGATACTAAAATGTTAACCCACAAATAATAAAGTAATCAACAATAAAGAAAGATCATAATAATACTAATAAACAACAAAAAGGGAACAATGCATATAATATAATAAAACAAATAGAAAGAAGATAATCAATGCACAATAATAACAATAAAATAAATTGAACACAAGAGGAGTAATACACAGTTAATATACACACCATCAAAATAACAATAATAAGAATGATAAGGTACAGAAACAAACATTGATGTTTTTTCGAAGGAAACGAACAACGATTGGTGGGAATTCTAAACTTTTTCTGAACAGAGCTTGTGATGTAGGTGTTTGTTATAGATTCAGTTTTCGGAAAAATGGAAAACAAAGATGGGATTTTTCTCATAGTAGTGAAGCTCACTGACAACCTGCAAGATGGGATTTTGCTCATCGTAGTGAAGCTCACTGATAACCTGCAAAACAAGTAGAGAAAATCGAAAGGGGTAAAAAAGGGAGGGGTCTGGTTTGGTTTTGCTCCGGTTTATCGGAGTTTTGAGCTCCTCGTCGGAGCTAATTGTTGCATCAAACGGGAATATAGAGGGGTTTAGAGGTGGTTGTTGTTTGCTAGCCGTTTTGGGGGTTCCAGGTGGCGGTGTTTCCGGAAAATGGGTCATTTGTTGTTGTTTGCTGCTATTGGAGAGAGCTGCTGGCAGTAGCGAAGAGGAGAAGTGTTGGGTCCGGTGATTGGTGGAAAAGTAGAAAATGAATGGGGTTTTGGTAGTGTACTAGCCGGAATCTGGCGAAGCTCCGGTGAATTTGTCACTGGAAAATAATGAGCAATAAAAGAACAAAAAATCTCTAACTTACACCCCTACAAATCCTATCCACCGCCATTTTAACATAATGGGCTAACTATCCTATATATAGGAAATTGAAAATTGTCAATACCACTTTGCTAAAATCGTGGACCAAAACCATTAGTTAATAAAATGTTTGTGTATGAATTTCTGGACTGTGCAACAAAATATCATAATAAATATTAACAACTGTAACATAGACAATGAATATGAAAATGTAATGAACGAAATCAATAACATGTAAAAATTGCAATTTAACAGACATAATGATTTTATAAAAATGAACAATATTTGAATGTCCAACTGTCACAAAATAATATAAGCAAAACTAACCGACAAAAAATCTTAATACTTTGAGGAAAAGGATAATTATCATCAAATTGCTTTAGAATGACAAAACATGTATTTTAAACTATTTAAAAATAAAATACTCATAAAGTATTAGTTTTAGAACTGTCAAATAAAAATTTGGTGTCTACATATGCATCCACTAACTTGGATGGGACCAGGTCTTCAACACAATTACAATTACAAACAGTAAAATAAATGATGAAAGTAGAGATTGCACAACAACTTAACGTGAAAACCTCCTTACTCAAGGGAGTAAAACCAAAACCTATATACCTAGACTTTTCAAACTGCTTTCATTAATCGTCTCGAAGAAAAAATAAAATCCAGTTTACAAATTAAAATTAACCTACTAATCTCAATCCTAAGCAATACCTACTATATTTAGACGAACCAGAGCAGATACAACACTACTCACTATACTAATACTAGCTGATTAATATAACCAATTTCGTAAGGCACTAAGTTACCCTTAACCTAGTCCTCACAAATATTCACAAAAACTTTAAACGTTTCTAACACATCGAAACGATTCCTAAAATGTAAGCTCAATTAAGAGCAACAAAGAAACAATTGGTACAAAAAGCAAAACAAGAACTCTATTAGGTCACTGATGTTTGAAACTTGAAGAAATGTATCTTTGAAAGAATGATGATTATTGTTGTTTGTTTTTTTATATACACCATGTAGAATTATTAAAAAATGTATAAGCAACCTTGTCGCTTCTGATTGGTGTAGTACTCTGCGACTTAGCCAACTTTCTAACGCGGACAACTTTTACAGTTGTACAACATTTTGACATTGAACTAGTATTCATACTCTGCAGAGGACCGGGTCCCTGCACTTGTGAGGAGATTATCAAAACATTTAGGAGCATTAGTACTTATTAATTTCCGTTTTTTTGATGATGACAAACAACACAACCTGGATATCTCTCCTCATGTGAGTTGTAAAACATTCATTCAAATAATAATCAATATGTTCCCCCTTAATTAATCAGTTAGTTCCGCTTAACTCAATGCCTCCTCCCTTTTTTCTTCTCCAGTCGTATCAGAGCCTTACAACAAACTTCCCCCTTTTGAAATCATTGAAAAGGTGAAGCACTAAACATATTTAAGTTAAAACATAAGACAAATAAAAAGTCCAGGGCCTTGGTCCACACATAACATGTGTATGAGAGCATAAAGAGACCATTGAACCATACATGAACAATGCATAAAATAGAAAGAGCATTATATCACATATGTTGACCACTATAATTAGTCATAACACAAAGCCACACGAGTTTGATTTACATGAGTAGACAAAAGGAAAGAAAGTAAAACTCAGAACAACTAGGGCACATTTAGGACATAAGGGGAGGGGGAGTGAGGGTGCGCACAAACACAAACATGCACTCATTTGCATCCTCATGAGCCTTGATAATCTGCCTATTGAGGGCCTTAATTTCATCACTAAGTGAGGCATTTGTCTTTAGCAATAGTGAATTTTCATCCCTTAACTTGTGCATCACCTCCCCATTAGCGTGACTGGTACAAGGTCCTCTAGAAATTGCCTACTGCAGTTCAGACTTAAGTCTAGCAATTTCAACCTACTTTTCAATGATAATACTAGTGAGATTAGTCACTTCTCCTTTGAGAATAGTTTGTTGCTCGAGAACATCGACTACTTGATAGCTACTCTTAGTTTTTCCCTCCATGCACTCACATTCAAGTAGAGTAGCAGCAGTGAACATCTGCTTGGTGGTACCATATACCCCCTTTCCTAATGGCACTTCAAAGTGATTACATACAAAATTTAGCAGATATCCATACAGAATACCATGTTGGGCCCATTCCAGGTCATTACATTGTGCATGTGCTCCGGCATGATGGCAGGGAGGTTTATTTCCTCAAGATCAACAAGCTTTTCCATCATAAATAAATCGGCAGTAGATGTCACTATTCATTTCTTTTTCCTAGGCACCAACACTTTGTTGATGAACTCAAATACCAAGAGATATTCCCCCTTCAATAGCTTTTTAGGTAGACCTGCACGTTTAATATCTCCTCATTTTGTGGCAAGCTTCATGAATTCCCTAGTCGGTTTGCATCCTTCAATTGTTCAAATTCCTACCATTGGCACCACCAGAATAATCCCTAGAATTTTTTCGTCCAAATAGATTTTTATCTTGGATAGTGGTTGTAATTCCACCATCTTCCTACAGTTCCATTCTGTACAAAAGTCATACACTTCAGGTTCGTGCAAGTATGGAGCAGGCGGTTCAAAAAGATGATTCCATTCTTGAATAAAGACAACATCAAACAAGGTTTCCATACCAAGTTTGGTTAGAATGTCAGTGTCAAAGACTCTGCCATTCAAAATCTTTTGGTGGTCCATTTTCTCTATTCACTCATCCCTCGTCATCTCTTTTTTCTTCACTTTGATTTTGAACCTTAGGACCTGTTCCTTTTACGGGTTATACCTCCACATGCTTTTTCACTCTCTCCCCCTTTACAGGAGATCTATGATTTGTCATTTTCTCCTTTTTTGCAGGAGATTTCCTTTTGATTTCCACCCTTTCATCCTCATCTTCCCTTTTTCCTTTTTCCAGAGACTTAGTAATGTCCTCAGATGTCGTCTAGCTATCTTCAACACGCACAGGAATTGATGTGAGTTCATTAAGAAGTGACTATTCTTGACTTATTTTCCTTATTATCTTAGTTTGAGCAACATTTTCCGCCATAGCACTTCCCAGAACCTTTTGAGTAGCACTTCTTGTCCCATACCTTTTCATTTTCACTATTTAGGTGAGCCTTAATCAGTTTTCCCTTTCCCGTTCTTTTTTGCTCATCTATACTATCAGCACGTTTAACAGTAATGACATCCTCAGTCACTCCTTTGACTATTTCCAAATAATGAGCCCTTATTTGAGAAGAGTTTACTCCTCGCACACCTCTATTTCTCCATTTGAACTAAACTTCTTATTCTTCTTCTCGTCATTCTTAATATTGAAGGATTTGGGAGTTTGGTCAAACACAGGATGGATTTTGTGAGGGACCTGGTCTGGCGATATAAACTCATACTCCAGTAGAGTAGGTTGAGAATATCCCATCAATGAGGCTAAAATTTGAACAACAACCAGTTCCACCCCTGCGACTAAAATGCAAGACTATAGACCCTTCCCATCCGATAGATCCCTTTTTCAAAAATTCTCTCTGATATAGTGGATGAAACATCCATGGACCCAAATTCTAGATCCTCAATACCAGGTCTGACCACAGATTGCATCTTCGAGTTTTGAGATCCCTCAGTGTTGGAGAACATGGCAGTACGCCCTCAATAGGAAGAATAAGGGATGCTACGATTTCAGTCAAAGAAGTAATGGGTTAATCTATTGTGCCAACTCCAGATATTGGAGTCATAAGAGAGATGTTTCTTGAATAGGAACAGAGAAGTTGAATGAACTAGGGTTTTCAACTTCTTGGGAGATTAGAATCTTGGGAGAGGAATTTCAATTAGTCATATTGAGAAGAAAAAGTCTTGATGAAGATATTAGTGAATTTCAACAAGAAAATTTGAAAAAATCGATGAAGGATTTACTAAGGGAAGGACTACATAAAGAAAAGAGGCACCAGGTCCCTAAGAGTGACGACTTTTGGTTTAAAAGCAAAAGGACATCGAAAATTGTTGTGATGAATGGGGCAAAGACACATGGCAATGATGTTGACCGTTAAACAATGTAGCATAAGTACTATAAACCTCACGAGGACTAGGTCCTCTTTTCAGTTTGTCAACCCTGCCAGTATGATTAGATCTTCTCTTCAGCTTAACATACCATGAGAGTGTACATACATTACAGTATCAGAGATGAATTCTTAGGTGATAAGCATTCAAAAAAGTAAAGATACCCATCCCTCCTTAACATAGTCAAATAGAGGGTTTTGTCCAAGCTTGTCCAGAATCAGGTAATCTTATGCATCCCCAGCCTCATTTTGTTTTTGATGAACCATTATTTACTCAGGGGCTTTGTAAAAATGTCTGCTAGCTGATCTTTAGCTTTTCAAGACTTCATCTCCACATTCTGCTTCTCCACACTGTCCCTCAAGAATGATTCTCACGTCTATGTGCTTTGTCCTCTTATGTTACACAGGGTTCTTGGCCATGTTCATTGCGTGGTGTTGTCGCATATTAGAGGAATGTTATTGTAAGTACACCAAAGTCATCCATTTGCTGCTTGATCCATAGTAACTGAGCACAACAAGAAGCAACAACCACATATTCTGCCTCTATTGTAGATAATGCTACTGAATTTTACTACTTTGTTCCCCATGAAATCAGAGATGATCCTAGAAAATGTGTCATGCCTGATGTACTCTTTTGATCAACAAGAAATCCTACATAGTTTGCATCATCATAGTCTGTTAGATCAAATGAATCACATTTTGGATTGAAAAGGACCAGGTCCTGCGTTCCTTTTAAGTATCTCATAATTCGTTTGGTTGCCTTGAATGTGATTCTTTTAGTGCTTCTTGAAACTTTGCACACATCCCTAAACTGAAACTATGTCTGGACTACTTGAAGTGAGATACAGGAGTGAACCAATAATTTTTTCTTTATGCATATTCTGATTTACCTCCACACCATCTTTATCCAAATAAAGTTTCAAAATTGTGCTCATAGGAGTTTCCTGAACTTTTGCTTCAAGTAAATTGAACTTTTTGAGTAACTCCTTGATATTCTTTTCTTGGAATATTGAGGTCCTTTGAGGTAACTGGTTAATTTGCAAACCTAAGAAGAAGGTAAGCTCACCATCATGCTCATTTCGAGTTCATTACTCATCAACTAAGAAATTCTTTAAAAGCGAGTCTGATGTGGATCCAAATATGATGTTATCTACATATAACTGCACAATCAACAAATCTTTACGACTGGATTTAAGAAACAAGATTTTATCGATTTACCTCTTTTGAATCCATTGGATAGGAGTAACTTTGACAAACATTCATACCAAGATCTGGGTATTGTTTTAGGTCGTACAAAGCTTTATCCAATTTCAGCACATGATTCAGATGTTTTGTGAATTCAAAGCTTGGTGGCTATTTTACATAAACTTCTTCCTTCAGATTTTCATTCAAAAAGACACTCTTGACATTCATTTGAAATAACTTGAATTCCATGTAGGCAGCAAATGCTATCAAAATCTTGATAGCTTCCATTCTTTCCACAGGTGCAAAGGTTTTGTCGTAGTCAATTCCCTCATCCTGGTTGTAACCCTACATTACAAGTCTTGACTTATTTCTGGTAATAGTTCCATGCTCATCAAGTTTGTTTATTAAAACCCATCTTGTCACTATGATGGTCCTGTTGAGTGGACGAGGGACCAGGTGTCATACATTACTTTTTTCAAACTAATAGAGATCTTCCTGCATGGATGTTACCCAGTCTGCATCCTTCAAAGCTTTTTTGATGTTCTTGGGCTCAATGGATGATATAAATGCTAAGTATATAACTATATTGCTTGTCCTAAAACTAGTTTGAATTCCTAAGTCAAGTAGAGAGATAAGATTGTCCAGCGGATGTGAGGATTGATGCTTTCATCTCTTCTAGTAATCTCTTCCTTTTTATCATCATCACTCACCTTCATTATCTTTTGGACTTCGAGGCAATACTTCCTAAGTTGAATCGGAGGGACCAGGTGTTCCTGAGGGTTATGCATTACTTTTCTTTGAAACCTAATCATTCAATCCTTTGCTAATAATTTTCTCAAAATTATGTTCTTCTTTAAGTTCATTCAACTTCTCAAATACATGAAATTTGACATGCATGCTTTTCTAAATACATAGAGTTCTTTTATTAACAAAAACTTTGTATGCCATACTGGTAGACGAGTAACAAACAAACACTGCTTCATCATTTCTGGCATCGAATTTATCGAGGTCATCCTTTCCATTTTTAGTGCAAAGCATTTGCACCCGAATGGTGTAAGATGGCCAATCAAAGGTTTTTTGTCATTCAGCAATTCATAAGGGATCTTCTTGATCATGTACCTGATCAGACATCTATTGGTGACATATCATGTTGTGTTGACTGCCTCAGCCTAGAAATTCATTGCAAGCCCTGAGTCAATAAGCATAGTTCTAGCAGTATCCACCAATGATCGGTTCTTTCTCTCGACAACTCCATTTTGCTGCGAAGTTTTTGGTGTTGAGGAGTTGTGATTGATTCCATTCTCAGCACATAACCATTCAATTTGAGAGTTTTTGAACTCAGTACCATGATCAAATCTGATGCTAGCAACCTTGCAGTTTATTTTTAGTTGAATAAGTTTGACAAATGTTATCAAAAATCCTGTCGTCTCATCCTTAGATCACAAGAACATATTCCATGTGAACCTAGAGAAGTCATCAACAATGACAAGAGTATATTGTTTACCTCCTCTGCTTTGAATTCTGACCGTTCCACATAGGTCCATGTGGAGAAGCTCCAGAGGTCTAGCGGTGCTAACTCCTTTTTTGGCTTAAAGAATGCTCGAGTTTGTTTCTGTCTTGCACATGCATCACATACTTTATCACTCACAAATTTCAACTTTGGTAATACATAGACCAAGTATCCTACAATAAGCTTATTTAGTGACGAAGTACTTACATGACCTAGTCATCGATGCCACAGATTTGCATCATTAGCTTAAGCACTAAGGCATGACAGATTGTTCCCTTCAATAGAGTCAAGATCTGCAACATACATATTTTTGACACTTTTGGCTTCCATAACAACCCTTTTTGTTTCACAACTTGTAACCACACAATTTTCAGTTTTGAACTTAACTTCATTTCCCTTGTCACACATTTGTGAAACACTTCGAAGATTGAACTTCTTGGTGTTACCCAAACTGAAAAGTCAAACTCTGATACCACTTGTTGGAATGTACACTAACTTATATAGTACTAGGTCCTCAGCCTAGTTACAATTACAAACAATAAAATAAATGCAGAAAGTAAAGATTGCACAACAACTTAACGTGGAAACTTCCTTGATCAAGGGAGTGAAACCAAAACCTATCTACTAGGACTTTTCAAATTGATTTCATTAATTTTCTCTAAGCAAAAATAAAATCCAGTTTATGAACCAATATTAACCTAATAATCTCCACCCTGAGCAATACCTACTATTAATACGACGAGCCAGAGTAGATACAACACTGCTCATTATACCAGTCCTAGCCCATTAATATAGCCCTTTTCGTAAGGCACTAAGTTAACCTAAACCTAGTCTTTACAAAGATGCACGCAAACTTGAAACGTTTCTAACCGAATGAAATGATTACTACAATGTAAGCGTAATTTCAAGCAACAAAGAAACAATTGGTATGAAAGCAAATGAAGCACATTATTAGGTCCCTGCTATTTGAAGCTTCAAGATATCTCTTTTTGAATGAATGATGAATATCGTTGTTTGTTGTTTTATTTATACCATAAAGAATTATTACACAATGTACAAACAACCTCGTCGCCTCTATTTGGTGCAGTACTGCGACTTCACCAACTTCCTGATGCAGACAACTTTTACAGTTTTACAACATTTTGTCACTGGACGAGTATTCATACTCTGCAGAGGACTGGGTTGTGAGGAAATCATCAAAACATTTAGGAACATTAACACTTGTCAGAACTAAATTAATGAATGTTAAGTACTTTGTATGGAAATAATGCTAAAGACCGAGTGGATATTAGTTAATATGGATACTCATACGTGAGTTAAGGCGGGGTATCAAGTAGCAATCTCTTGAGATGGATGCCCATAGATAAGGCGGGGAATCTAGTAGCAATCTTCTTATTCCATAAATATGTGTCCACATAGTTTATTAGCTAGTGGATCCACCTACGTTAAATTAATGGTCATACCTTAGGCAAGTAGGAATCCATTATTCGGTGTGGATAACACCGAGATTCCATGATTTGCTCACATTATCTATGTCGGTTAAGGATTATCCCACAATGAATGATAATGAACTATGGCTCCTCAAGAATGAACTACTTAGAGTGGATGGGGGTATGAGACTTCATCCATGCATAGCACAAGTAGGCTTTGAGAGTAGCTTAATGTGTAATGTCTAATGAAATAAATGTGCTCATAATGATTCTAATGAGAATGTTGACTTAAATGCTAAATGTATTGATGAATGCTTAACTTGGAATGTTGTCATACGTTGCTTTCCTTGACTTGACTTATTTCATGAGAATGTTCCTTATCTATGACTATTAACTAAATATGAGAATGATGAATGGTAACATGTTTATGGTGGCCCCAATTTAGTACTTAATATGAGTGGTATTATGAGATGTCATTCGTACGTTGCACAAGTATAACATAGGGTTGCCTAAGATGATGGTTATATTATGTTATAATGGTTTGTATGATGAATATGCTTGTGACTTATGCCTTTATACTAAAGTTCATAATGTTTCTCAAACTTGGCATCTAACATGGTTTTTGACTAAAATGTCCCTATTAGTATGATTTTTGCATGGCTATCATAGTTAGTGCATTTTTGTGCTAAACCACATTTCTTCTACATTTTCTACGAAGTGTAAGGTTTGGTGATATCGGCTTCCATCATCGTGGATAGGTTCACAGTAGATCAAGAAAAGAGAAGTTATGCTGAGTCCTTATAGTATGTGAGGGCTTTACCATCATGTTCTTTACATTTCATTATTGTGTCTAGAGCTTTTATATGGGTTGCGTCCCATAGTTCTAGTCTTATAGTTCTAGATGGTTTGAGACAAAGTATAGAATTGCGCTCATGTTTATAAGACTTCGATTATAATTTTTTTTTAATTTCGCATCATTTTCGTATATCTTATGTTATGAATGCTATGAGGTTTATATGAGGCTCCTCAGAGTCTTGTATCGTGTCATGTCTGAGGTGTAGGCTCGAGTCATGACAATAATCTATCTTCAAACTCAAACAAAATTGTATAATCAACATAGGGTAAGTGATTAATCTCCAAAATACACATTGACATTCCATATCCTCTATAGCTCTCATCTTTATGTAGCTTGTTTGGCCCTCTTAGAAGCACTTCAACTGCAATGACGAACAAAGTGGTGATATGAGATCATATTGTGTTAGTCCCCTCGTTGAAGTGAAAAAAACACACGTGATCTTCCATTTACTAGAATCGAGTATCAAATAACTAAAATGAGCCTATAAATCCTGTCAATAATAACCTCAGAGAATCCAAACTTTCGCAGCACCTTTGTTAGAAAAATCGAAGACACTCGATCATACGCCTTTTTCATATCGAGTTTTATCACAATATTATGACACTTATTTCTTTTCTTAATGTCTTATATAACTTGTTGGGCCAATAAGACATTCTCTGTGGGGCTTCTCTCCTTTAAAAATCTTGATTGACTTTTGGAGATAATCCTTGGGAGCCACTTTGCTATTTTCTCATGAAGCAATCTGGATACTATTTTCTCCATGAAACTGCTCAGACTAATTGGTCTTAGGTCCACAAAGCTTTTAACTTTTTCCTTCTTTGGGATAAGTCAAGTTAGTATGAGTAATGAATCTAGGAAACTGTTGCCACAAAAGAATGCCCTCACCATATTAATGACATTATCTTTAAGATTACTTATTTTTTGAAATATCACAAATAACATAAATTTTATTAGCTTAGTTTCAAATACAAGACCTCACATCGGCTTAGAAACTAGGTTCCATACCACTGTTTCTTCATCAAACAAAAAAAGGCATAGATTCTCTCTCCCTTTCCAACTCTGGATTTTTTTTCGAAAAGTTAAACGTTTAAATTATCATGACGACTTATTATCTTTTACTATTTAAAACGAATTAATTTACTTCGTAAAAATGATATGGAGGAAACATAATTGCGTGTCCATAAAAAAAGATAAAGCAAAAGATCAAAATCCTCCTTACTCCCCACCCACCCCATATCTCTTCTTCTTCATACCTCATCCTCCTTGTTCGTCACGCTCCACTATTCTCGTCTTTTTTATTCTTTATTTTTCATCACAATCTCAAAACACAATTTTTTTAATGTGCAATTTGTTTTAATTTTATATAATACTAGTTTAAATAAATTAAATTATTTGCTTCTGTAAGGTTAATTTTTCTGAATTTTCTTTTGTTACCCTACCTTGTTCATGTGGAATTCTTGGTTCAAACTATTCGTTATTTGGTAAAAGATGTCTCTTTTTACATTTATTACAATATTTTCTCCATGAATATTGATATTTGAATAGTCTTATTACTTCAAAGAAGCCTAGTTACTCCTTTTCAAAAAAAAATCACCATGATTTTGCAATCCGCTGTCGAATTTATTTTGATTCCAAAAGCTCGAATCAGATCGGTATGTCATAGAATAAAGTTAACAAATAAGTGAATTAAGATATCAGAAAATTATGATTTATGGTGTTGATGTTGTAGTGAGTATAGTACATCACATATCGTGAGAGTGATATTACATGTCTCAATTTCGTGTGTAATATATCATTGTGATGGTTTAAGCGTATAGATGATTTTTTGGACAAATTCATGAGGAAACTTGTGTGTTTTCCCACCAGGTACATGTATCTATCTCACTCAAATACATTTATATTGAATACATGCGGGTTAAATTAAATATTTTGTTCTAGATACATTTATATGCAAGCGTGATTCACATGTATCTAAGATACATTGTCTCTCTCGATCACTCGCCTCTCTACCTATAAACGTATCTGGTACAATTGATGAATCTCTCACCTGCTACTCTCCTCTCTCACTCGCCTCTTTCCCCATGAATTTATATTTCAAAATATTTTTCGTATCAAAACTATATGTATATCTAGTATCAAAGATACATATATTTAATATAAAAAAAAAATACACTAATACATTCTTGAGTGTATTGTGCATAGAGAAAGAAATAGGAGTGGAGGTGGGGAACAACATAAAGAGGAGAGATATAGGAAGAGAGAAAAAGAGGAGAGTGGGAGCGAGAGCAAGAGAAAATTTTGAAGTATTAGTGTATCTAATTGGGAAAATACCCAAGTACCCCCTCAACCTATGCCTGAAATCCCAGAGACACACTTATACTATACTAAGGTCCTATTACCCCCCTGAACTTATTTTATATGTAATTTTCTACCCCTTTTTAGCCTACGTGACACTAGTTTGAAAAAAAAAGTCAACCATCGTTGGGCCCACAAGATAGTTCCACGTAAGCTAAAAAGGGGTAAAAAATTATTAATAAAAGAAGTTCAGGGGGTAATAGGACCTTAGTATAGTATAAGTGTGTCTCTGAGATTTCGGGCATAGGTTGAGGGGTACTTGAGTATTATCCCTATCTAATTTGAAATTTGATATAATTATTAAATAATGAGATACTATACAATTTTTTCAAATTATAAAGTAAACTAGTATTTATGACAGAAATATTCAGAGAAAGTTTCAGAAATAGCAAAAATAAAATAGACATGATAAGATTCACTATAGTATCAGAAATTTCCCTCTATAATTGTAATTCCATTTTGCTATGAAGGTTGCGGTTTGTATATTTCGCTTGCAAATATACAAACAAACTAGTAAATACATATTCTATATTTATACATTTATGAACTTTTCAGAGCTTCATTTGTATATTTTGTTTGTCAATATATAAACATAGTAATTTATTATGAATTTTTAGTGAATAATATACAAATAGTTAGGATAAACATATACTAATCTAAATTTATACCTTCAGAAATCAAATTATACAAATTTTGGATTTAGATAATTAAGAGATGGAATAAAATAATTTTCTGAAACTATAGCCACATAATAAAATACCAAAACTATAACTGTATTACATAATATATTCTAGATGTTTGTCATTTCACATAATTTCTCATATATTTATATAGTAGTTAGATAATATCTAATTCCATTTTTCTTTTGAATGTTGGGCCAAACGAACGGAGTATTATGGCAAGGCAACGAATGAGAAAAGAATAGTAAGGCCCAAGATTGAAAGGCAGCAGTCATAGTAAAAGTAGGGTTTTGGTGTGTTCGTGCTTCCTACAAAGTGAAAGAGGAGTGGTGTCGTCTGCCTCTTCGCGGCTAAGCTTTCAGCAACCATGGGTATGCATCTCAAGTTTCCATTTCCTCTCTCACTCTCTTCCATTCATATCTGTAGATTCATTTTATCTTGTCTTTGTCATAGTTTTATTAAAATTATATTTGTATAAAATGGATATAAGGTATCTCACGAGACTCTATGCACAAGAGGCGTGCTACTGGTGGCAAGAAGAAATCGTGGAGGAAGAAGCGAAAGTAAGTCCTAGTCTCTCTATCTGCTTATTTTATTTAACAATTCTCCGTTGTCAGCCACTTCTGCTTCTGCAAATAATTGTTCATTAGTTTATATGTTAGGTTGTAGCTTGTAGGTTAGAATTGGTTTTCACCAGTAACTATGTTCATGAATTCATGATTTGACCTGAGAATGAGTGGATGGTTTCAAACAGCCCAGTGAATGTCTTTGAAGCCTATAACTTGAATTTATTATGTAGTTGCTTATATCTGATCTGCCCGTCCATATATGGCGACCTGCTTATTTGTGAATACTATTACCAAGCTTGCTTATCTTTTTGAACCCCTTGATAAAGATTCTGCCACTGGCTGAACTATTCATTAAAAATCGATGGTGAACTTGTCGCGGTCCACAGTGATTTCTCTATAGGATTTCCAACCTAGGAATCCGGTGCTCTACCTTTCCATGATGGAACTAACCTTTGCATGATAAATCTGCTAATCTGTGTATCAGTTGTGGTACTAGATTTTATTTCTTTTTCTTTTTTTTTTGTAGGAGAGATAATTATGCATTTGCAAAAGAGAACCTTATAAGAGAACCCAAATAGTAAAAATGATTGAATCAACTGTAACAGGAGGATTCAACTTTGTAAATCTTAACAATTTGATAGACTATAAGTAGGTATTGTTAGCTGACCTTCCGGTCGGGCTGGGGCTCTGCGCGCTTTCTTTCTGTGTGGGACGATACCTGGCCATAGATTTCAAATATTTTTTTTTACTTTATGTGGAATTTATGAAGTTAGAATCGAAGAGGGATTTGTGTTTGATTATACTTTTTCAAAGTAGAGAAGTGAACACTTTATTTGGAATTTATGATGATGGAGTTCGAAAATGTCCAATTTAGAATATAACTTCAAGTTGGGTTTGGAAATTTTTATAACCAAACACTGTTTTTGAAATAATGTTAAACTGTTCCACAAAAAGTGGACAAATCTCATGGCCAAACGGCTATATGTCCAGAATGACTACCAATCAACTTCACAAAAAAGGCTACAAATCATACTACAATTGATTTATTCTAGGATATTTCAATTAATTTGATCTAGTGAAATAGAAGTAAATCAGTTCCTACAGATAATCTCTATAATGTAGCTTGAGTAAAACAAGTTGCAGAAGATGAACATTGAGTCTATTGGAAAATGAAGGTTGGATAAGTCGTCTTCCTGTGACCTGCAGAATGATGTGTTAAACCAAGATTTAATCATTTGAATATTATATGGATAAACTATTATGTAAATCACTGTATTTTGGCTGCATTCTCTGAATCCATTCATTTCCTTGAATTATTTGAAGGTATGAACTTGGCCGCCAGCCTGCTAATACTAAGCTCTCAAATAACAAGACAGTCAGACGAATCCGTGTGCGTGGTGGTAATGTAAAGTGGAGGGCACTGAGATTGGATACAGGAAATTACTCATGGGGTAGTGAGGCAGTCACACGTAAAACTCGTATCCTTGATGTGGTTTACAATGCCTCAAACAATGAACTTGTTCGTACACAAACACTGGTCAAGAGTGCAATTATTCAAGTTGATGCTGCACCATTTAAACAATGGTACCTCCAGCATTATGGTGCTGACATTGGTAGGAAGAAGAAGGGGGCCGCTAAGAAGGATACTACTGAGGTACTTGAAACACATACCATTCATCTTAATTAGTAATTGTTTAAGTTAATTATTTGTGATGACTACAATTTATGAACTCTGATGACACTGTCCCAAGTATCTACATGCCAAATGATTTGTAAGTGCTGAATGAATTCTTTCAATATATTCTGATATTCTTGGTTGATACAGGAAGGAGAAGCTGCTGCTCCCGAGGAAACTAAGAAGAGCAACCATGTTCAGAGGAAAATTGAGAATCGCCAAAAGGACCGTACACTTGATCCTCACCTTGAAGAGCAATTTGGTGGTGGTAGGCTTTTGGCCTGCATCTCTTCACGCCCTGGTCAATGTGGCAGATGTGATGGGTAAGCTCTTATGCTCAATACTTTGCTTCGTGCTTCATAAGAATATTATTCAGTATTTTGATTTGCCATTACGCTTTAATTGAAAATTGGTAGGTACATTTTGGAGGGAAAAGAGCTTGAGTTCTACATGAAGAAACTACAGAAGAAGAAAGGCAAAAGTGGAGCTGGTGCTGCTGCTTAACTGGTGCAATCAGACTAGTTTCATATGGTTCTCTATTGTTGTAATTCCAATTTTGGGGATATGTGATTTTGTATTCAGTACCTTTTATTTTCTCTCTTGTACTCTTGCCAAATTTTAGTATGATCTCATTGACTACTACTCTTTAGCATTATCAGTTTTTCCATGGTCAGTCCCACTTTCTCTTGAAGGTTTTGTGAATTAAGTGGGAATGATATTCATGGTCAGTTTTGTCTGGTGGAGTGGTTTCCTGCATTGCTATTTAATAGAGCAGTGTGATTAAATGTTGCCATAATGAGAGTTTTTTTTAAGCACCGAAGCTGTAAAGAAATAATGATCATCTACATGAGTTGGAGGACCAATAACTATTCTTTCAAGACCGTTTGGTTTGAATTCAAGTTATGATATAAATTATGATGAGATCATTTTTTATTGAGTGTTTAATTTGTTATACTTGAAATAATAAAATTTAAGAACAATTTATTTGTTTACAAAAATGTCTTTCATAAATGTAAAAAGTGATAACAAAAGGGTTGAGAGAGACATTTTTGTCATTTATTTAAGTTATCTTGGGACTACAATACCATCAAAGGGGAGGGATAACTTATTTCGATACTAATTATTAATTCCGGACTTGCCAACCAAAGAACAATTAAGTAGTACTATAATTTATTCCTATGAATATTTGGCATTATCCTTCACACAAAACGACCCGTAATAGTTTAATTAAATTTTACACTTTTTGGTCGAGGTGGATGTGTAATTTAATTATCTAATAGGCGAATGAAAATATTGTGCAATGATTAAAATGTTAATTGATAGTGTATAATTAAAATATTTTATTAAGAGTTGAGGTATTCAATCCAAAGATAACTTAATTTGAATGACTAAACAGAATATTTCAATATAAAGGTATATCAATTACTACTTCATGTGATTTTATTACTTAATCTCACACTCTTTGAGAGATCATCCTCACACACACAGTTCTATAATCAGAGAAATTCTTGGGCTCTTTTCATTACTATAATTCGTTTAATTTACTTTATACTTGTATTGTTCTTGTAATATTCAAACTTTAATTAATCAACCTTATCAACAATCTAAATCGACAAGCCATGCTCTTGACTTCTTATAAATGTAATTGTATCATTTTGTTTTTGGTAAATAATGCTTGTAATTATACAACAATTACATTTTGATCACCGAATAGATCGTCGTAATTATTATAATTATGTATTAGTACCTAATAATTACACAAAATTTCAATTGCAGGGTAATTTTTCAAATATAATGTTTTTAGCTGAAGGTATATGCGTATGCTACCTCATATCATATTTTTCTCGTAATAACTCATCTTATTTATTTTTTTATTTTTATCAATTGAGGCATTCTAATTGACAAATGTTTTTGCTATATTTGTTTTAAACGTTTCCAATGATTTACTTTGTTTCCAAATTTTTCATAAAAATCCTATATTTTGGACACCTAAAAAACATTACTGGAGAAGATAATTACTCCATTGAGAAGAAAAACTGCAGCAACCCCAATAAAACTCGAAATTTAAAATAATTCTCAAAAGTTAAGGTTGCTGCAGTTTTTCTCAAAACTAACAAAACTCAAAATCCCCGACGAGAATTCTCAAAAGTTGAAAGCTTCCTAGTCCAGAAGTTAAGACTTACACAAATCCAAACTCAATTCTTGCTATCTGCAGTCTCGTTTCGTTAATGTGACCTCTCTGGCTGATGTTAAGCCATTATTTTTTCATCTCACTCGTCATCCTTTACTAAATTGGGTTTCTAATTAATGATACAAGTATAAGTTATATGGTACTTGAAATATTTGAAAGTACAGAAAACGTATTAGGTTTGCTAAACATATAATTGTTCATACAGCTAAACACTGATACATGTATCACACTCGAAGCTTTAGGTTTGTTAGGTGTATCAGTAATGTGTGTCTGAGTTATACAATATTCAAAAAGTTCAACACTATACTAATAGATACATGCAGCAAATGTCAGATGTATCTTTCCTCTCTCAAACTGTTACTGGCTTTGGTAAACATGAAAAATATGTTGGGTATATACAATTAAGGTCCAAACTAAAGCTATTTACAAAAAAATCCTCTTCAAGAGTGGTACTTTTAGTGGATGCTTTTAGAAGTTCAGATTATTTTTTTCCTGAAATAAATAGGTGAAAAAAAACTGAATATCTTGACAATACCTTTTCTTTGAGTTGAAACAGATCTTCTGTAAGTGCATCCATTTGCAGGGCTACCTTTTCCCAGGCTGCAACCAAATACAAGTTAGCTTTCCATAAAGATGCTTTCAGTTACCAAATAGAGGTCCTTTATTGACCAAATTTCATATGAGAACGGACCAAGCTAGTAAACGATCATCAGAATGTACGGTGTAACTGCTGCCTTCTCCCAAAACTTTATAACTATATATATTGTACAAAGTTTGTCAATGGCAAAAATAAAGAATCACAAACTTGACCAAACAAAAATAGACTACTTCATGGTTACACTACTATTACAGGCAAACATTTAATAAATTACATCAAACTACGCGGTAGGCAAATGACAAATCCTACCAGTATTGATTTTAATCTCCATCTTGGCATCAATTGAATAACATATGACCGCCAAATAGTGGTGTTATGAAGCTTTCGCTAAAATACCACATAAATGTAGGAATAGGGAGCCAGGTACCACAATCACATGTACAAGCAGTACGGTCTGCCCTTCCGAAAGGATTTGCCACAACTGAACTCTTGGCCAAATATCTTGTAAAAATCTTATGATTAACTCACCTGTTCGCCAATCAAATCAAGACCAACAACAAGGAAAGTAAACCCTTGAAACAATAGGAAATAGAAGTGAATCCCTTGAGCAGATAACAAACTTCTGACAGAGGCAGTTAATAATATAAATGCAAGGGCAAGCTCTTTCCTGTATATACGATTTCTCTTCCTCTTTACCGTTTTCTTGGTCATCTCTAATTTGTTAAGTTCAGCAAGGCCTGATTCTGATGATGACCTTGAAACAGTATTCTTCTTCAACAAAGATTCAGATTCATTTTCCACCATTGCAACTAAATCAGCTTCTGATGACCGTCCGGACTTCTTCGTAACAATCCACTCATAAGAACTTCCTAACTGGAAAAGCCCTGATATCATGGCATTGAATTTGGTCACAGACATTGTGTTTTCAAATAGAAGATAGGGCACAATAAAAGGGAATGACTGTGGAGCTGGAAGAATATTGAGGACTGACATAAGTCCAGGCACATAGCAGACGACCCAAGCTGGTAACTGGGCTTCTGGGAGGAACATGGTGAGTGGGAGGATGATACAAAAGAGAGTGAATGAATAAAATGGTAGGATGAGCTTCCGCAAGAGGAAAAATAGAAATATCAGGTTGGCTTTCTTGAGCCAGCTAACCTGAAATGAGAAGCATATACAAGAATCACTTGAAAATATATTAATGATCTTTAAAGTAGGGAAAAAAAGAAAAGTGTGTACCCATTAAGCACTTAAGGATTCACTCAAAACATTAAAATTGAGATGACACGTTCCTTGATTAATAGGAAAGCCTCGTAAGTTAACGTGCAACGAGAAAATAAGGAGGTAATTACAATACTTCCCTTGCGTATAACATACATACAATAGCCTCTCTTTGAGTAGAGTAACATTAACGACCATCATTACTCAATTTTTCCCCAAAAATAACTGACAACATACGAGTCCTCCAAAAGAGGAAACTAGGGTACAAAAATACATGGAAGAAGAGGATGATCAGAGGAGAACAAATTTGAGGAAATAAAAGAAAAGTACGTGGTCCTACATCTCAAGTGGTCTATAACGCCCAATGCAAAGATGTCAAAGAGAATACACACCCAAATCCTTGCTCTCTTGTTTGCTATTGGCCTACAAAGCAAGCACATAGAGGAAAAATGTTTCAGAAAGAAAAGCTTCTGAAGAGCTTACCCTACCAAAGTACAAACACAGGAAACCAACACTTGAAAAATGATAGGCCGCATTTATTTGCAAGAGCAACTACTGTTTCCTACTTAAGTTCTACCATATTCAGCAACTACACAGACCAAGTTATTTCCAAAATTTTCGACTATCTGCAACATTCGAACAAAACATCTCATATTTGCACAGCAAGTGGACTTGATGTGAAAGAAATGGATTACTGAAAAAAAAAGGATTTTCACGAAGTTCTATTTCTTCGTCTTCCAAAAAGTTTTACATGCTTGAGACATCCCAATACTCCCCCCCCCCCCCCACCCCCACCACCACACGCACACACACTTCCCGAATAATTCTGCAACACTGGAAGCTTCTTCTAAGCTTTATTTCCTATTTTTCATCTCTTAAGCACACAATGATATGATATCCTGAATTGTCACACTGATGTTGCATAAGTCAGGATGGCCATCGATCATGCCACAATTTTATCTCCCTTTCCTTCCCTGCTTACAATTTTACTAATTTGTGGAATTCATCCCACTAGCATTCTGATATTCTTCAAAAAGGTATCAAACACCCTGAGAAGAAGCTAATTGCTGTCTGCACCATGGGCTGTACAAACAATACTTCGCTGTGATTACCTTACTCCAAGGACCTCTTGCTACTTAGTAAATCTCCAAGCCATTTGCAAAACAAGCTTCTATTATGTAATTAGATTCTTAATCTCAAACCACTTCATCTATTGAGGCAATCACTTTGGTCAATTTCACAAGAAAAATTTGCTATTCTGAAGTACTTCCTTCCCATATGAAACTTCTTCTCATCTAGATCAATAGTTTCCGGCATAGAAAATAGTGACATTAGACATGAAGGGATACTCACAAAAGACATGTAGGAATATCCTCTAAAGCATTGTTGATTAGGGTTACACTTCCAAATATAGGTTTTGTTTAAAGAAGGCCCTTCGAACAAAATCAACACAGAGAAAAGAGGTCATCTTTATTGTTCTTGATATTCTTGGCTCTTCTGATCCTTCATTTACTTTAGATAAAGAGATAGGAAATTGATGATAAAAGTTGTACATATCTATTGCAAAGAAGAAAAGAGAAAGATTCTTTCCTTTATCTTATGTGCTATCTCATGCAGTAATTTTTTTTTAATTGGGAGAGATGGCTGAGTGGACTAAAGCGGCGGATTGCTAATCCGTTCTACGAGCTAATTGTACTTTGGGTTTGAATCTTCCAAAGAGCTAGTTTACTTTTAAATTTCTGATGTGCATTGCCATATCAGCTTCTTCATGTCTTTAGTTCCTAAGAGATCCAAAGATACACTAGCTGGGAGTTGTTCCAATTCCCACATCAAAGTCCAGTATGCCTTCTAGCTGCTACATGCTTGTTCGATCATTCAGTGGAAATAAATAACTTTTACTATATTATTTATGGAGTGTAGAAACAGTTTCAAAACCTAGTTGTATGATTCTCGGGAGACTCAGATCTCTCTGCTTAATAACTTTTAGTATACTAGGATGTTCACAAACATATCTTCCACACTTGCATGATTTGGGTGGTTCCCCTTACTTAAGAGACATAGACCCATCCTTTATCCACAGTTTCTCCAATCATCCTACTTAGGCTTACCATAACAATGATATAGATGAATAGAGAGAGGAGTCACTGTTTCCTCTCAAATCCAATCCACATAATATCCCAAGTTCTTTTTGCCTTACCTCATTTCTAAACAAACTCTAGTTTGCAATGAAGGCACCTATGATTTGTCTACTGTGTACAGATGCACTTCAGATTGAGAAATCAATCTTAAAATGACTCTTTTTGATCTTTCATTTGACACCTTGGATATTATTTTGTAAATGCTGCTCAACAAACTAATAGAATATTTTATAGGTAAAGTATTATTGATGTAAGAAACAACATAAAGAGAATGTCATCACAGATATCCGAAATGGAGCAAGTACTTTACAAAAGTGTGGTGCACTAATGAAGTAATCATGGTGCCTGGCTCTAACAAGTATGTAGACCCCATGTTGCACCAAAACTAAGCCGGTACATAAAGATAACATTGGAACTTCCTTTTCAAACGTTCCTTCCTCCAAAAAGAGTCAAAGTTATGCATCTCATATCTTTAGGGGTGACAATTTCAGCTCATATAAGTGAAATGAACCCATTTTTCCCATATTAAATTAAATGTATCACTCATATTTTCTTAAATGGTAAATATGGACTTCAACCTATTTAAGTTCATACAAATATGGACAAAATGGGTAAACATGAGAATCCATATATTACCCCATATATCACTCACTTATAATAAAAATCCCTAATTGCACTATCTGTTTTTGAAACTAAATAATAAAAAAATTGGAGGTGGGGGATAGGATGGGTGGAGGCAATTTTTTTTAAGGGATAAGTTGAAAAAGAAAATTATAAATTATTTTTGGGTGTGTATGGGAGGTGTCCTGGGTGGGGTTTTTTTTTTTGAGGTGTGGGGGGGGGGGGGATGGGATGGGATGGGTGGGATGCAGGGTAGAAAAAAATTCTTTCTTTTGTGTGAAAATTTATTTTTTAAAAAATAATAATATAGGGGTGGGTGGGGTGAAGTGGTAAGGATTGAGGTATAAACAATTTAGCTATGATTTACTATAATATTTTTTGGCTTTAGGAGATTAAAGTAGGTTACAACCGTTTCATCCAAACCATATTTGACCAAGTCTATATTTATCCATTTTATATGGGTGGATTGTGATACAATCCATTTTAACTCAATACATCTAAATACGATCTAATCCACCCATTTGCCACCCCTACATATCTTTGTATAAACCAACAAGTTTTGCAAATGGCTACAGCGAAACCATTTGATATTGGAGATTTAGCCCTTGCGGTGTTCTTAATCTCCATGTCCACTTTCTATTCACGAGAAAGTCTTTGAAGCCATTCTTTTTCCTCTTCATTCGAAGTAGGCAAACTGTAACACCTCGGATCTTGAAAAAAGGAGAAAGGACAGTTTTGGGCTGAAGTCTAGTTCTACGGGTCCCAACTACGGACCATAGAAGCTTTTACGGATTGTGGATGGCAATCGTAGGAAGGGGGGGAAATAATTTTCTAAAATCAATAATTTTAATATATATTGTTATTTAAGTTCTATAACCATAATTTGAATTTCAATTCAAGAAATTTTAAAAAAGAAGTTACAAATGGATAAACAAATCCTAAAAGATATAAAATAAAGAGCAATTTGTACCTTTAATATAGGAATATACAGTACATAAATGCAAATAAAGAATCTTAAAACGGGTCGAAATTGGAGATTAAACTGGGCTTGGTTGAGGATTCCCTTAAGATGGGTTATGGCGTTAAGATGGGTTATGGCGTGAACCCAATTCAAATCATCTTGAGCCCAACCCTTGAAATTCTGGGTGGGTTGGGCGGATTACCAATAATTGGACTCATTTTTGAGACCCCTAACTATAACTAACAGTGCAAATTATTATAGTAGTTAAGAAAAGACTAAATTCACCCTTGTACTTTGAGAAAGTGATCAGATATACCCCTATGCTTTGTTTGTACCCTTATCTCTATTAGGACAAGGGCTAATAGATACGCAAGAACCTGGTGAAATCAAAAGTGCTATGATAGTGTTTTATTCCAATCTTTAAACTGAGAATGAGCCATAGAGACCCACTTTTGATTTGACAGGCTGTTCTATAGTCACCAATGAGGAGAATGAATGGCTTCAGAGACCATTTAAAGAAACAGAAGTGTTGTAAACTATCCAACAGTGTGATGGAGACAAAGCCCTGGTCCTGATGGTTACACCTTGAAATTTTCAAGGCAGGCTAGGAGATGTTGAAGGAGGACCTGATGCAGACTATTCATCATTTCCACTAGAGGGGAGTCTGTGAAAGATCTTTTAATGCCAACCTTATAGCATTGATCCCAAAGAAGCCTGGAGCTGTTGAGCTAAAGGATGACAGACCTTTGGGGGGGGGGGGGTGTTTACAAAATCATCTTTAAACTCATAACTAAAAGGCTTAAAACGCTTATTGAGAAACTAGTGGATGAACACCAAATGGCATTCTTGAAAAGGACACAAATACTTGATGCATCCTTGTTGGCTAATGAACTAGTTGATTCAAGGGTTATTCAGGATCAACCTGGAATCCTATGTAAATTGGATATTGAAAAGGCTCCATGTCGATTGGAATTTCCTTCTCAAAATTCTAAAAGACATGGGTTTTGGTAGTAGGTGGATTAAATGGATCAGTTTCTGTATTTCCAGCGTAAAGTTCTCCCCCATAATAAATGGCAACACAGAAGGCCTCTGTCAATCCCACAGGGGTCTTAGGCATGGGGATCCCATGTCACCTTTTTTGATCTTATTAGCTATGGAAGGGTTAAATCATATGCTCAGAACAACAAATGCTAATAGAGGGGTGAAAGGTTTCAGTGCTCAGACAGGTAGAGGTAAAGATCTGGAAGTCTCTCATTTGTTTTATGCAGATGATGCCTTATTTTTTGTGAAGCAGAGACAAGTCAGATCAGGCATTTGAGGTTCATCCTAACAATTTTTGATGGTATCTCAGGTCTCCGAGTAAATTGGCTGAAAAGTCACATTTCTCCTATCAACCAGGTTGGGAATTTGCAAGATCTAGCTGATATTCTGGGCTGTCAGGTGGACTCTTTACCAGCAATATATTTGGGACTCCCACTAGGTGCTAAAAACAAAGAATTAGAGGTGTGGAGTGGCGTGTTGGAAAGGTGCGAGAATAAACTATCTAGGTGGAAAAGTCATATCTCTCTTTAGGAGGCAGATTGACCCTCACCAAGTCAGTTCTTGATGGCATGCGTACATACATGATGAGCCTTTTTCCCATACCAAAGAGCATTGAAAAAACTCAATAGAGTTAAGAGAGCCTTTCTATGGCAAGGAAACAAGGAGAAGAGAGGTTATAACCTTGTGAAATGGGATGAACTGACTCTCAATACTCAACAAGGGGGGCTCAATTTGAAGAACCTCAGCAAACAAAACACCTCTCTTGCAGAAATGGCTTTGGAGGTTCTCCTCAGAAGAGAGGGCCATTTGGAGAAGATTCATAGCAGGAACGTATGGTTTACTCAATCACTGGACAACTGAGGAGGTTGCGGGAACCTTTGGGTGTAGTGTCTGGAAAACCATAAGAAGATTATGGCCTCATTTCAACAACAACTTGTCAATCACTATTGGAAATGGTTTGAAAATTGGTTTCTGGAATGAGGTGTAGATTGGAGAAGACAGTCTTAGAAACTCCTTTTCACATCTTTACACTTTTGAGTACGCAGAGGAATGTCTTTGTACCCCAAGCTTGGAGTCAGCAGGGATGGGACCTTGTTTTTAGAAGAGAACTAAACGACTGGGAAATTTGGGAAGCTGCTAACCTATTGGGAGTACTAAACTCACACCCTGCTTTATCTATGAGGCCTGAGAAACCTAGATGGAAATTACATAACAAGGGTGTGTTCAAGTGAAATCATGTTTCTTGTTACTGGAATCTTAACACAAGGCAGTCAATGGTAGACACTTGGCCTTGGAAGTTAATCTGGAAGACCAAATGCCCCCCAAAGGTAGCTTGCTTTTGTTGGTTGGTTTGTAGAAAGGCTTGTTTAACACATGAAGCTTTACAGAAAGGGAATGGCAATTTTGTTCAAGATGTGTCATGTGTGAACAGGAAGCAGAAGTCAATGACCATCTGTTCCTTTTTTGTAAGGCAGCATTGAGCCTATGGAACATGTTTTTGGCTCTTTTGGGAGTTAAATGGATGATGCCTAGCACAACAAAGGAACTACTAAATAGCTAGAAAGGTATTGGGAACAGAGGAAGAAATGAACACTGGTGGAGAACCATCCCTGCTTGCATATGGTGGACCCTCTGGATAGAAAGAAATTTAAGAAGTTTGGGGTGACAAAAGACTAACTTACAGAATATTAGAATGAAATGTATAAGCCTTTTGCTTTTTTGGTGTAAACAGAGTCTTGTAGGGGATATAGTAGATTTAGCTGATTTTAAAGGAAACTTGTAATGTATACCCATGAGTGGGATGTAAGTTTCCAATTCATCATTTTCTGGATGATGAATTTTTGGTGTGAATACAAAGTTACCCTTATCGCAAAAAAAGGACAAGGGCTATATTTGAACAAAATATAACTACGACCGCAAATATGACCCAAAAGTATAACAATGCGGGTACCGTAAATATGACCGAATTATGATCTTTTGACTGATATATTGGACCCTTTTGTTCCTTTTTCTTAGTTTTGGTCTATTTACTTTTTATTTACTTATTTTCCTTTTTTGGCTAAACTACTGGAAGTGGAAGTTGGAAACCTGAAAAGAAAGAAGTTGAAAACAATTCTGACCATCTGCAATTTTTTTAATGACTTGTGCACATTGTCCTTGTAAGAATTAGAAGAGTTTTTATCACAAGTGTTAAGAAATCAACCTCAAAAAAATATTCCCTCCTTTTCAAAAAGAATGACCTTTATGTTTCAAAAAGAATAACTTCTTTCTTTTTTTGGTAATATTTTAATTTTAACTTTCCACGTGGTATGTTTAGGACCACAAGATTCAAAAGTCTTCTTTATTTTCTTAAACTTCGTGTCAAGTCAAACCATGTCATTCATTTTGAAACGGAGGGAGTAATATTAGAGATAAAAATAAAACAGACAAAATAGGAAAACTTACTTCTTTCTTTCTAGTGTACATACATCAGATCTCATGCCGGCCAGGGTGGTTACAAGTTTGTCTTAACCATAGCAATAATCAGTGAGCTCATGGAGAAGGTTATGGAGGTATGAGAGTTACGAAAATAACAGTTGAAATTACACAGTAAGGAGTTATGGACATCCACAAACAATATAGAATTTACAAATTCCCCTTGGATGTCCATTAATAGATAATGTGTCTCATTAAAATCTTACTATAAAAAGACTTTGCAAGGAAAAAAGTTCTAGAGTAGAAAAAAAAGAACTCATTATTACAAAAAGGCTGGCTGAGAAAACGAAGTACAATGCTTATTTTACTCCCCATGAAACATCATTTTGTTTCTCAGTGATAATGCATACCAACCTCTCAAATGTTGAGGTTGGTAATGCTTTAGTGAACAGATCCATCAAATTATCATTCGAGCAAATTTGTTAAACATCTATTTCCTATACTTGTTTATCATTCTAGCAAATTTGTTAAACATCTATTTCCTTTACTTGAACTGATAAATCTCTCTTTCTCTCTCCTTCTACATTGTTCATTGTCATAGATTTCTTTATCTCATTATCATGAACTTTTTTCTCATAAACAAAAATATTTTGAGGACAACATATGGTAGCTGCGAATGAGAATCACCTTCCACCTCCTACCTCCTATTCTGAAGGATGCAAAGTCACCTAGGAAGCAAAATGAGAAAGGGCAAGTGTTGATTTTTTGGGGACAATGGTTGAGGAATGGATAGATGCAGGTCATCATGTTTAAAAACAGGGAAAAAAGCTTTTCTTTATAGGTAATAATTGTAAATGTGAAGTTCCTAAATACAAGTGGTATACAAAAGTAAAGAATCTACCAAAAAATATGATCTTCTAAGAATGGCACCTGACCTATGCAAACAGAAACCTCATGGGTGCTCCAAAATTTACTAGGAACAGACTACAAGCTCCCATCTATATAAAAGTACTTTGCACCTTCTCATTACAGACAAAAGATAAGTTCTATGATGGAATACAGTCCCAGCCTGCATCTGGTGGACAGTTTGAAGATAGACATAGAGAGAGAGAATAACCGCAGATGCTTTGAAGATTAATCCAACTTCATTCAGAAGATAAAATTTAACTACAATCTTTTGTTTACTTCTGGTGTAAAATGGAGTTTGTAAATAAGGCAGAACCAGTTTACCACTCATGATCTCCCTTCAAGTTTATAAAACAATACACTTGCGCATTTTGTTTTTGCTAGCCAGAAATGTTCTGTCCAGCACCAACTTAGCCCTGGTTCTTAGTTCATAAAGTCTTAAGTTTTTCCAAAAAAATACTTTCCACCTATTTGAAACTTCCTATTCCTTTCTTTCCAAATTATCACATTAGAGCCAAGGGAGCTACACCCTATATTATACTCCATCCGTTTCAAAAAGGATGACCTAGTTTGACTTGGAACAGAGTTAAGAAAAGAAAGAAAACTTTTTAATCTTGTGGTTCAAAATTAAAGTTATGTCAAATGTACCAAAATGCCCTTTAATCTTGTGGTCTTAAACATGCCACGTGGAAAGTTAAAGTTAAAGTGTTGTCAAAAAAGGAAAGGGGCCATTTTTTTATACTAACAAGAAAACAGGGTCATTCTTTTTTAAACGGAGGGAGTATATCTTATTTTCCTTCATCTGAAAGTTCAGACGCATCACCCTTTAACAGCTGTTTCCCAGAAAGATTTCAGGTGAATTCACATTACTTATATATACACTAATAATTCCAACATGTAAACTATTGGGAACCAATGACCTATAGAAAATCAATGAACTGTTCGCCATAAGAGGTTATTATTGAAGTCTAGCATACTCTCCAAAATCCAAAAATGCACAAAGATTAAGGGCAAGGCTGGCCATAACTCCCTGTTGTTTATCCAGAAATTACTGATCTTCAAGAATCTGTTTACCTCATTTTTCCAAAGAAGAGGCTTCAGTTATAGTGGATCAGAATAAAGTGTTCTAGAAAAAGAGTTGTTACCCTGAGCTTGCAAATCTCATTTATTTACCCTTTTAATTTACCGGCCATATTAGACTATGAGTAACTTGCTGACTGAACTTCAGGTTACTCATAAATATTGTAACCAAAAAGAGTTTTTTACGATAAAGACCCACACAAACCTTGGAACGCAATATGTCAGAGAAACACAGGCGAAAAAGTTGCATTGGACCAGAATGCCACCGGTGTTGCTGCTTCTTATATGTCTCGTATGATTCTGGTAGTTCACAGAGGCACTACAAGAGGAGAACCAAATTTTTGAAAACTTGTTATTGTAAAAAGAAACTAATAAACAATCTAGAAACTTACAAACCTTAACGTCATTCACATAGATAAACTTCCATCCACAGAGGTGAGCACGGACAGCAATATCCATATCCTCAACCGTTGTTCGCTCTAACCAGCCTCCGCATTCTTCAAGGGCCTTGATTCTCCATACACCAGCAGTGCCATTGAAGCCGAAGAAGTTAATGAACCATCCATTGACTTGTTGCTCTACTTCAAAATGAAACGCAAGATTTATGTTCTGCAACCGTGTAAGCAAATTCTCGTCCTTGTTCACAAAAGCCCACCTTGTTTGGACAAGAGCGACATCATCATGTCCCTTCAAGAATGCAACAAGAAAAAAATCAAAGACGTGATTGGAACAAAGATCACGGTGGTCCATGGAAGCCAATTAATGAGGAATACTGCAATTAAGAGGTAGGATGCTCACTATAACAGTACCACCCAAGAGGTAGTTTTACACAACCCTGATTTTCAGCTCAGCATAACGATAACATGAAATCTTGCGCACTCAATAAAGGATAAGACAAATTATTCATCGTTATCCAGAAAGAAATAATTCGATGATACCAAACAAGCCTGCTAATACCCTGCCAATTTTATATTTACAGGGACGAAAGATTCTAGCTAGCATGAAAATACATCATGCACATAGATGAAGGAAATAACATTTAAGCACCAATTGTTCTTAGTAAACAGAAAAGAGAAAAGGAAATGATCAGAAAACCCCTCAAATAGGTAGATCCTAAAAGGAAACTCAATAACAGATACTTAAATAACCCTCAAGAGAACTTCTGTACAAAAACAGACTAGTAATTTTTGCAAATAAAGATTGGAACAAACTCCTTTCCTGCCTATTGTTGAAGCTTTTACATAACTCCCTCTCCAAAATTTCCGGAAAAAATCTATTGTTCCCCCTGTTTAGTGGCATACCCCTTTTTATTAAGACTCCAATTGTAACACCAACAAATAGAGACAAGCATATTATATTAAGATTTCAATTCAGAAAACATTCTAGTGCCTACATGAGCCACCCAGATACATCTCGGAAAAGCAATCACCTTGAAATAGGGAACAGTGTTCTTCAGAAAATCTGGTGTTGGTTGGAAATCTGCATCAAAGATTGCTACAAATTCATAATTTTTTACATAGTCACAACTCATTGCAGATTTGAGATTTCCTGCCTTATAGCCTGTGCGTATAAGACGGTGACGATATATGATGTGCACACCCTTCTGTTGCCACTTTTGTACTTCAGCCTTTATAAGTCCTTGAACACCCAAATCATCAGAGTCATCTAAAATTTGTACAAGCATTCTGTCCTTAGGCCAATCCTGGACACATACTGCTGCAATCGATTGTTGGTATACCTGAGTAATACCACAATGAAGGAATTTATACTTGGTCAAGGAGTAACTTAACAGAAACACCAACTTGCCATTCAGGTAATCAGGTGGATTGTCATAAATACACACCTAAATTAGGATCACCAATGAAAGCATTACAAAAGTTTGACAGATAATAGGTACATAGTTTCTGTAAGGTACACAACAAAGTGACAATTGTGAGAGCTGACCCAAGTTTATTCATAGAAATTGTTTGCCCGTGAAGATACGCTCTTAAATCTACATTCAAGTTAAGATAGAAAATACTTGGTTCAATCAACTGCTCACCCTGCATTTAAGCCAACTAGATGCTGTGTAAAAAGTCTCAGGCTTGGTAAGATCATCATCTCAAAATTAATCCTAAGTTTCATATTATCATGATTATTACTAATAGTCACCAAGTAACATTTCTACAAAAATAGGAATTCAAATGCATGACAAATTTTACATGTGAAACATCACTAGAAACTGCAAACTTAGTAAAGATTGCACCTCATTATTGGAAACATCACTAAAATCTGCAAACTTAGTAAAGACTGCATTCTCATCAATCCTATTTCTACAAGCAAGTGAAACTACAGCGAAACTTGGCTTTGAGAGGGAAAGTTCTACAGAAATGAATAAACTAAGGAAGCAAATTCACTGAGCATGCCATGTTTAGAACTTCTAATTACAGATTTTTGGCAGGGAGAACTGGAAAACATACATCGTCTTACCTCCCTCTCATTGCACATTGGTATCTGTAGCAACACCATGGGATAATCCTCTGAATTTAGATTTTCTACATCAGAAGAGTAGTCAATCTCAGCTAAAGGTTTCAGGCCTCGGAACTTGATCCAAAAGCAACCAAGTACAAGAACCACTCGATCTACTGACTGTATTAGGAACAATAAAATACACATATTGATCAAGCTCTGCAACGGTGGCGCCAAATAGTTGGCCCTAATGTCTAGCCAGTTGGCATAGACGTGCTCCACTAAGTCCACCACCTCCGCCGACGCGGATTCCACAGTAGGAGGACTGAAATGCCATCCTCTGAAGTAAGCAACAAGCTCAAACACTAACAATATCACTGAAACAGTTAAAAACACTTTAATTACGCGATAGAGTCTAGAATCCGAGCGAGGAGGCGCCGAATTGGATGTAACTATTCGTCGATTGGCGGTGCGAACAATGGAAATGAAGCCATTTGTGAGGAATGCGATTGAATTAGCAATTTGCTGAAACTTGAGAAGGCAAATCCAAGAGAGTTGGCGAGCACTGCGAGTACGTTCCTTCTCGGCAACGGTTGGGCTGGAGATCTCAACAGTTAGAAAGCTAGAGTTTTCGGAAGAAGAAGGGAAGAGGTCCTCACTGCCATTGGCTGACCGCTGCTTGTTCCACCATTCCTGAAACTCTTGATTAGGCGGCCGAGACATATATATTTAGGTAAAGGCAGTGCGAGTGAAGCAATCGTCGCCGTCGATACTGATACTTGTCAGATCTCGAATGTGTACCGGCGATGGAACATAGAGAGTGAAGTGAGAGTGCCTACTGCGATCCGGATTATGACGAAGTTAAGCCGGAAGGTAATGAAGCTAAATTTAGTTCAAGTCCAGAAGCTCATCTAAGTTCCTCCCTTCGTTCGACAAAAAAATAAAAATTGAAGCAGACCATGTGCAGCTTTACTCGAGAATCTCACGCGCATCTAACATAGTATCTTGCACGCTCCCCATGTTTTTATTAATTTTACCAATAAAAGGGTCAAAATGCCTTTAAACTATGTCAGGACGGATAAAATGCATCAGTTAAGAGTTTGACTATGTGCATGGCGACAATAAATTAGGGGTTAGAAATATGTAGTGGGTTGGATCACCATTCTTAGGATTTTGCCAAAAAATTTTGAGTTGGTGATACATAATTCATGTTTTTTAAAGGAGGATCATTTGATTAACTTTCGTAGCGATGGTTAAAATCTAGATAAATTAATTGTTTTTGAGAAAAGATGATAAAAGGTCTTTGTACAGATTGCAAAATTATTTCGGATGAGAATCTTACTATTCATTACAAACTTTTGATGATGTACTGAGAAGCGAGGTTGGAGGAAAAAAATGAATGGTTGGACAAAACCTAAATGAGGTAGTTTGACACGTCCCTACTCATGAAATTGGGAAGAATTTGACGGCTATGGGGGCTTGGTGGAGTAATGGATATGCAGAAAGTATGTGGAATAGGATAGCTAGTTGCATTAGAGAAGCAGCTCGAGAGGTGTTGGGGCTATTGAAGGGTAATTTTAGTGGACGGTGGGGGAGACTAGTGTAATGAAGTAGTTCAAGTCAAAGTGAAAGCAAAGAAGGTTGCGTATGTAAAGTAGGCACACATGTACGATCGAGGATGAGAAAAGAGCAAACAGAGAAATTTATTAGGCATTAAGGATGGAATCTAAATTAGTAGTTACAACAATTAAGATAGTAGCTTTTGAAGATTGTATATTGAACTAAGGACAAGGACAAAGATAAAAAGTTGTACAGACTCGTGAAGGCGAGAAAGAGAAAGTCTCGAGACTTGAATTAAGTGAGGTACTTCAAAAATGAAAAAAGTAAAGTGTTGGTGGAGGAGACCCACATTAAGCAACGATGACAAGTGTATATTCATAAACTATTGAGTGAAGAGGGGGGCATAGAGATTGTGATGGGCGAGTTGGAACACTTAGAGAGACATCGAGATTTTGGGTATTGTAGGTGTATTGAGGTTGAGGACGTGAAGTGTGCTACTAAAAAGATGAGTAAGTGAAAAGTGTTAGGACGATTCTAGTGGAGTTTTGGAAGAACACGGATAGAGAAGGTTTGGAGTGGTTGACAAACTTGTTCAATGTCATTTTTAGGATCGATAGGATGCCCGAGGAATAGAGGTAGAGTACAATGATTTTTTTTGTGTAAGATTAAGGGAGATATAAAAAAAATTGCGACAATTACAAGGTATTAAGTTGTTAAGCCGTTCTATGAAAGTTTGGAAGAGAGTGATGAGGATGAGGATAAGGATGTGTGTCTATTGTTAAGAAGTAATTTGTATTAATGCCAATGAGGTCAACCACAGAGGCAGGATCGTCTTAGTCACTAGACCACTAAGGTCATCGCTTCGGACCCCGTATTTTTTTTTGGGGGGGGGAGGGGGGAGGGGATTCCTTTTTTTTTTTTAAATACTTGTATATATACTAGAAAAAATATATTTACTTTTAATTTTTTAACAAAAAAAGTGCAAGAACTGAAAAAAAACGTCCAAGAACTTTTTTTTAAAAAAAAGAAGGTAAAGTGACGTTAGTTTTTAATTAGGTCTAGCGAATGAAATAATTTTTGAAAATAATTTCCTTGAGTGTGAAATTATGTTTCTTTATTTATCTCACAAGACTTCAACCATATCTTACTATATACCTTAATACTCATCTTTTTTGTTCTCAATTTTATTATTTTTATTCTCAATATTGAACTCTCTCCTACAAAATCTTTTGATTAACTGTTGCTTACAAGCTACAAAAGAACAAAAATTACTTTTGATGTCTTCTTCAGATTTTAAGAAGTGTAATAAGCAGTCATTATATTGAAGGAATTAAAAAACACACCACTATTTCGATATTGTTATGTCAACTTATCAAATTTGTGAGTCAGGTTTATTATTCTAAACGTTATTTTATAGTTTTTCTTAAAAAACTGTTATTGTTGATATTCTTAGTTCATAAGCATATATATCTTGCTTTAGTTATTAATATTATTCATTTAATTTAAACATGTCAACTGAAAAATATAATTTTAGTTTTACAAAAAAAGAGTAAACTTGAAGAAATCCTAAAAAAGAGCCCTTGATAGATTTTTAACAAATAATAAAAAAATTTAATCAAAAAATTTTGGATGATGTCTTCAAATGAACTAGTCATTAGTTGAATTGACTTAGATGATAATAACATTCAAGAAGAAAATCTAGAAGAAGTTGGTGAAATGTGACATAGTCCCAATAATCAAGAACTCCCAAGTAATTCAAATAGTTATATCCCTAAAAATATATATGACACAAGTCAATGGAATTATACAGATATAAAATTGAAAGATCTATTAATAGAAAAGGGACCAATTAGAATACTAGATATAAATTTTTCAAAGCATAAGCACTTAAGACATTTTTCTACAATACACTATAAACAAAAATTGGCAAATGGAGAAAAACATGAAAAGAAAATGGTTCTAAAGATTTGGATAAAGTTTTTGATTTTTGTTGTTTATTATTTAGTATAACTTCTGTTGTGTGTAACTGTGACGATCCAAACCGTTGTTAATGAGGAAAAGTGAAATTTCAAGAAATAATAGGCGATTGTTCCACCAGGCTGCTAAGCCGGCACTAAGACGGGGTAAGTTGGCGCCAGAGCGGAATACGCGAGACACAATGTAAATAACGCAAAATTCTATTTCCTTCTTTTTTTTGAAAATACCTAATTTAGACGTAAATCACCCTAGAAACTTCCAAAAAGTTGTTTGGGTAAGATGGAGAAAGAGAAGTCTAGCGTAAGAAAGTTGATGAAGCGCAGATTTTTGGTCAAAGATCATTATCACGAGTTCCGAAAACAAGAAATTAAAAAACCAAAACTCTGTGTTGCTGCCTGGCGCCCAGATAGGCTAGGTTTTATTTATTGAGTAGTTATAAATTTGTGCTAACTACGTAGTATAATGAACATCAACGATAAGATTTATGTGTAGGCTTTCGTACACCAATAAAATGATAATAAATCATAGAATGAAACCTTAGATGATGAACTAGGGTTAAGTATAGTCGGGTTATTGATTAAGTGATATAAGTCGGTGTATACATATTATTAGGATTGTTGTGATTTCATGTGGTGTGATATATGTTCCCTCTTGCTTTGTTATAATGTATATATGTATGCAATTGTTGTGTGATGGATCACACTAACCGTATATGAGAAAAATTGAATAAGGTATGTCATGAATCATGACTTGATTGTATGATATGAGGATATACTTATAATTGTGATTATGGCTTATTGAATTGATCAGGTGTCGTATTACGATATACTAACTTGGATCGATTTTCATATTTTGATATAAATATGGGATCAATTGTCACATTCCGACATAAATATTGGATCAGATACCACATTCTGGTATGCTAACAGTTTGGATTTAGGTTCCATGAGAGGACCAATGACTTGAAATAATTGTGTATCTTCAGATTTATGAAATTGACGTGGTTCGTAATGATAAATGATATTGTAATTCCCCAGAGTTTTCATACGGTTATAAGGACTTATGTTTGATCGTTCTTTTATGTTGAATGAACTTGTTGTGTATCTAATTGTTGAATGAAGCGGGAAGACCAAAGGTTCAAGGGTCGTAATAATTGAGAGCAAGGGTTGTCCGTGTGTTTTAAGGGAGAAAAGTGAGGCAGTGTACGTGATGTAATTACTTAGGTAGATTTCGCCCTAGAGGAAAAAATTTGTGGCTAGTACTTATAATGTGTCATATGTCAAGGGTAGGGTAACATAGAAGAGAAAGTAAGGATATGTTGGGGTGATTAGTCGAAATGCTTGTAGTTGTATTTATGGACTCTCTGATGCGTCAAAATGGTCAGGCTATGACTAAGAACCTAGAAAGAAGGTTGACGGAGAAGGTAGTTTGTAGTAAGAGTACTAGTATAATTTTGAGATATTCAAGAAGATGGGAAATATGGAGAAGCGAGAGGTTATTGTATACTCTTGTTAGTTGATTTTCTTATGTTATGTGGTGGGCGTCGGATTGAACGATAATGCCTACAAGTACGTGTAGTTTGACATAGTCTGAATGCAGTTTGTTGATGTTTTATTAGGCGAAGACAAAGAAATTATGCTGAAGCTTCTATTTTTTCTTCCGCATGGTAAGAGTTGTGCTTTTATTTGATTGTTAAATCTGTACTCTTAGTAGCTCTTGTACTTGTTTAGACTAGATCTTTGGGGGTGTTAATTACTTTACAAGTCTTAACCTGAATTTGTTAAGAAGGTTTTCATTTATGAGAACTCTATGATTTTATTCATCTCAGTTTTTATTGATTTTCTACATTTTTTAATTATTGAGATATGACGGTTCTCCTAATTAGACGTTAGAGTGGTGCTCGTACGGTCCAATGGATTGGATCGTGATAATAACAATAAACTAGCTAGTGAAGGTAGTAATGATTGAAAAAATCTTAGGCTAAGCTTAAAGTTCATTATGTAACGAACGAGCATATTATTAATATGAGTTCATAGATTGATTTATAAATGAGATTGCATAAAAACATAACTATTGATAAAGATGTGCAGGAACAAATTAATAGAGATAGAGTACACTGAAAAAATGAATTGTCAAGAATTATTGTTGTGATCAAAACTCTTGAGAAAAATAATTTGACATTCAGGGGAACAAAGAAAAGATCTATCAAGAAAGTAATGGTAATTTTTTAAGTCTAATTGAAATAATTGTTGAATTTGATTCAGTTATGCAAGAACATATTCAGCTAATTAAGCACAACGAAATTCATAATGATTAACTTGGATATAATATACAAAATAAATTGATAAACTTACTGGCAAGTGAGTCAAGAATAATACTACTAAAGATATTAAAGAAAGCAAATATTTCTAAATCATATTTGGTTGCAATCGGATGCAAGCCATCAAGAACAAATGACTTTTATATTATAAAGTCTGGATATTTCAACTACTTCAATAAAAAACAATGAATATTTATTAGATTTTTTAAAAGTGGATGATACAAGTGGAATAGGTCTTTCTAAAGTTATATTGATGAGATAAAAAAAATATTGGAGTTGATATTGATAGTTTAGGAGGATAGGGATACGATGATGAATCAAATATGAGGGGAAAACATTAAGGAGTACAAAAAATATGTCTCTATGTAAATCGTAGAGCATTTTATACACCTTGTGATTGTCATAATTTGAAATGGTACTTTGTGATATGATATCTTGTACGAAAGTTGCATTATTTTCTGGAGTGATACAATATATATATACGTTATTTACTTCTTCTACCAAGCGGTGGACAATTTTAGAAGATTTTGTACCCAATCTAACTCTTATATCATTGTCACAAACTCATTGAGAAAGTTGTGTTGAAAATATTAAAGCATAAAGATTTCAAACTCCAGAAATAAGAAATGCTTTATTGAAACTAGAAGAAGTTAGTGAGGATCCAAAAACTAAAAGTGAAGCTACTTATTTTAGTAACATATGAGCTTGAAAATTTTAATTTTTTTTTATTGGATATGACTAATTGGTATGACATATTATTTGCGGTTAATTCAATTTGTAAAAGTTGACAATCTAAGAATATGCATATTGATATTGTCATATACTAGTTAGAGGCCTAATTTCTTTTTTCATAAAATATCGAGAAGAAGGATTTGTGAGGGCTATGATTTCTACTAAGAAAATTGCATATGAGATAAATATAGAACTTGAATTTCTTAAGAAACCCATAACATTTAGAAAGAAATGATTTGATGAAAATATTGATAATGAAATTACAAAGTCTCTTGAAGAATCTTTCAGAGTTAATTACTTTATATCTCTTGAAGAATCTTTCAAAGTTAATTACTTTATATATATATATATATAAATTATTTTTTCACTTGAAAATAGATTTGAACAATTTGAAGCATATGAAAATATTTTTGGGTTCTTATTTAATGGTAAAAAAATTGAGATCACTCATATACCGTGGTTTCGCGGTATTATTAATACTTTTTCTTTAAGTTTAGTGTGTCCAAAAGCATTTTTGTGCTAATTTTTATATAAGTTTCTCCTTATTTGAAGGAAATCTGTCCAAAGATGAATGCGGAGGTTTTTTGAGTGAAGAAATGCAGAATAGACCACTTACGGAGCTTGTGACGGTCCGTCATGCTTGTGACGGTCCGTAGGTGGCAGTGTAGTGCAGCTGCTGAAGGAAGATGGGGAAGTTTGACCAAGTGTGGGGTTACGGAAAGCGTGATGGACCGTCATAGCCATGACGGTCCATCCTACAGGTTCGTCATGAAGATCAGAGAAGTAGTCCCAGTACCCATATTCCAACAGTTCAAGTGTTTTGGAACGGAGACCCTCGACGGACCATTGTGCCTCTAACTATCCTTCATACCTGCCGTCGAGGGTAATGAAGAGAGCAGCAGAAGAAATTGCACAGAGTATGGGACGACAGAATCCATGATGGCCCGTCGTGACCACGACGATCCGTCGCGAGGTCCGTTGACCCAGCCACGTTTTGACTGATTTCCAGCAAATAGAGTCCTTGTTTAATTAGGTTTTTATTTTCTATAAATAGTTCGAAACCTTATTTTTGAGGTTAGACCGTGGATTATTTGGTTAGGACCTTGATTATTTTTAGACTCTTTGTTAGTCTCTTTGTCCTACAATTAATTTCAGTAATTGATTGTTGGTGATTTTTGTTGATTAATCAAGCGAACTTTCGGATTTTACTTTCTCATTGAAGTAAGTACATGAATTCTTATACCATATATTTGAATATTGGGATTATGACTATGGGTAACTAAACTCCATAACTAGGGTTGTGGGAACCATAGGCAAATAATGAGGTAAAACCTAACTAAAATAACAATTCTAGAATAGTGTCTTGCATGTATTGATAATTCTTTCCCCTTAGATGTCTTTTTAATAGATGGCCAACGTTAGAACTCGCCTTAATGCTACTTGCCGGACCAAGGAGGTAGATAATAGGAAAAAAATTATCACATAGATTTAGTGTATACTATCTAATAAGCTAGTATTGATTGGTACAAGGTAATAACTTAGTCAAATATCGAATACGATGCTTAATATGAGGTAAAGATAAGGGTTATGATAGCAACATACGTAGCCGGACCAAGGTGCGGAGTGAAACTTTCTAGATGCCGGACCAAGGATTTAGAAATACATAACTTATCACTTTGCATGCAAGATACTAGGAAAGAATTGTTATAGTTAGAATTATCAAGTTATGAACCTGTGGGGAACACGTAAACTCTAGTTACTTTGATTAATTAATTAACTCCAACATTCGAAGCTGTTAGTTGTCTCCTTTAATTTCGCTAGTTATTTTCATTTGTTTAGGAATAGAAACCCCCCCTTTTATCATTTTTGCTTTCCAAGGAAGTAATTGACTGAACAATAGTAATAATAGATTGAAGTTAAGCCTAAACTATTTTCCTCGTGGGAACGATCCCAACTCACTAGTTGGGTTATTTACTTGACACGACCGCTTTACTTCTTATTTGAGAAGTAAGTTTGAGCGTATCAATCACTATATGATGAGAATTTAAAAAACATTGTCTTATCCTTGAATTTGTTTAGCACATAATAGTTAATCGGATATTGATAATTTAGATTTATTTTTTTGAATTGAAAGTGTTAAGGGAAATAATACAAGTAGTGCTGAAAACTTAAGAACAAAAGAATGATAGAAAGATGAGAGAAGAAGCATATAAGACAATAGAGGAACAATATAAGCTATCTTTCTTTCTTTCAAGTGTATTCAACATTATTCTCAACATCACTATTCATAGGATTATATTGAGGTTTACCAAAGGGTGTCATAAACATTACATTAAACCTTGAGAATTACTATCCATTAAGTATGAATAATCCTAATAGTTACGGTCATCCATTTGACCACATTATCAACAACATTACTGCCAATAAGACATGAAATTAACCCTAGGAGTTATAGTCATCCATTTGACCACATTATCAACAACATTAATGCTCATAAAGAAGCGAATTAACCGAGGATTTATGGTCATCCAATTAACCACCAAATGACTTCCAAAACTCTCCCTTAGCTGACCATTGATAGATAATATGCCTCGTTAAATTTTAGTGAAGGACAAAAGAGTACGTATAGCTTGTAATACATTTTATTTGATGCTGTACAAATTTGGAAGAAGAGTTGAGAGGAAATTTTATTCAAAACTGATTTTTCATAATAATACAAAGGTACAATTCTCTCTCTCTCTCTCTCTCTATATATATATATACCCTAAAAACAGAAATTAGTTACCATACATTAATCAATGTAACTAACTAAAATACAAAATAACTAACTAAATGAAAATAATAACTAACTAATTTCCAATACTCCCCTTCAAGCTGGATGTATTGAAGATATTCAATAATCCAAGCTTGGATAAAAGAAAATCATGTTGAGTTCTTCCAAGAGCTTTTGTCAAGACATCTGCGTCTTGCTCTTTGGAATTTATGTAATATGTTCGTATTAGTCCTTGTAATATCTTCTCACGAATAAAGTGACAGTCTATTTCGATGTGCTTTGTCCTTTCATGAAACACAGGATTAGCAGCAATCTGAAGAGCTGCTTTGTTATCAAAATGTATTATGGTTGAAGATTCCAAGTTTACACATTACTTTTTAAACAAACTAGTTACCCAAACCACCTCTGCAGTCAAGGTTGCTAGACTCCTATATTCTGCCTCAGAAGAACTTCGAGATACTGTATTCTTTTTTTTAGATTTCCAAGAGATGAGGGAGTCATCAAATTTCAACAAATAATCTGTCACAGACCTTCTAGAACTGAGACAAGCTGCCCAATCAACATCACAAAATCCAGTTAGCTTTGTATCTTTGAGTGAACTCATAAGTAACCCCAAACTTGGACTCCTTTTAATGTACTCAATCACTCTCAAAGCAGCATCCCAATGTGAATGTTTAGGTTGTTTCATATATTGAATCAGATTCTGGACTGCAAATGCAATATCTAGTCTAGTATTAGTCAAGTAAAGCAATTTACCAATCATTCTTTGGTATCTACTTATATCAAGAAAAAGAGGATCAACATTGCTTGTGTTATATGCAACTGAAGTGAGCTTTATATTACATTCCACAGGAGTAAAAACAGGTTGTGCTCCTGCAAGACCAGCCTCGGAAATTAGTTCCAATGTACACTTCCTCTGATTCATTACTATACCACTTTCTGATCTGCAGAATTCAATTCCTAAGAAATATTTCAATTCTCCTAGATCCTCTATCTTGAATCGACTATGCAACACTTGTTTAGTAGCCTGAACTAACACAGGATCACTACCTGTGATCAACAAATCATCAACATAAACCAAAACTATTACCATCCCTGTATCACTCTTCTTAGTAAACAATGAGTAATCCAAAAGACTCTGTGTATCCGGATTTACATAAGGCCTCAGTAAGCTTAGCATTTCATTGTCTTGAGGCTTGCTTAAGACCATATAATGACTTAACTAGCTTGCACACACAATTTTGTTATGCACCCTTAAATTATTTAGGCAATTCCATATAGACTTGTTCAAACAAATCACCTTGTAAAAAAGCATTAAACACATCCATTTGGAATATTGGCCAGACCTCTATGGCTGCCAAAGCAATAATGGCTCTTACAGTAACCATCTTCACAACAGGAGCAAAAGTCTCCTGATAATCAATCCCTTCTGTTTGATTATACCCTTTAGCAACTAACCTTGCTTTATATCTATCAACCATCCCATCTGCTTTGTATTTGATTTTGAATACCCATTTACAATCAATAACATATTTTCTTTCAGGTAATTTCATGATCTGCCATGTACCATTATCTTCTAGTGCTTTAATCTCTTGTTCCATTGCTTCCACCCACCTAGGATCCTTCACTGCTTCCTCATAAGTGCTAGGTTCCACTTCTTCAGAAAAATGACTAAGAAAAGATTGATATCCAGTAACAAATGATCATATGTTATATATTTAGACATGGAATAAGGATGATCAGAAACATTTGTAACATAATCTTTTAACCAAACTGGATGGTTACTTGACCTCTCTGAATGTCTTGTTGCTATGGGTGCTACCACTGGAACATTAGGTACCAAATTATCTTCTAACTCAACTTCTTCAGAATTGTTAGGATTATTAGTATCAGTAAACTCCAAGGTATCATCATTCACTGCTAGTTCCTGGACTGTTATAACATCCTCCACAGCTTGAGAATCTGTAGTAATATATTGATGATTGAATAATGACATCTTTGTCCATTTTCTTGTTGCAAACGCAAAACACTTCCTCTTTAGAAATAACATCCCTACTTACCAACATTTTCTGGTGGTTTAAACTGTAAACAACATAACCTTTCTTAGCAGAAGAATATCCCATGAACACACATGCATCAACTCTAGTTGAAAATTTGTCATCCTTGACAAGTTTAGTTGCATAACAAAGACAACCAATTGTTCTTAAGTGACTTAGATCAGGCTGCATTCCATGAAATATTTCAAAAGGTGACTGTCCATTTAAAACACTAGTTGGCATTCTATTAATTAGATATACTGCTGCCATTGCACATTCTCCCCAGAATTTTATTGGTAAAGAGCCTTGAAATCTTAGAGCTCTTGCTACTTCAAGAATGTGTCTATGTTTTCTCTCCACTACCCCATTTTGTTGTGGAGTGTGAGGACAACTACTCTCACGAATGACTCCCAATTTTTCAAACAATGCTTTACACTCATTATTGAAAAATTCAGTCTCATTATCTGACCTGATCATCTTAACAGTTTTATTAAATTGAGTCTGAACCATGACAAAGAAGCACTGTAATATCTAGAAAACATCACTTTTGAATTTCATCAGAAATAACCAAGTCATCCTATAATAGTCATCAACAATTAATAAGAAATATCTATAACCAACGTGTGTAGGACTCTTATATGGTCCCCATACATCCAAATGAAGTAAGTCAAAAATGACAAAGGTCTTTGACATGCTTAATGGAAAAGGATGCCTAGTTTGTTTTGCAAGAGGACAAACTGGACAATTATTACACTCATTTATATCTTCACCTCTTTTAATCAAAGACAAGCTTTTCAACACCTTCATGGAGGGATGTCCTAGCCTACTATGCCACTTGAAGCCTTCTGAATTAAAAACCATATTGCTTATCAATGTATTTTGTTCATCATGTGCAACTCTTTCTGGGAATTGACTGGGTAGGTAGTATAAACCATTCCTCTCCCTACCAATCCCCTCCACCTTTCCATTTGAGAGGTCCTGAAAAACACAAAACTCAGGGAAAAAATTCACAGAACAATTCAACTTTCTAGTTAGCTGTGAGACTGATAACAAATCAAAATTAAAATCAGGAACAACTAACACATTCGTCAATGTTTCACCAATTGACACTTTACAGCTACCAATTCGAGTTACTGAAGTTGCTTGTCCATTAGGTAGATGAACCTGTTTATCTAGATCTTTTACAGAAACAGAGTAATCTAACTTGGTTTCGTTAGAAGTCATATGACGAGTTGCTCCAAAATCAATTATCCACTCTCCATTATCTTTTCTTTTAGATTTGGTGTTACATACAGATAAAAGTTTATAAGTACCTGCAATATTTGCCATATAGTCTTGTGAATCTTCTCTGTTTATCATCTGCAAGATCTTGTTATATTTATTTGGAGTAAAAGTAGTTTGTGTTGTTAACTGATTCTCATGTCCATTCTACCCCACCTTTGCAGCTTGTTCTAAACTTCCCGAATTATTATTCAATCCTTGCACAGACTCAAATCCATCTCTGCCCTGATTATCAACATATGCATGATTTGCTTTCTATGCATTTTCACATCTTGACCAGGCCCAAATTTCTTCTTTAACTTCCAATTTGGTGGATATCCAATCAATCTAAAACATATATCTTTTGTATGACCATGCAACTTACAGTAATCACATACCAAATGTCAATTCTTCTTTTGTTTAAAATTGCTACTATTTCTTGTATTTCCATAACTTCCTCGTCCAACATACATTGCCATAGGATCATAAGTACCACTAACATTTTTTCCTTTATTATATTGCATCACAGAATCATCATTTTTTAGAATATAATGCCATCGACTCATGAATATCTCCACCAACTCTATTTACAGCAGTTATACGCTGACTTTCATCAGAAGTTATCATAGCATATGCTTTGTTTACCTTCGAAAGAGGATTTATCATCAAGATTTGGACTTCTTGCATGAGTGTATATTTCATTTAATCCCATAAAAAAGCAAAAAGTTGCAGAAACTGTAAATAATCTATATACATCCTTGATTTATCACAATCACAAGTAGGAGGAGGTACTAACGCATCAAATTCGTCCCATAACAGTCTCAATTTTGTGAAATAAGCTGATATTGTAAGATTACCTTGATGAAGAGTACATATTTCTTGATGAAGTTGATAACTTTTAGAACCATCAACCTTGTTGAACCTTTCATTCAGATCTTCCCAAACCGTGGCTGCATCTGATGCATTCACAATCCTACTCAACAATTCCTTAGAAACTGTGTTCATAATACAAGCCAACACAAAAGCATTACACTTCTCCCATTGTTCCCCTAATTCTGGCTTGTAATCTGATTTTCGACAAGATCCAAGTACAAAGCCTAATTTTCTATTTGCACGCAAATTGATCATCAACGACCTGCTCCATAACGAGTAGTTTTCAGGTCCTGTGAGTTGAACTGAAGTTAATACACTACCCGAAGTATCCGAAGGGTGTAAGTACAGAGGATGATTGCTATTCTTCCCAATTCCTTCAAGAGTATCTTCCGAAACACTTGCACTCGAACTTATGATGACTTTTGATACCATGGCTTTGAAACTCAACAATGGCGGAAAAAAAATTGTGAATCTGATATTGTAGACTCACGGCTTTGATACCATGTACAAATTTGGAAGAAGAGTTAAGAGGAATTTTTTATTCAAAACTGATTTTTCATACTAATACAAAGGGTACAATTCTCTCTCTCTCTCTCTCTCTCTCTCTCTCTCTATATATATATATATATATATATATATATATATATATATAAATGTAACTAACTAAAATACAAAATATCTAACTAAATGAAAATAATAGCTAACTAATTTCCAATAGATGCCTCGTTAAAAACATTGTCAGGAAAATCATTGGAATAAAATCTAAGCCAAGAAAAAAAGAGTGCAGCGCCAGTTTACTCTCCCTACTGCAAACATAGTTTAATTTCTTGGAGACAACGCATTCCAGTCTTGGATACCAACTTTTCAAATTGAGGTTGGAAACGTTTTAGTGAACAGATCCACCAACTTATCAACTGAGCGAATTTGTTGAACATTTTTTCTCAAGATCACGAGTGAAATAGAATTTTTGTGAATTGTGTTTTGTTCTGTCTCTTAAGTGTATCCTCCCTTGAGCTGATCTATACATGCAACATTGTCTTCGTACAATGTAGTTGAAATATCTTTATTCATAGGAAAACCACACATTTCTTGAATATGTTAAGTCATTGATCTCAACGAAACACACTTCCGACTTGCTTCATGGATGACTATTATTTCTTCATGATTTAAAGAATTAGCAATTAATGTTTTCTTCATTGAACGACAAGATATAGGTGTGCCTCTGTATATAAATAAACATCTTGTTTGAGATCGAGCTTTATGTGAATCAGATAAATATCCAACATCTGCATTACTAGGAGTGACAAACAAGTGAGTCGAGTCGATAAAAAATGAGTTAAATAAAAATAGGTAAGTTACTCAACTCGAGTCACATTTTAAATGGGTAAAATTAAGTACCAATAAATAATATGAGTAACAATATTTACCCATTATACTAGAAATCTTGTTAAAAATTTTAAAAACAAAAAAAAATATCACTTCACTCCACCCCCTACCCTACCAAAAAAAAAATCACTTCACTCCACCCCCTACCCTACCAACCCCCCCCTCCCCAATAAAAAATGTAAAAAAAAAAAAATTCACCCAACCCCTACATGCCACCACACCCCATCCCAAAAAGAAATTAACAAAATTTCAAATATTTTTTTAAAAAAATTTACCATCCACCCCTCTAACAACCCCCTCACATTCCTTACCCCTACCCCCCCCCCCCCCGGTTCCACATCCCCATCCAAAAAAATTAATTTTTTTCGTAAATTTTTCTTAATAAAATATTACACCCCACCTCCCTACTCCCCCCCATATCCCCTACCCCAACCATCCCCCTTCCCCATCAACACCCCATCCCAAAAAAAATTAACAATTTTTTTTGATTTTTTCATTAATACTTTTATTTTATTTTTGAAAAAAAATACCCCCCCCCCAACTCCTTTCCCCCTTACCTCCGCACCCCCATTCAATTTTTTTTTTGAAAAGATAACTTAAAATTTATTTAAAAAATATTATCAACTCATCCCCTACCAGCCCCCTCCCCCCCACTACCACCCCTATCCTAAATTAAATATACAAAAATTTCATTTTTTTTAAAAATAAAGACTTTCTTATTGCCCAACTCTTTATCACTATTTTATGTTTGTTTTTACCAATTTTATCTATTTAACTACCCACTTTTAAATGGATAATATGGATTTTACTCATTTTTAAACCCTTTTTAAATGAGTTGGATACCCAATTCATTTTAAATGGGTAATATGAATGGATACCCATAGTATTTACCCATTTTGTCACCCTATGCATACCAAGTCATTTCTGACTTGGATTTATTAGAATAGAATTATCTCATATCAATGGTTCCCTAACGATATATAAATTTATGTTTGACTCCATTCCAATGTCTAGTTGGGGACGAGCTAAATCAGGCCATGAGACATAGTGCAAAACAAATATCTTGTCAAGTATTATTGGCAAGATATATTAGCGCCCCAATAACACTTAGATATGAAGTTTCAACACCAAGAACTTCTTCATCATTTTCTTGAGGTCGAAATAGATTTTTATGTATGTCAAGCGATCTCACAATCATCGAGGTACTCAATGGATGTGATTTATCCATGTAAAGTCTCTTTAAAACCTTTTCTGTATATGTTGATTGATGGACAAATATTTCAGTTTTCAAATGCTCAAGATGTAGACCAAGATAAAATTTTATCTTACTAAGATCTTTCATTCAAATTCGTTCGTTAAATAGTCAACGTCTTTTGAAAGCTACTTAGGAGTGTTAATGATATTTAAATCCTCAACATACACAATTATTATAACAAAATTAGATCCAGACCTTTTTACAAAAATACAAGGACAAATAGGATCATTTTGTTCACCTACTTTAGCAAAAATGGGCTAAGACGATTGTACCACATCCATCCTGATTGTTTTGATCCATATATGGATTTCTGAAGCCTTATCGAACAATTTTCGTGCAATTTTTTTTATGTTTTAGGCATATTAAATGCTTCAGGAACTTTCATGAAAATATCTTAGTACAATGAGCCATATAAATAGGTTGTGACAATATTCATTAGATGCATTTCAAGACTTTCATGAAATGACAGATTTGTTAGATACATAAAGGTAATTGCATCCACCACAGGAGAATATGTCTCCACATAATCAATATAAGGCCTTTGCGAAAAACTTTGTGCCACAAGTCGTACTTTATATCTTACGACTTCACCTTTTTACTTTTGTTTTCACATAAAAATCCATTTGTACCCCACTGGCTTGACACCTTAAGGTGTTCGGCTATTGGTCCAATAACTTCACATTTTTTAGGTGAAGTAATTTCCGCTTGAATTGCATCCTTCCATTTTAACCAATCATTTCTCTATCTGAATTCATTGATAATTTTTGGTTCAAAATCATCACCTTGTTGCATTATTTTAACAACAACATTATATGAAAAAATATCGTTCACCACAATATTATTTCGATTCTACCTTTTTCTCGTCGATACATAACTTATTGAGATTTCTTCATTCTCATTATTTTCAGCTACTTGGACTTTCTCTATGGTCTTATCATTTGTTATGTCTCTGAGCTCTTCGTGAGAAATTTCCTCCATGATATGATCTTCATGATCATTTGTTCCATTTTTTCGAGGATTTTTATCCTTTGAATCAATTGTCCTACCACGTTTTAAACGTGGTTCAAACTCATTTATATTTAACAATTTGTCCTACCGGGACATCAACTCAAACTAGAGAATTTGCAGCTGGAATATAAGATTTAGTAACCCTTTGAAGGTTAGTAAATGCAACTGGCAGTTAATTTGCAACATTTTGCAAATAAATAATCTTTTTGACCTCTTGCTCATATTAATTTGTTCGAGGATCTAAATGAGATAGGGATAATGAATTTCAATCTATCTGATTTTCTAACTGCTTATGTTCTCTCTCTAATGTTGGGTATAATGATTCATCAAAATAACTATCAACAAATATTGCCACAAATATATCTCCTGTCATAGATTTCAAATATTTGATAATAGAAGGAGATTAATACTCAACATACACCCCAACCTTCTTTGGAAACCCATTTTTGTGCGTAGAGGTGGGGCAATTGAAACGTATATTGCGCACCCAAGAAATCTAAGATGGAAAATATTTAGCTCATGACCAAAAACCAACTGTAATTGAGAGAATTTATGATAACTAGTTGGTCTTACGCGCACTAATGTTGTTGCATGCAAAATAGCATGCCCCATATTGAAACATGCAACTTTGTCCTCATTAACAATGATCTAACTATCAATTTGAGATGCTTAACCAAAGATTCTGCTAGACCATTTTGAGTGTGTACATGAGCAACTGGATGTTCAATTCTTATCCAGTGGATAAACAATAATTATTAAAGGCCTGCTATGTAAACTCACCAGCATCATTGAGACAAATTGTCTTTATTGCTTAATCTGAAAATTGTAATCTTAATCTTATTATTTGAGCCAACAACATCGCGAAAGACATACTGAGAGTTGATTATAAGCACACATGTGACCATCTTGCAGATGTATCTATCAAGACCATATAATATTTAAATGACCCACATGGAGGATGAATTAACCCACATATGTCACCCTATATATTCTAGAAATTTAGGGGATTCAGTCCCAACCTTAGTTGTTGATGGTTTAACAACCAACTTTCTTTGAGAACAAGCAGCTCAAGAGAATTTCTTTGATTGAAATTTTTTTTGATTCTTCAAAGTATATTCATGTGAATTCTCAAAAGTTTTGAACATCATATTATAACCGGGATGACCCAACTAGTCATGCCAAATAATAAAATCATTTGGATTAGTAAATCCTTTGTTTACTATGGCATGTGATTAATCATACTAATACTTGTGTGGTATAATCCAAAAGAAAATGCGGGTAATTTTATGCACATATTTTTACCTAATTTTATTGTAGTAATATAAAGGTCTCAACCTTTTCTTCATTGGCTGTCTCAGCATGATAGCCATTTTGACGAATTACCTTGAAACTTAATAAGTTTCTTTGAGGATTACTACAGTACAATAGATTTTTAACAATTAATATTATTTCCCAGGTAGTAGTAAGACCGCTCTTTCACCTCAATTAATTTTACACTACCAGATATTGTAATAACATAAGCATTTTTTATAATCAAATTAGAGAAATATTTCCTTTCTCTTAAAATCGTGTGAGTTGTAGCACTATCAAGAAGACAATATTGCCATTACTCATCTTGAACCAATTGAAGATTGGGAATTTTTTTTATCTTCATAAAATAAAAGTATATCATAAGAAATACGAAAATTTAACAACTTTGCAAGAAAATAAAGTTACTTATTTTTTTTTAATATAAAAACAACACAAGGAAAAACATAACAATTAAAAACACATATATAAAACAACATAATTATTTTCCCAAATCAAATGATCAAACATTAATTTTGATGTCCAAAGAAGTCTTCAACTTCCAAATGAGTAATATCATCAAGGTATCAAAATTATCATCTTTTTAAAGTTAAATTTTCTTCAATATGGTCATCTTGTTTTTGTGTAGGCCGTGCCTCGGCATTATTTTTACAAGTCAAGTGTGACTCCACCCGAGCATTAGAAGAAGATGCACCATTTTATTTCCTTTTCTTTTTAAGGAATCTTGATAAAGTCTAACAAAATGCTCATCTATTCGACATTCATTCTTCCAATGCCCTTTCATGCCACAATAATGACAATTGCCTCTTGAAGGATTACTTTGAGAACTCATATTATTCTCCCTTTTGTGGAGACCAGCACCACTACGATTATTATATCGTCCTCTGTCATTGCCATGTCAACACACATTATTTTGACCTTAGTTTTTATTTTGTCTTCTTTCAGACTATTCATGTGCTTCAACCTCATTTACTTCTGGTGACGAAACAGTTCTCATAGGACGTGTCTCATGGTTTTTTAATCAAAGAGTATTACGCTGCTCAGCCACAAGAAGATATCAGATCAACTCAGAATACTTTTAAATCCTCTTTCACGGTATTGCTGCTATAATACCAAATTTGAGGAATGAAAGTTGTGAGAGTTTTTTCCAACATGTACGTGTCTTTTATATTTTTCCCACATAATTTCAATGGGGAAGTAATTTTGTATATAATAGTTTTATATTCACATATAATTTTAAAATCCTGTTACCATAAGTGAATCCATTCATAATGAGCCCTTGGAAATATCATTGCCCTAAGGTGGTCATACCTTTTCATCAAACCAGTCCACAATTCAAGTGAATCTTTCACCGTAAGGTATTAAACCTTCAATCCTTCATCCAGATGACGATGAAGGAAAATCATTGTCTTTGTTTTGTCTTGACTCGATGTTGTATTACCATTTGTAATAGTGACATTTAGAGCTTCAGCGTCAAGGTGAATTTCAGCATCGAGTACCCATGACAAGTAATTATTTAAGAAATGTCAAGTGCCACGAACTCAAGCATTGATAAAGTTGACATGATAAAACTATCATAGAAAATAATTAAATTAGAGTAAATTAGACGATAAGTAAATAATTAACTAGCAAAACTTTTTTTATCAAAGTAAAATTAGAATACAATCTAAATTGATATTATGCTGCACAATTAACAAAAATAACTTTTAGTAAATTTTTTAGATAAAGTCTTTTTATTAAAAATTAATCAATGATATAGATAATTCACTTTTTCCATTGAGATCAGAAAACATTAGAATGTGTAGTCCATTCAATTTTCTTTCATAAAACAATGACCTTCATTTTCTCTTCGCAAAATTGATGAGCAGTTCACTTTTTTTCATTCATTTATCAATAAAATACAAAGTAAAAAAAGTATAACCACAATTTAATAATTTTAACATTAGATTATAAATGGATACCTCACAAGAAATGTTATTCAACCTTGAGACTTCGTGCTGATAACGTGTAGTAAACTTGAAAACAAAAGAACAATAGAAAGATGAAGAGAAGAAGAATATAAGACAATAGAGGAACAATATAAGCTATCTTTCTTTCTTTCAAGTGTATTCATTGTTATTGTCAACAACACTATTTATAGGATTACATTGAGGAATACCAAAGAGTGTTATAAACATTACATTAAACCTTGAAAATTACTATCCATTAAGGAGAAAAATTGAAATAATCAATCAAACAAAAAGACTTGATTCTTTTCCTAATGCATATATTGCTCATATATGTCATTCTCGTGAAATGACTACATCTCGTCTATCATGGATTCTACCCATATATCTCTATGAGTATCTAGCATGACTGAGCCTTTTCTGCTATGATTTTGATAAAGTCTTGCTTTCCATCAAATTTATAAAGTCACCAATAATCGATCCTTGTGTCACATATAAATTTGAATGCTTTCTTCCTCGTGCTACAATTAATGAGTCTTTCATGAGCTTCCATTGTTCATTGAACAATCATCATCTAGTTGTCGTATAGAGATCAAATTCAAGGGTATGTCTGGAACATGATTGACATTCTAAAGGACTAACGTTGTACCAGTATTGGTTTTCAAACATACAGTGCCAACACCAAACACCCTAACCTCACCAAAATTACCCATTTTTAATGCCTTAGAGTTAACAAAAGTATAAGATGAAAATAAGTTTTTTCTCGGTGTGACATGTGATGTTGCTCCAGAAGTTACTATCTAACTTGTATCTTGAGATACAAAATTGATGACGTCTTTATCACAAGCGAAAAAAAGATCATCTCGGACAATCACAAAAACACTATTTCCATCATTTCCTTCCTTCTTCCCTTCTTTAAGATCTTGCTTCAATCATTTGAAAAATCTTCTAATATGTCCTTTCTTTCCACAATGATGATACATAATATTTGGATTCCTGAATCTTGACTTGCTTCTGCTTTTACTACACTCCTCGGATCTCTTGTCTTATCTCTCATTTGATCTTCAGTATATAGAACATTAGAATGTGAGAATGAGCGTTGAGATTTTCTTCTAACTTCTTCATTCAACACACCACTTTTTGCATATTTCATAGCCACATTTCCACCAGTGGCAGAATTTGATAAAAAAAACACGAAAAGTTTTCCAAGAATTGGTAGAGTATTAAGAAGCCAAAATCCTTGTATTTTATCATCAAAATTAACACTCCTTACTGATAGCCGATCAAGAATACCTTGAAAATCATTTATGTGATAAAATATAGGACTGACCTCCTTGTATTTAAAGATCATCAATTGTTATAGCAAGAACAAGTTGTTATTGCCAGCTTTCGAAGCGTAAATTGTCTACAACTTTTTCCACAATGTTATAGCATACTCATTCACAATATTTGTCCTATATATCCACATATTTGTTGGTGCTCGAATTCCTAATTTTCATCGGTCACCGTCTTAGGTTTATGAGCAACAAAAACGAGAAGATGCATCTTTCTCACGAACAATAATCTTTCATCTTGCTTTTCCATATCTTGTTGTTTCTTCCGTTTAGACATAACATCTTGCTCATATTCCCCTTCATATAGAGAACCTAGTCGTGATACCAATTGTTGTGATGAAAAGATGAAAACAAAATCTAACAATAAAAAACACCAAGTTTAACGTAGAAAAACCCTTCAAACCAAAGGTAACCACCACGTGATCGACAATATCCGATTATAAGGGTTTAAAATATTCTTCTAATGGCTACACAAAAAGTGCCAAAAGAGAACAAACAATAGCTACGCTAACAAAAGACAAATAGAAAGAAACACCACCTAAACCCAGCTGCTGTTTGGGACCTAAATCAGGATTTTCTGACCTCTGAATCTGATCTCCATCGTTCAAATCAATCACCAACATGTAAGAAACACTCAGTCCATATTTCATCCCAATCTAACAATTAGTTAATCGGGAAACACGATATGAAGATTGATGGTTGGAGAAAAAAACCGCATCAAAAGAACCATTTTTCTTCTCCCTTCTCTCTTGTTGAAAGCTCTCTCAGAAAACCTCTCTTATGTCCTAATGTCTTTCAAAGACAATACTAATAAGAAATTTATGATTCTCTCAAAACCATCCTCTATTCATAGAGTTGTGTTTTTCCTTACTAAGACAAAACTAACTACAAATAGAATTACAATTTCAATCCTTTTTCTAAGAGAATTGAAAACCAAATAAATAGATTAATTCCAATAATTTTTCTAGTATGATTAGGCCATGATGCTTTTGCTAGAACATGGGCAATAACCCAACATTAGTATCCTTAAACAAATTATCTTAATAAATAATGCTCTATCACTGTTATAACTTGTAAAAAGTTAATATTAAGTATGAGCCCATATAAAATCACATATATTCGCAATCCGCCCCACCCTGCATTAGTTTTAACAAAATTCACTTCAACCCCCTCGTATACCCTTGAACCCACCTCACATAACCTTGAATAACCTAACACATTTAAAAAAGCTAGAATCAAATGAATAACCATATATGTTACTTATTGCACCCCAGTATCAACATAGTGTCCGTTAGGCCAATAACCCATTGTGGTATGTTATATCACATGAAAACAGAGTAATACACAAGAAGTGCATATGTTGAGTCATATAACATTTCCATCTCATTTTATTTGACACACTTTGACTTGACACAAATACAATATTTAATATTTTTAATACTTGTGGTCTAAAAAATCGTTATAGATTTGTGTCATTTTAATAAGGGAAAAAGTAGGAATTTTAATGGTACGTTATTTTTAATCATAGTAAAGTGACATCTTTTTGAGACTGCTAAAAAAGAAAGGATATGAGATAAAATGTGTTGGAGACAGTAACATTATCAATTAAATCTCAACATGTATTTCACGACAACAATTTAGAAGAGTAATCCATAATCTACCTCAAAGGGCAAGCAAGCTCACCATGAACACTTATACAATAATTTTTTTATTTACCAATAACCTCGAAAAGCTTAAAATATGTCCATATATAAGTCTATCGATATTCATATTACTTTATAAATGTTTTGGTAATAAATCAAGTCAAAAAGTCAATGTAGATCAAATGATCAAATAAGCAATAGATAAGTGGAAAAATACCAAGTAGGGAGTAGAGATTTTTACCTCTCTGACAAAATCTAAAAGTAGCTTTAGGAATCACCTCAATCTAACCTCAAAATCTCCACAAATCAAATTAACAAATCGAATAAATTGGAGAATTTTATCATGCCTAGACAAAATTAATCTTCGAAAATGATACAACATGTCATGAATGGATCTTACCAACCCCGAATGCCTCACGAGCGGTGAGGTACAATCACAAAGGTAATGAAGGGACCCAAACTCGTCTTATCCTACTTTGTCTTCATTAATGTTTTATACTAGTATCGAATGTGAAGACCCACAAACTACTCTTCTTTGCGATCGTGGCGATTTCGTGTAAATGTAAAGCAGGGCAACTATACCAAATGTCAACAATCACGAACACTACCACCAAATCATTTTGACCATCATGAACACTAATTAATAATGCAAATGGATCATAAATTACCCTCCTAAACTAATGGAATTATCAAAAATAAAATATGATTTTAGTATCACCAATCCGTGACTTCGATCAAACTTTTCAAGTTTTAAACTTTTATAATTGAAAAACTTGCTCGAAATGCATTTAAGACCTCATGATTAATTATAGCGCCCAAAAGTCATGAAGAGCTACCTTAAAAAAAATAAAAATTAAAAATCAGCCAAAATCCTTCCTTCTAGCTTGTTCCTTTTTTTATTTTTATATTTAATTTTGTTTTTCTTAAATTTATTTTGAGAGTTTCTTTTGTTGAATTAAATATTTTATTGTATTATTAGCACACAAATAGATAACCATCTTCCTATATGCTAACAGTAATCCTAGCACTCATCATTTTAAGATGCAAAAAGAGTGGGTTCTGACACAATAAACATATATATAATGCAGGTTCAGAGTAAAGTTATAGAAAAAAATCTAATGAAAAACTACTTTTACATTAGATTTAAAGATTACCTATTATTTTTTATTGAGAATTCTTTATTTTCTTTCGTGTGATTTTTCTTGCTGCAAATTCTAAACTTGTGAAGGCTTATACTCAACTGTTTCTTCTATTTCATAACTTGATCATTGAATTTCTTCTTTAATAATGTATTTTTATGCTCTAAAAGTAAACTTAAGAAGAAGAATTGAGATTTATGTGTTTGTCTGATGGCTATGTATGCATTGAATGATAATTAGTTTGACAAAGTATAAGATTATGCTTTGAAAGTTTCAATTCAGTGTCTATCATATCCTACTATTGCATACAATTACTTTATAACATAGTACTTTCATCATATCGTTAAATTGTTCATAACAAACATAAATTTTAAGAATTCTTCCTAAATATAACTATCAAGATATAAATGTGTTCATTGCTAATTCATGTTTTTTTAATAATAATTAAAAAAACTATTGAAAAACCAAATATGGTACATTAATATATATATATATATATATATATATATATATATATATATAGAGAGAGAGAGAGAGAGAGAGAGAGAGAGAGAGAGAGAGAATAGAAAGCAAGCATCAAGTACTTCATTAGTTAGGCAAATATATATAAGATATTATTAGTGGAAAGCGAGAAGTGGGGCTATTTGATTGAACAAAGTCCATAACCGTTAAGGTGAAACCAAGTAAAATAATCATAAAATAAAACAGATACACAATACAAATATAAGAATTGTCACATTATTTACTACTATCATACACAATCATTCTCGAAAGTAAATAGTTAGGAAGTACATGCATGATTTACGAAAATGGGGGTATTTTTTATGCATGACTAATAGAGTCTCCTAAGTGTCATGATCCAATTAATGAACGTTTCCACTAAAACTTCATAAGCTATGCGTCCTTTGTCCACTATTAATTGTCATACTTTCCATTTATAGAGTCAAACTATAAAAACTTTGACTAACATTTTAGAATTTTTCATCTTCTTGATATAAAAAAAGCTGTAATGTACTGTACTTTTATTATTATTTTTGAATATCTTATTTTTTAAAAAAATAAAATTAAACTAATGTAATCTAATTTAACTTTGAAAATAAGTTCAATCGACTTTCAAAAATCGCAACATGACAACTAAAAGTGGACGAAGGGAGTATCTCCTTAGACCTCAACCTCTAAATTAGCCTATCCAAATTGATATAAGCTCCTCCTCAAAAGCAAAATTTTGATCCAACTCCACCTGTCATGACCCAAAGTCAAACCATCGTGATTGACACCCATACTAACAATTCGGTGGGAGAACAACTACTACAATTCAAACTAAGCAACTAAAACAAAACTAAGACAATTAAGTTACGGAAACAAGTTTAATTAACTAAAAAAAATGTAGAATTAAGTATCATGAACATGAAAGTCATTGTACCAAACTTGTACTAAGAAGTCTAAGAATAAGGGGTACAATCCCAAAACTAAACAACACCTTAAATAATTAGTCTGAGTCTTAAAAGAGTGGACTTAAATAAAAGAGGACTCAAGGAAGCTGATAGAACTAGCTTACTTTTTTGAATTTAAAATAGTCACTGATCTTCTAAATGAGTTCTGTCAATAGCCGCCAGAAGATGCCCTGTACTCAACAAAAATAAGAGCATGTGCAGTATCAGTACACAACCACAGTCTACTAGTAGGATTCCATGACTATGCTAGTATGCAAAACAGATGTAAGTAACCACAACATTATAAAATAGGCATATACCAAACATATACAATATCATCATCGTTCAACATCAACGAACAATTTCACAAATCTCAACAATATACAAATAAATCATTTTAGAGAAATAAATAGTCTTTCGATATCAATCATCATCAAATAGAACGTGATCATCAGAAGTAGATACGCAACACAATTCAAATGGTCCTCTCATGGAACTCAATTTAATGGTCCTCTCATGGAACCTACACTCAAACTGTTCGCTTTCCAGAACGTGGCAATCCAATACCATTTTTATTCTAGAACGTAGCAACCAATCCCATAATTATGATGGAACGTGGCAACCTGATCCAATATTTATGTTGCAACGTGGCAATCCAATCCTAGTTAGCTTTCTGAAACGTGGCAATCCGATCCACATTCACACACCATAATCACAATCACAAGTACATTATTAAGATCATACTACAATAGGTGATTCATGACATACAATTCTTCAATTATCCTCATTTACAATTAGGGTGACCAATAATGCAATATTCACATATATACATGCATTATGACGAAGCAATTACAAACATATATCACACCAACATGATATCACAATCATCACCTACCTCGAATAGAAGCTTGAATCCCCTAAGGCACTTGAATCTTCCCTTTTTGATTACTTTTCTTGTTCTAGGTCTACATCAACTAATATACGCAAGGATCAATAATCAAAGGTCTAATTATCCGGATTATAATAAACCCAAGATCCTAATACCCAATTTAGGGATTTTTCCACCATAATTCTCAAATCACCCAACGATAATAACCAAAGAAAATAGGTTCTACAGACTGGAATATGAATTTGATTATTAAAATCTTACCTTTAGCCTCAAGAAAGGTGAAAACTTATCAAGAACCCGTCTGGGTCGCATCCTTAGCTCTAAAAGTTGAAAAATGGCAAATAAGGTCATTTAGGGATTTATTTACGACTTTTAGTTGTGTTTGTCCTGCTACAGTGGATTCATCCTTCTACAATGCTCAAAATCCTGCTACAACGTCCTTAACATAGACATAATGTACCCATTCACACTAAGATCATTTATAGGAGTTCTACTCGCTTGAATTCAATTATGAGTTCCTTATCGTCTTAGTTATCCACTCATGTAATCAAATTCATAATTAGATCTTTAATCTATTATCAGATTTTCCACACTGTAATGACTCTAATTTGGTCCAAATCTGAACTAGGCTACCAAAAATTTTTTGGCCCCAATTCTTTCTTCATTGATTTTTCCATAACGACGGAATCAGGTCCTTACAATAGATACCTGTTTATCCATTACTCATCCTTGAGTGATCAATTAGAAAAGACTTGGCTAAAATAAAGGTAAAATAGTATCTGAAACATTGATTTATTGGGGATACTTGTCTTACATGCCTTTCTTACCAAATCTCATTTTCCCTTATGAATTTCACATTTCCAACCTCAAACCAACCAAGTGAATACCTAACATCCTCCCTTACAATGCCTCAATAAAGTCATCTGAACACTCGAATGATAATCATTATTGTATGTAAACTTAACTACTCAACAAAATGAATCCCAACTACCACCAAAGGTGATTGTACACACGTCTACCCCATGTTATCAAGGATACTGACACACTCATCAAGACTAATCCTTTCTCCCATAAGAATGATAAAATTCTAAATCAATACTCACTAAAATTAGAAGTGAACCTAAACCAACCCACACACACTCATAATACCTAAACAATCATCGTTCTTAATAATATCTCCATCCCAAAACATAAATTTCCATAAGCTTAAGTCACCAAAAGTTTCAATCTTTAGACATCAGATACTCCTTAAGAGATATGTTCAAACACAAAAACCAAAAAACCACCCAATAGCACTATCAAAATAATAGATTTAGTAATTGTATATTACCTCTTAAGAATAGTAAAATTGAAGCCAATGATCCCCACATTTAACCACACATAATCGATATATGACCTCGATGACAAGAGGAAATATTAGATTGCCGGACAATTATGAATATGCAAGGTAGCTCTTCTATAAATTCTTATAGGTAAGGTGGTACATGCAGAACCACTGAACTCCAAAACAACACCATATAAGTCATAAAAAATAACCATGTCTTCCTAAGTCATCCCGCTCAACCAAGAGAACATCGAAAGATCTGTACATCTGACCCACCCCTAGAGATCCATCCACAAAATGAAAACACATGTAAGCATAGCTAGTGCATCACACTCACAACCATGTACAAAAATGAAATAGATGTTCACATAAGAATTTATCAAATAACACTAAAGGTTTTCCTATAAACAGTCGATACCATTCATTTCCGTTCACTTGACTCCACATACTCTTCACATCATTACTTTGAAGTCCACACTCTCAATACTAACAATCATCATGAACACTCTGACTATTTACCTTAATCTAAACTAACACTCTTTAAATGAAAACCTTTCGTAGCTACTTTAACAATCAACAATAATCAACTTTACAACTCAAACAAAGTGTAAGTCTTTTCAAATGCTCAATACTTGATATAAGTGACCATTACACACCTTGCAAATTCATACCTTGACAAAATATATCACCACGAATGTAGATTTACAATGAAAATTCTGAATTGGAAATTCATAAATCTTCGATTATAATGGAATGCATCTCCATCTACCTCTCATATATTTTGCTAAAATTCAATCGTACTCATTACTAATTTAAACAAAACTAGGCATTTATGATCATGCTCCAGCTCATGTCTGAACATTTTTTCTCAATTCTTTTCCAATAGTTTATAACAAATCTGATGGACATGTGAATCTATTACCATAGTCACAATAGCACGAATGAAATTATGCCTCTCTTCACCCGATTATATACACCTATAAAGATATCTCTTTAGCCTTTGCAATCAATACAATATCCTTGCTCTCGCTTCTCTTTAATGGCTGCACTCATCCTACTATTTTTTTTCTTTATGGCTCTATCTCTTTTAAATTCTATTCAAGTGGTTTCTTGCCATCTCTTAAAACATTTCCATACAACTATGTTGTTCACCAAATATTCGAAAATGAGAATCTTAGATACCCGCAAGTTATAATTACTACACAAAGTTTGCTTAGCCACAATCTTATTATATATTTGCATCCTGTCATAATCTACTGCAAACTCTTATCACCATTATGCTGGGTCAGCCTTGACTATTGCTACAAGTCAATATTTCCATCAACATAACACCTCAAACTCATTTATACTCATCAAATTCGAAGGACAAACACAATTTTTATATGCATTTCCTTACTAAAATCTTTCATTACCTTTACCCAAGCATACTCAAAGGGACTTCTTTATCCATAAGTTTGTCATTCATATATTAATCCACTCCCTTATGGCTTAAGATAAAATCACCAATCCTTATACTACCCTCCTTCCCCTTAACCAACAAGACAGGATCACTCCATGAAGGAAACACTACGACGGATTAAACCTTTATCAAGAAACCCTTGAATTTGAGATTTACGTTCTCTCAATAGCACTATAAGAATAGACCCGATAAAGGGGGATTCGACCTCAACATCCCAAATATGAGTCAATTATACCACAATTCCACCCCTACCAGTTTCCTGGACCAAACAAAGGATATGATCTTAGCTAGCTTAGGCTTGTTGTCACGATCGGGGAGCACACCCTAGACTTAATCGGTATCTTCATCTTCGAAGAGGACTTAGAGTAGGCCTTAGCATACATTATTGCATATCATAGGTAGAGAAAATGCAGAAAAATTAAATTTTACATATGAAGTATACATAGACTTCTCATATCCATATGAGAAAGTTTACATAGACTTCTCATTTAACAACATAGTCAAATTCATTAACACAGCCTAATATTGTCTTGCACATAATCATATATTATAGAAGTATAAGATTTGGGACATATCCCTAACACTTTACAATATATATCTTATATAACTTACAATAAAGTCTCAAAAGATAAGAAATGAACACTGTCTCAGACATAATCAAATAGTAAAGCTAGAATAGTGGGATCATCCTCGGACATGAGGACTCACCAACAAGTTAGGAACTATCCAAGTCTTCCTTGAAAATGGCATTGAAGCTCTACAATGGCCCCAACCTACATTATTGTAGAAATAGAGAGAATATGGGTTAGTACAAACCACATGTACTAAGTATGGAAACATATGCAAGGAAAACCATTGAAAATATACACAAAGGGACATTTTCTTTGAAAGCATGCCAAGTTACTTGAAAGCCTTTATGCACACACAAGAGCATATGCAAGTTAATATTCATAACAACATTAAGGCATGTTCATATTCATATACAAGAATAACATCATCATAGAGTCATATCAACATTTCATGTTCTAGAGCTCATACCATCAAAGCATACAAGACCCATACTCACAATCCCAACCCAAGCCTACAAGTGCAATGCTCATGTGAAGTCCCACAACCTCACATAAATCAAGTAAACTAGAAAAGAGATCACAAGTAATGTCTTTATCTCATATAGCGTCACATCATGTGTAGTCATCATTATGCATAACAATTTATACCAATATCATGTTCATCAAATCAAATGGAACCAACATCATATAAGAGCAACATTACATAGGAACAATATCATGTATTTCTTTCTTAACATAAGCGCATAAGAAATCCTCCTAGGACTCCCTTCAAGGCAAACTTGTACAATGCATAGGCAAAGTCTTATATCCTTACCTACACTAAGTAGTACCCCTTAAGTTATCGTTATTGGTGTCCATCTTTATTACTTTCACTTATTCATATTACTTTTGAGAACATTCACTATAACAAAAATAGACAATGTGAGCTATAAAAAGAATGTGGTATCATAAAACCCTACATCGAAAGAAGGTGCTCTACTTGCCACAATAGAACCATACATGAACATAGCATCTAGGCGGATCTACTACCTAATCTTCTTATGGGGGCACATAGTTAAGGAACTAGTAGATTTGCTATAAACTCTTTTATGCACATTTGCATTGTAGTCTCCATCTCGTGAGAACAATAGTGAACCTACCTTCACTATTGGGAAGGGACACCTCTCATATATAGTTCGCTCGGTGTTAAGCTAGATTCCCTTTTTGAAATGTCTTTGAGTCATCTTTAACATTAGTTTATAATATAGGCCTTAGGAGACTAACCCCTTGTATAATAATGATCATAGCTCTTAGGTTTAGAATGAGAACTTCCTTTCATCACAACCAAACATTAGTGAGATCGTCACATCATAATCATGATAATAAGGTACACAAGAGAATCACTTTAACCTTGCATGATCATACCTCTATCAATATCTCACATTCAACATATTCATAATATACTATCATATTCATCATATCATCATCTTTCTATTCTATTCACATATTCATACTTCAATTGAACATCATTATCAACAATAGACCAATATAATTGAAGTAAACTATTGATGATCTTAAAAGTCTTACCAATGATTTCCAAGAATCTCGTTCAAGATCTTACCTTCAATGCCACAACCTTTATCCAATAATCCATTATCGTCATCATATAATAGTAAATTAATCAATAACACTTCAAATTAAAACATTTCTAATCATCTATTAATCTTATTCATAATTAGGGTTAGGGAAAAGGGGTCATTCATGGATCTTTTATAGAAATTAGGTCAAAATCCAAGGAACTACAACAATCCACCACTAAACAATCAGAATCCATCAATATAAATCAAATCATTATCACATTAAATCAATTTGAAAGATAACCCACGAAATTGGATGAAAATCATAGTTTTGAAGAACATTGAAATCAAATCTTTGAAGAGTTTCTTGGGGAAAGGAGTCCCAAGAGTGAATAGCTTCCATACCTTGTTAATTCCTAGAGAATTTTAGAATAAAGCTTTGATATTGAAGCCCCAATGAAGATTGAACTTGTTCTTCAATCACGGCCTTAGGGGTAGTGAGATAAAGTAGAGAGATGTGGGAGCTAATTGGGTTTGGGAAATTATGAGGTGTTAGGTTAGTTTAATGAATTAGGGGGCTTACATAGTCCTAAACTAATTAATTATAACCGACCTTAACCCTTAATTAATTAATCAATCAATTAACTAAACTTCACTAACTTAACAGTGAAGGGACAGTGAAACAGGGTCACGGGATGTCGACCAGACCACGGACCGTACTGGTCATAGTGGTTTGGTGCAAAAACCTGTTTCTAGGAGCTTTTGGTGACAATTTGTAAGTGTCAAACAACGAGCACCATCGACGGAGCATCGTTCGATGACGGTTCGTCATTTGCCCTTAAGGTTGCACACTGTGATTTGACAGCTTTTGAGGTTAAATATTAGGGTCCTCCTCAAGGACCCCTAGGGTGATCCTTGGGGAGTCGTACTTGAACTTTTCGACCCTAAACACAGTCTAATATATATCCTAAGCCTTTTCACTAATTTGACTTTTATTCGACTCTTTAAACCCCTTGAAGCACATGAAGGAACACTAGGCCGTTTTCACAAATCTCAAGACGTCATGGTTGTCTCTTGACGTTTTGGCTCTAGTACTTTCTAATTAATTTAAATACATTCATTTAGGTCTTGAACTTGCATTTTAGCCACATGACCTAAGTCATGGAACTTACGGAGTGTTACATTATCCCTCCTTAGGAACATTCTTCCCAGAATGACACCTAACTCTTTTTATAGGGAAAAAAGAGACTCAATACTAGCAGCCCAACCAACTACAATAACATGAATATAATCATGAGTCACAACTCATAGGAGGAATAGTCAACTCCATTCAACACAAAATCAAAGCACTATTCATAGCAACTCAATTCATGATTTGTCACATATAAGAGCTTACCATTTCATATCACATAATGAGGAACTACCTTCTAAATTTCAGTGTGAGCTCAAAATGAACACCAAAGAGTTATCATGCAATTATTCTTAAAAAACATCAAAGCATGACCACTAAAATCTCTTGAAGGCAAATATACATACTATATATGATTGCAAGTTAAATATCAAAGCATTTTTCATAAAAGCTCATTTTAGCATGAACATTTACCAATATATGCACATACTTAGAAAAAACAAGTCAAGTTCAACATTTTCATAACTTTATTTTAACAGGAACTACTAACGTCAACTTTGACTAGGAGTAAAGGAAAGAGATGAGGGTAGCAGGACTTCATGTCATCCTTGGCCTCCTATGTTGCACGCTCAACTAGATGGTTTCTCCATAGGACTTTTATGGAGGCAACCTCTTTATTCCTCAACTTTTTGACTTGGCGATCTAGGATCTCAATTGGAACCTCTTCATAGAAAGGTTCTCATTAACCCCTAACCCTTCAATCGGGAGAATGGACACCAGGTCGCCTATACATTTCTTGAGCATAGAGACATGAAATACCGGGTGAATTGGGGCTAATTCACTTGGTAAGTTCAACTCATAAGCAACCTTCCCAGCCTGCTTCAAAATCACATAAGGACATGAAAGAATTTGGGAAGTGTCTGCGCGTCACGCAAGGGACTCCACATCTTGGTTGATCACAACTGCTTTGGTAGCCTGCTTGTCAATCTTCGGGTCCTCCTCAAGGACCCTTTGTGTAGTCCTTGTGGAGTCGTGACTGCACGTTTTGACCCTATAAATATTATTTTACATATTTAAAGTCTTTTTACAAGTTTTATACTTCATATAACACTCCCAAACCTTCACCAAACATAGGGACGTCTACTTGTTCAATTCCACTAGTTTTCTGGACGGCAAGGTCTTTCTTTAAATTTTTGGCTCTAGTACTTCCTACTTAGTTTCAATACTTTAATTTAGGTTTAGAAATATTTTTTTAGTTCTGGTTAATCATGTGAGGCTCTATTCTAAGTCATGAACTTTCAGAGTGTTACAAAGGAAAGTTAAGAGTCAAGTCTAAAAGTTAAGAATCAAGTCAATAGAAGTTCATAAAGTTTTCAAAAGTATTTCAGAAATGTTTTAAATTTGTTTAAAACTTGAGTTTTGAGTTAAGCTAAGGATAAAGAGTTTTGTATTTATTTCTTCAAAAGTTATAGGGGAACTAAGTATTCCCAAGAGTTTAAAATGTTTTCACATTTGAATAAGAAAGGGAGACACTGATTTCTTAGAGAGATTTTAAGGTAAGTTTTGAGTAATAATCTCAATTCAAAGAAAGAAGTTTTCTTTTTAACCATATGAGATAATTATACTTGTGGGAGTAATATTGAGCACCAATATGGGGACGTGAGTTCATTTAATTCAAATCTCCTTAAACCATGTAGTCATCATGGGTAGTAAAGGATCATACTTTTTAGATGATTACTAAAGTGCTTTTTTATCATAGACTAGTGGATCCACTTAGTTAAGACATTCTATATGACAACAAATTATAGGATTGTTCTAGCAACGTGGTCAAGACATTGTATCACCACTTAGGCTCATAGTGGTGGTTGTTGGTTAAAGAAACTCTTACAGAAGCTATATTACTTTATTGTATGAGTAAAGTTGAGTTTGTTATTGCATTTATTTAACAAATTTGTTATTTACTGATTTACATGCTTTGTATGAATTTCACTATTATGTTTATATAATAAGTGTTTATTTAAGATTCTTTTCAAGCTTACGTTATGTTCTAGAATTCTACTCACATACTCGTGCATCCAATGTAATGATGCCAGTTGGACTTCATCATTTTATGATACAGATATAGGTTACAAAGATCAACATCTAGCTCCCTGTTAATTAGATTGAGCTCTCTGAGTTAGTGAGCCTCCTAGATTTTTGGAGGGCTCTATTTTACATTTCTTTCTAGTTTTCAGTTGTTATGATGATCGGGGGTCTTGTATTGACATCCCTCTTTTAATTAGAGGTTTCATAGATAGATAGTTTTAGTTCTTTAGTCTTATTTATTTCACTTGTATACATTTAATTATTATCTCTTAAGTTATTGCATGGGTTACATTTCTTATGTTTAAGTATTCCGCTGAGTAAGTAAGCTAGGCCAATGGTTCGCTTGGGGCCAACAATCCACCCATGGTGTAGGCACAGAGTGTGAAAATTTGGTATCACAACATAAAATTTAAGAGTCTTAGGGAGCCTATGAAGTTGGTGTATGTACATTCTTAGTTATTGGTGTGAAGCGCGTCACATGTATAATTAGGATGTTGTAGCACTTAGGAAAATATTCTAATTTCTTTCATACTCATTTCATGCGTTATAGTTGATATCTAAAAATTTCTTTTAATTTGTGCTTGAGTGTGTTTTCAGTTAATCATGCCTCTACGAAGAGTTGTTAGAGATCGTCTTGCTAGGCGTAATGTTAAGGAGCAAGGGTTACCAAATGCACTTGAAGCAATAAGGATGCTAAGTCAAGCTATGACTAACCAGGTTGGGAAACAAGGAAGATATCAACAAGAAAAGGTTGACACTTTGAGGATCCGGGAATTCTTAAGTATGAATCCTCCAAGTTTCACTAGTTCAAGCACATTGTGTATGTTGAGCGAGTAAAACTAGTTGAATATCAACTGAGATATTTTTATAGGACTTGGTTTGACCAGTGGAAGAAGGATACAGCTCAGGGAGCAGCGCATGCGAGTTGGGTATGTTTTGAGGCACCGAGAACTGAAAGAGGACAAGGTACAAAAGTTTATTACCTTTAAGCAAGAGTTTGATGAGTACGGGTTGAAGTTTACCCAACTATCCCATCATTCTCCTAAGATGGTTGCACATTAAAATGAGTCTTTTTATTGTTGGGTTGTTCAGTTTGTCAAACAAAGAAGGTAGGGCAGTAATGCTAATTGGGGACACGGATATAGTGAGGTTGATAACTTGTGCAGCAGGTTGAGCAAGAAAAGTTGAGGGACAGGGAGGAGTTTAGACACAAGAAGGCTAAGACAGAGAATAAGTCCGAGTAGTAGAAAATGATGTAAATCGTTCTTTTTTTTATAAAAATCAAAAAGTTCTGCTCTATCATCAGCTAGTGCGTCTGAACCCAAAAACATAGGTGAGTATAATAGCCAAAATTTCCATCACTTCAGAGCTAGACCTACACAGTCTCAAGGTAGTGTGACACAAGGAGGTAATTGGGCTCATGCATGTGCTAAGTATGGTAGAACTCACCCAGGTAAGTGTCATAATGGCTCCACATGTTGCTTCAAGTGTGGGAAAGAGGGACACTTCAGGAAAGAGTTCCCTAAGAACCAGCAAGGTAGTAGGAATTAGGGAATAAAACCCAATATTCAACAAATACTTCACCAGATAGGCCTGCACCTAGAGGAAGTACTTCTGGAACTGGCAGAGGAGAAAACCACCTCTATGTGATAACTAGTCCTCCAGAGCAAGAGAATTCTATAGATGTTGTCATTGGAATGATCATAGTCATTACTCTAGATGTTTGTTCTTTGGTAGACCCAAGAGCAACTTATCTATTGTGACTTTTTATGTTGCAAATAATTTTGATGTTCTTCCTGATAAACTCTATGAACCCTTTTGTGTTTCTAAAACTGTTAGGGAGTCCATTCTAGATGAGCGAGTATATGGTGATTGTGTCATATCTATTAATCACAAGGACACCATGGCTGATTTAGTCAAATTAGACATGGTAGATTTTGATGTCATTCTTGGTATGGACTGGCTTCATGCCTGTTATTCTTTAGTTGATTGTTGGAATCGAGTTGTCAAGTTTCCGTTGCCAAATGAGCCAGTCTTAGAGTGGAAAAATAGTTTAGTAGTTCCTAGGGTCATTTTGTTTCGTACCTTAAGACAAGACAATTAGATTCTAAGGGGTGTGTCTACATCCGAGTTAATGACTCTAGAAGTTTTCAGGAAAGCTAGCACTTCATCACTTTGATTGGTGCAGCGAAGCGAGGGTTCAATGCTTCAATTGGCTGAAGCTAGGTATGTAAAAAGAAGCGACCACTTCTGGACTTGAAACATGATGTGAACAAAAGCGCTGAAGCGAGAAAAGAAAAGATTTTATTTTCCAAGTAATATGTCATCGATTTTAAAGAATAAAAGTAAGGATGACTTACCTAGTTCTTCTTCATCTTCTTACCTCTACTACTACTACAACTAGCCTAGGTTTTTTCCTCTTTTTTTCCACTTTGTTCGTTATTCTGTTTAACTTTTCCTTGTTTAGCTTTGACTATTTAAATTATATGTAGCTTAATTTTTTCCTCACAGTGAATAAAATATGCATCGCTAAATTGTTTTCTTTCTTAACAATGACTAAAATGTTGTAGATTTTTTTCTTGATAGTGATAAAAACATATTTTGATTAGTTTTCTTAAATATTATCTGCCATTAAAAATTGCTAACCCAACATGAAAATATGGGAAAAAGTTAGTGGCTTGATCGACAAAAAAGAAGATTAGCCTCCCTAAAACCTGTCATACTCATTGTCAATACTGAGCGAGACTCCAGCGATATCCGTACTAGTGGTTTTTCTTTCATTCAATCATCACTTGTTTGACAGGTAAAATTAGGTTTCACTTTAGAAATAGGTTTTTGATTTTAATCAAAATAGGTCAATGGCACATCGAAATAGTCGGCAACTTTTGGTTTGAAAAAATATGGTGCGGGTTCATCATTCTCGACTAGTTCAGGTGAGAGGAAGGATGTAATTCATCTTGACCTACAAGGAGACGGAAGGTGATCGAGAAGACCCAAACTTTAGATCTCTTCTCTATGACGGGAGGTTTCTTTTGTATCTCACCTCTTCGTTGGACCATTGGTGCGAACACAATGGTCTCTAACCAAGACCAGGAACCAATTCGAATCTAGATCTTGACATGACAGTGGTGTTTAATAGTAGGCATTTTGCCAGGAGTTGGTGGTCCTAACATGAATTAGGTCGGGGTGGCCGATAGTTTCAATATCCCATAGAAAATGCTTGAGGAGGCCGATGGTTTCGATTTGCCATAACTACAACCACATGTTTTAAGAAAAAAACCCTGATATAATAAAGAAAGTAAGAAGGGTTCCAAACCATTGAAACAGTAAACACTAAAGACTATTATGATGTGGCAGAAATGAGAAGTAAGAAGTTGATCCTCCTTTTGTCACAAGGATAATAATTCTTTTTAGGTCAGGGGAGGCTGGACCAGGGGTTACGCACGATTGTTAATGGCCCCCATGAGAAATAGAAATTACTAATCCTAAGTCAAAGAGTCGAGAAACTCAATGCCACTGAGACCAATTAGACAACAATTGTATGTCTGTTTTATGATAAGACAACTAAAGGGGGAACCTTTTTTCTAGTTTCTTAATATGAATTTTTGCTTACACATTTTATCTATTTATTTTGGTCTTTTTTCTTTTAGATTGTGCTTCACTTCAATGAAGCGAGTGCTTCGCCTCATGCTTCGCTTAAAGCATGAAGAAGGGTTGTCTCTTTTTACTACTTCACGCTCCCGTAAACACTGGACTCTAGTGTTGAGATACCTCCTATTTAGTTAGTAGTTAAAGAGTTCCCTAAAGTCTTTCCAAATGATCTACCCTGATTCCTTCCTAAGAGAGAAATAGACTTCAGTATACACATTATTCCAAATACTCGTCCTATATCTATTCTGCCATACCCGATATGATAACATGAGCAACATGGATGACACTAACATGAGCGGAATGTACCCTTGAAGACCATTCACACGGATTCTAGCAAAGTATCTCCAAGGCATACAAGAACTGTTCATGAAAAGGAAAGCATTAAAGGAGCTTGAAGGTCACCAAATAAGGACATACAATGTGTATAAGGTACGCCAAAATGAGAAGTAAGAAGGAAATAGATCATGTGTTCAAATGACCATCTCATGAATTCAAGAATTCACAAAAAAAGGCAACCAAACAAGGCCCTTATATCATTAACGGTAAAATTGTCAAAGAAGTGTCTTCTTTATTATACATTCAAGAATTCACAAAATAAGACAGCCAAAAAAGTCCCTTACCTCATTAAGGGTAAAATTTCCAAGAAGTATCTCGTTTATTTATTAGTATAAATAGTTTTGTCTTTATTTTGGAAGACTTAGACTATGTTGATTATTGAGTCTCAAATTGTAGTATTTTCTTAGTGAGTAATTAGGATGAACTTTTGAGGTTGCTAATTAACTTCTTGAGTTTGATTAATCAAAGTGTTACCCCTTTGTGATTCTTGATTTCATTTGATTATATTTCCTTGGATTGAATTTAGTTTTTTGAAGTCAATTGGGAGGTGAAAGTCTTAGTCCCTTGGTTCCCATAATTACAACATTTTGAGCATTAATACACATATCATTTATTGTTTGTTTCTATCATTGTTTGATTCTTATCAAAATGACACTAATAGAGTTGAAAGATCATAAAGAACAATTGAAATATCTCCTTTATAAGGGCTTTATTCAAATATGTGTCTCACCTTGGGGAGCTCTGGTCTTATTTGTGAAAAAGAAAGATGGTTCCCTTAGGATGTGTATAGATTACCGCCTGTTGAACAAGGTTACCATCCAGAAAAAATAGTCTCTTCCAAGAATTGATTATTTTTTCTATCAACCTCAAGGTGATACTTGTTTCTCTAATATATATCTCAGATTAGGCTACCATCAGTTGAGGGTAAGAAAATGTAACATTCCCAAAGACAAAATTTATGACCTGTTATGGTCATCATGAGTTCCTAGTTATGTCCTTAATTTTGACCAATGCGCCTCCCGTATTTAAGGACGTTATGAATAGAGTATTCAAACCTTATTTGGATATTTTTGTTAGCGTCTTTATTGATTACATACTAATTTATTCAAGAAAAGAAGAATATCATGCTAGTCATATCAGAATAATTCTCCAGACTCTCAAGGATAAAGAGTTTTATGCCAAGTTATCTTTGTGCGAGTTTTCACTTGAGTCTTTGACATCCTTGGGCCACATAGTATCCAGTGATGGAATTAAAGTTGATACCCAGAAAATAGAGGTTGTGCAGAATTGGCCTAGTCCCACATTTCCAGCTAATATTAGGAGTTTATTTGGTTTGGCTGGCTATTATAAAAGGTTCGTAGAGGGGTTCATTTGTATTTAATCCCTTTTGACCAAATTGACTCAAAATATAGTTAAGTTTCAATGTTTTGAAGTTTGTGAGAAAAGCTTTTAGGAATTGAAAAAGAGGTTGACTACTACCCCAGTATTTACCTTACCAGAAGGTACCCAATACTCTGTTGTATATTGTTATGCATCCAGAGTTAGTTTGGGTTTTGTGTTAATGCAGAATATCAAGGTTTAGCTTATGCCTTTAGATAGTTGAATGCTCATGAGAAGAATTACCCAACCCATAACTTTGAATTGGTTGTTGTAGTATTTGCTTTGAAGATATGGCATCATTAATTATATAGTGTTCATGTACATGTGTTCAGAGATCACAAAAGTCTTCATTATGTATTCACTCAAAAAGAGCTTAATCTCAAACAAAAAAGGTCGTATAAATACTCAAGGATTATGACATTAGTATTATTTACCACTTAGGTAAGGCTATTCTTGTTATTCCTGCCTTGAGCAGGTTGTCTATGGGTAGTACAACCCATTTTGAGGAAGATAAGAAAGAACTAGCAAGAGATATGCACAGACTTGCACAGTTTGGAGTTTGCCTAATGGATTCTACAGAAGGAGTGTAGTGGTGATGAATGGGATGAATCATCATTAGTGTCAAAAGTAAATGAGAAGAAATATCAAGACTGTATTATGCTTGAATTGAAGGAAAATATTCATAAGCAAGAGGTATTGGCTTTTGAACAAGGGCGAAATGGATTTTTGAGGTATAAAGGTAGATTGTGTTTACCAAGGGTGGATGAACGCCAAGAGAGGACCATGGAGGAAGCTCATAGCTCCAGATATTCCTTTAATCCGCGTTCCATAAAAATATATTATCATTTAAGAGAAATTTAATTGTTGAGTATTGTAAATAAAAGCATTGCATAATTTGTTGTTAAGTGTCCGAATTTCCAATAAGTTAAAATAGAGCATCAAAGGCTCGTTGGTTTGGCTAAAACTATAGATCTTCTAGAATGGAAGTGAAAGATGATTAATATGGACTTCATCACAGGTTTACCAAGGTCTCGCGGGCAATATTATTCTATTTGGGTGATTTTTGATCAAATGACAAAATCAACGCACTTTTTGCCGATAAAGACTACCCATTCAACAAAGTATTATGCAAGATTATATATTCAATAGGTAGTAAGACTTCATAGGGTTCTGTTCTCCATTATTTCAGACAAAGGTGCACAATTTACTACACAGTTTAGAAAGTCATTCCAAAAAATAATTTGGTTCAAAGGTGAATTTATGTACTGGCTTTCATACTTAGACAGATGGGCAAGCAGAGCCCACTATTTTGACCTTAGAGGATATATTGAGGGATTGTGTGATTATTTTCATGCATATCTACTATTCGATAGTTTGAAGTTGGTGAAGCTGGGTTGATATGACCAAATTTAGTTCACCAAGCTATATAGAAGATAAAAGTGATTTGAGAGAGGCTGAAAAAAGTGCAGAGTCGTCAGAAATACTACACTAATGGTAGGAGAATGGAGTTAGAGTTTGAACTAAATGATAAGGTATACCTTAATTTCACCTATGAAGGGTATTATCATACTTTGTAAGAAGGGGAAGCTTAGTTCCCGGTATATTTTCCCTTACAAAATATCAAAAAGGGTGGGTAATATAGCTTATGAGTTTGAGCTACCACAAAGAGTTAGTTGTAATTCATCCAGTGTATCACATCTCTATGTTGAGGAAGTACATGGGAGATCATTCATTGATCATACCAACTGAAGATATTGGGATCAAGGATAGACTATCATATGAAGAGATTCTGGTTCAGATTCTAGATCGTCAAGTTAGAAAGTTGAGGAAAAAGGAAGTAACATCAGTCAAATTTTTTTGGAGGAATCAATTTGTTGAGGAAGTTACTTAGGAAGCTGAGAAATATTTGAAGAAGAGATATTCGTATCTCTTCTAGCCCGAAAAAGTTTCAGATCAAGGTACAAAATCTCTTTTTAGTACTCTATAATTTGTATACTTTATGTGTTAGATTTGCTTGTTTAGCATTTGAATTGACATTTTACACCCTTATCCTAGTAAGAGTAATATTTTTTGAGGACGTATGTTCTTAAGGGTGAGAATTGTAACATCTCAAAAGTTGAAATAACTAGAAAGAAGTGAAGAATTGGAAATAGCCATTTTTGGGAAGAAAACAAAAATCTCAAAAACTTGTTAAGTTGAGTTTTTGGTCAATTTCAAATGACCATAACTCCTAGATTAGGATGAGTTAGGTTTGTTTTCAGGTATCGTAGGAAAGATCTTGGAATAGTATTCCCAATGCCGCCAATTTTATGCAATTTTGAGTTTCTATGAGTGATATATGACCAATTGAAGTTGGGCTATTCAAATAAGGATATCTAAAATTGGATTTTGGAAGGATTTTTTAGTATTTTCCTTACCCATTTGTTTTATCTCATTTTAGGAGTTTTATTGGAGTAAAATAAGATTTTTTTTCAGTTTAGAAAAGTTGGAGTTCACACAAGGGCTTGGAGAAAAGAAAAAAAGAAAAAATAGTTGAAGAGAAATCAAATAATCGTCAAGAACATTCGAGTTTGGTTGTGGATTTCACCTAGGATTAAATCCTAAAAGGTATGTCATATCACATAGCATTGGGCTATTTCACCCACGTGCCAATCATGATTCATTTCAACAAAGAATATTAGGTTTGAAAGTAAATTCTTTGAGTTCTTGATGAAATTTGTTTGAATTCTTGTGGGTTGTGTTGTTGAAGTTTTCTTGAGACTTAATACTTGTTTTAGGGTGTATTTTTGAGTTGAATCTAATATAAATTGAACATATAATCGATTATAAGTTTTTCGGGAAAGAACCAAGTGAAATTAGAAGGTTTAGAGATGAAAAACAGTGAAGAAAATTTGGGGAGAACCTGGGGAGGGTCCTGGGGTGCCGCCCCTCTCAGAGTCCAAAAAAAGGGGTCTCTGAGTTTTGATCTTTGGGCCGCCTCGCCAACCAAATTTCCCAAGTGAGCCTTTGAATTTTACTCTATGGCACCCCCCCTCCTCTAAGAGCGCTAAGGACACGAGTTCTTCTCATTGCTTCCCCACGTTTCCGTATTAGTTTCTTAGCAACGTACCTATGTTTTCTAGTTTATTCCAACACTTTAAGTTACATCTAAACATCATGAAATCATCCGTAAACATAGGATCATGAACCTTTAATTCATAATTTAATTCAAGGAAAGTTAAGAGTCAAGTCTAACAAATCAAGTCAAGAGAAGTTCATAAAGTTGTAAAAAGTCTTTCACAAACGTTTAAAATTTTTTAAACACTTAAGTTTTGAGTTAAGTAGAGAGTAAAGATTTCAATTCATTTCTTCAAAATTTATAAGGGAACTAAGTGGTAGGTTTTATTTGCCCTGATTTCTTACCATAAATAGGTTTTCCTTTTCGGAAAAGGTTTTGAATTGACTAATCCTTTTCTTGTAGGAAAAGGTTTAGAACTCTATAAATAGAGGAATATTCCTTCTAACTTAATCAGCATTCACAATGTAGTCTTAAAGGCTTTGAAAGTTTTGGTTAGAGGGAGAATCTGTGGGTCACAAGCTTGATATGTTAATATAGTTTCTGTGGGAGATTCTCTAACCGACAACCACCATTATGAGCCTAAGTGGTGATACAACATCTTGGCCATGCTGCCATAACTGTCCTATACTTTGCCTTCACATAGAACTACCTAACATAATGGATCCACTAGCTTAACTTACATGATCATCTAATAAGTATGACCCGTTAATACCCATGATGGCTACATGGTTTTCATGGAGACTTGAGTTAATGTGAACTCTCATCCCCACATTGATGCTCAATAATACACCCAAAACATACTTTAGTTCATGCTTTTTAAAAACAACTTCATTTCTTTGGTTTGAGATAATTGCTCAATACTTAGCTTTAAAAAGATCTCTTGGAACCAATGTTCCTTTTTCTTGTTCAAATCTCTTTTGGCAAATCATTGTTTCCTCTTAACTTAAATGTGAAAATATTTAAATACTTTCAGGTAATTATTAGTTCCCTTATAACTTTCGAGAAATAAACTCAACTCTTTACTCTTTGCTTAACTTGAAAACTTGAGTCTTAATCAACTCTTAGTGAATACTTAGTTCCCTTATATTTGTTTAAAGGAAATATGTCAACCTTTTTATTTTTTACTTTAACTTGAAACTTGAGCCTTAAAAAGAAGTTAAAACGTTTAATAAAGACTCTTGAAAACCTTTAAGTACTTTGCTTTGAACTACCTTCTTAACTTTAAACTTGACTCTTAACATCTTTTACTTTGATCTTAACTTTCCTTGAATTGGATTATGGATCCAAGATTATGATTTGAGATCTTTGATGATTTCTAGGTGTTTAGATATCATTTGAAGTAATTAAAATCATTGGAGAGTGTTAATATACCTTAGAAGGACTTAATAAGGCTAAACTAAGAAAAGTGGGCAAAATGGCCAATTTGGGCGCGTTCAGGATGTGCCGCATCATCCTGGCACACTGTAGGCATGCTACCCCAGCCCCTGGCACAGATGGGGAGCCACCCCTAATGCTTCCCTGGTGTGGCTAATGAACTTCTCTCTTCGTTTTCTGATCTTAAATTCTCTAAACCTCTTCTTTTCCCAAACCCTTAGGATCACTAATACGAAAAGATTACGAATCAACATCAATGGGCATTCAATAACTCAACCAAATAGGAATTCGACAAGATTCATCAAGAATTCACTTCTAATCATGTAAACAATTCTAAAACCATTGAATTGAAACAATTTTGGTATGTGGATGAATCAACCTAACACCAAAGATCTCACATACCTTGATAGATATCACAATCTTGGCAAATCCTTCATCTTTCTCCCTTTTCCTTCTTCTCTTCTTTTTTCTCCGAGCCCTAAGAATAAATTTAATTTTATAAAAAGAAATAGAAAATAAATGGGTGAAAAGAATAGTTTGCCCTTCCTTAAATCCGGACCGGGGCCTTCCTCAATCCAATAACCTAACTTTCGATAGGCATATCTCGATCACAAGATATAAAAAATATGCAAACTCGGCGGCATTACAAAGATCCCTCAAATAAATTTCCAACCATATCAAGAACTACCTCTAACTCATCCTGAAACTAAAAGTTATGGCCGTTTGAAAATGACCAAAACTTACTTTCTTAACATAGAAAATTTTCCAGGTTTTTCCCTTTCTTTCAAAAAGTGATTATTTTTAGTTTTTTAGATTATTGTTAGCCATTTTGAGTTTCTAGGTATTACATATAAAGGGGGTTGATTGTAATTATCAACTAAACAGCAAATAATACGAAAAATATGAGTATGAAGACGTAATTATTGAGATGTGATAGGATTATGGCCTAAGGTAAATAATCGGGTAATTGCAATTGATAGTGAATAGTTGTAAATCAGTGAATAAGCTAGACTTTAGTGGAATAAACTCTATCTAGATCCATAAATCATTGCATTTAGATGTATTTCATGCATGATGGCTTCTAGTCTAGAGTTGTTTCCATTGAGAAGTGTTTAGATTTGTCATTCGAGGATGAATTTTCCAAGGAGGAGATATTGTAATGACATGGAAACTAGTAAACTACACTAGAGCCTAAAGTTAGGCTTCTAAAGTTTGGTGTATAATGATGAGAGTCGTAGATGAAACTTCCCATACTTAGAATGAGGGGTCTAGGTTTTGAATGTCTAGGCACGTATTACGCCCCGTAAATTAGTAGACCGCCTAGGGTTTAGTGTGGGCCATGTAAAGGGGGAAAAGCCCATGCCAAGGCCAAGGCTACCCAATCTTAGAAGAATATCGCCTCAAGTCCATGACCACCACCACGGTCAGTGGTATGGACCATGGCACACGGTGTGGTTTGTGAGGCCAAGGAAGTAGCTACCTAAGGGATCCTCAATGTGGCTTACCTTCACGAGACACTTCACGACCAATGGTCATGACCACGGTTCATGGGTAGGCTTGTGAAGATGCCCTAGAGTTAGGGAAGTCGAGACAATTTAAATCCAAGTAGTACCCCATGTTCACGACCATCTTCACGACCAATGGTCTTGACCATGGTTCATGAGGGGTATCACGAAGTTCACTTAGTTTTAAGTAAGGCAAGACCTTGAGGCCAAGCCACTGCCTAGGGACCCCAACCATCACCACGACTCGTGGCCTTGACCACAGATCGTGGGGTCTCGTTCTCATCCCTTAGTTTTATGGAGTCCAAGACACAAAATCCTAGATGATGTTCCAATACCACAAGCAGGAACATGGTCAGTGATGATGACTACGAACTGTGGTTCCTCTCGTGAAGCTTGGACAGTTGGCTGCCAAGTGGAGGAGATTATAGAAAATATCAAATGTCGGAACTATTGGGTGGGGTCATTTTACCTAGTATTTAAATACATATATAAGATATTTTTAAGCTTTGAAACACCAATTTAAGTCGCTTTATCACAATACCCAAATCAAAATCCCAAAATACTCTCCTACAAAATATTTCTCTCTACAAAACCCAAGGCTTAAAGAAAAAGAAAGAGCTTGAAGCTTAAGTCAAGAACAAGGACTCAATTATCGAAATTTCTGTTAAGTATTTTATTAAGGTATGTTTATATTTTCATATATGGGTTCTTCCACCCATAAAGTTCCCTAGAATTCTCAAAATCTCCAAATCTGTGATAAGAAAACCCCAATCTAAGCTTGGTTTCTTCCAATGTGTGGGTTTAGTTGGGTATGATTCCAATTGGTTGAATAATACTTATTTATAGTTAATTTAGTGTTAATTCATGATATTATAATGAATTTATGTGAATTTCATGGTTAACCCTAGAAATCAAAGTATGTGGGTTTGTTCCTTGACAAGAGAAATTGATTATTCTTGATAAATCTTCAAAAAATTGTTATCATACATAGAACTTGTTCAAGAATAGGAATATGAAATAATGAATTGAACTAGAATTATGAATATATGATATGTCATGAATTGTAGTGATTGAAATTGGAACATTATGATAAATTATGCTTTGAATTGAATATGACTAGGGCTGGTGAGTAATATGTCTTATGATCTAACCTAGTATGATGATTGTGGAGTAAAGCTTGAAAGTAGGGCTCGAAGTCATAAAGTTTATCACTAGGTCTTAGAGAGTAAGTATAATATGATGACATAGCTTGCATAAAAATTGTATATAAATAGATAGAGAAATAGCACAAAATTAAAACTCATTTAAATCAAAAATAAATCAAATCTTGTTAGAATAGCCTTACGGCATGACACGACATACAAGAATTCGAAGAGCCGCTCACAATACTCATAATCTTTCATTGCATTAGATATAGAAATAGCACAAAATTAAAACTCATTTAAATCAAAAATATCAAACTTCATTTAAAGAAGTACTTTGAAAATACACAACGGAAGTCTAAATCTCAAATGTACACTCTTCGATACAATCTCAAAACATAATAGGGACACATCCCTTTACAATAAAAGAAAATACTACTAAATGTCTATTACATGAAAAACGAAACATATGAGCTCTAGTCATCGAATCCATGAGGACATACCAAGTCATGAAATATCAATCCAAGCACTTCAATCTATCTATATAATCACTTTTCAGAACCTAAACTTGTAGTAAGAACATGAAGAAATATGGGTTAGCACACAAAAATGTACCAAGTATGATGACCATGCAAAAACATGCTTAAAAGAGGGCATTTGTTTGAAAGTCATTCATGTGCCATTCTGATAAAAAAATCATGAATATAATTACAATAGACATAATATCCAAACATAATCCACATACAAATCATATCTTCACATTAGGACATAATCAACATTTAATCCATTACTTTGACATTTGCCTTCACCTCAAGTAACCCTCAAGCTACACCTTGTGCACTGTATGAATGACATCCCATACCACCACCCACAATAGGTACCACCTTAAGGCCACTAAAAGTGAACTTACCATTTAACTTTTCCATCTTTAGACCATATTCATTGATAAGAAACATAACGATATCTAAAGTAACTCTCTAAGTCATACTTGTGAAATGTATGAGTAGCAATACCAATACTCACACTAAGTACTCTCTTAAATTAATCATACACAAGGCACCTTCATACTCATTATGTCATGACAAGTAAAGTAAAGTATAAGTACAATCCAAGTAAAGTATGCATATTCTCTTTTAGACTTTACGTCACATTCTTTATTAGCTTCATTTCGAACACTTTAATTCTTTAAGAACACATTCATTTATTGGTCATTAATACCTTAGAGATATCATTATAGCCCTCTGAAAGCCTAATCGTGCAATGCATGGATACCATCTTATACTACTACCCACACTTCATAGAACTTCTCAAGAAACTAGAATGCACTTCTTACATGATAGAAATAAGTGTTTAACCGACATAGACCATGAGAGCTGGATCATATAATCTGTTTTTCATATAACCCCACACCATAAAAAGGTTTTTTACTTGCCTAAGGTAGAATTAGTGATATCCTAGCTTTCGTAGAAAACCACTGGCTAGTATATACTTCTATGTGGGCACATAGTTATGGGAGAGAAGATGTTCATTGGAACCCTAGCCTAACATTTGGAGCGTTTCCATCTTTACGGTCTTTGCAAGGTGCTTAGCCTATATATCCAAGAGTCATTCATTAACATTCATTGTACTTAAGAGGGTTACAATCATTGGTTCTACCGACTCTTAATGCATTACACAAGAAAGGGTTACCAATACTAGGCTATTGATTCAAGGTACATCAAAGATAGCTCATAAACTTACCAAAAATGGTGTCATCTAAATTGGGTCTATCGATATAAGGTTTATCGTTTCACACATGGATAGGTTACCAATACTAGGTAAATCGGTCCATGTCTTATCATTCGTAAGTTTCAAGACTCATCATGAAGAGTGACATCAATCCTTGGGTCTACCGATTCAAGAGTTGGTCTAGAATACTCAACCATTTAAATATGAAAAGGGTACCATGACTAGGTCTACCGATTCTTGATCATTTCATCAAGACACATTCAATAGTAATTTATCAAAGGAATTTCATAAGCCTATCGATTCATATTCACTAAGTCACTACACATTCTTACACAAAAGAGGGTGTCTAAGCCTACCAACTCAAGTTACTTCAAAATGCATTACATTCATCTATACAAGAATAGGATACAAGCTTTTTCCAATTCAAAGTGTGTAATACATTAAAGAAAAACCCTTCAAGTGCTACCGTCATCATTCATGAATGTTTTAAGTGAGATTGAACCTTCAATCATACATGATCACCGTACTTTAGTTGAGAACACACATATTACACATCTTGATCACACATAGATCCTTCATGCATATGTAGATATAAGGAACTTAATCATCAATACAATACAACAATTTACAAGATAATATCCACCTTTCAAGTGGATAACCATCTTATTTTACGATTCTAATTCAATAACAAAGTGATCATAACTTGCCTTCAAGTCCATAAATCTCAAATAACAAACACACCAGTAATTCACCATAATTAAGGCATGGATAATGATACAATTTAAAAATCTAAATCATTTCAGACCAATTCTATTCACATACTTGCATAATTAAGGAACCCACTTCATAAGGGAACAATTGGGAAATAGAAAGGATTCATGGTTTCATAGAGAATTTCCTTCATAAATCATAAATAAGACATCAGTTCAACAATATAATGCCATTAAAAACACTTTAAAATTGTTTAGCAAGAGAACTTGTGAGATTTAATGAAACTTTGTGTTTTTCTTGAACTTGGAAACTTTGAAATTGTTTTGGAATTGTCTCTAGGGATGGAAACCATCCCTAGATGAAGGATCACCATAACACAATAGATAAAATCCACTACAAATTCACCTAATTAGCCTTCTTCTTCTCTTGGTTTCTTCAATGGGTAACTAGAGAGAAGTTAATTTACCACTTCACCCTTCTTTTGGCCGAGATTGCACCAGTAAACAAGTGCTCACTTATGCCCTAGACTCGCAGATCGTGCTGCTGGTCTATAATCTGGGGATGCAGCATAGTTCTGGGGCCATTGACCTATGGGGCGTGAACCCCATCCATAGGTCACCCCACTTTTTGCAAACTCAAGGTTTACTTTGGGTTTAGACTTAGGGTCCTCCTCAAGGACCCTTAGGGTGGTCTTTGGGGGTTCGTACCTCGATGTCTAACCCATAAAAACCTCAAACATGGCCTGGTACATTATTCAATACATTTGAACTTAAAACAAACTCATACACTCACTAGTTAGGCTCTAGTTTCTCTAATTTGTTTTACCGGTATTTACATTATCTCCCATTTAGGAACATTCATATTCAAATGATACTTTAAACACATGGAAGGTTTAATAACTCAAGACTAGCATCCCATTGTGCATGCAACATCACAAACAATCTACAAATACTAGGACAAATCATCAGCTCCATATCATCAAGTTTAATGGAACACAAGCAAGTATGAACTACATCTACAAAGTCATTCTGCATCAAAAGTTTACATTTACCATTACATATGAGGAAATTCTTTGTCCAATTCATGTCATGCTAATCATAAATCATTAAGAAAAATATGTATCTCTTTACAAGATACCATATATGCATGTAACTGCTTGTTCATCAAGTCAACTCATGAAGCATTAAAGCAACTTATACTAGATGCATATCAATATGAGGAACATATATAATCAAACTCATTTTCTCACTTCAAAAGAATTCAACTAGAACATGCATATCATAAGGAAGCCATGGAAAACTCATTAACACTCGTGACTCCAAAACATGAAACAAATTGCAAGGAAACTCTAAGTCTCAAGCTTGAATATGAATAGAAGAAAAAGACAAGAACGCTCTCATGGCCTAATTCTTCAACATACTATCCCCCACATAATATAAAACCCATATTAAGTTAACATAACATTAACATAAGAACCTCAATACAACATTCACAACTTATAAGGGATCAAAAACTTATTGGTGCCTTCACCTACAAGGCCTTTCTTTGTCCTTGTTAGCTTGGAGAACATAGAAATGGTTCTTCTTGAAGCATCAAGATCCGAAACATTAGGAGAAGCTACCTTGAACTCTCTTCCCTTGGTCGTAATACTTATTATTTCCACAACCATAGCACCCACCCACTAGTACTGGCTAAACACTTCCCAAAATATTTCTTCCCACAAATGGTGCAAGTAGGCTTAGAAAATGGAGACCCGCTTTCTTTAATTTGGTTAACATTAGGAGTACTTGAAGAATCTTCGTTTGGAGTTCTCTTCTCAAACCAAGATTGGCCTTGCTCATCAGACCTAGACCTCTTCAACTCTTTATTATTTTTCTTAAGTTTGGACTCTTCAATAGTTTGAGCATAGACCATAAGTCTAGAGATGTTCATGTCATCATGGAGCATTATCGTACGATACTCTTCCTCAACTAGGTCGGATACCCTGCTCAAAACCTACTCATTTCATCTCTATGGTTTGACATCAAAGATAATGCATATTTAGACAATTGGGTAAACTTAGAGAAGTACTCTTGCACATTCATATTACCTTGCCTATTGTTAATAAATTCCTCCATCTTAACCTCTCTCTTTTCACGGGGGAAAAACTTACCAAGGAAGGGCTTTCTTAAACAACTCTCATTCTATAGTACCCGCTCCTACCGGCCTATTAACTTTCCATTTAGTGAACCAAACTTGTGCAACATATTTCAATTGATAGGAGGAAGCTCCATTTTTTCAATTGAAGTCACGCCTATAACACTTACTACCTTATATATTTCATCCAAGAATTCTTTGGGATCCTCTCCCCTTCTAGATCCTAGATCCTAGAAATATCAAAGGATTCATCCTCACAAAGTCCCTCAACCTAGAATCCATAGTACTCACCATAGAGTTCATGAGCCTCAACACCCCTAGTAGCTTGAGCCTTCATGGCTTGGGCTTGATTGGCGATGGATTGAGCTTGAGACGTCATGGCTTGAGTTATTATTTGCATAGTGGCCATAAATTCTTCTTGAATTACATGCACCGGATCTACCAAAACACTTCACCTTGAGGAGCTTGTTCCTCTTAAAGTCCTTGGGGAACTTGGGAGAAACTCCCTCATCCATATTCTCCTCTTCTGCCTTTCTTGGGTTAAATCATGTATTCGTCTTCCAATAAACACAGGATAAAGATTAGGAAAAGGATACTTATAGAAATACACTCGAGTGCACAACTTCAAGAATAATGAAAGAATTGTAAATCCTTATCGTCCTATAGCCTCTCAGTCATAGACGTGTCGCGACTCACACCGATGAACAAGGTTCTCCAAGACGTGGCATGTGAGACAGCAATCCTAAAAATCATTCCCAAAACCTTATGCTATCATCCCATGTTTATCTCGCCTCGATATAACCCCTTAGGCATGATATGTCGTACGAAATTCTAAAGAGCCTCAAACAAGCATCATAGTGTTTCATTGCACGTGAAAGATTCAGAAACTCATTTACATTGAAAATATCAAACTTCATTTACAGAAATACTTTGAAAATACAAATGAAAGTCTAAGTCTCACATGACCATCTTAGACACAATCTCAAAATATAATAGGGACACGACCCTTTACAATTGAAAATACTATTAAATGTATATTACATGAAAAACGAAACATATGAGTTCTTGTCCTTGAATCCATAAGGACATACCAAGTCTTGGAGAATCACTTCAATCTAGCTACACATTCACTTGTCGGAACCTACACTTTTATTAAAAACATGAAGAAATATGGGTTAGCACACGAAATGTACTAAGTAAGATGACCATGCAAGAAATGCTTAATAGGGGACATTTTGTTTGAAAGTCATGCATGTGCCATTTTGATTAAACTTCATGAATATAAGCATAATAGACATAATATCCAAACATAACCCACATACAAACCATATCTTCACATTAGGACATAATCAACATTAAGCCATTACCTTCACATTTAGCCTTCACCACCTTGGGCCATCATCTAAGGTAACTCTAAGTCATACTTGTTCAATGTATGAGTAGCATCTCATACTACTACTCACACTAAGTACTCCCTTAAAGAAACCATAAATAGGGAATAATCATACTCATTATGTCATGACAAGGAAAGTAAATCATAAGTACAATCCAAGTAAACTATTCATATTCTCATTTAAACATTAAGTCAACATTCTTCATTAGCTTCATGTAGAAAACTTTCATTCTTTAAGGACTCATTCATTCATTGGTCATTAAGACCTTAAAGAACTCACTATAGCCCTATTAAAGCCTACTCTTGCAATGTATGGATAGTATCCCATACTACTACCGACACTTCAAAGATTTTCTCAAGAAACTACAATGCACATTCATCTAGTTAATAAGTGTTTAACCGACATAGACCATGAGAGCTAGATCATGCAATCCGATGTTATATGACCCCACACCATAAAAAGGTTGTCTACTTGCCTCAGGTAGACTTATTAATATCCTAGCTTTGGTAGAAAAACCACTTGCTAGTATATACCCCTATGTGGGTACATAGTTATGGGATAGGAAGATGTTCATTGGAACCTAGCCTAACATTGGAAGAGTTTCCATATCTTTCCATATTTGCTCGGTGCTTAGCCTACATTCGCACATTCACATTCATTATACTTAAGAGGGTTACCATTATTAGTTCTACCAACTCCAAATATGTTACACAATAAATTTTTACCAATACTAGGTCTACCGATTCAAGATACATCAACGATAGCTCATAATTTACCAAAAAGGGTGTCATTTTATATTAGGTCTACTGATATAAGGATTATTATTTCACACATGGATGGGTTACCAACACTAGGTCTATCTGTCCATGGCTTATCATTCATTAGTTTCTATACTCATCATGAAGGGTTTGTTTAATCTTTGGGTCTATCGGTTCAAGACTACGTCTAGAATATTTTATCATTCATAGATGAAAGGGTACAATGACTAAGTTTACCAATTCATAATCATTACATTAAGACACATTCAATAGTCATTTATAGAAGGAATTGATAAGCCTATCGATTCATATTAATTATGTCACTACGCATTCTTTACACAAGAGAGGGTCTAAGCATACCAACTCAAGTTACTTCGATATACATTACATTAATTTACACAAGAATAGGATACAAGATTCTAGCAATTCAAAGTGTATAATACATAAGGAACAACCCTTCACATGTTATCATCATCATTCATAATTATTTTAAGTGAGATACATTACACATCTTGATCACACATAGATCATTCATGCATATATAGGTACAAAGAATATAACCAACAATTCAATACCACAATATACAAGATAATAAATACCTTCATCTTTCAAGTGGATCAACATCTTATTCACAATTCTAATTCAATAAGATAGTGATCATCACGGGACGTCAAGGCCATAAATCTCAAATCACCAACGCACCAATAATTCACCATAATTAATGCATGGATAATGATACAATTCAATAATCTATGTCAATTTAGGCCAATTCTTTTCACATACTTGCATAATTAAGGAATACACATCCTAAGGGCACAATTGAGAAATAGAAAGGAGTCATGGGTTCATAGAGAATTTTCCTCATAAATCATCAATCAAAGAGCAATTCAATCATATAGATTCCATTAAAACACATTAAAATCGTCTAGTAAGAGAAGCCATGAGATTGAATGTTACTTGGTGTTATTCTTGAACTTGGAAAACTTTGAAATTGTTTTGGAATCGACTCTAAAGATGGAAACTATCCATAGATGAATGATCACCATACCTCAATAGATTAAATCCACTAAAATTCACCCAATTAGACTTTCTCTTCAATCCCTAAGCTCCCTTCTTTCTTCAATGGAGTTCGAGAGAGAAGTTTGTTGGAGAGGGAGGGGTTTTGATTTGGGTATTTTGATTAATGAATCCAAAATAGCATTTTGATGTTTTAGTAGTCTTAAAATATCTTAATATACTTAAAATGACCAACCAAACACTTAACTAAGCAAAGGGTGAATTTACCACTTTACCCTTCACTAGGTCGAGATTGCACAAAGTATACCAGTGCTCACTCACGCCCTGGACTCACGGACCGTGAGTCCACTCACAAACTGTGATGTTGGTCTGTGTTCTGAAGCTGCAGCATGGTTTTGGGTCCATTGACCTATGGAGTCCATCCACGGGATGTGTGGATTGATCTATGGGGCATGAACCCCATTCGTAGGTTACCCCACTTTTGGATAACTCAAGGTTTCCTTAAACTTAGGTTCCTCCTCAAGGACCCCTAGGGTGATCCTTGTGGGGGGGGGGGGTCGTACCTTGACTTCTAAGCCCTAAACACCTCAACCATGTCTTGGGACATCATTCAATACATTCAAAACTCAAAACAAACTGATACGCTCACTATTTAGGGTTTAGTTTATCTAATTTGATTTACGGGTCATTACAGAATAGAGTATTCATACTCACCCAAGGATATATTAGGGTTGAGGATTCACACTCCCCTAAGAGTAGCATGCATCATATTTAATGTTTGCATGGTAGCTAGGTTTGAATACTTGTATTCTTCCTTGTATAACTTGGTTTGCATGATAATGTGTCTCCCATGGTAGTTAGGTCTAGCCCAGTAGGGTTTTATTATTTGATAGTCTAGAATGATAAATAGTAAGCATTGAGTAAGTTAGCCTAAAGAAGTACTCATTGTGAATGGTATTATTCATACATGAAACGCATATGACTTAAAGCTACTTATGAAGTGTTCTCTTATCTGATGTATGTTTATATTGGATTGTTGCAATGGTTGCCTTCCATGATATGATTGACTTAACTTGGTAGTTCCTTGTCAATATGAAGTAGGTCAGGAATGACACTTGTGAATAGTAAGCATAGATCAAGTGACTCCAAGGACATGCTTAGTGAGTCTGGTAGTAATGGATGACATACATGCATTGCACAAGTGTGCTTTGAGATTACTTAAGTGTAGAGTACTCTTATGACCTGAAAACCTAACTCATGACTATGAATGTGGACTATTCCCAAGAATGACAAAAAAGGGGTACTTAGCTTGGATGGTATTATGGGATGTTATTCTTGTCTTGCACAAGTATGCTTTGAGGAGGCTTTTGAAGTAGTTATCTTGTAATATGAAAGACTAGTGGTTGAATAATGTAGTATGAAAGTCTAAGTAAAGACTATTCCATGAACACGATGTTTTCTTCTATGCTCATTAACTATGTCTTATGTTGGCTTATGATTATATGATGTTTATGTTGAAGACTGTGTTATGACTATGTTATTATCTCTTATGCTCATGCATTATGTTGACTAACCATTTCGGGATGCTCTTATGATATTGTGCTAGCTACATACTAGATACATTTTGTACTAACACGTACTTTGTTTACATTCTAATCAAATGTAGGGTTAGGAGATTGAGTTTCTTTGGAGGCTAGCTTTTGAAGGAGCAAGAAGAGTTGAAGATTTGGTGACCCTCATAACATCGAGTATTTTCCTTATGTCATTTATTTATGTTTTAGACTTTTGTAGGGGATGTGTCCCAAGAGTTTTATAAAGAGTTTTAAATAGATGGTTAGAGATAAAGTGTAGTAAAGACTTTCGCTTGCTTTTATGAAAATGACTTAGATTATATGGACAAAGTTTTAAAATTTTCGCACTTATATATTATATTATGTATGATATGTTAAGAGTTTGTATAAGACTCCTTCAGGGCCAAGTATGTTATGTTACGTCTAGGGTGTACCCTTGGGCCGTGAAACATTCTCCTCCTTTCCCGGCTTAGGGCAGTTTTTGAAAGTTTTTGGGGTGATTTACGTCTAGTTTAGATGTTTTAAGAAGAAGGAGAAAATAAGACTTCGTTTCTATTTTGTCTCGCCTATCCATCTCAAGCGCTAGCTTATCCTTCCGTGGCACTATCGCCCTGGTGGGACAACCGCCCAGTAATATCTTACATTTTTGCTCTTCCTAAATAACAACGGTTCGAATCGTTAAAGTTTATTATAGTGGCTATTTTTGAAAGTTCCTCTTTTTTATATTACTTTCTATTCCATTTTCGGCTATAGGCTACATGTATCACAACCCGTCGTAAATATGTTTCTATCATGTTTAAAAGGTCGAGATACATTATTTAATATTTTTGAAGTAAATGTTATAACTTATTTCCTTAATTAAAGGAATAACTTATGGGAAATTAACAAACAAAATGGATTTGAATGGTCCTTATATATTAACTATTACTCTCTCAATCCACTTTTAATTGTCATGGTTCCCCTTTTCAGAATGAAACTATAAGATTTTGGCTATGAGCAAAAAATTGTAATTTAAAAATTATTTTTGTATAGTTTTTGAAAATATAAATTTTTTGTTTAAAATACTGAATCAATATAATCTAATTTAACTTTAAAAATTAGTTAAATTGACTTTCGAAAAACGTAATATGACAAATAAAAATGGACGGAGGAACTACCAATTTTCCTAAAAAATCCAAATTATAGCTTCTTTTGAGTAATAACTCTAACACCTTTTGCGTATTTATTTTTTTGATTATCCACAGATAACAATTTTTAAGTATAATTACTTTAACAACTTCTAAAAAAAATCTGGTTTCTTCCATTTATTTTTTAGCAGCAACAAAGTGAACAACATTTTTCAGAAATTTAGATTTGTTTTTAAAATTTTCTTAAAATTTTTCATGTTTAGAAAAAAAATGTGTATCTTGCACTATGTATATGATTCATGCGTCTACTTTCATTAAATGTATTTCATTAGGTGTATTTGCTATAAATGTATATTAATTTCTTCTCATTTATTTTCTAGCAACAAAAAAATGAACAACTTTTTTCAGAAATTCGAAGTTATTTTTTTGAATTTTATTTTTTTATAAAAAAAATTGATGTTTAGAGAAAAGTGTGTATCAACTATGTATCTGATTCATGCCCTAATTTCATTAAATGTATTTCATTAGGTATATCTTCAATATACTTGTATTTAAAACTTGTTATGTATGTGGAGCATGAAGAGGAAATACATAAAAATATTTAGATACGTCTGGCAAACATTGTGTCTCTATCAATCCATCATAAATTCACAAAGTTCAGAACAAGATATGACTCTGGATCTTATCTTTCAACTTCATCTGCTTTGTTTTAACGATCCAGCATTGTCTAAAACATCGGAAGACAAAACCCAAAATCTCGTCCTTCACAATTATCCTTCATTCTCTAGAGCTGTTGTGTCACCTTTATCATTCTCGTCTCAACATACCTTACTTCGTCTTGTCTTTCTCTTCTGTTGAATCCTTTAGGTAACTTTTTTTTCAAAAGTCTCCACAATAGAAAATGTGATTAAAAAAAACCCATCAATTCAGTTTGGATAGTTTAGTGAAGATGATCCATGGGGGAGAAGGAAGAAAAACAAAAAATAGGAGATGAACTTGGGATAGGAGAATGAGGATGATGGAAGAGAGGGTAGATAGAGGTGATGGAGAACGTGGGGGTTGGGAAATACTCTCTTCGTCCGGAATTGTTTGTCATGTTGTGCTTTTTGAAAGTTAATTTGATTAATTTTTAAAGTTAAATTAAATCACATTAATTCAATATTTTTTTAAAAATTAGATATTCTAAACTATATTAAAAATTACAATAACAATTTTTTGCATATTAATATAATAAAAAAATACATCTTAAAATATTAGTCAAAATCGTGAGAGTAAAATATCAAACGGAGGAAGTATAATATTGCATAGGGGTTTGGGGAACAATTGTTAAAACCTTTAGTTAAGGAATTTGAAATTTCAGATAATTATTTAAGGGTAATAATAAATTGCAGAAAATTTGGATTGAAATTTGAAAAGTCTATAATATCTTCTTCTTTTTTAAAATAAATTGATCTTTTTTCCATTTTTAATTAAAAGATATTAAAATTAAAAGGATAAAATTGTTCAAAAAGATAAAATAAAATAACGCGAAATATGTTATTTTACCTTTCTAGCCAAAATGTTTTTTTCATTATTTAATGGATATAATTATTTTATACCATACTCAAGAGGTTTGTGTATCTAATTTAATTTTTTAATATGATATAATTATTAAAAAGTGGTATGATAAGTAATATTTTTAAACTATAGGTAAAATATTTATATATGGACTACGGTAATCAAGTATATATAATTATGTAGTTTCCCTAATTTTTTTATGAATTTCAAATTAAACTATAGCTAAATTCTAATCTCACTTAGGGATGGCAAAATGGGTAAATAATACGGTTCTCCATTTGTATTATTTATTTTAAATGAATTGGGTATCCAACTCATTTAAATATAAGTAAAAAATGAGTAATACTCATACTATCCATTTAAAAGTGGATAGTTAAATTGATAAAATGAATTAAAAAAAAATAGATAGTAAGAAAGTCTTTTTTTAATAAAAAATCTATATAAAAATAAAAATTTTGGTTACATTTAATTTGGGACAGAGCGGTGGTAGGAGAGGGCTGGTAAGAGGTGCACATGTAATCTTTTTTTAAATACTTTTTTTTTAAAAAAAAAATAAATTTTTGTTAATTTTTTTTAGAGTGGGTATGGAGGGGGGGGGGAGCAAGGGGGGAGCGATAAATTTTTTCAAAAAATTAAAAACATTAATGAAAAATTTACAATTTTTTTAAAAAAGTTTTTGGGATGGGGTGTTGAGGGAGGGGAGAGGGGGACGCCGTAGGGGTTGGAGCTAATTCTTTTTTAAAAAAGTAATGAAAAAATTGAAAAAAAAATTGGAGAGGGGGAGAGCTGGTAGGGGTGTTGGGGCTAATAGGGGGTGGGTGGTAATTATTTTTAGAGGAAAGGATCAAATATGCTCCTAAACTATTCGAAAAGATTTAGATATACCTCCCGTTTAAAGTTTGGTCCATTTATACCTTCGCCATCCAACTTTTGGTCTACATATGCCTTTTTGGGCGTTAGTTGGCCAACTAGAAATATCCAACTCATTTTACTTTTATTTAAATGCCAAATGGATTTTCCACGTCATTTTTATGTATTATCACTTGACATTTAAATTCAAGGAAAAAAGGTCAAATATGCCGCTAAATTATTCAAAAAGGTCTAGATAAATCCCGATTTAAAGTTTGATCAATTTATACCCCGCCTTTCAACTTTTGGTCTACATATACCCTTATGGGTGTTAGTTGGTCAATTCGAAATAACCAACTCATTTTACTTTTCTTTAAATGCCAAATGAATTTTCCACATTATTTTTATAAATTACGGAAAAGGGCCTAAATACCCTCGAAGTATTGAAAATGGTACACAATTACCCCTCATCCACCTATTGGCCCCCAAATACCCTTCACATCCACCTTTGGGTCCAAATTTACCCCTTCATTAACAGACCAAAATTAAAAATAATTAAATAATAAGTTTTAATTACGTGGCACTCAACCATTGGTTGCAATTTAATTATTTAAAATAATTTTAAACTCACCCATTACCCACCCATTTTAACTAAACCCGCCCTACTTGATCCAATTTTTTTAAAAAAACATCTAATTAAAATATCCTAAAACCTTATTCCTCCAATTTTCACAACTTTCATCGACTCCATTGTCTTCATTTTCTTCTTCATCAACATTTTGAAGTTCTTTACAAAAAGAATCAACCAAAATTTTCAAGAATTGTTCTACAATATGCTGTAAACAATTCTCCCTCACAATATAGGCACCATATGTGTGTGTGACAAAATAAAACGAATTTCTAAAATATGTCATAATCTTCAATGACTAACTTGACCATGTTCTAGCAGATAGACATTAACTTCTCAATTTTAGGTTGTTTACTACCTGAGAAGTTAAAGGTACAAGCACTATTACAGCTGATGAGTCACTTGGTCTATGTGGGCAAAACTCATGTCGACGATGATAAATGATTTCATTATCCAAATTGGTTTCAGGTGTGACTCTTACAATCGACCATGTACCCTTGCTGGTTAATGGTCCAATTTTCACAACTTCCATCGACTCCAAGTTGCAGGATGAAGAAGAAGAAGAAGACAATGGAGTCGATGGAAGTTGTGAAAATTGGAGGAATAAGGTTTTAGGGTATTTTAATTAGATGTTTTTTTTTAAATTGGGTCAAGTGGGGCGGTTTAGTTTAAATGGGTGGGTAATGGGTGAGTTTAAAATTATTTTAAATAATTAAATTACAACCAATGGTTGAGTGCCACGTAATTAAAAATTATTATTTAATTATTTTTAATTTTGGTCCGTTAATGAAGGGGTAAATTTGGACCCAAAGGTGGATGTGAAGGGTATTTGAGGGCCAATAGGTGGATGAGGGGTAATTGTGTACCATTTTCAATACTTCGAGGATATTTTAGTCCCTTTTCCGTATAAATTATTACTTGACATTTATATATTAAAAGAGAAAGGGGTCATTTATAACCCTAACTATCCGACCTAATTTTAAAACACATATACGATCCGTCTTTTAAATAATCTATACAACCCGACCCCTTTTTTTAAATACCCTATATGGATCGGATTAGGGCATAATTGAACCATTTAAAAGGCGAACACTATCGTACTCTGATTGGAACCACCGAGGAATCAATGGCACTCCAACTGAAGGAAAAGGAAGTCGAGGTTTGAAAAGCATTTTGGCGCAACGCAGAGCTGGAGGCGCAAACCTGGCAGGCAAGGGCTAGAGCGGAGGAATTCACCACAACAACGTTACAGACACAACTGCAAGCTGCAGCAGGCGATGATGATGTAAATAACAGAATAATTCACACATATATGAGTCGGATTAGAGGCATAATTGAACCATTTAAAAGACGGTCGTATATATATTTTAAAATTGGATCGGATAATTAGGGCATAATTGACCCCTTTCTCTTTTAATATAAATGTCAAGTGATAATATATATAAATGATGTGGAAATCCATTTGGCATTTAAAAAAAAGTAAAATGAGTTGGATATTTCGAGTTGACCAACTAACACCCATAAGGACATATGTAGACCAAAAATTGAACGCGAGAGTATAAATGGACCAAACTTTAAACGAAGGTATATCTAGACCTTTTGAATAATTTAGGCCATATGCTTTTATATTTGTATAAGATGTGTATAAAATAGTATCTTTATTGTATAAAAATATATGGTCATATGCTTTTATATTTTTCAACTGAACTAGCACATCATCATTTATATGTTTTAAAATATGCTTTTATATTTTTCAACTGAACTAGCACATCATCATTTATATGTTTTAAAATGAAAAAATGGCACAACATGTACTCCCTTTTTATTAACTGGCAATATTTAGCCCATTTTTATTTTTATAACAAAAGAAGTTCTTTTAAAATTGTAATTGGCATAATTTAGCCCCCGTTTCTATGAGAAGTTATTTATGTTATTAAGTTTAGTTTATTGTTTTATTTTGTAGGGAATGTGCACGTGGAAGTTAAAGGGGGTTGTGGCCACTATAATTTTTTTTCTCTCTTCTTTCCCAGTGTAGACGTTTACATTTATTGGTGAAGTAGTATTGATATTGTAAACATCTTCTATTCTTTTAGTTAAAAAGTTTTTGTTTCGTATTCTAGCAATTTTTCGTCCATTCTGTCCTCTTTTTTGTGCTTCAACTTTATATTTCGTTATATAACTTTCTTTGATTTTTAAGATTTTAAGCATCTGGTTTATATATTCTGGAGAAAATTTAAGAGATTGTATTTGTTTGTTGATATTAATTGTCATGGTTAAGAAAAAAATCATATAATTTATCCTAAAAAAAAAGATTCTTATTTTGATTTTGTTGATTCTCCATCTAAACCTTCAAATTTTAGTCATACAAGTACTTTGCACTATTCGATTCGTTGTAGGGATATTTTTAAAGATAAAAGGCGTGAGTCGATTGGTGCACTTTGAATATTTTTGACTTGTGCAATGTTGAGCATTTTAATTGCGATCCTCATTTACACACTGAAGGAAGAATCTGAAATGTATACAAAGTTTTAATAAATGAATACACAAATATGTATACATGAATGCAATGTATATATGAATGCTCATTCCAGTGAAAAAACCCAGTCATGATAAATGATAAGTTATTTGATGTTCGATTTTTCAAAAGGATGATACACGAATATGTACACATTAATGCATTGTATACATGAATATTCAATTGCGAGATAAAATTCAAATCTTTTGATAATACATAATTTCAGTCATTTGTTTGAATTTATAAGTGATTGGATTAATGAAGTATATCATTTTTGAAAAGGTATACGTTGTACTAGATAATATAGATTCATATTCTATTTATATTAATTGAATAATACCTTGATGCACTTTCACTTTAAATTAAAACTTCTTTCGAATTGCTCAATTTTCAATGACAGACTTCAAAATCTTCTTATCATTATATAGTTGACCTGCTGAGGGTACATTCGCAGCATCACTTTCAATAATATTGCATTGTTAAAAATATGCTATCTCTCGAGCAGCCATATCATCATATGCTATATCATTATATCTAAGTACACTTAAATTGTCTGCATACTATAAGGTATTATTTGGGTATTGACCTCCTCATATTCTTCTTCAATAATTGAAAGTGTACGATGAATATCTATAGTTTTTCAAGTTATACACAATGGATACTCTTTGAAGTTTCCTGAACCTTTTTTCAATTTGATTTATACTTGTATTTTTTAATTATTATTATTATTAATTTCATATTCTATACACAAAGGTACATAATTTTCATCAATCTTGTAATAAAAATCAAAAGAATTCAAGAAAGTATTGACATTTTGATGACTTGAAATTAAGCGAGTGAATCCGTTGAATTCAGATGTTTGTTGTAATAACCACCTCATCCATGGAATAATTCACAAAGTTATTTGCGTTATCCCATTCTCCACTATGATGAATCAAAATTATCAAAGATGCCATTTATTTGTTGAATTTTTGTAGTATGTCGTTGATTTTTTTTTTATATTAAGTACATGAAGTTTTATAAATTTATGGATGTTGAATCACTTTTTATCTGGGAAATTTTATACTTTTCCACGTTCCGTTTTTAATTTTGCGTGAGGATGGCGGTTAGTTTCATAATTAAAAAAAATAATAGTTCTCGTAGGTTAATTAATATGGGCTATTTTTTGCTCCTTATTTTTTGAGCTATTTAATGCTATTTAATTAGAGGCTATTTGTTGCTAATTTTCCTATATATATATATATATATATATATATATATATATAGAATATGAAAGTTAATATATAAAAATGTATAATGTACGTATATGTTGTATAAAGTGAATACTTATTGTATATGAAAATTGATTTTAAAAAAAATTGTGTGTGGCGAGCGCATGTGCGTGTAGAAAAAATAACATAATGCATATATTTAGGTATGTTTGAGTATGTAATAAGAAATTATGAGATGAAATTGGGGTGTGCAATTTGGTGTTTCTGTATTATATATTTTCTCATAGACATGAGAATACCATAAGTTGTAAAACTAAGAAAATAGTTCATAATTCAATTTTACTAAATAATCAAAAAATTATAAAATTGCAGTTGTTACAAATCCAGTGTGGTTAATTTTGTTCACTCAATGTAGATAAAAAATATTTTTTTATTAAATATTAAAGTGGTACTAATAGATTTAGTTGATAAATAAATTTGATAAAAAAATAATGAATTTGTTGAATATAAATGATAAAGTAGGAATTGATTTAAAGTAATAGTAAATTTTATGTTGGTTATAAGAATGATAAATTTTTAAAAAGTAATGATATGATTATAAATTTTATTTACATATTAAATAAAGGGAAAATTGTATAAAATAGCAAACTAATAACTAAAATTAAATAGAATAGCTAGGGTTTGATTTAATTGTGCTCCATAGCAAACATTATCTAAAATTTGCCAGCGTCTCTCTCCCAGGAATCTCGCTCGCCACTCTCCATTCTCGCTCGTCTCTCTCGCTTTATACATAGAAGTGTATAATTCTGTTTCTGTTTTGTATAAAGCGAGAGAAAATTGTATATACACATGCAAAAATGTATATCTTCGTGTTATACACTTAATTATACAATTTACAAACATTTTACTTCAAAAATTGCAGAGAAAAAGGCCAACGAATTATACAATTGCGAATTATACAATTGCAGTGAAATACAATTTTCTCTAGCTTTATACAACAGAAGTGTATATATTGTGTTTCTGTTTTTGTATAAAGCGAGAAAAACATATATCTTTTTGCTATAAACTTATAATTATGCAATATACATACATTTTAATTCGATTCAACTATATGCAAAGCAAATTATACAATTGCAGCGAAATAGGCCAGCGAATTATACAATTTAGGCCAGCGAATTATACACTTGTATATGTATAGCGAATTATACAGTTTTTATGTTTGCTATGGAGCGCAATTATGCAAAGTTTGCTCTATTATACAAATATGAATTTTTTGTTTGATATATGTGAAAGTTGCTCTTAAATAAATGACTAGTAGATATAAATATTAGGCTATTTTAACAAAATATGAATCTATGAGTCAATTTTTTTATATTAAAAAAATCTCAATAATAACATTTCAAAATTAATATTTTTTTTTTTGAAAAAATATAAATCATTAGATAAAAACAACGTACCAAATATTTATTTGGTTGAAAAAAGTGGAGTACTCATCCGAGTGTGAAATAATGAACTATTCCATATTGGCTAGACAATTTTGAATCTCCATCATCGTCTTTGCCCACAATGATGTGATGCGAGAACTTACCTCTAGTGTATGTCCTTTGCTTTCCCTTTCGTACTAGAAAAGTCACGAGGTTATCATAAATTCATGCACTTAAAATTATCATATTAATATCCTCTCTTTTGTATCACACGCTCTCATCTAAATAAAACAAAATGAACACAATATGGAAGCACATTATCGATTTAAGCAGAGGCATAGTCAAAAGTTTGAAAAGGAAAAAAATAAATATGAATATTGCCTAAATTATGATTGAACTTTCATACATATTGAATGATTCTTATTTTTTTTTTCTTAAAGGGTCATTTTGTACTAAGGATAATATCAAATAGTCTTGATCTTAAATTATAGTGTTATTTAATTTGTCGTTTGGTTGGTTAGTTTGAGATAACTTATTCCGAAATTAATAATTAGTATTGAGTTAAGTTATTTATCTCCTTGGATTGTATAGTAATTTTGAGATAACTTATCTCGAGATAAAATAAGTACATGACAAAAATATTCTTTTAAATCCTTTTTATATATTACTTTTTATATTTATTAAGGTTATTTTCGTAAGGAAATAAATTATTCTTAAATTTATTATTTTGAATATAACAGACTAAATACTCAATAAAAAATAATTTTACCATAGCTTATCTCATCATAAATCTTAACAAATTTCATTATAAATTATCTAATGATAATATCATAACTTGAACCGAAACAAAAAACTGCTAACTGTTTAGAAAAAAACTTGCTAACCCTCTTTAGAGCGAAAAAGGTACAGAGTGTACTGGAGAAGGAAAAAAACTAAAAAATTATTATTATTATATTACAACTACTAAATATATGAAAAATGATCGAAATGTTTTTTTTTTTTTTTTGTATTCAAAATGATTTCTATTTAGGATTAAATTAAATCTGCCTTTTTCTATTTATTGGATAGCAAAATAATATCCTTAGCGTATATAAATAGCTGAAAAAAAGTTCCCTCTATCTATTAAATCAAATTTGCCTCTTATGTTATTTTTGTACTTAAAATTATTCTTTCAATAACGTCATAATTATATGACATTTTATTAAATATTAGTTAAATATGTGACATTCGTCTATTGGTCCATATAAAATTTTGACACAATCCAACGAAACCCATTTTAATTTAATGCAACTAAGCAATACAATCCCTTTTCTTCTTCTTCTTTTTCACATTTATTATTTATGTTTGTTATAATGATAACATTGTTGTAAAATCAAGATTATAAGAAGAAGATAAGAAAAGTAGATGTAGGAGAAGACTTTCTTCTTATTCAAGTATATGTAAGTTTCATATGTATATATTACAATAGTGAATGAACAATCCTATTTATAGAGTGAGAAATCACTTCAAAGGTCATCATATTAAGTATCATAATAAATAGACACATTCTTATCCAACAAGGTTCATGTAACCTAGTGAATATGAATGGTTATTCATGTACTAACTTCATGAACTATCCACTTATTTAATGGATTTATAACAATAAATTTATAAATAATGTAAATGATTTTTAAAACTTATAAATATAAATTATATTTTTTTTAAATATGCTAAATTCTTCTCCAAAAATTATGTTAAATTTTCTCCAAAAATTATGGCCAAACGCATCATAAACTTCACTCCAAAATAATTTACTAAAAACATTTGAAAACTTGCTGCCCAATGCTAGCTTAATCTTTGTTAATGCTCCTGCATCCCATACTAATTAAAGATTGTCCAGATGTCTAATCGTTGGCTAGAGTTGTTGAGTCCACTTATTCATGGAAACATGTTTGATTCAAATCTAATTAAGTGCCATATAATTATGTCATTATAAGAAGAGTAATTATAAACCCCAAAACAATAGTAAGAACAAATTCAATTCATGCGGAAGATTGTTTGAGAACACAAAATAGAGTTGAAAGTTAAACGTGTTAAACATAAGGATTAAAATCATACACTATTTTTTTATTATTTTTTTAAATTATACCCTCTATTTTATTAAAGATTAATTGTGTTTAATTTAATATGAAACAATTAAAATGAGGATAAGTTAATTAGATGAGAACTAAAATTACACTCTACTTAATAAAAGTTTAAAAGGAAAATGTTTGAATATGTCATCGAACTTTGAGAAAAGACTTGAATATGCTATCAAACTTTGAGAAAAGAATTCATCTACGTCATCCTTTAAAAGTGTGGCTCATTTATATCATTTTCTTTTGAGAAAAAGTTCACCCATGCCATTATTTGTTAACTGAAAACAGTTTCCATTTACAAATTCATTTCTTACATGTGGCCAATTATGATTCGTCCACATAATTAATCAAATCATTTTTTAAAAAAAAAAAATTGCTCAAACATGCCATCGAACTTTAGAAAAAGTTCATCTATGTTGTCCTTTAAAAGATTGTCTCATTTATGTTATTTTACTTAAAAAATAATGACATGGACGAGTCATTTCTCAAACAAAATGACATAATTACATAAATGTGTAGGGTTCATGCCCATTACAGATAAATTAAAAGGAAGTTGAGGCAGCAAATGTTGAAAAAGAAATTGCTGCAAGAGCTAAAAAAATGATAGATTGGTGATTGACAAATTAATAAGATCTGCAATCTTTTTTAAATTTGTTATATTTGTCTATGTCATCAATGACATTGCCATGATTTTTACTTCCTATAAGTAGAGCATTCTTGCTCATTCATAGAATACACCAAGATTCAGAAAAAAGAATATGTGAGAGCAAAGTGAGGTATCCCATAAATTATAGAATAAATGCATAAGTACTCCCACAATTTATGCCTGAAATCTCAGAGACACATTTATACTATACTAAGGTCGTTAGGGTTGGACATAATATGGTTAAAACCAAGAAAATTGACCAAACCAATTTATTTTTAATTTCAGTTTCGGTTTTGATTTTTGGTTATTTCGGTGGGTTTCGATTTTGAATTTTTACATTTCAGTTTTCCGGTTCGATTTTCGATTTTTAGATTTGAAAATTCGGTTAATCGAAAAACCAAAATTTTATATATATATATATATATATATATACATATAATTGCTACCCCATCGGTCCATAACTCATTCCTAATCCTCCCAGTCGACCCATCCTATTATTCTCAACAGTCAGCCCAAGCCCAACTACCTAAATTCCTATTATTCTCAGCAGTCAGCCCAACTATCCAAATTCCTAACCCAATTACCCAAGCCAATTTCCTATCAATTGATAAATCCCTAAATTGATAACTGATACGTCGTAAGTCTGTAACGCCGATCGCCTCTCAATTCTTAGTAAGTCAGTAACGCAGTCATGCAAATACGCTAAAGTCGCGGCTGGTCGCCAAGAGCCCGAGACGCCGACTCATAACATACGCCGGCTCGCCGCAGCCTGCCACTTCCGTCTTATCGTTGATTAGTCATTCTCACTCATTTTTCAATTCTCAACTCTCGTTGTCGTTACTCATAACTGTAAGTTAGTCAAATCGTCTTAAACTCTCATCAGTCATCTCTCAACTCTCATGTACTGAACCTATAGTTGTTTCTTGTGCTCTTACGTTGCTTCTGTGAAAATTGTTTGTTTCCTTGTAACAAAGTTGAGGGCTATTGTGACTTTGTGAGGCCTGAACCAATAACCATTTTCATTTTTCAGTATTAAAATTTAAATAGCAGACATGTACATTTTTTCTAAAGTAAAGTCAGCAGTAAATATAAAGTGTAAAAAATATGACACTGTTGCTTTTTCAATAAATGTGTATTTGTTGATTGTTGTTCTTGTAGTTTGTTTCACTTTTTTATATATGACACAAATTGGAAGTAAGGAAAGTGAAAGTGGAGCTTCAAATGAGATCATACCTTACACCTCATCTCCAGTGAGGTTGAAGTTGATGTTGATACTTCAAAGAAAAGAAAAACCATGGAACCTAGAGCTAATTGTTGGAAGCATTTTGAAAAGTTCATCGATGAAAATGGAGCTAGTAAAGCCAAATGAATGTATTGTGCAAAAGCTTATGCAGCTTCTACATCATTTAATGGTACGTCATCAATGAATACTTATATGAGAACATGTCCTATATTTCCTCGTGACACCGTAAATAAATGTCAAAATCTAATTAATTTTCTACCATCTTCAATGGGAGCAAAGGAAGGGGTCATTAGCACTAGGAAATTTGACCAAGCACAAAGTAGGAAAGCTTTAGCCAAAATGATAATTGTTGACGAGCTACCATTTAGTTTTGTTGAAAAAGAGGGTTTTAAAAAATTCATGAGAGTTAGAATGCCGCATTTGCATATTCCTTCTCGTAGAACTGTGACGAGAGATTGTTATGAATTATACCTCGAAGAAAAAAAACTTTTGAAGAAGTTTTTCAAAGAAGCACGTCCAAGAGTTTTTCTTACAACAGATACTTGGACCTCTATACAAAAAATAAACTATATGTGTTTGACAGCCCACTTTATAGATAGAAATTGGATTTTGCGTAAAAGAATAATAAATTTTTATCCTATTTCTAGTCATAAGGGCGTGGATATGACGTCTTGCATTACTAATTGTTTGCTTGAATGGCGTTTAGATAATGTGTTTACTATAGTTGATAATGCTAGTTCTAATGATACTATGAAAGAAATGTCTAAAAAATTGAGCAATTGGGGAACTAACATTATGGATGGTTACAATCTTCATGTGAGGTGTATGGCACATATCCTTAATCTTATTGTGTAAGATGGGTTGAAGGAAATTGGTAAGTCTGTCAAGCTAGTGAGACAAGTCGCGAAATACATTAAACAATCTCCTGTAAGACTTAGAAAGTTTAAAGAATGTTGTGAATCTGAATTGATAACTTGTAAGAAATCATTATGTTTAGATGTTCATACTAGGCGGAACTCTACATATTCGATGCTTGATATAGCACAACATTTTGAGCTTGCATTTGAAAGATATAGTTTTTATAATATTGGATACTTGAATCATCTTCGTACCTTTGGTTCTGATTCTTCTAAAAACAAATATGAAACTAGTGTTGAAGATGGAACTAGTGTTGAAGATGAAACTAGTGTTGAAGATGAAACTACTGCAAATATTCTTTCAAATGTTGACTGAAAAAATGTGAGGTCAATGGTAAAGTTTCTTGAAACTTTTTATGTACTTACTTTGAAGGTATCTGATTCTAATTATGTTACTAGCAATAAACATTTTGTTGAAATTGCTGAACTTAATCTTATTTTGAAAGAGATGATTACAAATGAAGATCGTAATTTGGAAGAAATGACGAAAACTATGAAAGAGAAGTTCAAAAAGTATTGGGGTGAACCACAAAAAATGAACAAGATGATTTTTATTTCATATATATTGGATCCCCGTAACAACCATGATTATATTCCATTTTCAATTGTGGATATGTTTGAAAAAGAAGTTGGGGAAAAGCTATGTTCAGAAGTGAAAAAATACATGAACAAACTATTTGAGTATTATGTCAAGAAATTCCCAAAAAGCTCTTTACATGTACCATCTTCACCCACTTCATCTAACAATTCATCAAGTATATCTAGTGTGAGTGTTGTGGCAACTTTATAAATATAGAAAGAATGAGAACGAAACAACAATTCGAGAAGCATAAAAAAGTTAGTGGAAGTTCAGCTAATAAATCAGAATTGAAAAGATATCTTGCGGAAGATATTGAGCCACATAGTGATGACTTTGATATATTAATATGGTGGAAAGTTAATGAGTCGAGATTTCCTATTTTCGCGGAGATGGTTCATGATGTGTTAGTCATTCCCATTTCAAGTGTCGCATCACTATGTGCATTCAGCACAAGAGGTCGTGTTCTTGATCCTTTTAGGAGTTTATTAACTCCTAAAATTGTGCAATCTCTTATTTGTGTTCAATATTGACTTAGAAGTGAGTCTTTTCCAATCAATATTGAAGAAGATTTAGAGTATCTTGAACAACTTGAACTTGGTAAGAATTTGATATTTGTATTAACTATATTGAAAATAATTTTGTTACTTGTTTTTCTTAACAACTAACAAATTCTTTCATATTTTTTTAGATTTTGCTTGTATTGGGACTAGATCTAGTTTAAAATTGATATATAGTTGCAGCTTGTAAGTTAAACTATCAACTAGTGATGTATGGTAACGAGTAAGTAAAGAACTTATATACATAACTTGCTTGAAAATTTTATATATTATATTATGAAATGTAGATCATTATCTAAAGAGTTCTATTTTCTCGCAGGTCCGTCAATGTTTTGTTATTTTTTTGGTTGCTATCTGCTAGAACTTGGGAGCTATTGCAATGGAGGTTGCAACGATGTTTTGTTGGTTTTTTCAATCTCTTTGTTGCTGCAAGTTGCAATGAGCCAGATAATGATGACTTTAGCTTGTAACTAACTCTATTATAGTGATGGATACAAGTTTGTCGAACTTTCTAGTGTTATTGTCTTGACTTTTGATAGAGGTTGCAACGAGGTTTTGTTGGTTTTCTAAATCTCTTTGTTGCTGCAAGTTGCAATGAGCCAGATAATGATGACTTTAGTTTGTAACTAACTCTATTTTAGTAATGGACACAAGTTTGTTAAACTTTCTAGTGTTGTTGTCTTGACTTTTGATAGTTTTTAATTATTATTCTTGACCAGTTGTTAATGTTATTTTCTGTTGGCTAGAGCTGGGTTATGCTCTATACGTTTATTCTCCAAATTAGAATATAGTGGGATAAAACTTGTTGACCCCTTTTGAATTTTTCCATGTTTAAGTGTTTTTATTGCTTAAAGATTCAATTTTTAATATGTCATGATGGTTGCTTTGCCATTTTTTTTAATCTGGCTAGCAGTTGAGAAATCCAAAGAAATGGGAAAAAGGATAATCTAGTCCCCTTGTGAATTTTTCATGTTTTACTAATTGAATCGATACCTAATCATCACGATGGTCGCTTTACCATTTTTTGAATTAAATTTGATTAAACCAAAACCGAACCGAAATAAACCAAACCGAACTTATAATAACCGAATCAAAGCGGATTTATTTCGGTTTTGTTTGGTTTCACATTTGGCCAAACCAAAAACCATAAAACTAAATCGATATTTACGAACCGAATCGAACCGACCGAACGCCCAGCCCTAAAGGTCGTATTACCCCCTGAACTTATTTTATAAATAATTCCTACCCCTTTTCGATCTACGTGGCACTAGTTTTAAAAAAATCTCAATACACGCTAGGCCCACAATATAGTGTCACGTAGGCCAAAAAGGGATAGAAAATTATTTATAAAATAAATTCAGGCAGGTAATAAGACCTTAGTATAGTATAAGTGTGTCTCTAAGATTTCGGGCATAGGTTGGGGGAGTACTTGTGCATTTTTCCCCAAACTATATAAGGAAATATTTTGTAAAGAAAAATAAAGCGTGAGTAATATTTTGGTAAGGTGGTAAATCAAAAGAGTGTTATTCCTTTTGAATGCGTTGTAGTCACTTTGAATATTGTATTTGTGACTACCCAATATAAAATTCCTTGTTATAGTGATATTAGTTGCTTCTCTTGGCTCATAGTTTTTTTCTTAGTTAAAAGAATCTCAACGTAAAATTCTTGGTGTCATTATTTTTCCATTTTATTTTTATTATTTGGATTATATATATTTTGTGTTAGTCCATATTTTGCCAGGAAACTTGTATCAGAGCCAAGATTTTATCTGAGTATACTCTGTGGTTGCATCACAATTTGTACATATACATCAGAAAAAAATCACTTTGATTTGCAATAACTATAAATTTTTGGAATAAATAATGTTAGCCAACACAAGTAAAATCGTTACTTCAAATGGTGTTAATGATGTCATTTGAAAATAAAAAATGAAAAATCTATTTTATGTCAAAAAAATTTATCAATTGGTATTTACCATTGTAAGCCTGAAAATAAAACAGATGAAGAGTGAATTTTTTTGCTCATACGGATTTGTGAATTTATTAGGCAATGAATTGACAAATAATGTGTTGAACCATATTTATAGAGAAACACATGCTCAAATCTTGTGGAAGCATCTTGAAAGTTTGTATGATCGAAAAATGGAAATAATAAGATATTCTTGATAAATCAATTGCTAAGTCTAAAATATCATTATGGTTCTCTAATCACAGATCATCTGAATAATTTTCAAGAAATCATGAACCAATTATTTACTATGGACATCAAGTTTGATGAAGAAAGTCAAGACTTGCTTCCACTTGAACAAAAAAATGAGAAGAAAATCTCTAGATTATTCTTCGTCAGATATCCTAGTGACTTGTCCTAGAGGGAGAAACAAAACTCGTGGTTCTTAGATTAGAGAACAAAACAAGAGCAAATATAGAGGCACACTTAAGAATATTGAGTGTTTTCATTGTAGCATGAAAAGGCACACAAAGAAGTTTTACCGACAGTTGAAGAGGGAGAACAAAGACAAAGATGATACTAAATAAGATGAATGAAAATTTCCTAGCCACCATCACTATAGGATGTCTTTTTACCGTCCTTGATGCGGATATGATAAATATTAATTGTGATGAGTCAATCTTAATTGTGGACACTAGTGTCACATCTCACGTGACATCAAGGAACATTGTTTCTTTTCATATACTTTAGGTAGTTTTAGACCCTTGAGTATGAGTAATGATATTGTATTTAGGGTGGTTCGTATTTGTATTATTTGTTTGAAAACTAGTGTTAGAAGTAAAATAGTTTTGAACAATGTAAAGCGTGCTCTTAATATTTGTATGCACCTAGTTCCTGTGGTATTTTGAATGATGAAGGTTATGATAGTACTAATGGTGATGAAAAATGGAAGGTTATTGCGGGCTCTTTGATTGTGGCTCATGGTAACAAACATTTTTTTCTATGTTGGACTATGACTTCTACTTGTGTTGATATGGCTAATATGGTTGAGAGCATAGCTCTCCAATATTATGTATAAGAGGTTTAGCCACATCAATGAGAAAAGAGTTAATTGGCCAAAATAAAATTGTTGTCAGATTTCCTAGCTAAATTAGAAAGTTGTGAGCATTGTTTGGCTGGAAAACAAAATAAAATTTTCTTTAAGTCTAATTCACCTTCAAGAAAGATAGAGTTGTTTGAGTTAGTGCATCCATTTTATATGGTACAATGAAGACAATGACATTGGGTGGTGCATTCACTTTGTCACTTTTGTTGACAACTTCTCAAGAAAACTTTGGATCTATTTCTTGAAGACTGAAAACCACATGTTAGGTGTCTTCAAGCTATTTGAGTAACTTCAAAGAAACTGAAATGTATTCTTACTCCTTACAATGGTGAATATTGTGGAACGTTTGATGAATACCGCAAACAACAAGGTATTAGACAGCATAGGACTCCTCCTAAGACTCTTCAGCTTAAGGATTTGGCTAAGAGGATGAACAAGACCTTGATGGAAAGAGTTAAATGTTTTCTTTCTGAAACAAAGTTGTCAAACTCATTTTAGGGTGAAACTTTATTATCTGTTGCACATGTTATTAATTTATCTTCTACTGTTTCTTTGCAAAGTGATGTTCCAAAAAGAATTTGGTAAGGAAAGGATGTCTCTATGACCATTTGAGAGTATTTGGTTGCAAATATTTTGTACATGTGCCAAAAGATGAGAGATCAAAGTTAGAGAACAAGACAAAGTAGTGCATTTTCATTGGATATAATATTGATGAATTTAGTTACAGGTTATGTGATCGAATCGAGAATAAACTCGTGATATTATTTTCATGGAGAATCAAACCATTGAAGATATTAGCATAATTCATCTTGCTGAAGTTTCTCACACAAGTGTCCATGATTTTGTTGGGCTTGATAATTATGGTGATGCCTAGAATCATGTATCAAATCATTACATTTGTCATGATTCGAACCTACAACGTGGACGTGATTGGCACTTAAGAACCATTGATGATCCCCAAGAGAACCCTCATTTTGGATGACTATAAGCGTAAGACTAACTTGAGCATACATAAGCATCAAATTAAAAGAAACATTTAAAAATAGTAAATTAAATCTCAAAACTTTGATGAATATACTTAGTATGAAACATAAGTTTTAAGTAAACTATTTTAAACTGTATGGCTCTCCAAAATTGTCAATCTATGAAACCTTTACTATTAAGGAAGGATGCCGGTACAAGACCCACGACACCTCAAAGCTACTAACTGCAAAAAAAAACTATGAAGTCCTCTGAAATACAAGGAGGTTCAAAAAGCTAAATAGAGTCTATTATTATCTCAACAAAGCTAACTAGAGTGTCAAAATGATCTCAACAAAGCGCTTGTTGATAATCATGAACACATATATCTGCTTCATGAAAGGATGCAGGTCAAATGACATCAGCACATGGAATGAAATGTATAAGTATGTAATATGACCGAGTAAACAAATAACTAAAAATGACTGAAAACAACTCAATATCAATAAATGCACATAAAGTGAAAACCATTTACGCTTTACAATAAGATATGTAATGTAAGCAATATGAAACTAATATACTTTATTTGTGGGAAAGTTCTCTGACCGAAAACCATTACGATGAGCCTAGAAATCACATAAGGTTTTGCCTCACGTTGTCAAGGCCATATTATATTTTGTCGGGGTATAAGATGACATCATGACTATGGATCCATCTAAATAGAATTCTTAGAGGCAATGAGGAGTTGTACAAAGAACCAATACTATCCTATCCTATCCTACAGGTCCTACGTAGTTCTATGAGACTTTCGAGTCATAAAAGACTTTAATCTAACTTGGTGATCGATACTATTCCCAAAATAATTAACATAACTTTGTGCGCAGTTCACCCATTTCAAGGTATGGACTTGTTACATTAATTGAAAAACTTTTCAAAACATGAGACATATTTACCTTCTTGAAAACACACTTATGAACTTACAAGTGTTGGCTTTAAAAAATTTCTCAAGATTTATAACTCAAAATAGGGTTATAAATCAACTCAAGGATCTAAAAAACAATATATAAACTCAATAATTAGGAATAGAATTTCTCAAAAACTAAAAATCAATTTATCTCAAAAATACTCAAATCTAGGAAAAGAATTCTAAATTACTCTTCTACTGATTTGAAAGAAGATGTAGGGCGTGAACGAAACAATCCAGCATTATCATAGCCTTACATACCTGGAAAAATAAAGCTCTTAAAGAATCTTAAAAAAGAACTTGGTTAGAAGTCTTGAAATCCTAGCTTGAAGGAGAACAATCAAGAAATTCTTTCTTGATATTTTCTTGAAATCTCTATGGCCAAGAATTATGATTTTCATTAGTGATTCATATGAGTTGGAAAGAATGAAATTCTTGGAGAAAGTCTTAACTTGAAAAAGAATATTGAAAAAGATTGAAAGAATCTTGAATGGAGTCTTCTATTTTGATTTTTCCTTATGGTTCTGTATTAGTGTTTGAGAAAGAAGAGAATGATCGATTAAAAGATAAAAAAATTGATTGTTTTGAGCCTTATATTTGTCAAGAAATCCATTTAGAATTTTCTCTAAGGCAAAAAGATACAAAAAAAAACTCTTTTTAATATTTTTCCGTCGGCTAATTCGGCATTACGCTATTTCGGTTACTAAAATTGTCATAAGTTTTAATATTGATAATAACAATGATAATATTACTGATGATCCTCCCCCTCGTGAAGTTGTAGATGAATTAAATACCCCTCTTAGAAGGTCCACAAGATAGTGGCTTACTTTCTCACGTTATTCACCCAATGAGTATGTGTTCCTCACTGATGGAACAGAAACTGAATATTATGAGGAGGCAATAGAAAATGAGCACAAGGCTCAATGGATTGAAGTCATTCAAGATGAGATGAAGTCTCTGCATGAGAACCACACTTATGAGTTGGTAAAATTCCCCAAGTGCATGAGAGTTATGAATAACAAGTGGGTGTTCAAAGTTAAAGTTGAAGAACATAACTTGAAGCCCATATACAAAGTTAGATTAATTGTTAAAGGATTTGATCAAAGGAAGGATATTGACTTTGACAAAATATTGTTTTCTGATGTAAAAATGTCATCGATTCATATAGTTTTGGGTTTGACTGCTAGTCTTAATTTAGATATTGAAAAGATGGATGTAGAGACGATTATCCTCACGATGACCTACAAGAAGAGATTTATACGGAACAACATGAAGACTTCAAAGTAAATGGTAAAGAATATTTTGTGTGCGAACTCAGAAAAAGCCTCTATGACCTAAAGCAAGCTGCTAGATAGTGATACAAGAATTTTATATCCGTTATAAGGGAGCAAGTCTATGAAAAGACTTCTTCATTCTACTAGAAATTTCAGAAGATAATTTTATCATTCTCTTGTTGTATGTGAATGATATGTTAATTGTGGGAAGAAATACTTTTATGATTGACGAGTTTAAGAAAGAGTTGTGTAAGTCTTTTTCTATGAAAGACTTGGGTCATGCCAAATAAATTTTAGGCATAAAAATTACTAGTCATAGAGATGAAAGGAAGATTCGAAGAAGTAAATTGAACGTGTATTAAAGCATTTCAATATGACGAATGTTAATTTTGTTAACACACATATTGTTGGTCACATGAAGTTGACCAAGAAGATGTGTCCTACATCAAGGGAGGAAAAAGATAACATGGTCAAAGTTTCATAGTCCTCAATCATTGGAAGTCTGATGTATGCAATATTATGCACTACACCTGGTATTGTTCATGCAGTTGGTGTTGTCAATAGATTTTTTGACAATTTCGAGAAGATCATTGGAAAAATATGAAGTGGATACTCAAGTATCTTATAGAAAGCTTAGGTTAATGTTTGTATTTTGGAGCACCAAATCCCAATCTTAAAGGTCTATACAAATGTTGATATGGCAGGTGACCTTGATAATAGAAAATTCATTACCGGATATTTGTTTACTTTTTTAGGGGGGGCTATATCATGACAACCGAAGTTGTAGAAGTGTGTTGCACTATCTACAAAGTTGAATATATTGTTGCTACTGAAGCCGTCAAGGAGATGATATGGATCAAGCGATTTCTTCAAGAACTTGGATAGCAACAGATGAAGTATGTTATCTATTGTGATAGTCAGTGTGCAATAGACTTAAGCAAGAAATCCATGTACAATGCAAGGACAAATTACATAGATGACAAATATCATTAAATTTATGAGCAACTAAAGAGTGAATCTCTTACATCAAAAATATTCGTACAAGAAAAGAATCCAACAGATATGTTGTCCAAGACAATACCGAAAGAAAAATTAGAGTTATGCAAAGAAATTATTTGTATGATCTCTCTTTACAGAAAATGAAAATAGTTCCTTCTTGTGAATGGGTCTGGATAGGTTAAAACTTACTCGCAATGATTTCAATATCTGGATATTTGTAGGGTCAAAACACATTATAGATAAACTAAAAGGAAGTTGAGGCAGCAAATGGTGAAATGATAGATTTGGTAGTTGATAAATCGGTAAAATTTGCAACCTTTCTGAAAGTTGCTACATTTGCCTATGTCATCACTAGCATGGATTTGATTTTCTCTTCTTATAAATAGAGTGTTCTTGCTCATTAGATAGAGGGAAAAAAATATTTGAGAGCAACGTGACGTATTCCACAAACTATTATGACAAAAATAGTATTGTGAAGAAAAAATAGAGTGTGTATAATATTTTAGTAAGGTAGTAAATCAAAAGAGTGTTATTCTTTTTGAGTGTGTTGTAGTCACTTTGAATATTCTATTTGTGACTACATAGTGTAAAATTCCTTGTTATAGGGTGTGTTTGGTACCAACGAAAATGTTTTCTTGGAAAACAAGTGAATTCTAACTTATTTTCTCATATTTTGGTTGGTGAGTAGAAAATATTTTTAATGTTTGGTTGATGAATGAAAAATATTTTCTAGGAAATATCTATTACTTTGTTTTCTTGAGACTAAATAATACTCTTTAGGAAAGTAAAATCTGATATGAAAATCAACCCTGTTAATTAGTTTAGGACCCGATCTCGGTCGTTCTGAAAACTAGCCTTGATATTTGACCCAATTCTTTTTTCAATTATTTTTTTTAAAAAAAAATTGACGAGGTCAGCGGGAGCACGAGTGGGATTGGCGTAAATTTTTTTAAAAAAAGATTCAAATATTTTCCAAAAACGTTATTTTCTTAAACAATTTTTTTACGGGAATGACCTGGGTAGGGGGTGATTAGGGTAGGGGATGGCATGAAAATGCAAAAAAAAAAAATTAAAAATAGTTTCCAAGAAAATTGACGGGATGGACTGGGGTGAAGGGGGAGGGGGTAGAAATGACGTAAAAATGATTTTTTAAAAAAATGAAATATTTCCATAAAAATATTTTTAAAAAGTTAGACCAGGGTGGCGAGAGAGGTGGTGGCCTTGTTCGGAGGGAAAAATTGGCGTAAAAATTAATTTTTTTAATGAGCTAATAAGACACTGACTCAAACAACATTCCCCAAAAATAAGGGCCCATTTGGCCATAGATTTTTCAAATAATATTTGTGGAAAAAAATAGATAAATAGTGTTTATCCATAAAATTTGCCATTATTTGAAAAATATTTCAAATTCTCAAATACTAGTTTTTTTTTTTAGTTTTTGGGTCAATCTCATTATTTGGGATGTTTTAAAAATTAAAAATTTACACCAAATTTTAATCTTTTACAAGAACACCCTATAAAGTAGTTGTTTGTGTTGTATTACATATTTTTTTTACGTGAACACCAAAGTAGTTATGAAATAGTTAATTAATATAAAAGTGATTATATGGTGGTTGGCGAAATTGATGAACAATTGGCTCAGGATAATAAAAAGTAATGTGTTTTGTCTACTTCAAAATGTATGGAATGATAGTTGTTGGACTCACTCCAAACTACTAGTATCATGTACACTACTTGTTACTTGTTGCAACAAAGATCAAATTGACTTATAATACAAACTTATGGTTCGTTTTGATAGTTTTTAAAACTTATGAGCATAAATCATATTTTTCTAAAAAATGACTATGACCAAAAAAGAATATTTACAAATATAGAGAAATGGCATAGATTCCCCCTTGAACTTGTACCGAAAAGTCATTTACACGCTTCAACTATCATGACGACCTAATACACACTTTTAATATTCAAAAGTGAATTTAATACCACCATGTTGTGTGCAACACCACTCTCACAGTATATGGTGTGTTACACTCGCTGACACGTCAGCGCCATGTCAGAAATTCTATTTTTTATTTTTTATTTTACTTTCTTTTCTTTGTTACTTAAATTTTATTTTATTAATTACTGTTTACACTAATTAATTTCTAATCAATTATCAAAATTTTCTAATAATTCTATCTTCTTCATTGTAAGATGGGAAAGAATAACTTTTAGCAATGACCACCAAGGAAATTACCCGCAATCTGGGGTTTATTTCGGAGTGAAAGAATTTTTTTCATTTCAAAATGTACCTTCAAGAAGGTTACTTCAGGTTCTTCCATTGATTGTCCATGAAAACTAAGTTTTCATTGTTATTTGTTGCGGATTTTAGTTGTAAATATTTTTCAACTTGTTATTATTTCATGTTTTTTCTGGAGATTTTTAAAAAAAATAGAGATAATAGAAAAATAAGTTTGAAAGAGTTGGTTTGGTTCTTGTGGAATCAAACTAGATGGAAGATGAATTAACATGAATATTTGGTAGGAAGATAATTAGTATAAAATAAAAGTCAAAGATAGTATCTTGGTAGGTGAAGTTTAGGCAAACCATAAAATGGTTTCATATTTTTAACCTTGACATTTTTGACATATAGTGATGTCATGGATGACATCAATAGGATGAATTCATTCCTATAAATAAGTAGCTCTTAATTCATTTTCAAATCATCCTCTCACTTGCCTTCTCACCTTCTAAAGTATTTGTGTTCTCTCTCTTGTAGTATTTCACTTGTATTCTTTGTAGAGTGAAACAAATATTGGTGTAGTTGTTCTTTGGTGGACGTAGAATCATTTTGATCCGAACCACGTTAAATATTGTTGTTCTTACTTGTTCTTTAATTTCACGTTTCCGCCAACAAAGTTTATTTCCATTTTCAATGGATCACTCAATAATTAAAAAATGTTCGCCAAAGCTCAATCAATTGAAACCTTTTGAAATTTAACTCCTTTTTAAAGTAATTTATTTCTTGGTTGTTTCTTGTTAATGGAGTGTGAAGAAAATGAAAGGGCGGGGTTGAAGAAGAAGAGGTGTGGGGTTGGGTTTAAGAAATATTTTGATTTTTCATTTTCTTTTTATTTCAATAATAATGCTCTGACGCGCTGATTTTTTTAAAAATTATTATTATTTTGTCATGTCAGCTTTAGGGGGTTAATAAAATCACTTTTAAATAGCAGAGATGTGTAAGAGGTCGTCATGATAATATAAGCGTATAACTGACTTTTCAGTACAAATTAAAGGAAAAATCTATGCCTTTTCCCAAAAATATATGACTAAGCGCTAGTTAAAGTTGGCCACCGCCTAATTGATTCACGTTTCTTTAACTTAGAACCCTAACCCCACCCCTTCAAGAGATGATATCCAAATAAATAAATTAAGTAGAAATTGTCCCATCCCGCCACATGACAATTAAATTTTGCGTCCGGATGGGAGCGGAAGGGTCTAAAGTTGTGAGAGATTTGCAGAGAACTCTAGAACCTGCTAGACTAATATAGAAGGCTAGAGAATTCCTTAGAATTCTCTGGAATAACTTTGATATTTTCTTGAAAAGATTTAGAAATTCCAAGAATGTGTAGAATTTTCTAGAGAGGGACTAAAGTGTAAATAAAGAGGGACTTGTAAAGTAAATAATATTTACACGTAGGTCCTTAGGAGGTAGTATAAATAGAGGGTGACATTCATTTGCAAGGTATCCAATCTTGAAACAAGCAAACCAAGAAAGTTGTAAGCAATGTTCCAAGCAATAAAAACCTTCTTTCAAAAATTCTCTAAGTCTTCCTTTCATTCTCTTAGCGATCTTAGTATAAAAGGGCTTACTTGAGCTTACAATATCGTGAAAGATTCGTGAGTAAGTTTTCAAATGTCGCACGGATTCTTAGCAAATACTCTAAGTCCGTGATAAAGTGGTATCAGAGTAGGTTTTAGACTAAGGGAATGGCTACTGAAGGAGACATAAACAGCACTAGCACCACCAACGTCCGTATGGATGGTGGAATGAAGAACCGAAAGGGGAAAAACATCAAAAGGGTAATGAGGAGGTGTTGCCCGATCCCACACCTAGCGAAGCGCTAACATCTCATCCATCATCGACGAACGAAGCAAGTGACGATGAATTGGGCGAAGATGTCATAGACGTCACTACTGGAGAAGAATGGGTCGAAAGGGTGGAAGTGGCAAGGCAGGCCGTGGAGATATTAGTCCAGTGCATGAATGTGGCCGACGGCAAGTTCAAGACCCTTGAGGAGAGCAAGAGCATACGAAAGGAGTTGGAGGGTCGCAAGCGGTCCGAGTTTGAGATGAAGAAGGCTATCACTTCCTTGGAGTGTAGGCTTGTGGATGTGCTTAACGCAAAAGAGACCATCACTTCCCTGGAGCGTCAGCTTACAGAAGCGCTTAGAACGATCGAGACCCTGAATGATGAAGTAAAAGCACTCAAAGAAGGCACGGAAGTTAGAGGATCTTCGTCGTTCGATCGAGATAGAAAGACCAGGGTCGAGGCTCCCAGGCCACGTATATTCAAGGGCGTCCGTGACGCTCAAAAGGTGAAAAACATTCTATGGCACTTGGAGAATTACTTTAAGTGTATTCGGGTAAGAAGCAACGAGAACAAGATCAACACTGTCGTGTTGTACTTGTCCGAGATGGCTATGCTATGGTAGAGGCGTAAAGAGTCCGAGATAGGGAAGGTGCGTTGCACCATCAACACTTGGGAGCAATTCCAAGAGGATTTCAAGAAGGCATTCTTATGTAACAACGTCATCTATGAGGCGAAGCGCAAGCTTAGGGAGCTAAAGCAAACGGGTAGCATTCTCGTATATGTCCAAGAGTTCACCACCCTTACGCTTCAGATCCCCAACCTCACAGATGAATATATGTTGTTCCACTTCATGGATGGGCTGCAAAGTTGGTCCAGGACAGAGTTGGAACGTCGACAGATCAGGACTATTGACGAAAACATCACACGGGTCGAAGCGTTGACAGACATCAGGCACGAGAAGACCGAAAGAGCCAAAGGAGATGAGATGAGAGATAGTCATGACCATGGTGGGAGAGATCGTGGCAAAGGCGAGGAACATCGGCCACATCCTAAGAAGCATGATACCTATGAGTCTGATGGCAAGAAGTCTGGATGTCATCGCAACACGGAGAGAAAGACAGAGGTTGCCAAAAGAGGTGGTTGCTACATATGTGGTGGACAGCATGGCTATGCGAGATGCCCCGAGCTGAAGAGCCTTGGTGCTATCCTGCGAGAGCGGAAAGAAAAGGAAGCATATGACCAAGAACAAGGAGCGGAGACGATGCGATTGGGATTGATAGAACTATGCGGAGCTATCACCAAGCAGTCAAAGAAGCCGAGAATATGTAACGTAAAGTATGTCGACATCACGATCAATGGAAGACCTGCTCGCGCTATGGTCGACATAGGTGCAGAGGTCAATATCATGACCAAGACGGAAGTGACAAGGTTGGGGCTGCGTTATAGTCCAAGTAACGCCAAACTTAGGACGGTCAATGCACAACCGACTCCCGTGAGCGAAGTCACTCATGGAGTAAGCATCACGCTAGGTGAGTGTCACTATAAAACTAACTTCATTGTCGCTCCTTTAGATCTCTTTGATATAATTCTTAGGCACGAGTTCTTCCAGGAGTGACACACGGTGACTGATCCTTACCTCCAACAACTTCTTGTCATGGAGAAAGAAGGAACATGCATGGTTCCCATGGTTAAGGCACTGAAGACAGAAGGGCAGATCCGACTAACGGTCATGCAGCTCAAGAAAAATACTAAGAAGGAGAGTTCGACATTTTTAGCCACCATTACAAGTTTGAAAGAAGACAATAGTGCTAAGACGTCCTTTCCACCAGGCAAGAAGACGCTTCCAAGAGGGAACAACGTCGTGATGCCAAAGAAGCCGTCGAGGCGCTTGTCTCCTAGGAAGGAGGTAGATCGTAAGGCCGAGTTTAAAGAGGTAAAGAAGCAATTGAATGAGTTCCGTGAGGGCATTGATCAAGTCAATGGACTATTGGTCGCGCGTACGAGAAGACAAGATTCGGTCGCCGATGAAGTGGCGATGCAACGCGGTCGTCGCATCCATAGGTGGGGGGAGAGTGTCACGTCCCTCCACATGACAATTAAATTTTGCGTCAGGATGGGAGCGAAAGGGTCTAGAATTGTGGAGAGGTTTGCAGAGAACTCTAGAACCTTCTAGACTAATATAGAAGACTAGAGAATTCCTTAGAATTCTCAAGAATAACTTAGATATTTTCTTGAAAAGATTTAGAAATTCCAAGAATGTGTAGATTTTTCTAGAGAGAGACTAAAGTGTAAATAAAGAGGGACTTGTAAAGTAAATAATATTTACACTTAGGTCCTTAGGAGGTAGTATAAATAGGGGGTGACATTCATTTGCAAGGTATCCAAGCTTGAAACAAGCAAACCAAGAAAGTTGTAAGCAATTACCAAGCAATAAAAGTCTTCTTCCGAAAATTTTCAAAGTCTTTCTTTTTTTCTCTTAGCGATCTTAGTATAAAAGGGCTTACTTGAGCTTACAAGATCGTGAAAAAATCGTGAGTAAGTTTTCAAATGCCGCACAGAGTCTTGGCAAATACTCTAAGCCTGTGACGGTAATCCTCCATAAAAACTTGTTCTGCTACCTAAAAGGAAAAGTTTGTACCACCTATGGTATTCCTAACTAGTGATCCATAAAGAGACAACTTTCTACCACTGGAATTTGAGTTGAGTATTACCACTTGCAAGTAGCTTATTTTTGTAAAATAATAATAATAAAAAAAATCACATATGTATTTGGCTATTTTAGATTGCCTGTCAGCCTAGATTTAAATAGAATACAAAAATTACATTCTAGCAAACCACAAGAAAGGTCAACTCAATGTTCAAGAACAAGTCTTCCTTTTTACATTGAGGGGCAGTGTCATAATATAAAAAAGAATGATTTGTTTTGATTTAGCATAAAAAAATTAAAAAAAAGATTTTGAATATTATAATTTTAAATTAAAGTTATGTCAGATATGTCAAAATATCTTTTAATCTTGATTCTTGTGATCTTAAATATATCACGTGAAAAGTTAAATTTTAAAGTAATGCCAAAAAAACATTTGTTTAGAAAAGACAAAGAAAAAAGTAGATGATTTTTTAATCGGAGGGAGTACTCCCTCTATCCCTTTTTATTTGTCTATTTTTTCTTTTATAATTATCTCTAATTACTTGTCTATTTTGACAAATTAAGAAAGGATAATTTTTTTAACCTATTATAGCCTCATTAAATCACTAATGACATTCAAAAATATAAAAAAAAATTATCCACTTCGTAATTAATAAAAATAAAATGATAAACTCATTATATCATTAATTATTTTTTAATAAGTATATCAATCTCAGCAAATAAAAAGGAATGAGGAAGTATTAGTTTACAAATGTTTAACTTTCATCAAATTCTTTCAATTTTTGCTCCCTAGACTCGGGCATCCTCCCCCAAAAAGAAGTAAAAAGTCAAATCTACCACTATCTAATGGCATTTCCAAATTATATTATACGCATTCCAGTAAAGACAAATCTTTGCACAAAATCTGAAGCTAACAACAATGTAGTAAATTAAGAGGAGCTTGTCCATACAAATATTTACTCACGTTCAATATTTATATTATGTATTTGCAATTTTCAAATGTTATTATTTTATTTAAACATATTATAAACATGTATTTTTATTTCATTACAATCATATAATCATCATAAACTATATTAATTTGATACGAACAATTGATCGTCTGCATTCTTAGAAAACTTGTTGGAATTCAGCCTTGGATGCGAAAGGGAAAGGAGAAAAAGTTTCCGATATTCTCCTTTTCTCCTCCATTAATTTCGCTTTACTAGACACAATATTTGTACTCACTCTGATTCTTTTTACAAAGACATTAATTTTTAATTTATTTTATAAAATGATACTACCTTTTTAGCATTTAAATTATTAACTTGGAATTTTTTATTTAATTAACTAATGTGATTAGTGATGGCAAATGAGCGAATTGGGTTAAATGTGCGCGGATTGAAAATGGATAAACATAAAATGGCAATCATTCAACCCATCCATATTTGATATGGGTAAAAATAAATTGGATAATAAATGGGTTGGGTAAACCCATATTTCATGAATAGATAATTCTTTACTTAAGAATTCATTACAGAGGAAATAATTTAGTCTTTTGTTTAGATGCAATTTGTTGAAAATGTTCATTTAGTTTTATTTTATTATAAAAGTAAAAAACAAAACTTTAAAAAATTTCGGGATTAGGGGGGGGGGGGGTCAAGGGGGGGGGGACGATGGCTGGGTAGGGTGTGTCCACGGTAGGGTGAAAAAATAAATATTTGAAGTTGAAAATATTTTTTTAAAATAAACTTAATTTTTTTTATGGGGGTGGGGGTGGGGGTGGAGGTGGGGTTGATGGGGGACGATGATAGGGATGAAAAAATAAAATTTTGAAGTTGAAAATATTTTTTAAAAATAAACTTTATTTTTTATTTTTTGGGAGTGGGGGCGTGAGGGGCTGGTGTGGGGGTGGGTTGGGGTTGAAGGTAGGGGTTAAAAAAATTAAATTTTTTGAATTCAAAATATATTTTTAAAATAAACTTTAAATTTCTTTTTGGAAAGCATGGGGTTAAGGTCGAGAGTTGAAATATTAATAGGATACATATATGAAAGTTTTGAAAAATTGTTTCTAAAACTTGGTAACACAAAATTTTTTGAAATTTTGAAGAAAACTTGTAATATCCATATTTGACCCGTAGTTTATCCATAATATACCCATATTTTAATGGATAAAATATGGGTATAGTTTTAAATATTATCTATATTTAAAATTATTCTTTCAATCCATATTTGATGGACTATTTGAGGGGGGTCAGTATAAAATAGACTTAAATTGACAGCACTGGATGTGATATATAATACTAGAAAAACTCATGACATATTTATATTGTAAATTCTAAGAATATTTTTATGTATTAAAAAAAATTGAAAGTCGTATCCAATAAAACAATGTTTATATAATACGAAACCAAAAGAGTTATTTTATATAGTACTAAATCAAAGTCGTTTTTTATTTAATATGCATTGTTGAAAAAAATAATCAAGTTATCTTTATATGTTATAATAATTATGTTATAATAATAGGCAATCATACTATATTTGATAGTATTAATTAACTTATTCTTTACTTTTATTATTACTCTTATTATTTTAGTCTGATTATCTTCCCTATTTTTTTTAAATCACTAGTTCTGCTTATTTACTTCTTTTTTTCCCAAACATGTTCTAAAAATTAATTGCAGTGTATGTGAAATAAATGTTGTAATCTTGATAGTACAATAAACGGCTACATGTCATTTTCACAACATATGCGAAGGCTAATTCAAGAGGCGAAAGAGACGGTTTATAAGTTCGAACGAATTTCATAAAAAAAAATTAGATTTTGTATTTTTAATTTAAAAAATAATTAAACATATATATATAAATGTCAATTTATGAATTCCTAAAAAAATTAAATGATAATTTTTTTAAAAAAAAAAAAATTAAGCTTTTTATCCTACTCCGTTTCTAAAGTCCGTAGCTTTTAGGTCCTAAAAGCAAGTTACTATATCTTTTTCTGTGCTTCCTCGAAATTGTTCATCAGAAAGTGAAGTGACCATCTCCTCCATTCCTTGTGCACTCGGGGGAACAAAAGATATCTTCTTAAATACACTCTCTTTGCTTTTCTACGTGTAATTTCTTAGGATAATTGTTCGTGTTTGAAAAATTATTTAGTATTATCATTTATGTTTGTTTTAAGATTAAAATTATTTAATTTTATTTATATTTTTTAAAATATATTTGACGCAAAAAAATATTCTCTCTCCTATTAAAACGTTATGTCACATTTTTTAGTTTATTAAAAAAAAAAATTAGATTTTTAATTGTTTGTGCCCATGCTTTTCAATATTATTTATACAATGTTTTGTGTTTTTGTTTGTATTTCTCTGATTTGAAATTTTTTTTAGCTTATTCTATTTTAACTTAATTAGTGGATAATTTTTTCTACAATTATAAAATTTGTTTTGGTTATATCTTTTAGTTTTAAATTCATATTCTTTAGTAATATCTTTTTTAATTTGGATGTCGGTAGTATCTTCTAACTACTTTGAGTATGAAATCAACAATCGATGAAGAAAAGTACTTTAATTATGGACATCTAAATGGACCTCCTTACATTAAATTTGTGCAAACAAAAAGTAACGAACAACTTAAAATATCTATAATCATATTAAAATTTAATGAACTTTCTAAATTCTAACTTAGACATCAGTAGTTTTAAACCTACATGTAAGTTTTAAATTTTACTTCTTTAAAGTTGAGAGTTCCAAATCAATTGACATGATTTTATCTTTACGATTAACAACGAGATTTTTTGTGCAAAGAAAATCACGCACGTAATAAATATCATGTAGTACTAATTAATTACTTTTATAATATATTATTTTTCAAGTTAATAATAAAATCACTTAATTAAATATTACTATCCACGAACTTTGTATTTCAGTTATCTATTATTTTCTTTATCTATCTAAATTATTTTTTTCTTTGTATTAAAATAAACTTCGATTTATAATGGTTGTTAAATTTTTGAAATAAATTAGTATCAGGAGTCTTCATACATTTAAAGAATTAAAAAAATATAATTAATATATCTAAAAACTGTGAAATGACATTTCATTACGAGAGAAATAATTAATATATTTAAAATAATTTTTTTCGCATTTGTTAACTTATAGATATTAAATTAAAAGAGTAAAATTTTAAAATAAAATAAAATAATATAATATGAAATATGTTATTTTACCATTTGGACTAATTTTTAACCAAAATTTCTCACTAAATTCTTTTTCCCAAAGGTTAAAATGACAATATTACATTTATCACTTTCACCTGATTACTTTCTTTTTCTACCTAATTAAAGAACTATTTTGATTTAAATACAAAGTAATAGAAGGAAAATTACAAAGTTACAGAAGAAAATGGTATAATTGTAAAAAGGTATTTTAATTTAGAAATATTTTTAATTTTACTAATTTTTAATATAAAAGAACAACACTTAAAAGGAATAATTTATGCATTACTAAACTTCCATAATTAAATCCTACATAGATAATATTTGCATAATTAATAATCATATATCACATTATTAATATTGGTTATTGCATAATTAATAACCACAACACTAATACTTGTATAACTAATAATCACAATACTAATATCTGTAAAGCTAATACTCACATTACTTATACATGTATTGTTATTCTTACAATAACCTGTATTTATAAGGTTAATAAACAGAAACAGAAATAAGATGAAGCAGAAAAAATATAAAATATAAGAATTAATCCGAGTCCACAGAAACTACTGTGTAACCTTAAGAAATTTAATCCCCTCACTGTACCCAAGGTTATGGATTAATTTCTCCCAAGATAAAACAGATTAAACCTGTTAAAGAAATAGCGGTACCTTAAACTTCTTTAACTTCAACGAACTTAAGAACAACAACAAGTCACACAGACTCAGTCGATCGACACTTTGATTTTATTTGAGAGAAAAATAAATGCAGAGAAAGAAAAATTTCCAGTGTTTGAAAAATCAAAAATTGACTTCCTTTTATAGCCATTTTCAGCAAGGAACATGTCTGTTCAGTGAAATCTGTTCATACCCATTTTATCCTGAAAGTTGTGTCTTTTGAAAAAAATAACAACTTTTCAAAAAAATGTGTCTGTTAGGAAAATAACTACTTTTTGGAAAGTAACGACTTTTCGAAAACGTAACGACTTTTCAGAATGTTACCGTTACCCGCAAATTTATAAGAGATAATATTAACAGGATTTATTTGATTTAACAAAAACTGATTAAATAAATTTTGTCCAAAAAAATTTATCAATCAATCACATCATTTGCCAAATCCAAATCCAAAGTCGAGTCGAGCGAGCGACGACGACGACGGCGCGATGGGGCATCTTCTTCTTAGCTCTTTTAAGAAGTAATGGAAGTGTTTCCTTCTATAAGGACAACAATTTCCATTTCTTTTGCCGATATGGGAGAAATGACTTTTCATTTGCACTTTGCAAATGACTTTTCATTTTCCCTCCAAAGTAGTTCCTCACTTTTCATATTCTCTCTTTTGTTTTCCCATTCACACTTGATAAAACCCAACAATCCCCCACATGAATGGGGAAGGCATATGCATGAAAAAACTTGTGTGTCTTGTAGGTAAAGGTTAATCGCATCTGGATAAGTAGGTTTCCCTTTAAACTTTCCGTAGTGAACATATATCGGATATACTTGGTCAATCGGTAAATTTGATATCTTTGAACCGTCGAGCTTTGGTGTATACCTCGAAAACATATGTCACACAATCAACCCTTGAACTGTTCTTAGTTCTCATTGTTTTGTTCGTTTCATCCATGAACACATCTTGGATAGTAAGGGCTTAAAGAACTGGCCTTACCGGATTCTCCTTGAAGCGGCTTACACTTCACACTTACATAGGTGATTTCTAAATGTGTTATCCCATAGATACACCATTTGATATTCCCTGTATCAAACTTAGAAACCATTAAAAAGTCCTTATGTCTTTATCCTAGTTACTAAACATTGTCTCATCATGAGAATGGACCATAAAATAATAATAATAATTTTTTTTCCTTTGACAATGTTGAACCGTCATCAATGACTTTGTTTTATCTCCTTGAACCTAGATCTTGGTATCTCTAGTCTTCTAGGTAGAGTTACCACCACGATGACTTGTTCTCGGCTATAGTCTCATTCCCGTCGATGATTTCTCAACTCCCTCTCTATTTAGGTCTTTTGTAAGTGGATCTGACACATTATCTTTTGACTTCACATAGTCAATTGTGATAATTCCACTAGAGAGTAGTTGTCTCACAGAGTTATGTCTTCGTCTTATGTGACGAGACTTGTCGTTATACATAATGCTTGCAGCCCTTCCTATTGCAGTTTGACTATCACAATGTATGCATATAGGGTCCATTGATTTGGGCCAAAATGGAATATCTTCTAAGAAATTCCGGAGCCATTCAGCTTCTTCACCTGCCTTGTCTAAATCAATGAATTCAGACTCCATTGTAGAGCGAGCTATACATGTTTGTTTGGATGATTTCCAACATATTGCTCCTCCACCAATAGTAAAAACGTATCCACTTGTGGATTTTGTTTCAGTTTTTGACCCAGTAATCTAATTTGCATCATTATATCCTTCAAGAACGGCTGGATATCTGTTGTAATGTAAAGCATAGTTTTGAGTGTCATCTAAGTATCCCAAAACTCTCTTCATTGCCAACCAATGATTATGATTAGGATTACTTGTGTATCGACTCAGTTTACTGATAGCGCAAGTTATGTCTGGTCGTGTACAATTCATGATATACATTAAGTTTCCCAATACGCTAGCATAGTCCAATTGAGACTGACTTTCGCCTTTATTCTTTGCAAGATGAAGATTTACATCAATTGGAGTCTTCGCCCTTTTAAAATTCAAAAAATTGAATTTTTCAAGTATCTTTTCAATATAATGAGTTTGAGACAATGCTAGACCGTTAGGAGTTTTAAGAATTTTAATTCCTAATATCACATCAGCAACTCCTAAATCTTTCATATCAAACTTACTAGCAAGCATACGCTTTGTAGCTTTTATATTAGCAATATCTTTGCTCATTATAAGCATATCATCTACATATAGGCATAAAATAACTTTCTGATTTGGAGTATCTTTAATGTAAACACATTTATCACATTCATTGATCTTAAATCCATTTGACAACATGGTTTGATCAAACTTTGCATGCCATTGTTTTGGTGCTTGTTTTAGCCCATAAAGTGACTTAATAAGTTTGCACACTTTCTTTTCTTTACCAGGAACTACAAAACCCTCAGGTTGTTCTATGTAAATTTCCTCTTCAAGCTCTCCATTTAAGAAGGCTGTTTTCACACCCATTTGATGAATTTCAAGACCGTATACTGCAGCTAGTGCAATTAACATTCGAATTGATGTAATCCTTGTCACTGGCGAATATGTGTTAAAATAATCAAGACCTTCTTTTTGTCTAAAACCTTTGACAACAAGTCTTGCTGTATATTTGTCAATAGTTCCATCGTCTTTCATCTTCCTTTTAAAGATCCATTTTGAACCCAAGGGTTTGTTCCCTGGAGGAAGATCAATCAACTCGCAAGTATGATTGCTTAAGATTGATTCAATTTCACTATTAACAGCCTCCTTCCAAGAGGTTGAGTCGATAGACAACATTGCTTCCTTGAATGTTTGAGGCTCACTTTCAAGAAGAAATGTTACAAAATCTGATCCAAATGAAGTAGATGTCTTTTGACGTTTACTGCGTCTTGGACTTTCTTCATTTTGTTCATTCTCTTTTGGTTCTTCTCTGGGTTGTTTAGTTCCCCCACTAGATGACTCAAGTCTAGTTTTATACGGATAGATATGTTCAAAAAATTCAACACTATCTGATTCCATTACCGTATTATCATGAATATCCGGATGTTCGGACTTATGAACCAAAAAACGACATGCCTTACTGTTTGTGGCATATCCAATGAATACACAATCCACAGTCTTAGGTTCTATTTTTACCCTCTTAGGTATAGGAACTTGGACTTTGGCTAGACACCCCCACACTTTGAAATATTTCAAATTGGGTTTTCTACCTTTCCATTTCTCATATGGAATTACATTTGTCTTTGAGTGAGGCACTCTGTTAAGTATCTGATTTGCTGTAAGGATAGCTTCCCCCCACAAGTTCTGTGGTAAACCTGAACTTATAAGTAATGCATTCATCATTTCTTTTAAAGTTCAGTTTTTTGTTTCTGCAATTCCATTAGACTGAGGAGTGTAGGGAGCAGTAGTTTGATGGATTATTCCATTTTCTAAACATACTTCTGCAAATGGAGATTCATATTCTCCACCTCTATCACTTCTGATCATTTTGATCTTTTTATCTAACTGATTTTCAACTTCAGTTTTATATTGCCTAAATGCATCTATTGCTTCATCCTTACTATTTAGCAAATAGACATAACAATATCTAGTGCAATCGTCTATAAAAGTTATGAAATATTTTTTCCCACCACGTGATGGTGTTGACTTCATGTCACAAATATCAGTGTGAATCAATTCTAAAGGATTTGAATTTCTTTCAACAAATTTATAAGAATGCTTAGCATACTTAGATTCAACACAAATTTGATATTTTAATTTATTGCACTCAAATTTTGACAAAATATTTAAGTTAATCAGTTTTCGCAAGGTTTTGTTATTAACGTGTCCGAAACGTTCATGCCATAAACATTTAGACTCAAGCAAGTAAGAAGAAGCAAAATCTTTATTCATATCAACTGCAATTACATTGAGTTTGAAAAGGCCATCACTAAGGTAGCCTTTTCCTACATACATATCATTTTTGCTTACTACTACTTTATCAGAAACAAATACATGTTTAAATCCATTCTTGGTCAGAAATGAAATTGAAACTAAATTCTTTCTCAATTCTGAAACATATGAGACCCTATTCAAAGTCACCACCTTGCCTGATGTCATCTTTAATATGACTTTGCCAGTTCCTTCCACCTTTGCAATAGCGGAGTTTGCCATAAACAATTTTTCATCTGTAAGTGCTGGAGTATATGATGAAAATAATTCTTTGTTGGCACAAACATCTCATGAGGCACCAGAATCTATCCACCATTCTCTTGGATTTCCAACCAAGTTACATTCTGAAAGCATTGCACAGAGATCATCCATTTCTCCTTTGGATTCAACCAAGTTTGCTTGATCTTTCTTTTTCTTGTCCTTCTTAGGACCCCACATTCATTAGCCCTATGACCATGTTTACCACAATTAAAGCAGTTTTCATTGAATTTCTTCTTAGGAGGATTGCTTTTTGGACCAGATGCTTTCTTTCTTTTCTTTAATTTTGTGGAATCTTCTTCAACAAAATTTACTCCAGATATTGCTGAATTACCACGTGACCTCTTTTCTGCAGCCTTATTATCCTCTTCGATTCTCAACCTTACTATGAGATCTTCAACAGTCATCTCCTTGCATTTGTGTTTCAAGTAATTTTTAAAGTCCTTCCACAATGGAGGTAACTTTTCAATAATTGCAGCCACTTGAAAAGCATCATTCACAATCAATCCTACATTAAAGGTTATGTGAGTATTAAGGGAAAACTTAATATTTCTAACATAGGCATTAAATAAATTTATACCTTCAGGAAGGAGATCATGGATTATGACCTGCAATTCTTGAACTTGGGTGACGACAGTCTTACTGTCTATCATCTTATAGTCCAGAAAATTTGCCACAATGAATTTCTTCATTCCAGCATCTTCTGTTTTGTACTTCTTTTCTAAAGCATCCCAGAGTTCTTTTGAGGTTTTGACATTGATGTACACATTGTACAGATCATCTTGCAGACCACTCAAAATATAATTTTTACACAAAAAATTTGAGTGTGTCCATGCTTCTGTTACCAAGAATCGTTCATCAGTCGGAGTTTCATCTGGCATAACAGGAACATTCTCATTGATGAACTTCTGCAGACTCAACGTAGTGAGATAGAAGAACATCTTTTGCTGCCATCTCTTAAAGTCGACTGCAGAAAACTTTGCAGGTTTCTCAGCCGGTGCTAAGGCAGCATTTGAACGATTATGTGCAACCGTTGTTGCAGCACTTACTGTTCCAGCATTTGTTTGACTTGAATTAGTCTTTTTTTTCTGTCACAAATGGCAGATAAATTAAGTATTTAAAATACTAACAGTAAAGAACAAATCTTTACACAAACTGTTTCTGATTTAACGATAAAGTTTTATGTTCTTTTAATCGTTAATCGAATGAATTTTAAAAATTCAAGCAGAGTAGAAAACCATAAAGATTTTAATCTCCAGAAACCTCAAATATAGAAACTGTTAAATTTTTTAAGATTGTTATTCTTACAATAACGTGTATTTATATGGTTAATAAGCAGAAACAGAAATAAGATGAAGCAGAAAAAATATAAAATACAAGAATTAATCCGAGTCCACAGAAACTACTGTGTGTCCTTAAGAAATTTAATCCCCTCACTGTACCCAATGTTATGGATTAATTTCTCCCAAGATAAAACGGATTAAACCTGTTAAAGAAATAGCGGTACCTCAAACTTCTTTAACTTCAACGAACTTAAGAACAACAACAAGTCACACAGACTCAGTCGATCGACACTTTGATTTTACTTGAGAGAAAAATAAATGCAGAGAAAGAAAAATTTCCAGTGTTTGAAAAATAAAAAATTGACTTCCTTCTATAGCATTTTCAGCAAGGAACATGTCTGTTTAGTGAAATCTGTTCAGACCCATTTTATACAGAAAGTTGTGTCTTTTGAAAAAAAATAATAACTTTTCGAAAAAATGTGTCTGTAGGGAAAATAACTACTTTTTGGAAAGTAACGACTTTTCGGAAAAGTAACGACTTTTCAGAATGTTACCGTTACCCGCAAATTTATAAGAGATAATATTAATAGGATTTATTTGATTTAACAAAAACTGATTAAATAAATTTATCAATCAATCACACCCGCAAATTTATAAGAGATAATATTAACAGGATTTATTTGATTTAACAAAAACTGATTAAATAAATTTATCAATCAATTAGATCATTTGCCAAATTCAAAGCCAAATCCAAAGCCGAGCCGAGCGAGCAACGACGGCGGCGCGAGGGGGCATCTTCTTCTTAGCTCTTTTAAGAAGTAATGGAAGTGTTTCCTTCTATAAGGACAACAATTTCCATTTCTGTTGCCGATATAGGAGAAATGACTTTTCATTTGCACTTTGCAAATGACTTTTCATTTTCCCTCCAAAGTAGTTTCCTCACTTTTCATATTCTCTTTTTTTTTTCTCATTCACATTTGCTTAAACCCAACATGTATACCTCTATCCTACTACCAAACGACCTCTAAGTTTATTATTTTAATCCTATTAATTGATTGGGTCCTAAATATTTTTACTCACTATATTTTTCAAAGATATTAGCTCAATATTAGTAATAAATTAAGGATATAATAGAAAAAAGAAAATTGTCGTTTGTTGATTTGTCAAAAATGATAAGAAATAAAAATCAAATTAGAAAGGGAAAAATGACATATACACCCCCGAATTAATTGGTATGCAAATACCCTCCTTCATGTTTTTGGATAGTAATGCTCCTAATATCAAAAAACTAGAGCATATATGTCATTCACTCTAACGAAAGACTAAATAGGAACACGTGACATAATCTTATCTGTCGAGAATATTTAATAAATGTCGGTCAGTGGATAAGATTGTGACACGTTTATAACCTTTCGTATAAAGGATATATATGCTCTAATTTTTGGACGAAAGATTTCTGCATATTATTTACGATAGTTCACAAATATATATTTTTTCCCCAATTAGAAAAGATTTGACAAGTTAATATCTAATCATTAAAATTTATTTATTTTAATTTAATTTTATTTATAAAATAAATGATTAGACATGACTTTATTTATTTTCATCTTCGATTTTATTTTAGAAAATAAGTATCAATTTTAGGGGTCATTTGATAGAATATATAAAAATAATACTCCCCCTTATTTTATATTAAGTGAATTTGTGAATCCACATATATTAAGTAAAATATTCAAGGGCTACTATAAATTATATTTTTCATTTTTTTTTTTTTTGAAATGATAAATATAATTTTGTCAATAGTGTGATTCATTTGCTAGAAAAAAAATTGAACTTCAACAAAAAAAAGAACAAATATGAAAAAATTTGCAAAAATCCATTAAGAAATTTGAATATTCATTTGTTTTGAACAATAAAAAATCCTCAAAAATTTAATTGATATAAAATAAAAAACATACTGCTATAAAATAAAGGAAGTACTAAATAAAGTTATAACAATACTCAAATTAATTATGTTGAGACTATATTTTATTCACTTTCTGATTTGATTTATTGAGAGTAATGCTATATAAATTTGTTATAGTTATCCTATAATATTGGACATGTATATAACATGTTAGGTTCAAAAACCTTCCGAATGAAATATTAAATAGTAGTACTATTATTAAAAAATATATTAAATTTTGTAAATACAATACAACCAAACTCCTACTTTTGTATTTCTCTCATAGCATCTTACAAAGGAATTGATTCTCCTCCTTTTATAGAATCTCCCTTTTCATCTTTTCTTCATTATCTAAAGGTAAATACGAAGTGGTCACCCACCTCCGAAGAAAGCATACTTGTTTCTATTTATTTATTTATTTTTATTTACATATTTAATTAAAAAATAATAGAAATAAATGAAGAGAGATTAATTTATAGCAACTCGAAAAAGAAAATTTAAGTTTCTCATTTTTTTATTCGGTGTTTGAAGTTCACATTAGAGATTCAATTAAATTTAAATTGCAGAATGCACGACCCTCTTGAAAGTGACACTTTCAATAAAAAAAATTTCATGTCCAAGACTTGAATCCAAAACTTCTAGTTAAAATGAAACTAGGAGTGTTAAAAATGAATCCAAACAGAGGTAACCTGTCCAAAATCTTAAGGGTTATGTTCAAGATAATTTGAATTGGGTTCAATCTCAATCAATTTAAGCCTAACGCATATTAGAAATTTTTTTAATTAAGTACAATTCAATCTTCAATTTAATCCTGTTTTAAAATTATTTACTAAGTTATCTTCTTATATTAAATGTATGAATAATTATCTATTTAATGTATTTTAGAATTTAATCAATTTATCACTTTTTTTAAAAAAAAAACAATTTTAAACTGAAATTCATATTTTGATTATAAAAGTTAAATATAACTTTATTAAAATTATTGAGATTAATCGAATCAAATTGAACGGATCAAAGCCTAACCAATTTTTAATTCATTTGAGCCAAAGTAAATTTTGACGAATCTAAATCCAACCTAATTTTTTATTCAACTTATTTCATTTCAACTCAACCCGACCATTTAACACAAAACACTGCCCTTTGTCACTACAACCCATGTCGGTAGTTCACTTGGATTTTACTTCTCCGTTTCAGTCCTGCACTTACCCCTATATATGAACACATTTTGTACCTAAAGACATCCTCACTCCTTTACAAAGATCAAAGATGGGTTGTTTATCTACTCTGCTTCTGCTATTTACTCTTGCTTCTTCTTCATTTTCCAGTAAGTTGAATTTAACCACTTATTTCTTTTAGTTAATTATTCTCTACAAAGCTGAATCTGTCGTACTTGTTGTAAATTTCAGGTGCAGAAATCTCATCTCAACTAGGAATATGCTACGGACAACTTGGAAACAATCTCCCAATTCCAAAAAATTCAGTTGACTTAATCAAAGGTCTCAAAGCCAAAAGAGTCAAGATCTATGATACAAATCCACAAATCCTTGATGCTCTTAAAGGCACCAACCTTCAAGTTTCAGTCATGGTACCAAATGAACTCATCAACAATATCTCTACTAATCAAACCTTAGCTGACCAATGGGTAAAAAATAATATTGTACCTTTTTATCCACACACAATGATCCGTTACCTCCTTGTTGGAAATGAAATCCTTAGTAGCCCACCCAATACCACTTGGTTCAACCTTGTGCCTACTATTCGCAAAATTAGATTCTCCGTCAAGAAATTTGGTTTAGGAAAAATTAAAGTCGGTACTCCATTAGCTATCGATATGCTTGAATCGTCTTTTCCACCTTCAAATGGTACATTTAGATCGGACATTTCCGAAAAAGTTATGAAACCATTGTTGCATTTTCTGAATCGAACTAAATCTTTTTTTTTCATTGATGTTTATCCTTATTTTGCTTGGGCTTCTCAACCTACAGTGATTAATCTTGATTACGCCTTGTTAAATTCCAAGAACATTACTGTTTCGGATCCGGGTACGGGTTTGGTTTATACAAATTTACTGGATCAGATGATTGATGCAGTGTATTACGCTATGAAAAGAGTCGGGTACCCGGATGTTCGGTTATTTATTGCAGAAACGGGTTGGCCTAATGCCGGTGGGGTGGATCAAATTGGAGCGAACATCTACAATGCAGCAACGTACAATCGTAATGTGATAAAGAAGTTTACAGTTAAGCCACCTATTGGAACCCCAGCTAAACCTGGAGTTGTTGTGCCGACATTATTATTTGCATTGTATAATGAGAATCAAAAACCGGGTCCAGGTACAGAGAGGCATTTCGGGTTATTGTATCCTAATGGAACAAACATATACGGGATAGACTTGTCTGGTAAGACGCCTGAATCTGAATATAAAGCGTTGCCGAGAGCAAGGAACAATGAACCGTACACAGGGAAAATTTGGTGTGTTGTTAGTAGAAGTGCAAATGCATCGGAGTTGGGTGGAGCAATGTCGTATGCTTGTGGGCAGGGTAATCGGACTTGTGATGAGATCCAACCCGGAGGCAAATGTTACAATCCGAATTCTTTGGTGTCGCATGCTAATTATGCATTCAGTTCCTATTGGTCTCAATTTAAGTCTTCTGGTGGAACTTGTTATTTCAATGGGCTTACCATTCCTACGAAAAAAGATCCAAGTAAGTTATTTAATGAATTTTCAAATATCTAACTCGAGGCTTGAATTGTTATTTATAGATTGATATATAGTCATTTAATAATTTATGGCTGTTATTATATTTAATAATAATATGGGTTCTTGTATTTTTGCAGGTTACGGATCTTGCAAGTTTCCAAGCGTCACACTTTAAAAATGGGTCAAATGGAAGCTACGGTGGCAGATGCGTACATTAATTGCATTCTTTTCTATATACGGTAGAATAGAGTTACACAAAATTGTCTAATTGTGGAACTCAAGATTGTTATTTATTTTTCTAAATTATTTTTCCATTAGATTTGTGTTCTTCCGTTATAGAAGAAAAGAACCTAACATATTTAATTAGAAGAATGTTACATTTTAATAAGTTTCCTTTTTCTAACGCTAGTTGTCCATTTTAATAGTACTCTCTTCGTTTAAAAAAAGATAATTTTATTTGATCTGAAACGAAGTTTAAGAAACTTTTAATTTTGTGATTCTAAATTAAAATTATGCGATATCAAAATGTTATTTTATTTTGTGGTCTTAAATATGCCACGTGAATAATTAAAATTAAAAGTGTTGCCAAAAAAAGAAAAGAGTCGTTCTTTTTTAAACGGAGAGAATATTATATTACTCACATCGTCGGGTATTGTTTGTACCGATATCTATTTATTGAGTCAAAATTTAAGAATTTTGACTAATATTTTAAGATATATTTTTTATAATATTAATGCAAAATATTGCAATTATACCACTTTTCATATAATTTTTGAATATCTAAATTTTTTATTTAAAATGTCAAATTAATGTTATCTATTTAACTTTTAAAGTTAATCAAATTGACTTTCAAAAAGCAACATAACAAATAAAAGGGGATATAGAAAGTATCTTTTAACTTTATTAAATTTAATATTTTGAAAAATGTGTAAGATAATACTAAATAGTATTTTCTCTATTCCATTTTATTCTACATTATTTTTATTTAATATTTTCTTAAATCAACTTTATTAATAAATGATAAGATTAATTAACTATCATGTCAACGATATAATAGGCAAAACATGATGATTCATACATAAGTTTTAAAAAAACAAATATTATGGTCTAACTATTTATAGATAAAATATAGAATAAAGAACAAAAAGAATACTACTATTCAACAAGAATAAAATAGATCAAAATTATTTCTTCACTTTTTAAATTAAACAAATATTATTAAATAAATATTTTTAATATAAAATTATAATAATTATTGAACGAAGAGAATAATAAACAATAATTATGTACACTGAAGGGGATTCAATACATAAATGCTGTTATTATTTTCAATGGGCCGCAAATCCACTTGTCATAAAATTTGTACTTTAGCATTTCATTAATTTACACAATACTCCATTTTTTGCTAATTTTTATTTGTCCACTTCCGATTTGGTACTTCCCTTGGAAAAGCAACTAATATGAATATTTTTATGATAATAATTAATTGGGGTATACTCTTATTTCTTGGGAATGATAAAATAATGTCAAGAGAGTAATACATGAAAAAGTATTGTTATTTTTATATATAAAACATGTAAAGGTAAAAATATGTTATCTTTTGGCATATTTTTTTAAGAGTTAGACAACGGTTATATGATGTTTTCACTGAAAAGTGTTGCTGGCACATGCAATTATTTGCTGCTTTCTATATGAAAAAAGGAAAATCTCACCCCACTATCTGTAACGGCTATCTTTTCTTCAGTATCACCCGGTGAAAAATTTTATGGTGTATATGAGTTAATGCCATGTAATAGTTATATAAGAAAATATTTTAATGGAAAAAAAGTATATTTTTAAGTTTTATGTCTTTTCAATCTCTCTTTTTTTTTCCTCACTCCTTTACCCCACCTTTTATTTACCCCCTCTCTTTGATATGAAGTACTACTTGATGTTATTATTTTTTAATCTTAATATATTTCATTATATAAATTTAAATTAATACAATAAAAAGATCAAAGAAACGTAGAGTACTATATTAAAAGAAAAAATAACTTAAATATACAACTATAATTTTTATATTCTTCAATTTTCTCTACTTTTTTAAATATTACATAATTCTTTTTTTTTATTTTAGTGTAAATTTTTAGATAAATTACATTCTCTCTCTTATAATACACATTTACTCATTTTAATGTCTATTTTTTCTCCATTAAAACACTCAACCTCTTAAATCAGTTTTTGAATTTTAAATTATATCCATTTAAACACTCAAAACCTTTTAATCAGCTTTTTGATTTTGAATTAAATTTAATTAATTTTAAATAATAGACCAAATTTTGAAATTTTGAATTCAAAATTCGAAAAATTTGAAGTTTAAAAAAGTAAAAATATCAGGAAGCAGGACAACTTCCATTAACTCCTACCGTCTTCTTCTTACTCCATCAAGTTTCAATTCTTTTTTTTCCTTAATCAGCTTCATTTATCTTAACCCATTACATTTTTTTCTTTTCTTCTTTTTATTCTTAATTCATCATCGTCTATTTCTTCCTAATCTGTAATTGTTTGAAACCAACATCTTTTTATTATTAACCCATCATCAATTCATATATTCTTCTCTTTTTTATTTTTGTTAATTGTTCTATTACATCATAGTAATGGATCCGTTAATTAATAGAAGGATATATGATTCTGACGATGAAAATTGAAAAGAAAATAGTAAAAAGTCTTTGCATGATCCTATTAATCTTCAGAAGGATTCAAACAAAGACTCTAGCGAAATATCAAAATCAAAAGGTTGTCAAAATACAACAAAAAAGAAAAAAAGAAGCAGCAAACATTGTTGTTAGGCCTACATTGTCTCGGGTTAGTATTTTGGTACTTAAAAATGTTGTTTAAGTTAGTAAAAATTTTAAGGAATCAAGTGTGCTTGCTGATACATTTGAATAAGTGTGTATAGTGCTTTAGATGGTGAATTGATACATGAATTTGTTGTGTATCATAATATTTTATATGTATCATGAAGTTTTTGAAAATTATTATAATGTATCATTCAATAAGATTATTAAATGCGTCATCAACTGTGCTTAATGATACATATAAAATCTGTGTGTATAGTGTTTAGTCAATGCACTGATACATGTAGTAGATATGTATCACATGTTTTGTATGTAGTATGAATCCCTGAAAAATGATATCATGTATCAGTAAGGTATTAGTTGTTTAGTTGATGTACTGATACATGTTTTGAAATTTGTTATAATGTATCATTCATTAAGTTTAATAAATGCTTCATCAGCTGTACTTGATGATACATATAGAATCAGTCTGTATGTTGTTTAGTCGATGTTTATGATACATGTATTAGACATGTATCACATGTTATAATGTTCTATTTAATTCACTGATACATGTTGTAGACATGTATCACATGTTTTTCATGTAGTATGAAATTCTGAAAACTGAAACCATATATCAGTAAGTTATTAGTTGTTTATTTAGTATTTATATTTCTATATCGTTTTAATTTGCTGTTTTATTTTCAAATTGCAGCCACTAAAGTACAAGATTAAAAAGATACCAACACATCCCATAAGGTTTGCTGTCAATTTTAACAACAATTTCCTAAAGGACTTTGAAAAATACATAGGGGAGAATGTTATCCAAATGTTTAAGGATACAATTTTTGGACCCTTTTTAGACATTTCTAAATGTAATTTTCAGGGCTAAATAACTAAGTGCTTATTGCTTTTAGAATTGGAACAAAGCAACCCTAATGTGTTGCATATTAGACATTCCAACGAGTGTGTCCTGAAATTTGGTATAGATGAATTTGCATTATTAACAGGACGTAAGGTCAGAGGAAATACCAATGATTTCAAATACCCAGAACAAACTAATTGTATGCTTTTTCAAAAGTATTTCCCTGGTGCAGTCACTAGTGTTACAAAACATCAACTAGTTCAACGGTTTAAGATGGGTAATTGGGAGAACAATCAGGATGCACTCCAAATGTCTATACTGTTCTTTATTCATACATTTGTATTAGCGACTCTTGATAATACAACTATATCTATTGTCGACTTTCTAATGGTTGAAGATGGTAGATATCAACATTTTCCTTGGGGTTAGCTATCATTTTCCAAACTAATTGGTTCACTTACACAGGGTTTTGACGTTAGTAAAAAGTTGTGATGCCATATGCACTAAATTTTTGGATATACGAATGTGCATCCAATTTAAATTCTGAAATAGCTGTGAGAGAACACAATGTCATCCCAAGAATATGCAATTGGAGAGTTGTGTCTAAAAAGGCAAAGTTTTAAATGCTTATGTCTACCATTTTCCAAGAGGTAAAATTTTATTTTTGTATATGGAATATCGTTATTTATGTCTTTGTGATACATTATGAAATATTACTGTATCTAACAGTTAAATTATCTTATGTGTTTGTGATACATTCAGAATGCATGTTCAAACATTGTCCCAACAGCAGAGGAAATTGAAGCTTTTGATCTTGCTCAAGTTGAACATGCTTATTCTACATCAATACCATTAGTACAACCAAACGAGGAAGATGATTTAGATAATTTCTCCACAAAACCGCCCGAACAGTTATTGAGGACATATTCTAGAGTGTCTGATACATCCACCACCACCAAAAAGAAGAAAATAATTGATTATTCAAAAAAAGAAGGTGTCAGAACAGAACCAGCCTGATCAATCAAATGTGTCTCCGACACCGGATGATGATGTACATGTTTCCATGTCAAGTCTGCCTCAACATTCGAATGCTAATGATGTACATGGTTCTGTTCCACAAGTATCATCGAAATCGGCTGCTGATGTACATGGTTCTGTTTCAAACGTTTCTCCGAACCCGGCTGCTGATGTTCATGGATATGCAAATTCACAGAATGTCAACAATATAATTCCTCATATTGAAGAGTTGAAAGGACATTTGAAAACTTACGTAAGTAAATTATTTTGTTATTTTTAAACAAACTTTTTTTTATCCTAAATGTATCTACAATTTTTAGGTTGACAAGAAATTTGAGGAACTGATTATTTTGATAAAAGCAAATCACTCCCAGCTGATGCAATCTATAGGCAAAGAGAACACCAATTTTCAGGCTAATACAAGCACATTTCAGTCTGACAAACAAACATCTCAGCAAATACCAATTGATCTCGATGATATGGGTGGTGTAGCTGAGGATGGTGGTGGTTTTTCTGGTAAAAATGGTGAGCATCATATCGTAGACGATGCAGGGGATGTCGATGTGGATAGTGTTGGTGTTTCCGTAAATGAGGGTGAACAAATATTCAGTGATAATCCAAAGGTAATGTTTATGATACATTGGGTATGTTGTGTATCATGCACATATAGTCAATGCTTTGTATCATGATCACTTTCTTTTCTCATTTTATATTCTGTCATGTATCATGCATATTTACTCAATACTATGTATCATGTGATTATAATCAATGCTACGTATCAGCACAAATTATATTAACAATTTTTATTTCAAAACTGCATATTCAGGATGGTGACACACATCAGTCGTACCAAGATTTAAATGAACATATCATGGACCAAGACGTTGATGACAATGTTCAGCACAACATCCCTCATGTGTTGCCCGAAGAAATAACAACGGATGCATCAGTACATTTTTCAATTTTGATGTATGACACACAATTTCATTACACACAAATTTATTTTAAAAAGCATTACATCATATTATACAGGATTCTTCAACTTCAACAACAATATCGCCATCAACTCAAGCAGCAATAGATGCGCTTATCAACGATTTGGGTAAAGATCCTACTAATGCTTGACCATTATATTCTTACGATCCGCAGAATATAACTAGTAGCCAGTACTTGTTGACCGACAGTCAATTACCCACTGATATTCCAATAACGGAGATTGCTGTTAAAACTGATGCAGTCACTTCTGCGCATAGAAATAGAATGCCTCCGAGAAGGATTCAATCTCCATATTGTACTTCTATTGGGTCAAGCGAGAAGGGAAAAGAGAAATTGAAGGATATGGCTCGACTCCATTTCCCGTTCGAAGGATGTGGCATTACAGATAAAGTTTCACCGAAACTTATTGAGGAGTACACGAATTGGTTGTTAAGGGGGCTTCTAAAAAATCATAACAATAAGTAAGTTTTATACATTTTTTTTTGCAAGTGTTAGGCGTAATCATTTTTTATACAACTAATTCATGATACGTTGTTATATAAAAATTGTAATTAAGTGAGTGTTATATATCATGTACATACATTGAAAACTTATGTATCATATATGCAGGAACCCATCGGACGATAAATACAGATCAAAATCTTCTTCTTTTGGATTTACGATGATGAAATTTGTGGTTGCTTTTTCAATGCACAAGAATTTGTTTTATGCCATGTCACAGCCAAACAAATGTTGGTCTGATGAGGTAATAATATTAAACTATTTATGAAATATGTATCAGTCATAACTATATTATAACATCATGATACATTCTGTAGAAGTATGATACTATCTAATTAGTAATGATACATTATGTATAAGTATCATACTATTTAATTTGAAAAAGTATCATACTATATTCACATAATTATATTTCATTTTTTATATTGTTTAGATGTATATCATTTCTTACTATGTTTTCATTTTGTTTATAGCACATCGATGTGATTTTTTACTACCTTCGTAAAAAATTAAAACTTTGCAGCATGGATCAATACAAATACACAACAACCTACTGTTTGTTCATGTCACATGTAAAAAACTGTTATGATAGATATTACATGGACAATGATGATGATAGTCTTACTACACAAGAACATATTGATCGCGCTTCAGTTGTATCTGTACATGAGAGGTCAATAATTAACATCATCAAAGAGTTTCGAATACCAATTGCTTTACCATGGCATCTTGTAGATGAGGTATACATCCCAATTAACTGTGATCAAGAATTCCATTGGGTGTTGGCTGTTGTTGAGTTGAAAAACAAGTTGATAAGGGTTTTTGACTCATCAATTAGCACAAGGAAAAAAACAATTCCTCATGAGATCAAGATGTTGTCTAAAATGCTTCCTTCATACCTACTTGACAGTGGATTTTTTGAAGAATATGAACGCACAAAATTTGCTGATTGTCATGCATATAAAGACAACAATACTGGTTCACTTCTGGAGCCTCAAGTTCCTTTCATGATTGAATTTGCACAAGACATCCCTACACAGGAATGCGATAGCCTGTAAGTATCAAGAATTTTTCATTTGCCCTTTTTAATGTATCATTAAGTTTTTAATTTATTCTGTATTTTTTTGTAGAGACTGTGGGTTATATGTTACTGCATTTGCCGAGTATATCAGTGACCAAATCAATATATCATATGCTGATTTTAGTCCTTATTACCTGCGTCAAAGATATGGAGCATTGCTGTGGAGTTATGAAAGTGAGAAGGCTAAGTGCGAATATGTTAGCGACAATGATGATCCACAAAAATCCAGGGGCGTAGTCACACCACCACCAGAAGAAGATTTAGTTCACATAGTGTAGCATTTCATGATAAAACGATGTTTTAATGTTATATTTATTATTTTTATATGTCATTGAACAACTATTTTTATCCTTTTTAATGTTATTTTTTTGGTTTTGTCAATTTCCATGAATATTTTTTTTAACATTACGTAACAAATATGTTTATATTGAAAATATAAATATCAGACATATTATAGCCCCACACAGGTTTAAATCATTTAATAAAGTATAGTCAAAGTATTTATAATTAAACATAGACATTTAGATTTTTAAATTTTTTATTTAATGGAGATGTACACTGGGCAAAACCAAATGATACATATATACCAAACACACACTAAAAATAACTGATACATTGGCTAAACCGTATGTATAATGTACAATATGTTACCCTATAATCCTTAAATTTTACATGATATATAGGTAAATTGAATAGCATATTCATATGAATTGGTATTATTTTTTAAAAGTAAAGTTATATACTGTATATTTCAAGAAAAGCATAACAAAAAAAGCATTACACAAGTTAAATTATATAAATTCACATGATACATGATTTATAGTCATTGTAAAGTACACAATAACCTCAATAATATTTTTATATTTTTTATCTAATGGAGATGCATCATTGTGCAAACCAATGATACACACTAAAAGTACATGATACATTAGATAAACAATTTGTACCAAAAACACACAATAAAAGTACATGATACACTAGCTAAACCATATGTATCATGTACATTATGTTACCTAATAATTCTTAAATTTATATATCTTACTGTAACATAAGATTTATAAAATATAAAACAAATATTGACACAAGTATATTTATCAACACCAATAATAACAAAGTATTTATAATCAAAGGCACGACTTCAAATTTAATTACCACATGTTTGTAAGTTTATTTATCTAAACACAAAGTGTTCAATTTGCAGTTGTAATGAAAACTGAAATTCATTAAACTGTTTACTTATAAATTATTCTTGATATCATAGAAACATTACGACTAATTCACTTCTCTTTTGGGTAGAAAGTACAAGTTCTTCTGTTGTGCCCTTCTTGTCCACATTGTCCACAACAGTTTGTGTTCACCGAAATCTTTTCATCTGCATTCTTTGTTCTTCTTTTTCTTGGTCGTCCAGATGATCTTCTGTATCTAGGTGGATACACAGTTTCAGCTACCACGTATTTAGGATCTGACCAATCTTCCTTATCTGGCATTGGTACTATTGGAATTTCATATGTTTTTGCCAACGCATCAGGCTTGTAATAATCAGAGCAATACGGATTCATATCGATGACATTCTTTTTTTTCAATATAGCGAGTGCATGTGAACAAGGTATCTCATCTAGTTGAAATCTACCACAACAACATACTTTCCGCTCAAGACAAACAATATATCTTCTTCCATTTTCATAAACTGAGAAAATAAACTCACATGATGGAACAACCTGTGTACATTAAAAATTTTAAATATATAACTTTTAAAAAAAAAATCATGTTAAAAAAAGCATAATGATACACTGGATTAGATACATATAATATAAAGTATTGTATAATGATACATACCTCCATTTTTGAACTTTTAGCCGCGTTTATAATCAACAATTCCTCAAATTTTTTACACAATGTGTCCTTTGTGTATGAGGCTACTTCTCTGTTTTTGCAATGCCAAGATCCAAAAAGAATTCTAACCTCTTCCAAGAATTCTAATATTGTTAATTGGTGTGCTTCAACAAGACAACCATTGATACATTCTGCAATGTTGGAAGTCATCATTCTACCTCTGTTTACTGTTGCATGAACTCTTGACCACTTCTCGTAACCTGCATATTCAAGGTACTCCTTAACCCTGTGATCAATCCTATCAACCTTAGCCATCAACTTATCAAAATCTTCTTTTCTATATGCCTTGGCCATAGAGTAGAATAGATCACTTATGGCCTTTTTGCTCCTTTTGAAGTTTTCACATACATTCTTCCAAAGATGCCAGATGCATGCATAATGAGGTACATCGGGGAACACAATCCTAACACTCTTCATGATACTCTCATTTCTATTTGAAACAACACACATATCTTTTCTATCGCCAAATGCATGTTTGAACTGTTCGAAAAACCATGTCCACGAACAATTATTTTCGGTGTCAACAACACCATATGCCAATGAAAATATGCAACCTGATTACACACACATTATATTATTTGATACGTAATATATAAAAAGACATCATTACTATAAATAAAAAATACCTGCACCATCAAGTTTGCTTGCTGATACAAATGTCCCTTTGTAAGCTCCACTCAGATGTGCACCATCCACAACAACTACTGGTCTGCAGTATTTAAATCCCCTAATGAATGGTCTTAAGGCGATGAACATATACATAAATTCATCCTCTTCAGTCTTATGCATTCTTATATAAGAATCTGGATACACAGTTTTTAACATGTGTATGTATCGCGGCATCCGTCTATATCCTGCAGATGGTTTTCTCCTAATCATGGAGAGTGCACGTTCTTTAGCACGCCATGCTTGCTGGTAAGATATTTCAACCCCATAATATTCTCTAATATCATCAATTATATCTCTTGGTGTATAAATTCGTTTATAATTGACCAATTTTGGAGCTGTCACTCCACTTACAAATCCGACTGTTGCTTGAACTTTTGTTAATACCCTTTCCCTCATCGGACACGTATGTTCACTATTGAAATTTCTAACAATGAATATATCAGATTTTTTCCTGCACGACGCCTTCATAGTCCAACCACATTTGTCTGAAAAGCATACAAACACATAGCTGCATACATTTTTAAGCATATTAATACACATATCAAATGCATCATATAATATATTCAACAATAATGTTTAAAGTAATCAAACAATGAATTACACAAAAAGTATCAACCAATTTTTAAGAAAAGTATCAAAATTTAATGAAAAGTATCCTCTAGTTGTGATATGACTGTTTAAACTGATACAGTGCTTACTATATCAGTATTAGTATATTCAAGTATCAAAAATAGTTATTTCAATGTATCAAAAACAAATTTCTGAAATGATGATACATTAAAATATAAAAGAACATATGAAACATGCAGGTTTTCATATAAAATAGTAATGTTTCATGTACTAATTAAATTATAAAACAACACCTGATACATTAAAATATCAAAACACTGTCATACCTTTGTTGATCAGACCTCTTTACTTTGCAATTGAAGTTGTTCTTTATCTTATATTTCGTCATCACATCTACAAGTGTTGCTTTATCCTTATATATCTGACCTGTTTTCACATCAATAATATCTGAATTGATTACAACATTTGCAACTCCAACTTCTGCATTTTCATGTGACTCAAATAAGCTAGTTTCAACCATTGCCAAAGCCTGTGTATCATTTGTTGTGCCTTCTACACACGTTATTTCTCTACTTCTTTCATCAAATTTATGTACAGTACCACTATTCTTTTCAATTGTGTCAATATATAATGGATACACTGAAAATCCAGGCTCGTTTTTCAGTTCAAAATATAGTTTAACACTCATATCGTTCTTAAGTTTCATCAGACAGGAGTTACCTTCTACAATGTATCGAATTTCGATTTCTTTCCTTGATACATCAATATCCAACTCGGCTGCAATTGCTGCTTTGAGATTAGAAAACGAAATTGAATCTCCAACAACGATTCCATCGATTTTGTAACTTTCATACTGCAATTCGTTCACCCAAATTCCGGAATGTCTCATCAAAATCGAAGTATTCATTTTGAAAAACCCACTGTAACAACAATAAAATTTCTGTAGTTCCAATTTTAACAGACTATTTAAAAAATTTGTTTTCAAAATAGATGATATAATCTTTGATTTTCAAATTTTGAAATTAATATCCAATTAAGTGCTGATTTAATGCTGATTAATGATCTGTTACCACAAATTAAGCTGTTTTAGTAACAACATTAACTTTACCGTTTTTCTCCCCTATTTTTTCTTAACAGTTTTAAATTACCATGTATCACTACAGTCTAAAGTATCACGGCTCAATAAATTTAAGAGATTTTTTGTAATTAGTAAACTTGTCGGGACAGAATGTAATTATTGAATTACACTATGAGATTCCTTAAATTTATACATATTAAAATTAGCATTTCATTACCTATTAAATAAATATTTATTTCATTGCCTTTTTATAGCTCATAATATTCATATGCCAAAAGTCAAATCAAAATAAATATATTAATACTAATTTAAATTTAAAGTGAAATAATTACGTACTTAAAAAAAGTTAAACTAAGATATGTTACCTCATTAAAAAGTAATTCTTTTAGTTTTAAAATAAACATAAATAGTTATTTAAATTATATAATCTAATTTTTTTTTACTCACTCCATCATTTCATTCAACTATTTTTCTCAAAATTCAAGCTATAAAATGTATTTTTTTTCATATGCTAACATGATAAAAATTGCAACTTAGAGTATTTTTTGTTGAATTGCAACTTATGTGGGAAGGATTACTTATAAACAAACATTATAAGTTGTAGTTCTTATATTAACATAAAAAATAAAATATACTTTAAAATATCAATAAAAATTTACATTGTTTGATTTCAAGAATAAAAAAATATTTTATAAATTGACGGAAGAGTATTTATATATTTAAATGTTTGTGAAATTTTTTAATTTTGAGTTACATGAAGATAGTACAAAAACTTCTGTAATTATTTGTATAATGAAAATAAAAATATAATTTAATTTGTCAATTTATAAATAATTTTTAATAATTATTTTTAGAAATGTAAATACTCAATACATGAAGAAAAATAATATCAAAATGTTCAAAATACGATGAATTAGACTAAATTTCATATTTTTTTATAAATAAAATTATTTTTAAAAAAGATGGAAAAAAAGAAGAGATGTTGAAAAATTGAAGATTTCAATCAAATAGAAAAAATAAAAAAGGAAGAGAGGGAAATGAATTCGGCCCATTTTTATGAAAATAGGACCCAATAATCCACTTGCAAATTTTAAGAGGAACCTCATACAACTTTTGTCTACCACATCATATCAATCCCTCATCTATTATAAATTTTTTCCACCAAAATTAACTTTATTAGAGAATCTTTTCTTTCTAGGAAATACAAGATTTATTAGTCCACTAGTGGGCCAATAGCAAATAGTAAATAATATGCTTTTTATTTTTTTAAAATTGTTTGATCATGTTATCTGAAATTATGATATATTAAATAAAGTTAGAATTTTTTTTTAATTAAAGTTAGAAGTTTTATTTAGACAGACGATGTAACTTTATTAGAGAATCTTTTCTTTCTATGACATACAAGATTTATTAGTCCACTAGTGGACCAATAGCAAATAATAGAAAATATGCTTTTTTAGACTATTTGATCATGTGATATGAAACTATGATATATGAGATAAAGTTAGAAGTTTTTTATTAAAATTAAAGTTAGAAGTTTTATTTGGACAAAAGATATGACATATTTGATTGTATATTTCTCATAAACATAAGAATTTCATAAGTTGTAAAATTATTAAAATAGCCTAAATTATTTATTTAATCTTACCAAATAAATAAAAATTCATAAAATTGCATAATAAATTATTACAAAGCTATTTGTTCTCCATTAAGTAACTGTCTCATCTAATTTTGATTGATCAAACTTTAATTCAGTTAAAAAATTGAACATAAATTATACTGCACTAGTATTTAATATAATCCTCCCATATAGTGTGAACAAATTCTCACGTTGAACATGTATATCTCAATCACGTATGTTTGGTAGTTGTTATTATATTATGTATTACTTTATGATTATTATTTGGTAGTGAATTTTTATGAATCTTAAAATATAACAATAAATAAAATTTTCAACTCTTAAGAGATTTTCTTAAGATTTTCTATTATCTCATGATTATAAATGAAAAGATAAAATCAACCAAATACTGATTTTAAATCAAAAAATGAAATTACATATCTGTTTGTATGCATTTAAAAATATAGACAAATCAATATTGTTACTTTGAGTCATTTGTTTGTCAATATCATTTATAAATGTATTTTTTATGCTCATAAATTATAAACATTTCATTATTTCTTTGGTATTCTCGCAAATATTTATGTAACACAATACAAGTTATGATAATTTTTACTTATATGTCAATATCATGATAGTTCATGCCTTATTTCACTTTTGTGCAATTACACATTTTCAGTGCATTAGTGTAGTGTTAAAATCGAACATATTGGAAGTAGCAATTATCAAACATAAATCACCAATATTATATTTTCTTATTAAATTGCTTTAAACATTTTTATATGTAGCTGAGAAAGAGTTTTTTTTTTAATTATGAAAAACCAAAAATGTGTTACCCTCTTCGTTCTTATTTATATTCACCAAATCAATTCCTTCTTTATCATTTATGTTCACAATTTTTAAAGTGATAGTAAATTTTTTGTTGGTGATAATAATAAATTTTAAAAAGTAATGATGTGATTATGAATTGTAGAGAAAATAGCCAAATGCCCACTCAACATTATATCCAGATTTTTCAACTACACACTTAAACTTCACGTGAGTCCTGTCAACCCCTGAATTGTTTAAAAATGAAATAATTATACCCTCAAAAAGCCATGACCAGATCTATGGTGACATGTGAATTTCACGCATTTGACACATGGAGAAGTCATCAAATACACACACACACACACACACACACAGAGAGAGAGAGAGATCTCGAGTATAAAAATAGTTTAACTTTTTTTGCTATATTTATTTTTTATTTTTATTTTATTTTATGATAAAGAGTTTTTTTAAAATTTATTAATACTAAAAAAAGTACAATAAATTTTCTCTAACCTTTTGAGATATTAACTTCAATTTATTAAGATGACAATTATTTACGCTCAAATAATTTAAGTGAGAAAATAGTGAACATGAGGATAAAATTTTTATTTTCCTAGCTAGTTAAAAATGTTATAAAAAATAATGTTCTCCGTTAATTATCTACCTTGACTCAATTATATGAAATAGAAAATCTCATAATAACTCTATGGTATAATTTGAACACTTTTTTTTTTGTAAACTTTTAAACCACACACAAAATTAGGTAAGAAGCAATGAACCTAAAAATAATTCCTGCATTACTAATCCCTGAATTACCAATCCCTGCATTACTAAACTCTATATTACTAATATCCCTGCATTATTGATCTTTGTACCAAATGACCCCTTAATGGATTAGGTGATCTTCACTTGTTCTTATAATTGTCTTGTTCCTTTTTACTCGTTAGTGTCCATGATTTGCTCCTCAACCAAATACCTGGTAATCAAGAGTTTTGATCAGTTATTAGCACAAAATAAGCATTTGAGAATACTAAATCTATACAAATGAAACTCTAAATGACTCCAATTTGTTGACTCATCAACAACCCTAGCTTAAACTCTTGTTTGTCCTCAAGTCAAATTAGAGTTCAACAGTGAAAAAAGAATGTCTCAAACAATGGTACAGAAGGCTCACTCACGGATGCACACAAGAAGATTCAACTTATTCATGCAAGGATAAATTGTGCACTAAAAGATTCATGTTATGACTCACCATTCTCAAAGATTCTCAAATTTGCAATACTTGCTTCAAATGCAAGTTAAAGCTCAACAAAGGTTATCAAATATCCTCACACAAAGAATGATTCCATATTCACACAATGGTTCAATAATTTATAGCTTCGGAATAAAAAACAACACTCACACTCACAAACATGAACATAATGCATGATTTCACGGATAGGTTTTCCCTTATTTCCAATCAACACTTGTTTATGTTCACTCAAGATAAAAAAGGACTCTTTAAAGTTTGTAATGGGGCTTAGTGTAAGGGTATTGTCATTTAGGATCAGTGGTTGTTATCCTCATGAAATGTGGAGTGAACACTCATTTTCTTCCCTTTCCCTCATCATTCTCATTTATGCTCAAAAGTCACCCAATTATTCTTTATCCATGGAATATAGGATACCGCATATTCTTTTGCACTTTCACAACTTTATTTCAAGCTTTTTCATTCTTTTTTTGTTTTTCTCTCTTTTTTGTATGGAAGCCTTCCATCTTTCTCAAAACCATGGGTCAAAAGGGACTTCTGTGTAGTTCTTAATCTACCTTCTCTTTTCACCACACCCCCAACAGAGGCTTTTGGCCTAAGTTGGACATGAATATAGACCAAAAATCATGAGGATTAAGAGTGATGGATCAAGAAAGGTCACAATTTCATCAAGTTTCTTCGAAGAAAAGGGTAAGGCTCAAAGAGTGTTCAAACAAGAATGCCACAATCACAAGGTTGGCCACAAAAGAGGTATAATGTCAAATTGCTTCACGCATCTTTAAAGTTGTCTAGGATCATTTCTAGAGATTTCATCACTTAGTCAATCGGACTAACGAGATAAATTCTAGGTGTCGTCATACATAGTTCACGGTAAGCTCATATCACACAAGTTATTGACATCAATGTTAAAAAAAGGCTCCACACTCTTGCTAGTGTAAGACTCAATTTCATAATTAGGTAGGAACAATGATATGTAATAAATTCACATATTGCCTATGCAACTTCATTTGTCCTTATCATAGATGCAAATTCATTTTTGTTTGACTATGAGCACTATTTAAGTTATCTATATTGATCAAGGCTGATACTCAAATTTGCAAGAGAACAACCACATTCAAACATAATCAATAAGTGGCAGAAAAGTTTTTGGAAGGGCCAAAAATCTTTATAATTAAAGCAAAGATCCACAAGCTCAAACATCCACAAAAACAGTGTTAAACACAATATATAGCTCAAAACCCCAATATATACAGAAAAATAATCACACAAGGTGGGCCTCACTCCACCATAAAACAGAAGTCATTTATCCTCAAATGCAAGCAATAAATATCCAATAGTAAAATAAAACAAGAGAGAGAGAGAGGTAAAAAGATATCACAGTCGCTCTGTCTATTTTTGCATCAATACCGAGAGTAGTACTTTAATCTTGGGCATTAGTGCCATGAGTCAACTCATAAGAAATAACATCTCCACTGGGGCTGTAAAGGTGCATCCGCCAAAGATATCAGCACAACTGCATCTATCATGGACTCCTCACTCTTTATAATGCCCTCGTAAGAAGCCTCCTCAGCAACCCCAAACATCTCCTCATCCGTTTCAACCTCGGACTCAGTATCAACTACTTCCTCAACTCAAACATCATCTCTAGTGGTAGCCAGAGGAGTGTCTTGCTGAACTAGCACATCAGGAATATCCACCATCCCAAATATCATGGACATATCGATGAACTACAGTTGATCCACATCACTCCTGAGTGCACCAAGAAAGGCTTTAAAAGTCATCACCTCCTCGGTGGCCCCTTGGTCGCGCTCACCACTATCCTAATCACAAAGGCATCAACGGTAGCACTCAAGGGTGTCACAACATCTGCAAGAGATGCCTGGAATAAAGGCCTCAAGTCTGGCAACATGATGATCCGTAGAATAGGCTAACTTCCCCAATATGGAGTAATGCAGCCTAAGTGAGCGAGGGCTGAGAAACGACAATGATATCAGCTCTAGGAGGCAATGCAGAAGCATAGGAACTAGGATGTCAACAGGAATAACATTGGAAGTACCTGAACGCCCAGGGGCCTAAGTAGATAAAGGTGCATATGCAGGTAATGTGTATGTGTCCACAACTAGTGAATAGTCCACTGGGGCTGCCTTGTTCCTCTCCACCTCATCCTTAAATAATCATAATCCATACAATAGGCTAACTTCCCGCATCTGGAGTAATGCAGCCTAAAAGAGCGGGGGCCAAGAAACACAGCTTTGGGAGGCAATGTAGAAGTAGAGGAACTACCTTCTTCTTCTCAGCCTCATCTTTAAATACTCCACCTCGATTCTCTAATATTAGTACAAGATGTGGGAACCTCTTCCATATCCTTCTTTCGCATCTCCATGAACTACTTGAGTCCTCAATTTGGACTCATTTAGGACTTTATTTGAATAGAATTAGTGTCTTCAAATGCATATTTTGTGGCAGTAACTAATGTAAATCCAGGAGTAACTTGGCAAATCGCCAACTAGATCGGCGATCCTAATTTAATTCCTCATTTGGACCTCCACAATAACTGGAGGTACTATAAAACTCAGTTGGGTAAGTGACCACTCAACATATCGCTGAGTAGATAGTAGAGTCTGAGAAATGTCGTCGAATGGGCCAAAATTGGACGGTTTTTAAATGGCCAAAGATTTAAACTTCAAACTCCTTCACTTTATATCTTCTCGAACTTACACTCTCACTCTATTGTCTATATATTTGCATTTCTTTAGTATTTTAGTCATTGATTTGTGCTCGAATCAGGATTACATTACCGCCTAGCATTTAAATCTTATCTTAATCGTCATAAAAGGTTGGTTTTCTGAACCCCAAGTTTATTTCTCTAATCATGCACTGATTTGAAAATGTTATTATTGTGTTAATGTGTGTTGGGCCTCTCAGATTTCTTTTCTTGTTGAAATCTCGTATTTATTTGCTTAAAAAAAATTAAATTTTGTGGGGTTGCTTGCATGTTTATTGGATCTAGTTGGGTGAAGTCTAAGTAACCCATAGTTGTGCCAAGTGATGAAATTTCCCCAATGATAAAGTGTGGATGTCATTCTTAATGGAAAAAGTCGTCAAATGACAAAATTTGGCGAAACTGGGAGAAGTTTGAGTACCCAGGGGTGATGGGTGCTATGGGTCTTAGTTTAGTTTGAATTATGCATGCTTTGGTTTTGGTTTTGTTGGTAGTGGGGTTGAATTTGAGAAGTTGGGTGGAAAGTAGGCACGTAACTCTTAGTGTGCACCCCTTAGCTCTTTTAGCATCTAACTTTTGGCGAACTAACCTGGCTCGCCGAAGGATGTTGGCGATTCGCCGAAAGACATTCCCATCGCCAATTTGTCAGTTTTATAGGATTTTTGAGCCAATATCTTAGACGAGCCCAATCTAGCTCGCCAAAGTAATTCGGCAGCTTGCCGATTGGTTCGGTGACTCTATCTGCAATAGTTTTTCTAAGATTTGGTTGAATGTTTTCTAACTTTTTCCTAATGTTATGCAGACATGGTATGGACAAATATTGACATGCCACCCCGGAAAAGAGTACATGAAATTATTGTAAATGAAGGGGAATCAAATCCTCCCAAGAAGGGTAGGCAAGAACCTCCACCAGGTAACAAAGGCAAGGGCAAGAGACTCATATATGATAGAGTCACTATTGGCTCGCATGGTGCTTTATCTAAGTTTAAGGATGAGAAAACACTAAAGTTTTGGAGGGATGACATCTGTGCCAGATATCGCCCTGACTCAGCTAAATTCCTATGATTCCCACACAAGCAAATGTTGTGCCAACTCCCCTATTCCACCGTTCATTCCTCCTCTAGGATTCTGAACTTGTTAAAAGGTTATGGATTGTGAACTATTCTTGAGGAGATTCTGTTATCTGTAGAGGGTCATGATGGCAAATACTCCCGCATGAGGAACACCCTCCACTTCCACAAATTTGAGAAGTTCACCAGGATCCAAGGCTCTTATATTTCATCATGAGTTCGGGAGTTCTACTCTGCATATGGTGAACTGGTCTCTAAAAGCAAGAAGAAGTTCAATGTGTTAAGAATAGTGAAGTCGGTCATGGTTTGGATAAAGAAGGTCGCATACAATGATGCCATATTAACAATGTACTTGACAGAGCTCTAGGTGTTGCATTGGACTTTGAGGACTACCCATAACGTACTCCTTGGATGATCTGAAGAGATTGTTGGCACTGTTGATTTCCAATACCACTCCAAGGTGGATCAAGGCTGGGTCTATATCAAGAAGATGTACTTTATAATTGTTGCTCATTTCTGGTTTTGATTTATCAGCAGCACCATCATATCATCCATGACCGAGTCGTTCCTCCTTCACCCTAAGGTATCCTACCTTAGGATGATCATGCCCACAAAGAGTATTGACATAGGGTTTATCTTAGAGCAGGATATGGACATAAGGGCGAAGCAGAGGTAGACCTACCTACCATTCTCGTTCTTGATTGCGAACTTGTACCGGTGTGACTTAGGTAGTTAATAGAGATTTTTAGGTTACTTTTTCATTTTCTACAAACATTCAGTGTATAGAGGTTGACTACACTAGAAAAGAGGCTGGAAGGAGGAGGGCAGCTCCAGTGGACAATCCTGAGAGGTGAATATAGATTTGGTACCTATATAAGTATTTATGCCTCCTCCGGCCTCTGGGGCTTCAGGTACTTCTGCCCCTACTCTTCTTCACATACTCCAAGCACATCTACTTCCTCCCAATAAACAAAGATACTCAGGTAATGATCGTAAAGATGGGTATCTGTCTCATACAGCTGACGTGAGGGAAACATGACTTGAGAAATACATATCATGGATGGTTGAGAATGTCATCCGTGCTGCACTTACCTCCTCCAAACTTATAGTGACATTTCCACCGAGAGAGTTGAGGCTTAAGAGAGAAGGTAAAGGGAGGCCTCTGAGATGACGGCTTTGAAGGCCGAAATAGGTGACTTGATGAAGGATTTAGACTAGATTCTACTGACTTCACTTATTTTTGGAGGCCTCAAATGAAATGTATGCCCCCAAGACTTTACAGGTTCCTCTGGTCACCACTAAAGATGCACATAGGGATAATAGAGAAGCTGATGACTCGAAGGCAGAGACCAATGAGGAGCAGATCAAGGAACATGATGATGGGGTCTTTGATTATTTGGAAGATTTGGAGGATGCCATAGTTGAGACTGCGCGCCATATGTTTCTTATAGACATCACCATAGAAAGGACTAGCAGAGTTGGTTCTTCAATTATGACTTAGGGTACTAAGGCCTGAGATCAGACTGATGCACCGAACACTGATGCCCAGACAGACAGAGCGAATGAGTAGAAAGGATTCTTCTTTAGCTTCCTCTCTATCTTACTTTTTTTCACTTTTGGTTATTTTTATTTGTATTTGAGGACAAATGACTTTATTTATGTGCCACCTATTGTCTGTAATTAATGTGGTTGTTCTCTTGAAAATTTGAGTATCAGTTTTGATCAATAGCGATGACTTAAATAGTGTTCATAATCAAGCAAAAATGATGTGCGACTACGATGAGGCCAAATGAAGTTGCATAGGCAATATGTGAACTCTTTGCATCTTGTTGTAACTTGCAAGTTATCAAATTGAGTCTCTTGTGATGAACATTGCACACTAGAGAAAGTGTGAAGTCTTGTTTGATATTGGTGTCAATGCCTTGTGTTATGAGCTTGTCGTGAACCATGCATGATGACACCTTGAATTTTCCCAATTGGTCTGGTTGACTAAGTGATGCAATATCTTTATATGATCTTATTCATCTTTAAAAAAGTGTAAATAATTTGACATTATACTTCTTTTGTGGTCAACCTCGTGAGTACATAAACTCTGTTTGAACACCCTTTGAGCCTTAACCTTTTTCTTGAAAGAAACTTGATGACACACCCATAATTCTCATGATTTGTGGTTTGTTTTAATAGCCAACTTAGTTGGGGTGTGGTAAAAATAGAAGATAAATCAAAAACTGCAACGGAGTTCCTCTTGACCTATGGTTTTGAGAAAAATTGAACCCCTCCATACAAAAAAAAAGAGAAAAGAAAAATGAATTAAATTTTTTGGAATAAAGATGTGAAAATGAAAATAAATTGGGGTTCCCAACAGTCCATGGAAGATGAATAATGGGATGACTTCTGAGCAGAAATGAAAAAGATAAAGAAATGGGAAGGAAGTGTTTTTCACACCATATTTCAAGAGGATAATATTTATTGAGCCTAAATGATCGTACCTATGCACTCATCACTATTACAAGCCTTGAAAACCCTTTTTAATATTGAGTGAGTTGAAACTAGGGTTGATTGGAAAATATAAGCAAACCCATGGGTGAAGTCATGTATTGTCTTCATCTTTGTGAGTGTGAGCATTACGATTGATTCTGGATCTTTAAATTGATGAACTATTATGTGTGAATGTGGAATCCTTCTTTGTGTGAGGGAATTTGAGTCATTTGTCACAAGTATTCCGAATTTGAGATTCTTTGATAATGGTGAGCCATAACTTGAATATGTGAGTGCACAAATGATCCTTGTATGAGTAAGTTCAGTCTTGTTGTGTGGATTCATGATTGAATCTTGTGTATCACTGTTTGAGACATCCTTTTGAACCGTTCAATTGAGTTTTATTTGTGGACAAGCAAATGTTTAAATTTGGGGTGTTGATGAGTCCTCAATTTGGACACATTTAGGACTTTATTTTAATAGAATTAGTGTCCTCGAATGCATATTTTGTGCCAAATCCTTGAGTTTTAGGTATTTCGATTGGAGAACAAAGCATGAAAACTAATGAGCAAAAAGGAACAAGGCAACTGAAGAAAAAAAATAAAAGAAGGCATGAGGATCGCCTAAACCATTCGATGAGTCGCCGAATGGCCAAGATTTCTCCTAATGTTCCAGTGTGCCAAGCTCTGAAGTATAAAATCAAATCAGCGATATAAAAGAGTAGTCGGTGAGTTGCCGAAATCTTTTGTGATGCAGTACCTTATCGCCAAAAGTTATAGAACTTGAAGATGTTGAAGGCCAAGTAGAAAGGCGATGGAATTGACCAAACGACATATCGTCGAGTGGATCTACGATCCCAATTTATGGCGCCGAGGGTTGTTCGTACCACACTTTTTGACGACTACAAGTACTTTTAAAAGAATCTTAAATGAAACTTTTACCAAAGTTATAAGAGTAATTAATTAATAAGGGATATATGGGTAAATATAGAAATACGTAACGGATATATTGGTCTTGTAAAAATTAATTTTCTGCTTCTATGTCTGTTTTTTTCCCAGAAAGCAGAAACTTTTAGCTTCTTTCCAATTGCACAAAAAAGCAGACGCAAATTTATTGATTATAGTCAAACACTTTCTTATTAAAAAAATATATTTTTCTCAAAATAATTGTTTTTGTCCCTCCAACAGCAATACCAAGCAGGCTCTAAGGCTAGGTCACTTATGCTTCAATTTTATGACAAAGTAGTATCATAAAGTGACATGTTAGGACATAACAAACTTTAACAAGTAGGAGTTTGTCTATGCGAGACCATATCATAACATGAAATAGTGAGATGAAATCAGTGTTTGGAAATGTGATTTCATGTTGATTCGATCTAGTGATTTCACATAATGAGATAGTGTTATGAACCTAGAGTACCCCCAGACGTAATCGGTGTGGCCGACCATGACTTATACAAGACGTTAGCATTTCTCATCGCATAATAGATAGGATAAAAGAGGAAAATTTAAAACTTTTAATTTGAAGTTCAATTTCACTTCATATATCAAAATAGAAAGATAACTTGTCTCATATTGCCATCTAGACATAAGAGTATGATATTGGACTTAGACCTTACATAATTACAAGTCTTATAAAAATTTTTACAACAAAGCCCTTTAAATAGGATAAGTAGAACAATGTATTTTAATATAAGCAAAACAACTAAAGCTAGAATCATTTTGTCCTCGAACTTGAGGACTCACCAACCTGGGAAACAATCCAAGCTTCTTAAGAAAATGGCGTTGAATCAACTCAATGGCCGATCCTATATTTGTGCAGAAAATAGAAGAGATATGAGTTATTACGAACCACATGTACTAAGTATGGAAACATATGCAAGTGAACCATTTGAAAAAATGCACCACAAGACATTTTGTTATAAGCATGCTATGTTAACTTTAAAAGCCTTTATGCACATTATAAGAATCATATACAAGTCCATATCACAACAACAACAAGACATATTCTTATTCAAGCGTAACATCAAAATAGAACCATAGTCAACATTTAATATTTAGAATCCATTTCATCAAATATGTCACAAGTCTCTACTTATAACCCCAATCCAAGTCTACTAGTGCAATATGTATGTGAAGCCCCATAACCTCACATAAACCAAATAAACTAACAAAGAGATCATAAGCATTGTGTTTTACCTCATACATTATCATATTAAGTGTTGTCAATACCATACACACCAATTTTGACCAACATCATGTATATCAAGTGAAATCAATATCATACCTATCATATGAAACCAACATCATGCATTTTATTCATAACGTATATACATAAATAAACTACCTTAGAGTTTCCCTCAAGAACCACTTGTGCAATGTAAAAGCCTCATATCCTTACCTACACTAAGTGACACCACTTAAGTAGTCCTAGTTAGTGTAAATCTTCATAGTTTCATTCATTCATTTTAACATTCGGGAAACTTCTCCATACCTGCATTGACCATGTTGGCTACATGGAACCGTTATCATCCCCTCACACTGAAATGAGGGTGTCCTACTTGTCAAGGTAAGACATAAACATTCATATAACATTTAGGTGGATCCACTAGCAAAGGTTTCCAATGTGGGCACATAGTTAAGGAACTAGGAGGTTGTTGCTAGAAACCCTCTTTATACTGATTTAGAATTGTAGTTTCCACGTCATGAGAACATCGGGTGAACCTATCTTCCTTTATGAAGGAACACCTCTCATTGTCAAGTTAACTCGGTGCTAAGCTAAATTCCATTTTTGAAGTATCTTTAAGTCTTCCTTAACATAAATTTGTAACATAGGTTTTATGAGTTTATCTCCTCATATAACATGATCATATCTCATAGGTTTTAGGATAGGAAAATCCTTTAATCACAACCTAATATCATGTGAGAACATTACTTCATAGCATAGTCATAAGATGTACATGAGAATTACCTTCAACCCCTAATAATAGCACAACTATCATCATCTCACAATTATCATATTCATTGAATGATCATACATCCATAACTTCATCATTCATACTTCAATTAATCAACATTACCAAAGATAAACCAACAATACTACAATAGAATGATCACGACCTAGAAGATCTTACAAATGGACTCCAAGAACTCTTTCAAGACTTCATCCCGAATCCAAGATATTTACCCATCAAATATTTTATAATTATCATATAAAAGTCAATTATACAAGAACATACTTCATTACATCACCTCTAATAATTAATTAACATAATTCAAGAGTTAGGGTTAAGAGAAGAGGGACATTCATGGGTCTATAAGGAATTAGGCAAAAAACCTAAGATAATAACTCAAATTATTCATGAAAAGTTTAAAGGTGAGCCACAAATTTCAGTGATTTCTAGAAAGTTGGGAGAACATTGAAAAATCAGTTTGAAAGAACCTCTTGTGTAAAGGAGTCCCAAGAATGATACGTTACAATACCTTGTCAATCCTTAAAGATTAATGGAGAAAATACTTGTCCTTGAGCCCTACTTGAATCTTAATCATCTTCTTCAAAGGGGTCGTTGTGTAGTGAAACAATCTATAGAGAAGTGAGAGCAATTGGATTTTTAATTTGGGGATTTGTTTTAATGTGGGAATGAGTGTAAAATGACTTAAAGTCAATATACTAATCCTATAAAATACCCAAAACACCCTCACTTGGTTGGACTTTATAATTGAGTCTAACTTGACTTTTTTGGAGTTTTCATCGCGGAATAAATCTGTGTTGCAGAGGTGTTCCCAGAAGTTTTCACGAAATTAATTTTGGGATTAGAACCTGAATATTTTGATCCTAAAAATATATTTTTACCTATTTAATGTATTTTTACGAGATTTGTCCTTCATGCGACACTCTCAAGCCATCACAAGACCTAAGAACACCTACTAGATCAATTTCACTAGTTTCTAGACATCATGGTCGTTTCTTGACGTTTATGCTCTAATACTTCAAAATCATGTTAATTACATTAGTTTAGGTCAAGAGACATCGTTTAATCATTTTTAAGTCATTATTCATTATGTTAGGCTCTAGCCTAGGTAATTGTATTTTTGGAGTGTTTCATATAAAATCTCATACTCTCCAAAAAAATCATGATTTGGGAATTTCATATCATGCTTAGAATTTTTTTAAAAATACAAAAAAATGATCCACGAGTTTATATTTTTTTTAAAACATGTAAACAAAATTTAGAGAAAATGGTCAATAGCCCCTCTAATCTATAGACGGTACCTAATTACACATTCATACTTTACGAGGGCCCTATTAGCCCCCTGGATTTATAAAACTAAAATTATTAACTCCCTAAATGCTTACCTGGCAAAGTGAGTGTATTTCACTCTCTTTGAGAGAGTGAGCAGCCAAAACAATATTAACATTTTTTTAAAAATATCTCTTTTCAATAAATATATTTATTTTTTAAAAAATTGTTCTTATTTTTTTCTTTCTTCTCCGTAGCAATTGTTTTACTTAAAAAAATAAAAATACTACTGATTATTGGTTTAAATGAGAAAAAATTGACTAGGTTTCGAAAAATCAATTAATCTTATTGTTTAAGAAAAACCGACCTTCAAAATCGGAGTCGCCACTTGATTTTTGATAGAATCAAGAAAAACTTCAAAAGATTTAAAAACAGATTAAAAATCATTTGAAAAGGGTTCGAAGTTCAATGTACATCTCGAGAAGGTGTTAGGCCCTCGGGATGCCCGCTAACTTGCGGTTGACCGGCGATTTGACTAAATGACTTTTAAAATAAAATTTTTAACTAAGTAAAGAGAAAATTCATTTTGATATTTTTTATTTCATTCTTTTTACTTTTTTTTTCTTAAGGAAAATGTTTAGAGGGAATTAATTTAAGGAAAACTAAATGGTGATAAAAGTGAATAAAATAGTAAAATTTAAAATAATGAAAAATGGCTACTCTTTAGGAGATTATTAAAATTCTACCAAAACACTAATTAATTCAAACAAATAATAAATAAAGAGAGAAAAATATTTGAACTTGGGTTTGATTGCCCAAATCCATCCAATTGGGCTTTGGCCCACCTGTCCTAATCTATTTACTTAGATTTGGGCCCTTTTTTTAAAAAAAAAACCTGCAAAAACAAATGGTCATTGGGCCTGTTAATAAAAGGGGACTGAAGGGCCTTGACCCAATTTCCTGAAAAAGGAGACATAAAGTATACAAACGATGTATACTGTTGTATACAGTGTATATCAGCATCCATTTTGGACCTTTTGAGCCCTGCACCTGTTTAAATACATATTTTCATTATTTTTCCCTGTATTGCCCTGCGTATTTGTACTTGTATCATTTTTTTAAAACTTACTTAACAAGTGTATATCATCACCCGATAATGTATACTGATGTATACGGGCTGCACCCTACGTCCGCATTGTTTGCCTAATTCCGAATTTTAATTAGAATAGGCGTTCCTCTATGTTCCCCTGCCAATCATATTTTTTGAGCATATATATAGTATATCATACCTGTATATCTGTGTATACAGGCTATATATAAGCCTGTTTTTCAACTTTTGGAAGTTGAAAACTCCTTTCCAGAAACGTAATTGCCCTGTCGTCAATTCAGATTTTGAGTTTGGGCCTCTTGTGGATTTTTGACCTGTATCACAGTGTATATATTGTGTATAAACCATATACACAGCTTCAAAACAAAAATCGCAGCCAAATGCCTGCAATCCGCTACTTCCAGCAGCTCTCCAATGGTTTTGCTTTCGACCTGTACATCCTCTCAGGGGGTTGGCTGACTCGGGAAAAGTGTTTTGAGCCTTTATGGCTCAACGAGGAATGCAAGAATGGAATCCAAAGTGGACTCGAATCGATGTCACACAAGAAAACAAAACAAAAAAAAAATAGTTAGCAAGGTGGAATGACAACATCTAAAAAAGAAGAAAGAAAAAAAAAAGGATTTCACCTTCTTCGGGGCAGCGAGCTAGAGACGAAACGAGCAAAGGGATGACCTTCCACTACACAACTTCGAATTCAAATGATAATCAAAAACCCCGCAATCCTTCTGTTTTTAATTCAACTTCAATAGATAAATAGGTGTGCTTAAACTATTGTAAAATCTTTCTATGAATAAACTCTTTCAATAATTCTTTTCTTTTCTATCACAAGATGTAAAAAAAAAAATTCTCTCCAAAAACCATCCCTTTCTTTTTTTTCTTCTTTTTCTTCTCTTTTTCTTTCTCCCTCTTTTCTTCTTTTCTCTCAACCAACCCCCTAACAATAAAGAAGATGGGGATTATTTATAAGGCAAATTATGGCCAAAAGAGGGGGAAATTTATTTAAAATTTGAATTTTGAATTTTGAATTTTAAAAAGGGTAAGGTTGGAGGGAAAGGGAAAAGGGGAATTGGGTTGGGAATTAATTAAAACGGAATGGGCTATGTAATTGGGCCTGGGTGTTTGAAAATAAAGTGGGCCTGGAAGGGAATGAGGTGGGCTGGAAATTTATTAGGCTTGGGGTTTGGGAGAAGTGTTGGGTTGCTGAAGTGGGCTGGGAGAAGAAGAAATACAAATGGGCCTGGAAATTAAAGGGAGTGTGTAAGTGGCCCAAAACTAAGATCTTTTGGTGGATTTAAAGAATGGGTTAAATTTGATAAATAGCCAAATTGAGTTAAGATAATAAATTCGGCTAAACCTTAAATAAAACGAATTTGTATTAATTAATCAACGAGCTTCTTTAATTTAGTAATATAATTATTATAATTGTAAAATAGTGGTTCAAAATATAGCCATAATTTAAACTATATTAGCTAAATAGAATACTTACTAAAATTAAAATATTTTTGAGTTGGTTTTTTGAATAATCATAAAATATACTAATTATATACATAATTATGTAAAATATATGTATTATTCAAAAGTTATAAGAAATGACAAAACTATTCAAAATGACACAAACTTTATTTTTTTCCTTAAAAATTTATAAAACTAATTATTTTAAATTGCTTGGAAAATTTAAGAAGCTCATGAATTAATTTCTATCGGAGATGGTCAAAATTGGGTGTCAACAGCAATATAAATCAAATCTTTTCATTTTTCACCATCTCTAACTCATTGTTGTCACCACCATCTCCACCCGAGTTTGTCATTATTGATTTCAAACAAATTTTCAAACTCATGTAAAACTCTTGCAAAGCCAATTAACCTTAATCAATTGTAGATAAATTTACATATATTTATATCACCCCAAAATACATTAGATCTGATTTGAAAAAAATCAACCTGGATTTACTTTTTATTAAAAATAAAAAACTAATAAAATAATGAATTCTTTGGGTACAAAGTGTACATTATCTTACATATAATTTTCAATGTATATTGTAACACCCTAGAAAATTTTACAGTAAGACCCAAATCATTCTTTGTAGTGAGTAATAATTTACCGAAGAATTTAAATTTTCTGAAGTGTTAAGGTCACTAAATGTAGCTCCTTGAGTTCCAAGAAGAACCAAAGATAAAAGCATTCAAGTCATTCGTAAGTTTTTCTTATGTTTTAGATAAACTTCAAATGACCATAACTTTCAGTACAAGATGAGTAGGAGACTCATAAGATGTTAAATAAAATCTCTTTGAATCCTCTTCTCAACGCCGCCGAGTTTGCTAAAATTCGAGCTATAAGTAAAAAGTTATGATTGATATAGTTATGACTGATATACTAACGACACACAAACCTGGCAGCAGCTCTGCGATGGCTCTGCTGTACGGAGCTAATACAGACCTAACACAACTTGCTGAAAAATTATTCCGACTCCCAGGTCTTTTTAGTTATTTTTTTAGGGGTATTTTAGTCCAAAAAACCCTAAGGAGGTCATCTAAGTTTCCCTAAATGTGTAGAAAAATTGGTTTTCATAAATCAAACTCTCTCATCGACTTCGAAAATTCTATGCTCAAGGAATTCAGGAAACGCTAAGGCTAGGGTTCACCTTTCAAGATTTTCCTTCAAGTTGCTTCAAGAAGATGGTTCTTTCAGAAATATAAACTTCCATAGTTTTAGGTTTGTTCATACATACACCAATCATGTTAATTTCAACGTTAAATTCGTTCTAGAAAGTTCAAAGTTTAGTGTACTTTATATATGTTCTTTAATTTGCTTTCGTTCTTGAATTGGGATGATATTGAGAAGTTTTTGAGATTATTTTTCCATCTATAGAGTTGTTTTGAGTCAGATTCAAGTGAACATGTGTTAGGTATCTGAATCTACGCAGATCTTGAGCAAAAAAAAATAATCAAATTTAGGCAAATTGGGGTTCGAAAATGAAGAAGGAAAAGTCGGGAAAATCAAACAGCCCAGTCTGCGTCACAGACCATCCTACCCATTCATAATTTTTTTCTTCGCATTGCAGAGAGGTCACAGACCTCTCCGCCTCAAAAGTTACTTCACGACCAAATATTAAAATGCATCTCCGCATCACGGACATGCTTCTGGGCAGTGATTTATTTTATCGTTTCTCATGTTTAACTATCTAAAAGAAATACTAAACATCACAATATTTTTCCTATCACATATCACAACCTTGAATTCATAAATCAAATTCAAGGAAGAGTTGAGGGTCAAGTTTTGTTATTTCTTTCAAACATTTTTGAGAATGTCCCTTGGAGTCCTTTTGTGGAGTCTTCAACAAAATCTAGTAATTTTTTTCAAGACTCAAGAAAGTGAGTATGAAAATGACAAGAATGTATTCACGAGTCTACTTTTTCATCACAATATCCTTTATATCATGAACCATAACTCTTGAATTCATAATTCACATTAAAAAAAGAGCTAAGAGTAGAGTTCAAGAAAGCCTTATAGTTCAATTGTGAATCCTTTGAGATCAAATATTGATTTAAACTAAGTTGTGAGGAAGTAAGTAAAAGAATGGAGAGTCGTATACATAAGGCGTGCTATATGATGGCAAAGTATAGGACAATTTTGGTAGTGTGGGCAAGATGCAATATCATCACTTAGGCTCATAGTGGTGGTTGTCGGTTAGAGAAACTCTCACAGAGTTATATTATATTTTATTGTATGTAAATTGAGTTGGTATTGTATTCTTCAAACACTGAGTTGATTTCTACTTATTTAAAAGTTTTTAAATATTGCATGTGTATTATTGCTTTAAATTGAGTTGAGTACCCATAGTTGATTATCCAGAGTAGAGTAGAGTATCTTTGAGTTGAGTATCTAATCTCTGATTTAGAATCTTATCCTTGAGTACTTCTGGGTTGAGTAAGTTGAGTAGTTTTGAATACTCTTGAGTTGAGTAAGTTTGGAAAGAGGTAAGTATGTTTCCTTTTGTCATCAAGTTCCAAGCTTATATTTATTTTTTAGAATCCCCTTTACATGCTTATAATTCCACGTACTGAGTCATTTGGCCTGCATCCTTTCATGAAGTAGATACAAGTATTTAGGGTCATCAACATGAGATCGGTTGATACCCTATGGAGTTAGAGTTAGTTATGGTAAGCCTCCTTGCTCCTAGGGATTTTATTTACTTTTTAGTTTTGTCAAGATGTCGTGGGTCTTGTCCCGACTTCTATATTTTTCATTTAGGATATTCATAAATAGACAATAGAGTTTGAGAAGTCTTCGTTTATTTTGTAAAATGTTTTTAAGACTTAAGTTGTCTATTAAGGGGCGAGTTGAATATAATATATTATTTAGAGTATTCTTTTGAGTTAAAGCCTTGCATTTAAGTTTTTTTAATTTATTAAGTTTTTGTATGCTTGAGTTAGTTTTCCGCTTGTAGTCAGCCAGGATGAGGGTTCACTTGGGGACCAGTAAGGATTCTCGAGTGTCAGCCACGTCCAGGATGTAGGCTTGGATCATGACATATACAAAAGTGCACATTATACAAATGAACACATTGTGACTCCAACCATTTGACAAAATTGTGCTCAATCTCTCCGTGGAGTTCAAGGATTTTGAACATTTCTCCCATATTGACCGATTAAATGTTGGTACTACACCTCATTTGGGAGGCATCACTAGAAATTGCAGAATGGGGCCCAACAATTTTCTTCTTTCTTTCCTCTAAAGAACTAGCATCTTGGAGGACCTGGGTTTACTTCAAGTTCAATTTTTTTTACTATTAGATCTTTTAGTTATCAATCTCAAATCTCATCCAATACACTACATCTCAGAAATTGTCTCTATAAATCTCGTTAATTCATCAATCGTCGGTGAATCAGGCTTTTCCTCTTGGAAATTATTAAGGATGGTGTGGAAGACATCATAGGATCCACCTCTTCGTCTTCCTTGAGAACATCGGTAACCTCCATTAATGGCAAAATTATGCCTTGTTCGTCCCCTATCCCTTATTCCTTCACTTTTTTAATTTGTTTTTTTAGGTTTTCAAATTAATGACCAAATATCACGGAATGAGATCTGCAATTCACCTATCTTCTTGAAAGACCCAGTTTTGATGGACATATAATGTTCTAGTAATGGTTTAAATGGTGAAAGTGCTTTGGTGATGGGAGGATGGGTGAAAATATAAAAGAAAAGGGTAAAGAAATATATATATATATATATATATATATATATATATATATATATATATATATATATATATGCTCTTGTTTTAGACTACTTGTGTAATGTTTAATGCACTTTTGTTAGGAGGCAATATTGTACTTGGGAATTGTTCTTAAATTCATTCATCAACATTAGCATATTAATCGGATTATAATATTTAATATGAATAATAAATAAATTAAATAACTAATATTTTAGAAACTAAATTATATCTAAATAATAAAATTTGTAAGCTAATTTATTTAAATAAGTTTATTAGTATATATATAAAATATAAAATGTAAGATTAAAAAAATAAACAAAATGATTAAAAGGATTTGAGGGGGTATTTTTGTCTTTATATAGATTAGTCCCATGGTAATAGAGCTAATACCATCAAATGGAGTTATACACTCTCTAATACCATGTAGGGTGCATAACTAATCCCTGGATTGATAATACATAAACCCAAAATTCCTACCAAACATAGTATTAAATAATACTACACATAATACTTGGAAAATTTCTCTTAATACTCCCTACAAAACGACTCCTAAGAGAAAAAACTAAGTGGCTTTTACCTCGCCCAAAGTTCCAGTGTGCCAAGCCCTGAAAGAGAAATTAAATTCACAAAAGAAATAAGTAGTCAGCATGTCACTGAACGATTAGACGATGCAGTGATTAGATCGCCCAAAGTTACAAAACTTGAGGATACTGAAGGCCAAAGCAAAAAGGCAATGAAACTGACCAAGGGGAGGATCGCTGTGTTAATTGGCGATACATACTTACTACACTGAATGGTTCCCCGCAACATATTTTTTGCTACTATAAATACATTTTTGAATGTATTAGAGTGGAGAGTTTTGGAGAATATAGAATTGTTTTATGAAAATTTGAGTGAGAACTTTGAGTATTGAGACAATATTTTCCTTAACTTTGAGGAATTGAAGTTTTCCATTTTTCACAAATTGGAATTCTTTGAGTTTCTTCAATTTGGACCTTTTTAATGAAGAAATTAATCTTACCCAGTTTATTGAAACACAATTTAGTAATGATTTCTATATTTTTATGATGTTTAGCTAAAACCCCAATTCTTAGGGTGTGATTATGTAATTGTGGGTTGATTTAGCTTGGGGCCATTGTCAAATGTTAGTATATATGTTGTTTAAAAGTGATTTCAATGTCATTGTCACTTAATTTAAAGGGTTGTAGTTGCAACTGCAACTCTACCTTTGTGTTTTTTGCTTGCTCGAGAGAGAGGTTTCAAAACCAAGATTTATTGAATTGATGGTATGTGGGTATCGGGTTTTCACGTGTTCAGCTCGGGAGAGTGAAAATCCTAAACTCTTTTCCACACATTCAGCTCGAGAGAGTGAATGGACTAAAACGTAGGATGTTCTTAGTTGTTGCTTGTTGGTGTTCGAGAGAAACAAACTTGATTCAAGATAAATTGTTCAAGAGAAATTTTATCCCACTAATGTCTAGATAATTCACTTACTTACAAATATTTGCTAACAATTTCACTCACCCACATGTCTACATTAGCCTATAATCCAATCACATCTCAAGAACCAGTCTCATTACTTGTTAATGAGTGTTATTTTATGTTGTTATTGCTGATAATGACAACCAAATCCCTACTTTCATTATTTGACATTTGTGTCACCCCCTAATTTAAACTAGGATTTTATTCGCAAATTTTTTCCTATAATTGACTTGAACATATCCATACTTTGCTGTTGAATCTTCAATACACACCACTCCATGTGGTAACGATCCCAACTCAAATGGTTGAGTTATATACTGACTAACGGTCATTGACTCTTAAAATTAGATTAAGTGTCTTTGATAACATTATTCAATAAAATACCTGTAGTGGAGTGCCCATGAAAGAGCATGATCATATAATGATAACTTGGTTGACAAAGTCTGACAAGTATGGGATGATCATGGTCATTGTAAACAAATTCTTAAAATATGCTAGCTTGATGCCATCCACACCCTGTTGCACTATGAGAACTAGGCTGTTAGACTATTCTTCAAGAATGTGCTAAAGTATTGAGGCTTGCCAAGACGTATCATCAGCAATTGAGACCCACGTTTCATAAGAAGCTTTTGAGGGAATTGTTCAATATACTTGACATAGAGCAGTGCTTCTAAACTAGTTTCCACTAATAGAGGGATGGCCAAAAAGAGCAATTGATACCCCCATTTCATTAAATAAAGTTATTGATTTTCTTATTTTTGTGATTTATTGCATGCTCAACCTTGATCATAGTAGTAAGTCACACCAATGGTTCAGTTAAGACAAATAATGATTCTAAGGTCGATCACGCCTACGGTATAGGATCATACCGTAACAAGAAAAAAGAACAATAAAGTGTGTGTGAATTTAAAAGCATCGTACCCTGATGATGTTTAGTAAGTGCAATTGGCTCTATACAAAACATCAACGATTTCAGAGGATAATTGTGGACTTCTATTGAAGGTATTAATGAAAGAATTTGAGAAGAAATAAAGAGAATTTGACGGAGATTGAAAGGGGTGTAAAAAACATCATACCTGAAAGGTTTAAAACAATTTGGGTATGAGTTTTACACAACTTCAAAAACATAGGAAGAAAATGTTCAATATCATTAAAGAAGTTGCTAAAGGAAAGATGTTTGAAACATAAAATGATATTTGGTAAAATGGATTTGGTTAAACTTATTGAGGTACAAACGGTGAACAAACCGTTTTATTTTGAACATGTGTATGGAAATGGGTATGTTAAATGGTAAAAATATGAAAATTTAGTTAAAAGAAATTTCTTACTTAGTTTAGTGCCGCATCTCGAGTGTTCTCTTTACACATATATATACTAGAGTGGCAAGGCCCGTGCTTAACACGTGACCAATATTGACTTGTTTGTACACAAATTCTTTTGAAAGTGAAAAAAGGGTAAAATTACAAGTACAGATAGTTGACTGGAGCAGTTTTTGCCTTGTAGAAATGATTACAAAAATCAAAAGTTATGATATTCACTGAAAATTTTGTAGGCAAATGAAAATATTTACTAGGAAATTAACATCCAAAGAAAAGAGCATGTAATATCCTGACAATTTCTAAGCTAAGACCTAAACCATTCATCAATTGTGTATAACGTCGTATTGGGTGATTCTTTTAAATTTTTCTTAGGTTTTAATTTTAACTTTAGTGTGGAAACGGTTTTGGACATGTATTATGGTCACTAAAATCCCCTAGGACAAAGCTAAGCTGAAAACCTCCTTAGTGATTATGTTTTAATATAAGATTCTACTTAATTCAACTTTAATCGATTATATATCTCGGAAAAAAATGAGTTAGGTAGACCATGACCTCCCAAACTAAATTTCTATGTGACCTCTTACCAACACTACTAAGTTTGCCTCACCTTTGAAGACTTGCTGCACTTTTTTCCAGCAATTTTCTGCATGCGTTCTAGGGTTATTTTGGTCCTTACCCAAACCTTCTAACCTTATCCGAAGTTAAATTTGAGTTTTAACTTACGACATCATTTAAATAACTAGTTTTCATCTAAAAACATCAAATTTAAACATTCAAGTTTATAGAAATTCTCTTACAACATACCTAGGGTTCCATTTCTCTATTAATTAAAAGAACCCTGAAACCATCAAGTCAAAAATTCGAGATACAAAGAGAAACTTCCATCTAAGGTTTTCCAAAGTTCTTCCATTATAAGAACTTCATAAAATAGATTTTTTTTCTTCTAAAGATCAAGCCCTAAGATTCTAAGTAGAAATATTTCCTCCAATAAAGCTATTATTCTTCCTCGAGTTAAAGATAAATGAAGTTTCCTCTAAAGTTTTCAGTCTAATAGCTTTATAATAAGGTATGTAAGGATTTTGTACGGAAGGAAAAAGTTCATCCTCACCCCCTATATCTAATTTCTATCAGTAAAGGATAATCTAGGGTTACATCCTTTGTTTTGAAATTCATGAGATAAGTTTTGTTGTTAAGTTTTGAATTCTAATCCCGATTATTGAGTTGCTATATATCTTGTATTGAGATTCTTAAATTGATTATTCATGAATATTTTCAGCATGAGCCCTAGTATATAATCAATTATTGAGTTATTATTGGGAATCTTTTTAACCAAATAATTGTCTTAAGCTAATTTTTTGAGAGCAAAGATGAGTTTTGAGAGGAGTTGTATACATTATTTGAGAAAGAGTATAAGAAAACTAAATATTCTCAAATATATCATTATTATAGTGATAAAATAAAAACCTTGACTTCTAAATGAGTTGATGAGTTCAGAGATATTTCAGAGTAGTTACATTGCTTAAGAAGATATTTTGAGCAATTACCTCAAATTGAGAAAGATAATATTTTATACATTTTATCACGAGTATAAATATTTATTGGATGAGTATTGAATAACGATATGGCAATGAGTACAAATCAAATAAAATTCCTATCAAACCATGTATCCTATTTGAGTAAATATTCATAGTTTTTAGGTGGCTCCTTATTGACTTAGAGTTGAGTATTAATGCATCCACTTAGTTTAGGTGTTTTATAACCCGACAAGGTATATGCCAATTCTAGCTGCGTGGATGAGACGCTGTATCTCCAAGTAGCTCACAGTGATTGTTGTCGATTAGAGAATCTCCCAAATAAGAGTAAAGAACATGTTATTATATTTTTATGTACATCATTAAGTTAACGTATTCCAGTTATGAATCCTTAAATATTTTCATGTCTTATTATTTCTGTTTGTTGAGTTTAGTTGAGGTGAGTAATCTTCCAACCTTATTAGTTCAATTATTTATTAATCAGTTTTATTACATATTTGTAATTTAATGTGCTAATATAATTTGACCTGCATCTTTATATGATATAGATATAGGTGTTCAGAGACGCTCTGTTAGATCACTTCTCACGTTTTGCGAGCTTTGGTAAGACTTCATTGCATTCTATTGGACTCTACTCCTTTATTTCAGTTCACTACTTTTGAGGAATCGTAGGTTTTGTCCCGACATCTATGTTGAATTATAGAGGCTTCATAGATAATTAGTGTTAAGTTTCTCTTAGGATTTTCTTTGAACTATTTTGAAAAACTATTATTAATTTTCATAGTATTTTCAAACAGATTTATACTATGAGATAGTTTGAGTTTTGAAATTCAAATTATGTTTTAAAGCTTAACCCTAGTTGAGTTAGTCTTTTGCTAAGTAGTAATTCAGGCCAAGGATTCTCTCAGGGATCAACAGTAGTTCTGAGTGTGAATTACGTCCAGGGTGTAGCTCGAGCTATGACAAACTTGGTATAAAAATGTACAGAGTTCAACTCTATTAGAGTTTTATGAAGGCATGTTAGGAGGTTATTCTTTATGGTTTTTAGGGCCGCACTTCTATAAATGAGGAGCTACAATCATCTAATAAATGTTTTCCTTCTAACATTATCTAAATCATGCAATACAAATGTGCCATAAGTAACTTATTCAAACTCGTGTGCTTCTCTAATTCGTTTGACCACCCCTCATACTTAAGGTGGTTGGAATAGTAGATCCCAGATAATTATCGATGAGTTACTCTCATAAAATTCTTCATAAATTTAATATACTAAAGAAGGTCTTGAGAGAAGCCAGTGAGTGAGCTTAAGTGTTTTGATCCAAAAGAATGCAACCTTATTCATATGAATCGTGCATTCGAGTCAAAAGAGAAATGCAATCCTAGACTCTCTTCTCCAAACCTTGTTTAAGGTGAGACCCTTATGAGAAAAGTGTATTTTAGAATGATTGTATCGTATTTTCACCCAAAAGATAGTGCAATTTGTGATGTTATGAGCTAGTTGTAGTAGAAGTTATCAGAGTTAAAAGAATGCATTTATAGGTTTAGTAATCTACAAAAGAGAGATAGTGATCAAGTAAATTATATTGTTCTAGTCATGCACCTAATAAGTTACTAATGAGGAGTTTTGTATTATGGGAAGTCTAAGAAGTGATATTTTTTTTGTAGATAGATGAATAGTTACTAGTCAGGCTGAGTTTGAGTATACTTTAACTAGAAAGGAGTTTATGATGATGTGTCAAGGCATTAATATTGACTAAGTATATGTGTTGTATAGAAGAGCTAAGTATTCATGATGAGATAAGTCTAAGCTAGGTTTATTAGTTTGGAAAGAAGAACTCAATGGTATTTTGAGGATAATTGATGCTTATCGTGACTAATGACACTAAAGTACGGTATGAGTGTCTATGATCGTCGATAGTTTAGTAACCCAACAAAGAGTGGGGTCATGTCCTAAGGGAGCGGTTTCGCAAAGATGTAGTTAAAGTAGAATTTCATTCTAATTCATCATAGCTAAATTGATTTACGAATAAAAACATGTCAAATCAAAGGGGCGACACGAAAGTGTCAAATATCAAGGGGGGGGGGATTTTTCACAAGTATAGTAAAATAAAAAAAAACAACAAGAAAATCAAGTATGAGAAGAATTCTTGGGGTGTGACCGCATTACAAGTTGACATAAGCAGTTGGGTACATTCTTTCGCTAGAAAATTGGTAAGATAAAGGTGAATAGGCTAAGCTTTAGATAGAAATAAGTTCCATCTGGGACATCTTACCCTGTTTCAAATGTGTTCCTCTAAGACACTCATTTGATGCATAAAGGCCAGCCTCACCTCACCCCACTTCACTCACTCTATGGAGCAAAATGTTAGGATATGAGTCTAGGGCTCACCCTGAAGCTCACCCTTTCAGGCTGAGCCTCATGTCGACCCACTTCTTAGGCCATAAGTCTAGCGATCTTGGTTTTGTAACCTCTCTCTAAGGTTTGCCAAAAATACATGGGTGGATTTGTATTTGCAACTAAAACCTATTAAATTAAACCACAACCACTAGGTTAAATCACTCTTAAAATAAATCTAACCTATCCTCAAGAAGGATCCAATAATAATATCAATACATATTTTCTAAATCACACCCAAGGAATGTGGTTTTTAGCCACACATCAAGCCAAAAAATTACACCTAAAATGATAATGAAATCAAATGGTTATAAGAAAGTAAACCTTAATATGAGAAAAAGAATAAGAGTAAGAAGACCCATTTCCAACGTGGGGAGATGAAACCCTTACTTCTTCAAGTCTCCTACAAAACTCTCTCCAAACATGAGATAAAATACCAAAACTAAAGTTAAAAAAAGTGAAAATCAACAATAATGTTTTGACTCTCTAAAAATAACACCTACAACTAGTATTTATAACTTTCATATTAAGTGTTGTGGCGGATCGTTCATTCAACGAGGTTAGTCGCGATTGCCAAATGACTCAGCGATTCACCCTTCTTCTGGTTCATCGCCTTTTATGCGTTGCCTTAGCATGTTTGTTTCTTAGATCGTTGAGTGGTATATATTTGCTTCGCAGAAGTGATGAGAGACATGCCGAATGCTCCTTTCATCGCCTTTTGATCATCTTCTTTCAAGGCTTCACGTTATGGAACAAAGGGCGGAGTGCTTCCCTTCGACGATTCGCCAAGTGTGATTGGCAAAGCTCATGCTTGAATTTTTACGTTCTTTCCAGCCTTTTTAATCCTTTTTACGCGTAAGTGTCCATGCTTCCTCTAAAACTTCAAATACCTAAAACTTAAGAGTTTTCATCAGATATTGAGACAAAATAAGCATTTGAGGACACTATTTCTATCAGTATAAAGCTCTAAAGGAGTCCAATTTCTTGACTCATCAACACCCCAAACTTAAACTTTTGCTGATCCTCAAGTAAAACTCAAGTTCATCAGTTCAAATAGGATGTCTAAAATAGTGCTACACAAGACTCAATCATTAACATACACAATAAGACATAAACTACTCATGCAAAAATCAATTATGTACTCAAAGACTCAAGTTGTGACATTACCAAAGATTCTCATGCTCATAAAACTTGCTACTAATGCAAGTTCAATCTCTACAATAGTATCATAATGCCCTCACAAAATAATGATTCCATATTCGCTTACATAATTTAATCATTTTAAGATAATGAAGGTATAAGATGCAACACTCACACTCAGAAAGAGGAGCACAATGCATGTTTTTACCCATAGGTTTGCCCTTATTTTTCAATAAATCTTCGATTTGTCTTACTAAAGATCAAAAAGGTTTTTCTAAAGCTTGTAATGGGGCTGAGTGTAAAGGTATGATCATTTAGGCTTAGTGACTAAAAATATTCATGAACTGTGGAGCTTTCACCACCTTCTTTTCTTCATCTTCTTTTATTAGTTTTTCTCTTTAGTTCTTCTAAATCATCCTATTATTTCACTCTATGGATTGCTTGAAAACCCAAATTTCGTTTGGACCTTTATTCCATAATCTTTCTTTTTCATTCTTTTTGTTTCTATTTTTTCTTTCTTCTTTTTTTATATGGAGGATTTCCATTTATTTTCCATACCAAGGTTATGGAGACTTTTCTTGAACTTCTTGACTTCTCCGTTTCCTTTTCACCACACCCCCCAACTTAAGCTTTTTGCTTAAGTTGGATATTCACTAAATCACAAGTCTTGAGGATTATAGGTAGTGGATAGAGTAAATTCTAGGGCTAGTCAAGTTTTCTTCCAAAGAATGATAAGGTTTCAGGGGTGTTCAAAAGAGTTTCACACGCTCACAAGTAGGTCACAAAAGAGGTATATATCAAATGTGGCTCACACTAGTTAAAATTTCCTTAGATCATTTCAAGAGGACACCTTCTAAATCAATTAGACTAACTAGGCAAATTCTAGGTTTATTAATGCATGGTTCAAAGTAAGCACATCACACAAGGCATTGAAACTAAAGTCAAACAAGACTACACACTTTCTTTACTGTGCAATGATAATCACAAGAGAAATCAATTTGATACATGTCTTATCAAAATAAGATGCAAAGAGTTCACATATTGTCAATGTAACTTCACTTGGTCTCATTGTAGCCATATATTCATATTTATTCGATTGAGAGCAGTATTTAAGTCATTGGTATTGATCAAAACCGAGACTTAACTTATGTACAAGAACAACCACTTTCAACACAAGAGGTGGCAAAAGTTTTTTGAAAAATGGAAATTTTTCGGAAGGGTCAAAATCGTTTGCAATTAAAAAAAACATAAATGAGACATAAGCTCGCAAAGCATTTTTAAAACACAACTTAAAAAAAAAGACAACCCAATTGTATACGCAAAATCCAAATTTCTGTAACAAGAAAACAAGGTGATCCTCACCCCACTACCAAAAAAATATTTGTCCTCAGATATAAACAACGGTAGTATCTAGAATCAACGAAAGGTTTGAAAAAGATAGGGGTGAAAAAATGTCTTGTCTATGCAGCCTCTCATCCTTTCAGGGATGAATTCACCTGGAGCTCGACAAGGGCCCCCGAGCATTATCATCTTGTTTTCATCCTTTTTTATTATCTTAGCTTCGGTAGCAATATTAGCTGCAATTATTTTGCCTATTTGATGAGCTTCCCCGAAGGCATGTATAGCATTAACGAAACCTCAAGTCTATGGAGGCACATTAGGGTTGAATGGGAATTTGTCTTTTGGCCCTTACTTTCATGGTGTATTTCCTTTGTCTGGCTAGCTTCACTCTTTTTTCCTCGTATTTAAACTCTCGTGCTCTTATGTGACTGGGTGGATCATTTCTCCATGTGACTTTTAGTTTATCCATTTAGGCAAAAACTTCGATGACAAGTTAGGTAGTAATCTAAAAAGGGGCAATAGAGGTTTTGACTGTAGAGTCACTTCACCAAGATAATTTTTAACGTGTTAATTCTGTCAGGGTCTTTATTAAAAAGATGTACAAATGATATAAGGGTACATGCAAAAGGCGAACAACGACTCTTTCGGTGAGTCGCCGAGTGTAATTTGCAACTAAATTTGACCGCTGAAAGTTACAAATCATCCAATACATAAACCATCCAGTTAAAGGCAAAATAGTTATGTTTAGGTGAACCGTCGAGCAGTTCGGCGAGCTGCACTCATCTTGCCAAACATCCTATGTTCCTATTTTCATTCCATTCTTTCAAATTCAACCTCGAAACCCATGATAATGCAATTCAAACCTTTTCAACATCAATTTTAATGAAGACCCAAAGCATTTCCACAATCCAAACACATAATAATTCAGCTAAAAGCATGATCGAGTAATATTTTACAAATTACGCAAGAAATATCAAGTAATGACCGATAATATATGCTATACCATCAACTCAAAGACTTAGAAAAGATTTGTCATTATCAATCATTATCTAAATGAGTACAAATTTTGATAAAATAACTGAATTAGATTGTAGTGACATTCTAGGCAGCAATACGATCAAAATCCAACACTTTAAATACTCTAAAATGCAAGAAATATAACTACTAGAGTGCGAGTGTGAGTTTGTAAATAGGACAAAGTGAAAAAAGTGAAATGAAATAGAAATTTTAAACCTGTGTCTTTTGATCGTCCAATTTCTGCTGATTTGGCGATGTTAGTCGTCTCGCCTAAAAAGCGTCAAATGTCTAATTTCATTGCCACATATAATAGAATTTTCATTTCATATGGGTGTCACATCAATGGTCTTTTTTAAGACCGTCAACTGGATTGGCGATGCGCTGATGAAATTCTCATTCAACCAAGTTATACAAACTCAACCTTTAAGATGTATTGAGTCAAACGACAGGAATGATCGGGCATACTAAACTTGTCGGCGATCTACCAAATGTAAATGTTGCTCGCCTACATACATCAAGCACTTTTCGTACTCAATATTTACAAACAACACACTATTATGTTATCAAGATATCAAAAAGCAAGTAAAGGGTCTTGTGTTGCCTCTCAAATAGCGCTTTAGTTAACGTCGTGACACGACACAAGTAAACCTTCAAACCTCACCCTTGGGGTTATCCATTGTATAACTAGGTAAACCCTCCTACTATCTCAGGTTGAGATGAAACGAAATATGACTCATTTGGGTCTCTAACTACTTGATTGAAACTGAATGAGAGGTGACGGTCTGGCTAAGGGTGGATACGTCTTTTTTCATGCCTTTCAGCATCTTGTCCGACCCTTCAACTTTGTGGAGGATATGCGAGAGTATGTCCTCAAACCTTCTACCTTCTAAATCCTTAGGCTTCTGACACTCGTGGGGAGGCACGTATCGATCGTTCTCCCCACCTTTCCAATTCAAATTACGGTCTCTCCATTCAATCTTTATCTTTCCATCCTTAATTTGTACCCCAACCTTTATTTCCATCTTATCTAAGGTAGTTTGACCGATAGCCACCGCCTTGATTGGCTATAAAGTTAACCTCCTCATTATACATAGCTTCAAACTTCATTTCCTCAGAACTAGTGCTCCAAACACCCACAATATATATGCTACGAGAGCTATACCCTATGAAATTATTTTATAGAATATCAAGTTGTGTCATAATCTTGGCCTTGTTTAGGTCTCTCTCATTGTCCTTTTCAATCTGCTCCTTCGATAGATGAAATGTGACACGAGAGACCTGGTCCTCACGAGTGTACCACGCTCTGCTGATGATTGTCATGACATCAAGAAGTTGAGTTGCTACTGCGTATGGTTACTTCATTAGGCCTTCGATTTAGAGTTATTCAGCGAACCATTGTTTACCGAATCCAAACTACGATAAAAGTACTGAAGGAGCACATTATCAGGAAAACCATGGGTTGGTCATTGTAGTAACAAATTTTTAAACCGTAGCCAAGTTTCGTATAGAGGCTCTCCATTCAGGTGCTTAAAGTTTTGAATTCTATCTCAAATAGTCATCATCTTTGAGGGAGGAAAAAATCGCACATTGAATTTTGTGGTAATTTGGCTAACCACTTACAAGCTTCCCCCATCAGGGAAAATGAGAATAATTACAGTCTTGAGAGATGTTTTTGAAAGAGAATTTCCCACAAAAATATACGAAGTTTCGGAGATGCTCATGGGGATCCTCATAAGCCAATTCACTGAAGAGTCCTTTAAGTTGCAAGAGTTACAACATAGTGCTCTTTATATGGAATACTGCATTCCCTTCGGCTGGGGGTAAGTGGATGGCTCCAACACCTCCCATGAGATGGGGTCATTTATATTTGGCTCTTGGACATGTTGAGGTTACCTATTTTATCTTGGTGTCCCACCTGGCTACCATTATTGCCATTTACACTCATAGTTCATGCTTACAACATAATCACTTAGGAAAATGAAAATTAAGTAAGTAGACTATCAATAATAAGAATAAAAACTCTATTGAACTACATAATCACATGACACCACTCCCCGACAAAGACGCCATTTTGATGATTATCGTGACCAATGACACTAACCTATAGTATGAGTGTCTACAATAGTCGATAGTTTAGTAACCCAACAAGGTTTGATGTCGTGTCCTAAAGGAGCAGTTTCGAGAAAATGTAGTTAAATTAGAATTTTTCATTCTAATTAGTCATAGCTATAGAGATTTACAAATAAAAATATGTCAAATCAAAGGGGCGAAACGAAAGTGTCAAATATCAACGAGGGGTTTTTATCACAAGTATAGAAAAAACAACAAGAAGATCAAGTATGAGGAAAAGTTCTTGGGGAGTGACAACTATACAAGTTGAGATAGGAAGTTGGGTACATGCTTTTGATAGGAGTTTTTCAAGATAATGATGACTAGGCTAAGCTTTAGATAGAAATAAGTTTCCTCTCATTCAACTTACCCTGTTTCAAATGTGTTCCTATTGGGCACCCGTTTGACGCATGAAGACCAACCTATGCCTTACCCCACTCACACTCTCGAGCTGAGTGTTAGGATATGGGACTAGGCCTCACCCTCTCGAGATAAACCTCATGTCGACCCACTCCTTAGGCCATCAGTCTAGCCATTTTGGTTTTGCGAACTCATTATCGGGCAAGAAGAAAATACATGGGTAGCTTTGTGTTTGTAACTACAAACCCATTAAATTTAATCACAACCACTAGGTCAAATCATTATTAAAATACATGTAACCTATCAACAAGCAAGACAGAATAATATCAACACATATTTGCTAAATCACACCCTAAGAAAAGGGGTTTTTAGCCACAAATAAAATAATAAAAATTACACCTAAAATGATAATGAAATCAGATGGGTATAAGACATTAAACGCAAAGGAAAAAGAACAGAGAAGACCCACTTCCAACTTGGGAAAGATGAAACCCTTCTTCAAGTTTCCCACAAAACCTCTTCCAAACATGAGAAAAATACAAAAACTAAAGTTCTAAAATTGAAAATTAATAATTGGAATCTTCTAAAAATAACACCTACAGTTAATATTTATAGCTTTCATATTACGTGTTGAGATGGACCATTCAGCAAGGTTAGTCAGGAGCACTAAATGACTCGGTGATTCTCCCTTCTTCTGGTTCATCACGTTTTTTATTTTGTCTTCATCATGTTAATGAACTTATCTGCTTCTCGGATCTTTTTAGCAACACAACGAATGCTTCGTTTATCGCCTATTGATCCACTTTCTCAGGGCTTCACGTACTCGAACAAAGGACGGAGTGCTTCTTTTCAGTGATTCACCAAGTGTGATGGGCAAAGCTCATGCTTCAGCTTTTATGTTCTTTTTAGTGATTTTGTTCCTTTTCCCGTGTAAGTGTCCATGCTTCCACTAAATCTTCAAATACTTAAAATTTAAGAGTTTTCATTAGATATTGAGACAAAATAAACATTTGATGACACTATTTCTATCAATATAAATCCCTTAATGAGTCCAATTTAAGGAATAATCAATAATTAAACTAATTAAGTAATGATGTATAGTAAGTGGGTAAATAGGGCTTAAGTTGTGAAAAGGAATGTGAAAGTAATATGTGAATAGGTAGGTTTTGAGATAAGATTGATTACTTGTGATGACGTCTTAGAGGATGAGTGCTTCTTAATTTTATAGAATATCATACGTAGCAAAAAATGTGAGCATATTTATGTCTGTGTTTAGTACTATAGAGACTAAGTTTGAATTTGAAATGGGTGTCGTGATGAAAATAATGAAAACACGAGGGTTATAATTTTTATCTTGAGATTTTATTTATTAGATTTCACATAAAGTAGGTGAGGAATTAAGGTGTCAGGTGAAAAGAATGTGAGTGGTACAAATATGGTGTTTATGACCCTTAAATGAGGATTGTGAAGTATGGATAAGCCACTAGAATAACAAGAGCATTAAAAGGTGTACGAGAGATCGTATGTAGTCAGATGTGATTTTAATTAAGTTTATGATTTTTCATGCCTAGATAGTATAATTGATTTATTGATGTGGAGTAGGATGATGTAAGCATCAGCTATTATCCTTAAAAGTTTGGCCGAAGGGACCATATGTAGCCAAAGATTAACCTCTTAAATATAAATCAAGTTTCCTCAAGTTAGGTAGTATGAACTTAAAAGTTCAATATTTATAGGCTAAGAAGGAGAAGTTAGACTATTAAGAGTTAGATTAAGCTACTTTATAAGAAAATGCAGATAAATATTATAGAATGACTTCTATAGAAGCAAGAAAAAGTTAAGTGAAACATCTAAAAAATATGCCTTAGAAGGAATCTTAGTACCTACATATAGAGAGATCAATATCCACGAGATTAGCATTTCCTCGGATATTAACGTATGAATATAGACTACTTAAGAGAAGATGTAACAATGCATTGTTTTAAAGTATCAGCTTCAAACCTAAAGGGGAGATGATAAGATGAGAAATCATGTCACGTGTTAAGAATCAAATAGTGATGTGTTCAAAAAGAGTTACAATGTTATATCAATTCATTTATACTCTAGCGTATTCCTTAAGATTTAGTCGATACAACATCCAATTGAGGTTTCTAATATAATATTTGTGTTGTGTTCATAAAATTAAGACATATTCACATCCATGATCTATTCCCAAATATGGGAAAATACTTTAGCTCATTAATCTCAATCTTACTCCATAATGTTATAGATATCAGCCTCACGATGTGAACCTATTCATATAAACAATCATGTCTCATAGTATGCTTAGTCACACAAATTCATGATTTACTCGCAATGACTAGCAACATAGTGTTATATCACGCATATTCTTATATCACATGTCTTGAAAGAATCGTACTTATGATATTTTGCTCAAAAGCTCTTCAATGATCTTCTTTTGTTTTGATAGTGATGTTAATGATATTGATTGAGTAATGATAAATACAAGAGGGTTGATGTTTCTAGTAGTGTTAGTGATGATTTTCTTATTCCATCTAAGGTTATAAATCTAGAGGAAGAATAAGATGAAGTTTTAGTAATAGCTAGATGAGGTAGTTATGTTCTTAATAGTATTGCGTAAAATTTCATTTGGTGGAGATGATAAGAACATTTAAAATTCTTAAAGTTGACTATCAGGAGCCATTGAGTTGTTTAAGTACTAGGTTTGAAAGCTAGCAGGCATATCGCTTAAGGCATAGAAGTTCTATTCTGACATCATTCCCAAATATCCATGTTTCATTTGAAATAGCTTCTGATAGAGCGTTATCATAATCAAACCCATATTGTTCCTGACTTATGTATTATAGATAGTTCCAAACTCTTAGCATGCATTAATTCTGCCAATATGTTGTACTAGTTATTAATTTTTCTTCGATGCTTAGTTTAACTTTCATTAGAGGATAAATGATAACAAGTGAGAGATTGTAATGCCTCAACAATTTCTAAGCTTACACCTAAACCATTTTTCATTTGTGTATAAGGTTGTATCATGTGATTATTATATTGTTCTTAGGTGTTAATGTCAATGTTTTAGTGTAGGAATGGTTTTGAATATGAATTAAGGTCACTAGACTTCCCTAACGCAAAGTCAAATATAAAAGCTTCTTTACCATTTAAGTTTCGATATAAGATTCTACTTAGGTTAACTTCAATTGATCATATCTTTCGAAACATAATGATTAGGTAGTCCACAATCTACAAAATTAAATATCTGAGTCTTTTTTTCCAACACCACTAAATTTTCTGCATTTCGAGTTTGGAACAAAAAGTTATGTCTATTTTAGTGAAGCCCTTTTAGGTAGTCAAAGTTCTATTATGACAACTACGACTGGTGGAATATTCCATGGACCGTAGAGACATTCGTGAAGGCTTGATGCACTTTTTTTCTGCACATGTTCTATGGTAATGTTGGTCATTTTCCAAGCTTTTTAACCCTATTCTAAGTCATTTTTTTTGGTATTATAACCGAGTGTATCATTCAACTAACTAGTTTTCATCTCAAAATCATCAATCTAACCATTCAAATATTTAGAAATTATCTTAAGACTTACCAAGGGTTTCTCTTCTACACCGATAACCCAAAAACCTTCAAGTCAAAAATTAAATGCAAAGAGAAACTTCCCATCCAAGATTCATCTTCTCTAAGAACATCATAAAAGATTGTCTTCTCTTAAAACCAAGTCCTGAGATTCTAATAACATCAAAGATTACCTCAGAGAAATCTAATCTTCTTCCTTGAGCTCAAGATAAATGAAGTCCACACAAATGTTTTCAGTCTAATGACTTCATAATCAGGTAAGAAGGATATCATAGTAATGGACTGAGTTTTTCCTCATGCTCTACATCTACTTTCTATCAGTAAGGATAATCTAGGGTTACATTCTTAGTTTTGAAAATTCTTCAAATAAGTTTTGTTGTTGAGTTCAAAATTCTAATACCGACTATTGTGTTGCTATATATCTTGTATTGAGATTCTTGAATTGATTATTCATGTCTATTTTTCAGCATAAAACCTATTATTTGAGCATTCATTGAGTTATTATTGAGAATCGTTTTAACCAAACAATTATCTTAAACTGGTTTTCTGATAAAGCAAAGATGAGTTTTCAAAGGAGTTTTCTACATGATTTGAGCAAAAGTATAAGGAAACTGAGTATTACCAAATTTATCATGTTTACATTGGGAAAAGAGAAACTTTTATTTCTAAATGAGTTGATTAGTTTAGAAATATTTCAGAGTAGTTACCTCGCTTAAGAGGAAATTTCGAGCAACTACCTCATAATGAGAAAAAGTATCTTTTATTGATTTAAGCATGAGTATATATATATATATATATATATATATATATATATATATATATATATATATATATATATATGGAAGTAGTATTGAGCACCGATTTAGGGATGATTTCATACAACTCACATTCCTCATGAATCATGTAGCCAACATGGATACAGGACCATACTTTTTGGATGACACCTTATTGCTTTCGAGCAAAGCTTAAGTTGATCTATACCCCGATGAGGTATAAGACAATACTACCAGCATGGGTGATATGTTGTATCATCAAGTAACTCATAGTGATGATTGTCGGTTAGAGAATCTCCCAAATAAGAGTAAAGAGTATGTTATTATATTTTTATATACTTCCGTTAGTTACATTTTTCATTTATGAAGCTTTAAATATTTTCATCTCTTATTATTGTTTTGTATTGAGTTGAGTTGATGTGAGTATCCTTTTGGCTTTATTAGTTTAATTATTTATTCATTCATCTTTGTTACATACTTGTACACTCAATATACTGAATTCGGCTACATCTTTCTATGATATCAATTTAGTAGTTTAGGATCATCAACAGACACTTCGTTGAGATCACTTTGTATTTCTTGCTAGCTTTGGTGAGTGTTCCTTGCATTCTGGAGGACTCCACTCTTGAAAGTTAAGGAGTTGTGAGTCTTGTCTCAACCTTCATGTGGAACTATAGAGGCTTCATAGATAGTTAGTGTTAAGTTTATGCATGTATTCCCTTTAAACTATTTTAACAAACTTTTATTATTTTCAAAGTTTTTTTTCCTAATAGTTTTCAGTATACTATCATGAGATAGTTTGAGTTTTGAGACTTTTGAACTTAAACTCTGATTTAAAGCTGAGATCTTCTTGGTACAGTCTTCCACTAACTAGTGAGCTAGGTCAAGGGTTCGCTTTGTAATCAACAATGATTTTCAAGTATCGTTCACGTGGAGGGTGTCGGCCCGGGGTGTGATAGAACCTTTGATTGGTGGTTAAACATCTTCATAGAGATGAGAATGTTGGTGAAGCAAAGAAAGATTTTATCCCAAAAATGGTCCTTAAATGAGTGACAGATAGTGTCTTTGTCTTCTCGTAGACTTAAGGCATTTTAACAGCTAAACAGAACTATTGATATTGTATTTACATGTATTGTTGAATTGTATCTGCAATAGGTAAGAATCCAATATAAATTAAACAAAACATGATTCATATTTCTCCTCCCTCTAAAAGAAAAAAGAATTCTTAGTATGTCTAAATTGTTAGTTTAAATTTGCATAAAAGTGTATACAAAAAGTATTTCATCTATCACTGTTGGCAATAACCACTTATAAACACCATTTGATCACAGTAATGTGTTAATTGAACTAATAGCTCCTTCTGTAGACAATAACACATGGATTATGAAAGGATATTAAAAACTTATTGTACGATGACCAAAAGAACAAAGAATTTCAAGAGCTTATCGGTTATGACCAATATTGCAATACATTTATGCATCATAAGTCAAACGATACAAAATGATACATGTATAGTGTCGGCAAAATGAGCCTATATTTGTGTAATTCATCCAACTCGTCCATATTTAATGGATTGGGTTAGTGACATTTTACATGGGTAAAATATCGGTTGATACCCATATTCAACCAATAAAATATGGGTAAAATATGGATAATATGGGTAAAATATGTATTAGTTAAATGAGTTTAACATCTAATTTTTATTCACTCAAAAATTCATGATATTACCAAATGTATTGTAACTTCTCTTCCTATTTATGTTCTTCTATAAAACTAATTATTTTTCTCTATATTGAAAATGTGAAGTCTTTGTCTCTCCTAAAATATCTATTTTAAATGTACATTTCTTTGGTTAATTATAATTATATATTTGTTACTTCTTTAATTTTATATTGGATAATAAATAATGGTGTAAAATAAGCAAATCATGTACTAGTATTGAGATTGCTTAAAGTGCATTCAACTTGTTTTCGGGTGTGTTTGATATGAAGGAACCCCCTACCCTCGACCCCCCTTACCCCTTACCAGCCCCCCCCCCCACACCCAAACAAAAAAATTTAAGTTTATTTTTAAAAAATATTTTGAACTTCAAAATTTCATTTTTTCACTCCTCCCCTCGACCTTCTCATGCACCCTCTACCAGCCCTCCCCCCCCCCCCCCCAAAAAAAAAAAAATTTAAGTTTGTTTTCAAACAATATTTTCAACTTGAATAATTCATTTTTTTTCCATATCAAATATGAACGGGTTGAATTATTACCCAGTTTATATTGACCTATTTTCAACCGGCCCAAACTTGACTCAACCCTCCAATTTTCCACCACTATACATGTACAATTCAAAGAACAGGCAAAACTCCATGAAGAACTTTAGAAGTAGAAAAGGAATTTCTCAATTAATAATTTAGAATCATCAGATATATAGCAAAATTCAGATAACAATCTCTGTTACATTTCTTTAGAAGTGGAAAAGTGATCTCTAAAATAACCCTTCTTCAAAATTTTACTGTACATGTATTCTATGCAAAGAAAAAGAAGTACATGTGGTTAAGAATGATTCAAAGACTTAAATACCCAAAAGCAAATGCAAAACATAAATATTTCTCAACTGTTAAATGAAAAAAGCCTAGTATCAGATTTTTCAACCACCTTCAAATTCAATCACAAAAGTCACCATTGTACATGTCAGACAATATTAGAAGTTCGAAACATCTAACACCATTTCTTAGTGAAAAACATAAAATATAACAAAAGTACAAAATTATAATTAAAAATAAAATGAAGAAATAAATTTCTTCAGGCTAAGACGCGGATATCTTGCTCTTTTTAAGAAGATTTCAGCCCACTGCAACAAATGTTTTCACCGGTCCAGCAATAATACTCTTCGACTTGTCCCTCCAGGATACAACAACCTTCACAAAGTATAACTCAACAACTCTGGACAAGAGTGGAGTCCAAAGCTCCACAAATAAGAGCACCTCCCTTCAACTAATAAGAACTCTCTTTTTGATTAACTCTTAACTCTATATTTTTCTTGTATGTTATGTGTTGTCTAAACCAAATGAATACCATCACTATTTATACTATAAAAAGTCTTCCTAGCAATTAATTAAAAAATAAATGATGTAGTAAATAATGAAGACAATAATCTTAGACTACATAGATTACAAACGTATAATGTAGGAATAAAAGAATGAAATAAAGGTAAAGAGTAACAAATGAACCAACGTGCAAATGTTATATTCTGGCAATTGCCAATGTTCACCATAAAGCAGCAAAGTGCATAATGCCTATGGTCATTAATTGACCATTAAGCAATTAGGCACAATTGCAATAACTCCAACGTCTGTATTCCATCTTCATTGTGGCAGAATGACTATTAAGCCTAAGCCATAATTATGTGAGACAATTTAATAATAAATAAATATTAAGAATTTTCAAAAACTAACAATTTCCCACTCATTTTAATATTAATCAAGAGAGTATATCAGCTGAAGGAAAATTACTATGCATAATGAAGGTGTGCTCTGCATTGAACCTTCACTTAGTAAAATAGTAACTTTTACTCTGGAGTCGTACTGATCTCAGACTTGATCTATGACTGCTTAAGGGAAATAAAATATCACTCTCCACGCATAATAATTAAGGTGTTGACATGAACTTTAAAGCCATTACATTATGACCATGTGCTATCCCGGTTTCATGAGTGCTTTTGAAAATAAGTCAATTCTCATAGGATGCGACCTACTTCCACACATCATATATGGAAATCTGTTGAGAGTGCTCCGGTAAGTTTAACACTTCACCCATACGGTCTACAAATATTCATTAAGAGTTTTATCAACTCAACCTTCACAAACTACAGGAAACAATGCACTCACATCATACGAAGGTTATAAAAAGATAGTGCATTTTTCACAACAAGTTATCATATGATTAGTTTTTCCCTTTGAACCTGATTATAGGATCTCTAGTCCCCATGTTGGATTTTCTCATATATGACTCAAGGTTTGTAGGCTTCAATCACGTTCCCCTCGACGTGCTCCAAAACTTTTCTCTTGTTAAGACCTTAGTAAGAGAATCTACTAGATTATCACAAGATTTGACATAATCAACATTAATGGTACCATTTATCAAATATGATATTATATTACTGTGTTTCCTCCTTATAGGTATGGATTTACCATTGTAATATAACGATTTTGAACTCTACCAATTGCAGCAGTGCTATCATAATGAATTAAAATAGGAGAAATTGATTTTTCAAAATAAGGAATTTGAAATAATAAATCTCCTAACTAATTTACTTCCTCCTAGATAAAGCTAAAGCAATTAGTTCAGCCTCCATGGTAGAGTTCGCAGTTATAGTTTGCTTTTTGTATTTCCAACAAACAGAACCACCACCTAAAGTAAAGACATAAGCAGTGGTAGAATAGGAATCACCAGATAAAGTGTTGCAATCTGCATCAGAAAAGCCTTCAAGTACAACATGATATTTTTTATAGAACAAATCACAATTTTTCGTTCCATTTAAATATCTCATAACTCTTGTTAGAACAAGTCAATGTTCATTACCTGGCTTGCTTGTAAACTTGTCAAGTATCCTACTGCATATGCAATATCAGGCCTAGTCCAATCAGTCACATATCTCAAACTTCCGATTATACTAACATATTTCTTTTGATTTATTACATCATTTTCACTTTCAACAGGAAATAAGTGAACATTTGGATCAAAAGGAGTAGCAACATGCTCGTAATCATGAAAGTTATATTTTTTCAAAATTTTCTCAACATAATGTGATTGGTCAAGGGAAATTCCCTCACAATGCTTTTGTTATTTTATTTCAAGAATAAAATTTTCCTCACCAAGATCTTTCATAAAAATGACTTTTAAGAACATATTAAGCTTCATCAACAACATTCATGTTAGAGCCAAAAATTAATACATCATCAACATATAGGTTGATAATCACATGTGAATTATTCCAAAACTTATGATATATGCACTTATCACATCATTTGTTTTAAAACCATTTTCAATCATGCAGGAATCAATCTTTTCATGTCATTGCTTTGGTGCTTGTTTCAAGCCATATATGGATTTAGTAACTTTATACACTTTGCTTTCTTGGCCTTCTTCAACAAAGACTCAGGTTATTCCATATAAATTTTTACATTTAGGTCTCCATTTAAAAAAGTAGTTTCTACATCCCTCTGATGAATTTGCAAATAAAAAATTGCAACCATAGCAATTAAAAGTCTTATGGATGTAAATCTTGTTACAAGTGAAAAAATATCAAAAAATTCTAGGCCTTCTAGTTGTTTAGAACCTTTTGCAAGCCTAGCCTTGTATTTATCAATATATCCATTCAGTTTGAACTTTTTGTAAAGATCCATTTGCAACCAATAGTTTTACAGCCCGGTGGTAAATCAACTAGTTTCCAAGTTTTGCTAGAAATTAGTGATTCTATTTCATCATTGACAACCTCTTTAAAAAAAAATATGTGAATATAATGCTTGTTTCAAAGTGAGAGAGTCATCTTCAACATTAAACACAAAAAAATCAGTACCAAAATCTTTTTTATTTTAGCTTTTTTACTTCTTCTTAACTCAAAATCATCAACTTCATTATTTTTCAAAATAGAAGTAGAAAAACTAAGTAGTGATAAAATATTTTGTTCAATCTTTTGATCCCACTATTTTAGAATCAAAAGGAACTTTATTTTCATGAAAAATAGCATCATCAAATTGTATTATAATATTATCTTCAAGATTAAAAAATCTATCTGTTGTACTATTTGAAGCATAACCAAGAAAAGAACAAATAGTAACTTTCTTACCCAACTTTGTATGTAATCTTGGGATCCATTAGCCTCACAAAGGCTAGACAACTCCATACTCTTAGATATCCAAACTTGGTCTGTAACCTTTCCACAATTCAGAAGGCGACAATTTAGACTTTTTATGAGGCACACGATTCAACACATAACAAGCAAGTAAAATAGCTTCACCCAAAAAATTTAAAGGTGCATGTGACTCAATAAGCATGATTTAGTCAATTCAATCAAAGTTCTACCTTTCTGCTACTCCATTAGATAAAGGAGAGTAAGAAGGAGGAGTTTCATGAATTATTCCGAATGATTTAACAAAAGAATTAAACTCATTTGATTCATATTCAAAACCTTTATCACATCTAATTCTTTTCATTTTTCTTATAAACTGATTTTCAACCTCATGTAGATAATTGAAATTTTCAAAAGCATCACTTTATTTTTCATCAAGTAAAAATCTGTAAACTGAGAAAAATCATCAATGAAAGTGATAAAATATCTATTATCTCCACGAGTCAGAATTCCACCAAGTTTAAAAAATATCAGTATGAACTAGTGATACGCTCAAATTAGACCTTCCTATAGAAGTAAAAGCGGTCGTAATCAAGTAGAGAACCCAATTAGTAGGTTGGGGTCGATCTCACGAGGAAAATGGTTTAGAGTTAAATTCAATGTACAATTATGTCTATTTAGCCAAGGTTTTTCCGAAAATAAGTAATTAAAGGGGGGGGGGTGGTGAAACAAGTTTCTTTAACACTTCTAAGATAACAAGTAAACCGAAGTAAAAAAATGAGTTTTTATCATGTTGTGAGATTAACTAGGGTATATATGTTCCTCATAGGTTCATAACGCGTATTCCTTGCAATAACAATTCTTCTCTAGTGTTTTGCATGTAATGATATAAGTTATGTATCTCTAAATCCTTGGACCGGCATCTAGAGAATTTCACTCTGTACATTGGTCTGGTTATGTGAGTATAATTTACTAACCCTTATCTTTACTTCATATTACACATCATAATCGATGTATGACTTAAGTAGTACTTTGCACCAATTGACACTAGCCTATTAGGTAGTATCCCACTAAATCTATGTTGATAATTCTTTTTCCGTTACTACCTCCTTGGTACAACAAGTAGCAACAAGGATAGTTTAAATGCATGCACTCATTAAAAAAACTTCTAAATGAAAGAATTATCAATACATGCAATAACCTATTTGAGAATTGCGTATTTACTAGGTCTACTTTGTTAATTACCCATGGTTCCCACAATCCTAACTGTGGATTTAGTTAACAATGCAAGCAAGATCACAATTCATAATTTTTAGGGAAGAAATCATGAACATTCTTCAACAATAAGATTAAATCGAGAAAATCAACTCAAAATTGCAAGATAAATCTTCAAACCAAATCGGAAATTGAATTATTGCCAAAGTTTGCAAAAACCAACCTCCAAACAAAACTAGAACAATACTAACAATGTCTAACCCGAAAAATGAGGTTTTCATTTCTATTTATAGAAAACATTGTCCTAAATTAAAACAAATTGAAATAAGGAAAGTTTTTCTAAAAACACGACATTGATCGACGACCACTACTGACGGACCGTTGATGGAATGACCGTCCATTAACTACGTTCGTGTGTCCAGACTTAGAATATTTTTCTCTCCTTCAGATGACACCTTCTCTGAATCAATTGATGGACCAACAACACGATCCGTTGATGCACCTACGATCCGTCGATGCCCACCGTCGCTCCATCCTTTGAATATTTTCAACTTCAGCTACTAGAACTATCTCTGATCAAAACAACGGTCTACCAGTACGGTACACCGATCAATCAATGGACCATCATTCCCTTTCGTAGTTCCATACTTAGTCAAATTCCCCCGAGTTTCTCCTTCAACTTGAAATACACATCGACAGTCACCACCTACGGACCGTCGATGACCTTCGTAATTCATCTTTCTTCACTTTTTTCCAGTTGCCTTCTGTGTTTTTATTTGGACATCTTTCCTGCAAAACATACATAAAAACAAGTTAAAACTACTACAAAAACGCTCTAGACACACACAACTCTTAGGCTAAATATATTCAAAGCACCGTGAAACCATAGTACATCAACACCCTCAATTAAAATTTGTTGTTTGTCCCCAAGCGACATACTATGACTCAAAACAACACTCTTTTGAGATTTCGCAATCACATAACTATCAATCCCGACTCTTTGTTTTAGTGCATGCTTACTCTCTCAGGTTCAACAAGCTAACTGGATCACATCATGATACAAACTCACCATACACTGACACTTCTACTGTTTTTCCTCTCACCAAGTTACCAATGTTCCGACACCGCAACTAGTGCCCTTACTCCTAAAGAAATCCTCATTTTTCGCATAATGATTTTAATTTTGAGCACAAGGATCTTTGTTCAACACTCACACTCAGAAACAAGTTCAAACATAGCTAGTACTCATTGCCATAGGTTTTCCCTTGTTTATACTGCTTAGGTTCACCACATTAGATTCTAGGATCACGGTAGGACTTTCTTGGCTTGAAACGTAGGGTCAGGTATGGTACATATAGGTACATTTTAGTGACTTTTTGCCTTCGTTGACATTACTGCTAAGCATCCTACCTCTTTTAATTGTCTTTTATGCCCTAATTTTCTTCTCTTTTCATCTTTGTCTTACTCCCATCTTTTTTGGATATGACTCTTACTTCTTTTTGTTAAACTTTTTCAAACCCTTTTCTTTCTTTTCTTTTACTTTTCTTTTCTCTTTCACTCACATTCATAATTTCACCGAGTCACATCTATCACTCACTTTCTCTTTTCTTTTCAACATTCAACTCTTTTCACACTTACTTTTGGGTTCTCACTCATAATAGCCATCCTCAACTCATGATTTTTCCATGAGTTGTGGTGCACAATACCCGAGGTTGGGTTAGGTCCAAGACAAAGTCATTTTATACATTAGAAACCCTCAACTTAGGCTTTTGGTATAAGTCAAGGTGCACATGTCCAAAGAGGGATTGGATCCAAAACATTAAACCCTTGAAGGTGAGTTGGTAAGAGAAAAAAAATAGGTCTATTATAGGCTCAACAAATTTGGATCAGAAGGGATAAAGCTTCCATTTTTGTTAAATTCATTTTAGAGTAGATGTTTGCTAATTCAAACAAGGGCCTATGATCCTTTCCTAGTCTTCTTACACAGATTCCCTTCGCAGGACTAACCGAGAAAGTTCTAGCTAGGTACCATCTCTTAAACACTTAAAACTCCTCATACTCTTTTGACACCTCATTACACTATGAGATTGTCAGATTTCCCAGTTTAGGTGTTAGTTGAGGGTCATGCAGCGGGTGCCTATCTATGTCATAATTAGAGACAACACATTCAACTCATTTTCACCTATTCATGCAGGCACTTTCGAGGACGGGATATTATTTAATTTCTCCATCATGCTTTAGCTTTCATCTTTCTATACTTTGTACAAATAACGACATGCCGATTTAACAGAAAAATAACCAGTCTCTTGAGGAAAAAGAACATATGCAAGAAAACTCCAAGAGAGGATTGTGAGTTTTACTACTCACACTTCACCCTAACACTCACTTTTCATTTACCCCACCCCCAAAAAAAGATCATGCCATTGTCCCCAATGCAGAAAAAACATATAAGTACAAGGTGGTAGGTGAAGCAAACCTGAGGCGCATAGCGTCGATGATATCTCAATAAGTGGGCAGGTACGGTTTTCCATAACCAGCAATAGTAATACTTGGGTCACCCTCAGTGGTGCCCACATAAATCTCTGCACCATTTGTGGTGCTCCTCTCAACGATCACCGATATGGAACTAGATGCCCCAACAACCATCTTTCGTTTCCTAATCTGGCAAGACTCCTCATCTACTGAAGAATCCCTCCTAGCAGCCTCAACGTACGTCCTCTCTTTCTTCTTTGCACAGGAATCATCTCTTGCATCAGTAGTGCAACTAGAACGGTGCCGCTTGGCATGACAACGTGTCTGAGGCTGTGGCTCAGCAAAAATCTTTAACAAAGCGTCAAACGCTGCGTCCTCTGCTAGCTCGATAGGCACACTCTCCGGCTCAATCCCCCTCATCGCTATAATGGTGTCCATATCTACTCGCAAAATAACCACCTCATTCCGAAGAGTAGTGAGGTCTATGGTAGGGGCTGGTCATGCTAGCACCCGTAGCTTGAAGGCATAAAGGCGATGGTGAACTGCCTGAATTTTTTGCTTAGTATGATGGGACACCCTTTTGATCCTTTGCCTCAGAATTTGATTTCCGCATCCAAGGTTGTATGTGGAAAAAACTGAGTGGCCATCTGGGCTTCTAATCTCTAGACCCGTGCTAGGGGGACCAATAATGTAGATAGGGGCATGGATCGAGATGAGCTGGGGGATCGAATGAAGGCATGGGCAGAATCAGTCGGGGTGGTATCAATAGGCTATGAAGTAGCTGGGTCAGCCACATGGGCTAACTCCACTGTGTCTGCCAACTTCTCACTCAACAGATGCATCTCCACTCTAGGCCTTCTCCGTGGTGCCGCTACATTGACCTCATCCTTAATGAGACCTATATCAACAGTCCCCACCGAACTTTGAATCAGTTCCAAATGATGAGACAAGCAAAGGGGTAAGTAGTAAAGTTCTTGAAAGCCCTCTCGTGGATCACTGTGATAAGCACCTTAGCAAAATCTATCTCCAAACCCACCACCAAGTTTTCTACCAACACCGCCCTATTCCAAGTAAGAAAATTATTGGTATTTGTCGGTGATAGACGGTGTTGGACTACCAACTAGAAGAACTTGGCCATGAATGTGAGGGTGGCCTTTATAATCAAACCTCGAGGGTCTAACACCCATTCGGCCCTCTCACCATCAATCGCTAGATGTTGGGCCAACCATTTCTTTATTGTCTGTCTCTACTTGGAGATTCTCTAAAACACACTACTTTTGACAGTCTCCCACTTGTAGTCGTATTCTAGAGTAATAGGGGCCCATTCTGTATCAGTGGTGGGGCTATTTAGAAACCGGTGAGAGTGGTCTCTGAGATGTCAACCCGTCAACCCCGGACTAGTAGAGAGGTGAGTGCATCCTGTTTGACAGGTTTCGACCGCCTATCTATAGAGCCTCTGAGAGTATCCACATAGGAAGCATAGAACTCCCTTACTATCTCCTCACTGTAGGTACCGAAACTCGGCGTCATACAGTATAACCTGTGCCGCTTAGATAATCTGTGCACCTTGGAGACCGTGTGCAAGATCCTCGTAAGAAATCGAGGATCTACTTTTACAAACTGGGTCATCCCCACTTCTCGTTCAATATTTTGGTGTCCATGTATACCTGGTATTGCCCATTGTCGCACCACCTGTTCGGTTCCTTAGCAACCAGTGCAGGCTCATCTGCTCGAGGTGAGGGTGTAGACTCTAAGCTATCAACCTCAATAAACGAGACTTGGTGGTCGTGACTCTCCGATTGAATGGCTCCCTGGAGGCAGAACTGAGGCAGTGGCCACATTTGACCCAGATGATTGGACCGACCTTGATTCAAAAGAAGATTTCGAGCCTGATGCTCTTTCAGACTAGGAGGCTGTGATTACACCGAGAACCACATTTCGAGGTGTACCCCTAGTGACTCGTGCAACTGATGTTGGGGTAGTGGTACCTCCGGAGGCACATATTAAGGATTTTGTTCATTTTAGGAGTCTTCAACCATCCTACGCGATGGGGCAACTAACTTGAACATTCCCCATTTGATGTAGACGATATCCTTCTTAGGAGCCATCTGTACCTGTAGAGCAATTATTAGTCTCACCTAAGCAATGCTACACACTCAAAACAAACAGAGCAAAGAAAGGAACAGAAACCACAACATAGTACAGCTCTGCAATTTTAGGTCAACGGGCACTATCGATGGTCCGTAGATAAGATCCATAATATAAAACTTAGAATTTATCAAATTAATCAAACATTTCTAACCTCTCAGATCAAAACGATGAACGTGTAGAACGACCCGTCGGTCTAACACCTAGAATATTTTTAGAAATCAGTGAAAACATGTTCTCTAAAGGAAATGATGGACATGTAGAATGGTATGTTGATCAATAGACGGATCGTAGTCCACTTTTATTGATTCATACTTCAACAATCTTGAGGTGATCCAATCGATGGACTCCATTGACGGCGCGTCGATCCATCACCGGTCCGTAGATGAGGTCTCGTACTGTTGGCGTGAGACAGATTTCAAGCTTTTTTTCAAGGTCCAATTTTTAGACAACTTTTACACAATCAAGTTTAGACATGCTATTTTAACACCCTAATGATGATTTGTCATTCATAAGGTTTCATTTTTAAAAAATATTTTATTCTAATTCAACCATAGTAAGAAACCCTAAGTTGGAATCGTGAGAAATACAGAGATACCCACATTTTATATAAACTACAAGGACACACAACCACTTTCTATCATTCTAAGGGACATAACTACGTAAGTTTTTGCATGTAATTTTATCTAATGTAGTCCCATGGACAAGACCTACTTCTAGATTCCTAGTTGCAACTATGAAAGACTTTCAGAGAGATCAAAATACCTTTCTGAGCGGTGGAGTGATTGCGTGCACTTGCGAACTTTCGAGAACTTACCCACGCGCCCAAACTCAATCATCGGTCAAAGAACAATAGAGAAAAAGATAACTTGGAGAAGAGAGTGTTTGGGAATGGAAGGGTTCTAATTTGGGAGTGATATGGGAGATGGAAAGATGGAGGTTTGTGTTAAAGGAAAGAAAAAAAGGGGAGAAAACATGTTATGGAAGGGAATTTTAAAATATTTTGAAGGAGGGAATGAATTTAAACCGTTATGCCCTTAATATTACCGGGCGGGTCGGGTTGGGTCACTGGCAATTTAGACCTGCGAGACCTCGTCGACGATCCATCGACTAGGACCGTTGTTTGCATTTGGACTTAGAAAATTTAAGAGACATACCTGAGATCTACGAAAACCATCGACAGTTCATCGGTTGCATGATAGACTGTTAATGGGGTTCATAGACCTATGCACCAGACCATTTCCTGAAGATTTTTGGTTTGGTCCCTACACATGCAACACCCATTAGGCTATTTCTTGTGTTTTTCTGGACACTTTTGAGACACGCACCCTACACTAATCTCTATCCAATACTAGCACATAAGTAATAATGAAATAAGATTAAAAACAAAATGAACCAAGAAAATACGACTATTCCTAAAAAGAAAATAAAACCTATCGTTAGCTAGAGGATACACCTTAGGTTGCCTTCCAAGAAGTGTTTGATTTAATGTCGTTGCACGACGGAGGCTCTTTTATTACTCATACTTCATCAAGGTGATAGGCCTCAACCACTTCATGGACACTATACGCATGCCCCAGGTATATTTTAATCCTTTGCCCGTTGACTATGAACTTTGCACCCTTTTATTCTCAAACTCAACCGCTCCAGGTGAGAACACTTTATGATGAGGAATGACCCTGTCCACTTGGACTTGAGTTTGCCAAGAAAAAAGTGTAGCATATATTTGAATAGAAGCACCAAATCACCAATGTTGGTCGTGATACTTATTCATCTTCTCTTTGTAGATGGCTGAACTTTCATAGGCTTTGAGGAGAAACTCATCAAACTCATTCAACCTATTTAGTCTTTGTTATCCCATTCATTCCAATCCATCTTCAATTTCTTCATTTCCCATATCGCTTTGTGCTTTAAATCGACTAGCAAGTGACAAGACTTCCCATGTACAAGTTGGTATGGAGGCATACCTATGGGAGTCTTGTATGCAGTCCGGTAGGCCCAAAGAGCATCAACAAGCCTCCTTGACTAATCCGTTCTGCTAGCATTCACCATTTTTGCCAAAATTTTCTTGATCTCTCGATTGGACACCTCAACTTGCCCGCTAGTCTGTGGATGATAAGGAGTAACCACATTATGGCGAACCCCATATTTCTCCAATATCCCTTTGAAAAACTTGTTACAAAAGTGAGAGCCACCACCACTAATAATGGCCCTAGGTGTGCCAAATCTGGAGAAGATATTCTTTTTCAAGAACGCACTGATACTCTTTCCTTCATTGTTAGGAAGTGCTATTGCTTCCACCCATTTTGACACATAGTTGACCGCCACAAGTATATACTTCATCCATGAGAAATCATAAACGAGCCCATAAAATCAATGCTTTATACATCTAACAACTCAATCACCAAAATAGGATTCAAGGGGAGTTCATGTCTCCTCAAAATTCCTCCATCTTGTTGACGCCAATCACATGACTTGGAGAAATAGTGAGCATCTTGATAGATGATTGGAGAATAATACCAAAACTTCAAGATCTTATGCGCAGACCGGATACCATTATGGTTCCCACCCATAGGCGAGGAGTGACATTCCTCTAAAACACTCAACATCTCAGCCTCCGGTACAAAATGACAAATAATCCCATTGGCACAGCTCCGGTCAAAGTAAGCCTCATCCCAAAAGAATTTTTTCACATCATGCGTGAACTTTTTCCTCTAGTGGAAGGATAAATCCGACAGAACTACATCACTTGCTAGATAGTTCGCAAAGTCTATGAACCATGGGATCAAATCTTGAGAATCGGCCAATACATGTTCATCTGGGAATGCATCATCAATTTAAGCCTTTTCACCCAATTCGCACATAGCTTCATCCTCCAATCTAGACAAATGGTCGGCCACTTGATTTTCAGTCCCCATTCTCTCTTTCACCTTGAAATCGAACTCTTACAGCCATAATACCAATCTAATCAACCTTGCCTTCATATCCTTCTTTGCTATCAAGTACCTCAAAGCGGAGTGGTCTGTGTGCACTATAACCTTAGTGCCGAGCAAATAGGAGCAAAATTTTTTGAATGCAAACACCACCGCACGAAGCTCTTGTTCAGTTACCGTGTAGTTCTTCAAAGAATCATTTAGGGCCTTACTCACATAGTAAATAAAGTTAAGGATTTTATCCCTTCTCTGACCCAATATCACAAAAAGTGCAACCCCGTAGCATCATACATCACCTCAAATAGCTCACTCCGATTTGGTGAAATAATAATGGGCACGGACACCAATTTCTCCTTCAACTCTACGAGTGCCTTTCGACAGGATTCATAAAAATAGAATTTACATTCCTTCTCGAGTATCTTGCACAAAGGATGTGAAATTTTGAAAAATCCTTAATAAATCTCCGGTAAAAACTGACATGTCCAAGAAAACTTCTTACACCTTTTACAGAGATAGGTGGAAGAAGCCTCTCTATCACCTCCACTTTAGCTCATTCAACCTCTATCCCCTTCTCCGAGATGCGATGACCCAACAATTTACCTTCTTTCACCATAAAGTGACATTTTTCCCAATTAATCGCTAGATTATAATCCTCACACCTTTTGAGCACCTCAGCCAAATTGCTCAAACACCGGTCAAAGGAGTCTCCAACCACAGAGAAGTTATCCATGAACACCTCAATAATGTCCTCCACCATATTTGAGAATATTGACATCATATATCGCTGGAAAGTGGGCCGGTGCATTACATAACCCAAACGAAATCCTTTTGAATGCAAACGTCCCATAAGGGCAAGTGAAAGTAGTCTTTTAATTATCCTCAAGGGCAATAGAGATTTGGCTGTAGCCCTAATAGCCATAAAGAAAGAAATATCATCATTTGTCTGCGAGTCTGTCTAACATCTGATCCATAAAGGGCATAGGGAAATGGCCATTTTCAGTCCAAGCATTCACCTTCCGTAGTCCATGAAAACTCTCCATTCGGTCATTGGTCGCGTTGGAACAAAATCGTTCCTCTCATTAGGCACCACTGTCATCCCACCCTTTTTAGGCACGCACTGAAAAGGGAACCCCAACTACTAGTTGCAAAGAGATAAATGACTCCAGCATCCAACCACTTGATGATATCCTTTTTAACTACCTCTTGCATAGGTAGATTCAACTTTCTTTGGTGCTCAATACTTGGTTTGTGATCGGGCATGAGTTGGATTTTGTTTGACAAACACTGGGAGGAACCACAATCATGTCCGCATTATTCTAACCAATGGCTCGTTTTAATCTATTCAAAATATCCACTAAACACTCTACTTATTTCCCATTCAAATCCGCTGCAACTATCACCGGCAAAGTGTCATCTCTACCCAAGAACAATACCTCAGATGAGGTGGTAGAACCTGAGCTCTAATTTTTGAGCCTCCTCAATAGATGGTTTCGTGGATGGAGACTCATGATGCTTCATACCTAACTCCAATTTCTTTGGTTTTGACCAATATTCATTTCGTTCAAGTGCAGCCACTAAAGACCTATAATCTTCAGTATCATCACTCTCAAAATTCATGATCACTGTCGCTATTGCCTCGACACATAGTCTCTCTTCAATTTGTGCCTCAGATATACTCTCAACCTTGTAGGATATAGCATATACCGTTTGGAGCTCACCACTCTGCTTCAAGGACCTACATATGTTGAAAGTTGCTTCTTCATTATTCAACCTAAACTTCATCTGCCCCTTCTCCATATCAACCAATGCACGCCTGGTGGCAAGGAATGACCTTCATAGAATAATAGGAACCTCAAAATAAACCTCACAGTCACGAATCACAAAATCAACCAAAAATATAAACGACTCCACTTTCACAAGCACATCATGGAGTATACCAATGGGTATCTTCACTATTTGATCAACCATTAGTAACCGCATCACAGTAGGCTTCGGGTTACCCAAGCCTAACTTTTAATAAATGGAAAGAGGCATGAGGTTTATGCTGGTACCAAGATCACATAGTGCTTTAGCAAAGTGTAGCAACACGATTGTACATTGAACAGTGAAAGCGCTAGGATCTTCCTTTTTCTGCATAAGATATCTTGTAGCAATAGCAATACAATGTTGCATTCTGTCATCATCCTCAAAACTCACCGATCTCTTCTTTGTCACTATAGCCTTCATAAACTTAGCATAACCAGGCATTTGTTCCAAAGCTTCTATCAACGGGACATTGATGGAAGGATGTTTCAACATAGTGATAAATTGCCAGAATTTACAATCCTCAATCTTCTTAACTAATCTCTAAGGGAATGGTGTGGAGGTCTAGGAATGGGGACCACTTTATGATACACCTCTTGTTCTTTCACCGTGTCATCAATCAATTCTCCACTAGTTTCTATCCTCTTTGTCTTTTCTCATATCATCTTCTACCACAGACGTCATAGGTGGATCAATGGTTTGCTTACCCCCCCTCCCCCAGTAGTGACTGTCATGTAATGCCCATTATTTTTAGGGTGTTTCTAGGAAGAGTACCCGTTTGGCGTGGATTCAAAGTAGTAGACAATTGAGCCATCTGTAACTCAAGCTGCTTAATCAAAACCGCATGTGCATCCATCTTTTGTGAAATTTTAGATAAATAACCTTTCATCTCCTCGGAATGTTCATCACTAGTATCAAATCTCCTCATTATCTTTTGTAGCATATCTTCAACTCGCGCCATAATACCTCCCCCATCCCTAGGAGAAACTTTCCAATTTTGTGGGGGAATATAGGGCCCACTCTGATCATTCTTATTATAATAGTTACCTCGGTTGAAGTTTTTGTCTCGGTTGTAGTTTCCATCTCGAGTATATTGCTCTTCTCAATTGTAGTTACCATAGTTCCAACCATGATTTCCTTAACCTTGGTGTCAATTCTCCTAATTGGAGCCTTGGGTGTTTTGTCAGAAACCCCCATCTGTTCATTAACTGCATATGTGTCGTCTTCATAATAGTAGTCATGTGCTGGTGGTGGTGGTTTGGTCAAATAATTCACCACATTTACTTTCTCTACAACTCCACTCACATGTTTCAAAACCAACTCTAGCTCAGTTCTCATCTGCCAACTCTTCATGCATTTCATCTGTTGATGGGTTGTTTGTACCTTTTACTGCAAAGGTGTTTCTCCTAGTGTAGAACTTTCTAGTGCTCCAAGCCTTGTTATTACGAGATATCTTCTCCAACTTCTCTGATATCTCTACATATGTTCACTCTCCATAGAAACCACCCGCAATACTATTGAGCATCACTTTATTGTTATCATCTTGGCCTCCGTAGAAGTACTTTTTAATGACTCATCCTCAATTTGGTGGTTTGGGATGCTTCTCATAAATGCAGTAAATGTGTACCAAAAGCTACTCACCGACTCTCCACATACCACAAAATTATTCACCTTAAATTTGTGGTTGAGCTTCTTAGACACTGGAAAGTACCTCGCCAAAAACACATCTCTTAACTGCTACCAAGTGAAAATAGAATTGTAGGGAAGCTCAGTAAGCCATATGGCGGCATCTCCTGTCAGTGATAGACGGAATACTCGCAACCCGATGACATTCATATCCAAGTCTGCCTACCCATACAACTCTTACACACAGACCTCAGTTTGGCTATGTAAGCATATGGGTCCTCTAATGGAAGTTCTGAGAATAAACCCCTCGCGATAAGCATCTTCATCAAACTACTCATCATCACAGATGTTTGCCCAGGTGGAAAAGGGGGTAGTACAAGAGGTCTGTCACAGTCAGTAATGTTAATCTGTTCCCTATAGTAATCATGAGGTCGTGGTGCCGGGGGATGCATCCTCAAAGCATTCTGCAATTGATTTTCAAACTGAACTTGATTGTGTGCCTCGACCGGTAATGGAGGTTGATGGATTAACCCATCACCTAGATAGGCTGGGTTCTGTTGATTTTCCATCCTTCACCATGTACGATTGAGTTTACGAGCGAATGGAATGAGTCGTTCTCATAGGCTTCGTGTACTTATCATACACTAGAGCTAGACCTGAAAGAGAAGAAAACAAAAATGAAAAAGTAAAATAGGGAAATCCTTGAGTAGGTTGGGATCGATCCCACGAGGAAAATCGTTAAGACTTAACTTCAAGTACGATTATGTCTATTTAGCCAAGGTTTTTCCAAAAACAAGTAATTTAAGGGTGGTTTTGGTGAAACAAGTTTCTTTAACACTTCTAAGTTGACAAGTAAACGAAAGTAAAAATGAGTTTTTATCAACTTGTGAGACTAACTAGGGTAAATGTATTTCCCAGAGGTTCATAACGCCGTATTCCTAATAATAGCAATTCTTCCCTAGTATTTTGCATGTAAAGAGATAAGTTTTGTATCTCTAAATCCTTTGACCGACATCTAGAGAATTTCACCATGTACCTTGGTCCGGCTACATGTGTATAATTTAGTAATCATTACCTTTACTTCGTATTAGACACCATAATTAATATATGGCTTAAGTATTACTTCGCACCAATCGACACTAGCCTATTAGATAGTATCCCACTAAACTTATAGTGATAATTCTTTTCCCATTACTACATCCTTGGTCTGGCAAGTAGCAACAAGGCTAGTTTTAACGCGTGCACTCGTTAAAAATACTTCCAAACGAAAGAATTATCAAAACATGCAAGAACCTATTTGAGAATTACGTATTTGCTACGTCTACTTTGTTAATTACCCATGATTCCCACTACCCTAGTTGTAAATTTAGTTACGCATGCAAGCAAGATCACAATTCATAATTTTTAAAAAAGAAATCATGAACTTACTTCAACAATAAGATTAAACCCAGAAAATCAACTGGAAATTGTAAGGTAAATCTTCAAACCAAATCTGGAAATTAAATTATTGCCAAAGTTTTCAAAAAACAATCTCCAAACAAAACTAGAACAATACTAACAATGTCTGACCCCCAAAACGAGGTTTTAATCCCTATTATATAAAATATTGTCCTAAATAAAAAAGAATCAAAATAAGAAAAGTTTGACCAAAAACACGACATTGATCGACGACCACTACTACTGATGGGTCATTGATGGAATAACGATCCGTCTACTGCTTTCAATAGTCAAGACTTAGAATATTTTTCTCTCCTTCAAATGACACCTTCTGTGAATCAATTGACGGACCAACAACACGGTTCGTGGATGCACCTACAATCCATCGATCCATCCTTAGAATATTTTCAACTTCAGTTACTGAAATTATGTCTTATCAAAACAACAGTCTACCAGTACGGTACGTCGATCAATCGACGGACTATTGTTCTCATTCGTAGTTCCACACTTAGCCAGATTTCCCAAAATTTCTCCTTCAACCTGAACTGCACATTGACGGTCACCACCTACTGACCGTCGATTGAATGATGGGTCGTCGATGTCCTTTGTAGGTCGTCATTCTGCACTCTTTTCCAAGTGCCTTCTTCGTTTTTTATTTGGACATCTTTCCTGCAAACAAACATAAAAACATGTTAAAACTACTACAAAAGGGCTCTAGACATACACAACTCTTAAGCTAAATTCATTGAAACACCATTAAATCACGATACATCAACTAGTTCTAACAAATCAATTTTTTCTTTCAACATAAATGAGGTCTTTAGTGATTTTAACTTTACTACAAGACTCACACTTTCTAAAATTCTTTTTATCCATTGGGATTAATTCTAAACTACTCATGATTCAAATATAACGATCATTAATATGACATTAATGAGTATGCCAAAAATAGGTAGAAGAAATAATATAAACAGAAGAAGTTTTATTCATTTCAACATTCAACTTAAACATCTCATTACATACATACCCTTTCCCTACACAATTTCCTTCTTCACTAGTACATATTGATCAGATTTAATATACTTTATTAAGAAGCAAACTAGACATCAAAATTTTTTCATGGAAGAAGTATAAAATACATCTATTAAAGTTAATACCCTTCTGTCTTTCCAGGCACTTGAGTAGTATGAACATCACCAAGCATGATGGTTTTGGGCTCCTCAAAATGAGTATATTTTTTAAACAAGTCTTTGTCATAATAGACATGACGGTTTGCACAAGAATCACCCACCATTCATCAACATTCTCCACCATGTTTATGTCGGTAATTACCTCCACAAAAGGTTCTTCGGTAACATTTTTCTGAGGGTTAGGACCACATTTTCGAAATTTACAAAATCAAGCAGTATGCCCACTCTTGCCACAAACAAATCATGATCTCTTTTCTTGAACTTGTTGATTTTGTGTTTGGTTATTTTCACTATTATTTTTCTTGAATTTTTTTGTTCTTAGGCTTTTTAGAAGATTTTTTTTTTGAGTTTCAGGAGTAGCATTATGAGAAGTAATTAAATTTATTTTCGTTGTGATGTTGTTTTCTTCTGTTTGTAAAAGTGCATCTTGGCCCCTTGCTTCTTCTTCCATGCAGATTTCCTTATCAAGGTTTCAAGAGAGGTTTCCTTTTGTTTGTGGTGCATAGTTTTTTGAAATTCCTTCCAAGAAGGTTGAAGTTTATCTACTATGTCACAAACAATAAGGTTATCTTCAATTTAAAACATATTCAGACCTAAGCTCTCCAATAATCGTGATAAGTCTTGAGCTTGGTCTACCACCGATTTATTGTCCACCATTTGAAAATGAAAAATCTACTAGCCGCAATTTTTTTGCTCCTGCCTCATCGGTATCATACTTACTCCGCAATGCTTTTCAAATTTTCTTAGCACTAGAGTAAGATCTATCATAATAATCATAAAAATTATCAGATAGACAATTAAGAATATAATACTGAAAATTTATAGGAATCACCATCGTACTCTTCCACTTTCTGTAGATGAGAATAGCTTCGACATCATTCATAGAGGTGATGTCTACTTTATTAGGTTTCTTCTCAGTTAACACTTAAGAAACATTGAGAAGACTTAAGTAGAATAGTACTTTACCCTTCCATCTGTTATAATGATTGTCATTGAACCGAATGGCTTTTTAAGGTCTTCCATCTTGACATCCACGGTCTTTTCAATTGTAGCCATAGTGAATCTCCTTAAAATTGTTAGTGAAAAACTTAAAATATAACAAAAGTACAAGATTACAATTGAAAATAAAATGACGAAATAAATCTCTTCAGGCTGAGGCGCGAATATCTCGCTCTCTTTAAGGAGATTCAAGTCCATTACATCAAATGTTTTCATCGGTCTAGCAGTAGTCCTCTTCGACTTGTCCCCTCAAGGATACAACAACCTTCACAAAGTATAACTCAACAACTCTGGACAAGAGTTGAGTCAAAGCTCCACAAATAAGAACACCTCCCTTCAACTAATACGAATTCTATTTTAAATTAAACTCTTTTACTCTATATTTTCTTGTATGTTATGTGTTGTCTAAACCAAATGAAGATCATCACTATTTATACTAGAAGAAGTTTTCCTAGCAATGAATAGGAATATAAATGGTGTAGTAAATAATAACGATAATGGTCTTACGAGTTCCGTAGGTTACAAAGTACAATGAAAGAGTAAAAGAATGAAATAAAGGTGAAGGGTAACAAATGCACCAACGTGCAAATGTTACATTTTGACAAGTCCCAACGTTCACCAGAAAGAAGCAAAGTGCATAATGCCTATGGTCATTAATTGACCACTAAGCAATAAATACATATAACTCCAACGTCTGTATTCCATCTTCATTGTGGCAGAATGGCTATTAAGCCTATGGCATAATTATGTGAGACAATTTAATAATAAATAAATATTTAAATTCTCAAAATCTAACACTATTTAATGTCAATCATCAATATTCTTCTTTCTAATGAACCTAACAAGAATATTTTTTTCAAACATTTAACATAAAAGTAACCATTGTTATAGGTGAGACAACACAATTTTTTAAAAAAAAATCTAACAATATTTAAACTCAATTATCAACGTCAGTAGAGATTAAGAGCATAGCATTTGTAGTTCCTTATTAGAGAGAGTACAACTACTTTGATGTTATACTATAGATAAATGTAAATATACAACTGAATGGAATTCAACTTACGTAAATTGTAAAAGAAATCAAGAAGCAAAAACTTGAAAATATAAAAATTCTAATTAGCGTTAATAGACATTTAGAGTATAACATGTATAATTTCTTATTACATAGAGTACACAACTGAATGGAGTTCACATTAGATATGACAGAATTGAACAAAGTACAATAGAATTTTATAAACATAAGTTCCTTGAAGACCTCAAATACTAAATATCGGTTGAAATTTTAGAATCATATTTTAAAGAACTATCATCCTAATTGATTTGTAAACTTGCCCAAGAAAATTGAAATATAGACAAGACAAAGTACAACCACTTTAATGAAGAAGCCAAAAATTTAAAAATACAAAAATAATACTTAACGTTTTCCTCCCCTGATAGCTTCCTTAGTTTCAATTGTAACCATTTGAGAGTTCCTGAAATCTAGTCCTTTAATAATTTTGGAAGTTATGTGCTTAGTGTTAGTGTGGAGCATTTTAATATTATAAAAAGAATGTTGCATTGCCGCATTAACTGTTGTCATTACTTTCTCTATTCATGGTTGCATTAGTACATTTTCATTTGTTGACTTTCATTTGCAAAACATGTGGGGTATGGCTGCTAGCCGTTGGTGGCACTTATGATGCTTAACTCTATTTGGAGTTACTGATTCTAATGTTACATTTCCAGAAAATTTTAGTTGTTGGTGGACTATTAGTATCCCATTTTACTTCACTCTTTATTCTCAATTATTCTTTGTAATATGTAACTCCTAAGGTCACTATATTCATTATTTACTATACCATTATCTTTCTATTCATTGTTAGGAAAACTTTTTATAGTATAAATAGTGGTGGTCTTCATTTGGTTTAGAATACACATAACACAGAAGAGAAAATATAGAGTGAAAGAATTAGTCAAAAAAGAGAATTTTTATTAGTTGAAGGGAGGTGTTCTTATTTGTGGAGCTTTGGACCATCTCTTGCCATAATTGTTGAGTTATACTTTATGAAGGTTGTTGTATCCTGAAAGGGACAAGTTAATTAGGACTACTAGTGGACCGGTGAAAACATTTGTTGTAGTAGACTTGAATCTCCTTAAAGAGAGCGAGATATCGACGCATTAGCCTGAAGAGATTTATTTCTTCATTTTATTTTCAATTGTAATCTTGTATTTCTGTTATATTTTAAGTTCTTCACTATCACTTAGTAAAAAAAAATCACAGATTCAAAAAAATGTAAATGGAGGCTTACTGATCTACTGACCTTTCATAGCTTTTTGATTGGTGTGGGCACTTCAATTGACATAACACTGCTTGAAGATTCAGATTCAATAAATAGTTCTTCCATCTCCACTTCAATTGCGTCGAAGAACTTGATGTTTTCAATGGTCCTCTTGTTAATGCTTGGTGGAGATACATGTTTCTTTTTTGGGTAATACATATTTATTAGACTTGATTGAGTAACATTATAAATTGTCTAGGACAACTTCCTCAATTGAATGTAAAATAGTCTATTCGACAACATTTGTTGGGTCTGACTAATGCGAAAAACTTGGTTTTGGAAATACATAAATCATTATAGAAATATGTATCAAGTATATATAAAGAGAAGCACTAAGGGGTTGTTTGGTAGAGTATATAAGAATAACACTAAATAGAGTGCATTAATAATGTTAGCATTAGTAGTGCTTGCTAGTTATGCAAGCATTATTTCTTATACACTGTTTGGTTTGATGTATTAGAAAAAACAAATCTTGCATAATTTTCATTTAAAAATATATGTTTACAAAAGCACCCTTCACACTTTATTTATTTTTACACTTCCTTGCAACAAAGTTCTTTGCTAAAGCATCATTAACTCCTCTTCTTCTTCTATTTTTTTAATAAACAATATTAAATAGTTGTACTATTTGAGTTTAAATATTTTTGTGAAAAGTTGGCAAAGAATTATTTTTATCAAATTTATCGCCACAATAATAAATTTTTTTATCAAACTATGTTAAAATTAGATTTTTTTTTCTTAGAAAAAAGATACTTAAGAGGTCATAAAGTCTATTATAAGACACCGACAAATTAAAAGACGTTGAACAACAAATAAAAATAAAAATAAAAACATATGACAAGAAAGTAAATGAAAAGAAGTGGAAATGTTAGGAAATGTATTAAAATGCTTTGAGGCAAGCTTTGGAATTATTTAATCTAATGCAAGTGTTAATTGTTATGCATTAATAATACCTAGAATTACTTGGTATTAGTAATACACAACTTAATACTTAATAGAGTGTATAACTAATGCTTGCATTAGTTACACATGATATACCATAAGTTTATGGTATTTTTGATGCATTTCACTTAAGAGTTGTGCAGGGATGCTATGCACCAGTATGGCATTGCGACCAATTGCTTCAAGCAATCAAGACTTTAGATATCAGCGTGATTCGGGATGAGGCTAATGTAGCTGCACTTCGCATGGAGACACAGTTTGAGGTACCATAATTCAGATAGATCTCGTAGTAGATGCAGAGTAGATGCAGATTGATGATCCTGTCACAACAATAAATACCTAGGCTCCTCTTTCATCGGCCTCAAGTCAGGCTCCTAGTTCATATAGAGCCACTCCCTCGTCAGGGTCCTCCGCTATCCTTCTAGCTCGAGTTGTATAGTTGGAGACACAGATGGCCACAGAACTACAACGCATTATGCCATGGATGCAGAGCTCGATTAAGCAATCTAAGGCTAGGATGGAGTAGCTAATGGACCAAAATAATCAAGTTATTCATACCCGCCTGGATGCGTTCGAGCTGCGAGTCTTGGAGAGGCTGGCCCCGACCTTTGAGTTATCTACCTTCCAGGTAGAGTTGTCCAACCATCGTGCCGATCTAGATTCCCTCTTAGTCTCTCTCGAGTTTGTACCAGAGACTGCCCCTACAAAGGAGGTTGACATTGTGGTGATATCTGCTTTATTTGGTGATTCCATGCTACCACCAAACTCTTTTTGTGTTGTTGAGAAGCGCTATGGTTGTACTTTTAATAATGTTGAGGCCCAAAGATTGAGAAAGAAGGATTGGTAGAAGTTGGAGAAATCTATGAGGGCGTCATTACTAGAAAAAGATACAAGATAATAGCGAGCTAGGGAGGTAGGTGTTGTGAGAGTTGATGAGAGCATTACTGAGAGTGTTGGGATAGGTGATGGGAGGGTTAATGATGGCTTTTTGAGTGTTGATCCAATGGGTTCTAGGAAACCAAATCCACCCGCATCTTGAGTGATTTTTGGCGCTTATGCTCCACAGGTTTTCTTTACCCGATCTGTAACACACTAGAATTATTTTTGAACTAAGACTCGAACTGTTATTCATAGTGAGTGAGATTTTTGCAAGGAATTTAAAATTTCTTGAGTGTTATTGTCACTATATATAGAACCTTAAGTTTCAAGAGAAACAAAAGAGAAAAGCATTCAAGTCATTCCTAAGTTTTCTTAAGTTTTGGGTCAACTTCAACTCTCCATATCATTTAGTACAAAATGACTAAGGAGACTCACAAGATATGAAATTAAAGCTCTAGGAGTCCTCTTTCGAACTCCACCAAGTTGTCTCAATTTCAAGCTTCGAGTAAAAATTTATGGCTGATTTACTAATGATGCATAAACATGGCATCAGCTCTGTGATGGCTCTGCGATGTCACCGCGGCGCGGAGCAAATACGGACCTCACTATCTGGTGAAAAATAATTTGACTTCCAACTAGTTTTATTTATTTCTTTAGGGATATTTTGGTCCTTAAAACCCATAGTAGGTCATCTAAATTTCCCTAAACGTATAGAAAATTAGTTTTGACAAATAAACCCTCTCATTCACTCCAAAGATTCTACGCTCAAGAAATTCAAGAAAAGCTAATGCTAAGGTTCTTCTTCAAAGATTTTCCTTCAAGTTCTTCAAAAATATGGTTATTTCATGTATGTAAGCTTCCATGGTGTTAGGTTTGTTCACCCATACGCCAATCATGTTAATTTCAACATTAAATTCGTTCTGAAAGTTGAAGCTTTGATGTTCTTGTTATGTATTTGTTGATTTGCTTTTGTTCTTGAATCTTGCTAAGATTGAGGAGTTTCTCAGGTTAATGTGTCGGCTTATAGAGTGGTTAGAGTTAGATTCTAGTGTACATATGTTGGATATCTAAATTTAAAGAGAGATTGAGAAAAAAAAATCAAATTTAGGCGAATTGGGATTAGAAAACGAAGAAGAAATTTCGTCGAACGAAATCTAGTGGTGATTGCGCGACGCGGGGCAAGTTCCCAGATTTGAGAATTTATTTTCACGTCGCAGAGCAGACATGAGGTGTTCTGCATCAAAAGAAATTTACAAAACAAAATTTTAAAGGCCTCTCTGTGTCGTGGACCCACTCTCGAATATTAGCTTTCAGTCTTTTCTCATGTTTAGTTATCTAAAATCATTCCTAAATATCATGAGACCTATCCTATCATAAATAACAACCTTGAATTCATAAATCACATTTAAGGTAGAGTTGAGAGTCAAGTCTTGAGATTCCTTTCGAACATTTTTTAGAAAATCCCTTGTAGTCTTTTTGAAGGAGTCTTCTACAAATTATAATAGCTTGTTTCAAGACTCGAGAAAGTGAGCATGAAAGTGAGGAGAATGTACTCATGAGTCTACCTTGTCATCATGAGATCTTTCTTATCATGAACTATAACTCTTAAATTCATAATTCACATTCAAGAGTGAGTTAAGAGTAGAGTTCAAGAAAGCCATTGGCTTCAATTTTGAATCCTATGAGATCAACTATCAATTTGAACTAAGATTTGAGGAAGTAAGTCGCAGAATAGGAAGAGTCATATATATGAGTTCCATATAGTTATGTAGACCTTCGAGTCGAGTTGTTTCATGCCTATAATTTAGCATGAACGTCGTAATTTGAGCATCTTTTAAAGAAGTGGTATCTTCAAGTTCTAAGCCTTTAAGTGTTGAGTTCATAATCCCTCTTTGAGATTGATTCCTAATCACGTGACTATTATAGTTCATGCCCATAATTCTGCATGAACCCTATGAGTCGAGCAGTCTTGAGATGAGAGGTATCATTAAGTCCTTGAGTTAAGTAGTTCATGCCCATATATCTGCATGAACCCTCCGAGTCAAGCATTCTTGAGATAAGTAGTATCATTGACCCCTTGAATTCTGGAGTTACTGAGTTTCAACTATGCATGGTCATTTAGAACCTTGAACTGAGTCATCGTGTCCATAATTGGGCATGAACCCTATTTTAAGAAGTCTTTTTATAATTTTTTTTAAAAAAAATTGTTTTAAAGACTTGAGCACTAAGTTAAGAAAGAGTAAATTTTAAGTCCTGTTCTTGTACATGGGGACTAAGTATTCTCAAAAAGAATTAAAATGTTTTCACATTTAAATAAGAACGGAAACTGAGATTTCCAAAGAGCTTTCGAGCTAGTTTTCAGAAAAAAGTAATCACTTTCTAAATAAAGCAAGAGAGGAAACTGAGATTTCCAAGATAGCCTTTGGGTTATGTGTTGAACATTAATTTCAAATCAGAGAATAAGTATGTTTTTAAAATATAAGAGCTAAATATTATGGGAGTAGTATTGGGCACTAATATAGGGAAGAGTTCATACAACTTAAAGACCCCATAAACCATGAAGCCATCATGGGTAGAAAAGTGTCATACTTTTTAGTTGAACCCTTTTCACATAGACTAACGGATCCAGTAGTAGTTCAGGTTTTATACCTTTGGCCTGGTATAGGATGCACTCGCAGCGTGAGGTAGATCGATGTATCATCACTATAGCTCTTATGTGATGGTTGTCGGTTAGAGAACCTCCCATAAAAGTTATTGTTTTTTTATGTACATTAGTTAATTCTATTTTCATATACATTTATATTTATGTTGTATTCTTGTAATATACACAGAGTTGACATTATGTTTTTAAACAATTTTTTTTTGTATTGCACTTGTTTTAAACTACTTTATACTGCAATGAGTTTAGTTAAGTATAAGGAGTTGAGTATTTCAAGTTGAGTATCTTGAGTTGAGTTGTGCTTCATTGAGTCGAGTGCCATATCTTTAAAGTTGAGTATCTAATCTTTGAGTTGAGTAAGTTTGAAAAGAGGTAAGTATGTTTCTATTTTTATCAAGTTCAAGCTAATTTTATGCTTTAGAATTCCCCTTATATAATCGTACATTCCACGCATTGAGGCATTTGGTTTGCATCTTCTCATGATGCAGATCCAGGTATTTAGGATCATCAACAGGAGCTTTGTTGATGTCACATGAACTTTGAGTTATCTATGGTGAGCTTTTTTTACTTCTGAAGGATTCCATTTACTTTCAGTTGTTAGGAGGTTGTGGGTCTTGATCCCACTTTCATCATTTTCATTTAGAGGCTTCATAGATAGACAGTAGAATTTTAGAAGTCTTCATTTATTTTGTTTAATGTTTTAAAGACTAAAGTTTCCTTTTATGGCGAGTTGTATATATTTTATCATACAGAGTTTTCTTTGGACTTAACGTTTGTATTTAAGTCTTATGAACATTTTATTTCAGTTTAAGTTTTTGTATGCTTAAGTTAGTCTTGTGCTTGTAGTCAGCCAGGATGAGGGTTCGTTTGGGGACCAACAATGGTTCTTGTGTGCCAGCCACATCCAGGGTGTAGACTTGAGTCGTGACATAATCCTTTACTTTTTATTTTTTTTGTGCATTGGGGATAATTGTACTTTATTTTGTTGTGGTGGGCTAAATGGATTGTGTGTGATTGGGCGAAGTCTGAGTAACACATAATTCTCTCTTGGGGTTTTCTTGCATTTGTTATTTTCTACCGAGAGACTGTTTAATTTCTATTGAAACAGAATTTTTAGGAATGTATGTGTAGGAGTAAGTAGAAAAATGAAAGCATGACAACAAAATCATAAGATGATCCTTGTCCAAAAATAATGAAATGTGCTAGACCTATAGGCTTGATAGTCGAATGTGGTGGATCTTAATGTGACATGATAGAAACCAATTTGACTGCATGACTTAAGCTAAAAATTTAATTGAGTAATCAGAGAGTCTGATAATGTAATAATGTGCCAAAAGTGTGTGAGAAAAGTTGAATGTTCAGGTAGTATGTGTCATATAGAACTTGTCCCATTGGTCTTGCTAAGATAATCTAGGCTAAAAGTTAGGAAGTGATCATAGACCCTTAATCAAATTAGTCCACTAAAGCCTCAAAAGATCCAACCAAATGAAAACAATGTTCCCTTTGATCCAAATGTTTAAGCCTAAGATAGACCACTTCTGTCAATTCACCTAACTCACCTTCCCTAAAATAATTGTTTTGGCTTTGGTCTCTTCTTGGACATGTGCACCTTGACTTAGGCCAAAAGTCTAAGTTTAGGGTGGATAATTCAAAAGTTACCTTGATCTTGGCCCTGTTCCGACATTAGATATTGTACACCTCAACTCACGCTAAACACAAAAGTTGAGAGTAACTGTGAAAAAAAAGAAACTGAAAGAAAAAGAATTGTATGTTGAAGAGAGAAACTGAAAGAAAAAAGATGTCATTGTGTGCAAAAGAATCAAAAATATTATAAACAAAAGTGTTGAACGAAATGAGGAAAAATAAAGTAAAAGAAAAGGAAGAAAGTAAAAAATAAGATCCAAAAATTCAAAAGTTGTATTTGTGTTGAAAAGGGTCAACGGAAAGAAAGTAAAACAAAAGTATATCAAAATAGGTTGAGAAAGGGTAAAAAAACAATGTAATGTCAAGGAGGGACATTAGTCACTAAAAATTACCCAAATGTACCACACCCAACCCTGAGCCTACTACAAGCTAAGAAAGTCCTATAGTGATCCTAGCAATTAGTTTGGGAAGTCTAAGCAGTGAAAATAAGGGCAAGCATATCGTATTGAGCATTAACTGTACTTAAAGTCACTTCTGAGTGTGGTGTTGAACGAATCCTAAAACTTGAAAGTTATATGCCTTGTGAGTGAACAAAGGATTTACTTTGAAGTGAGGGCACTAGTTACATTGTTGGAAAATTGATACCTTGGTGATTGTGAATGGTGTATGTTGTGATGATTGTTGGTAGATCGACGTCATGTTTTGATCCGTAGGAGTTGGTTTGTTGAGTCTAATAAAAAAAGATTTGCATTAAAAAAATGGAATGGATTGAAATGGTCATGTGATTGCTTGAGTTTGGATGTCTACTTCTACACTAGTGTCATTTAGATTTTTAGTGTGTCGCTCAAGGATAAACAACATGTTTAAGTTGATAGTGTTCATATACTGTGAGTTTATGATATTTTTGATGCATTTCACTTAATATTTGTGTGTGTGTAGGGTCATTTTGAATTGGAAATGATGTTTTATGTGTTATGTTTGCAGGAAGTAGGCATGGACGCGGTTGAATGAGATGACTGTTGCAAATATGTAGAAGTAACCATCTAGGTTGTGACATAGGACCGTAAGTCCTCTATTGGTCCGTCATGTGTAGGCATAGATAGGAACATCGGGGAATTCTAACCAAGTGCAGAACTACGAAGCTATCCACAAGTCGTCATGCACATCCGTCAAATATGTTCAGAGTGTTGAAGTTCCAATACCTGATGAAAATCCTAAATGTGTATACATGGAAGAGGACACACGGACCGTAGGTCAACCAACGGTCCATCCTACACGTCTGTCGTTATGACATGTTTTCCGATAAATAGGGTCTGTAAACCTCATTTTGGGGGCGTTAGAAATTATTGTTTACTCTTAGTTCTTGATATTTTCTTTGGGAAATAACTTGCAAACTTTGGTAGTTTAATTTATGGATTTCGGTTTATAAGATTTTGGTTTTGAATTTTAATTTGAGATTTTGGTTACATCTACTCTAAATGTAAGTTCATGAATTCTTATTAGCAAAACCTAAATTGTGTTTTTTCAAGCATGAGTAGCTAAATCCACAACGAGGATTGTGGTAACCATGAGAAATTGACAACCTATGAATAATAACTAAGTAATCCTTGAATAGTGTTGATGCATGTATTGGTAATTTATTCTCTTAGAAGTCTTTTTAACGAGTGCACGTGTTAGAGCTCGTCTTTTTGCTACTTGTCAGACCGAGGAGGTAGTTAATGAGAAAAGAATTAACAAAAGAGATTTGGTGGGATACTATCTAATAGTCTAATGTCAATTGGTGCGATAATAAAAATTAAGTCATACATCGATGTGATGTCTAATATGTGGTAAAAGTAAGGGCTAGTAAAGTATACACACGTAGCTGGATCAAGGTGGAGTGAAATTCCCTAGTTTTAGGACCAATCACTTCCAGATAACTATATTACCAACTTTTCATGTAAAACACTAGGAAAATACTATTATTATTAGGATTACGACGTTAATAGCTTATGGGGAACACATACTAGTTTCTCTCTTACATTGATAAATCGAAGTTTGAGTCTTTCTCACTTGTTACTTAAACAACAATTTGGTTATTAGCTTGCAAACCCCCCTCCCCCTTTTAATTCCTTGTTTCGAAAATAGTTTGACTAAACGAATATAATCATGAGTTAAGTTTAAGTTTGAATCATATTACTCGTGGGATCGACCCCAACCTACAAGTTGGGCTCTTTATTTGACAATGACCACTTATACTTCTTTAGAAAAGTGTAATTTGAGTGTATCAATACATGACAAGAAGAAGTGTACCAACCAAGGTACTACTAATACACACACCTAGTGCATGCGTTATATTTCCTAATACACTCTATCAAATGACTCCTAAGATATATAAGAGGTAACCTTGACACATATTTTATTAAATATGTCTTCTACTTTTATGGAGAGAAGTTTATAGCAAAATCACAAGAAATGAAGCTTATTGTCGAACCACTTTCATCAATCACATCAATTTGGGAGGTACATATCTACAATCATAGTGAGTTACTAATTACAATATTCTTTGTATATGTTATATTTTTCTGCAGTAAATTTATGTATATGACATGAATATAATATCAAGGCACTAATATTATCTTTATTTGACACTTAACACAATCAAACTATTTCTTGTCTTACGTGCATTATTTACTTTGCAGCCTGAAAATTCTAGAATGCAAGACTTTTGAATGTCATCTGATATTAACATTTCAGCCTCATTATTAAAAAATTCAACTTGTAGTGCAAAAAGAAGTTATATATCTAACTTTATTCTATAGATATTCGTGCAACTTATTAAATTTGCTGATGTAATTTATGTAATAAGAATGACTTGTCATTGAATATAATTCACGATTAGAGCAGTGGGTGACCTGACAAAGTTGCTCATTGTATTGTCAAAAGGAACATATTTATCTGTTTTTCCTATTTTCACACTATACAAATCAATAAATATATTATTTATAACATGCTAAAACTGGAGCTTTAGAGTAAGAAGCTAGTACCATTGATGAGTTGTAATGTCAGCTACGGCCGTCTCAACATGTCTAGGGGTTTTAAGTCAAATTTGAGAGAGAGACCTTATATTTTTTAGTTGAAATGCATAAATTGAATAATTATAATATATTTAGAATAATCCTACAAATGAGGTTGAGAGGTAGGATATAAGTTGCCATCATGAATTAAGAATGTACACTATATAAATTTTCAATGAAAATATATAGTATAAAGTTAGAATAATTAACCTTGACTCTAAAATTTTTAGAACTTATATAATGATATTGAAACAGTGTTATTCTAAATTAAATTGTAAGATCCCGAAAATGACCTAGGTTAACTAGAGACTAACATATTTTTCTTGATGGTCTAAGGTCCTAAATATGTCTAATATATGATATAGAGGCAGTAGCTAAAGTATTAGGTGTGTTGGAAATCAAAAGTCAAGGGATGACCAAGACGTTCGGCGACTAAGTTACTTAAATGCATCATATGTGATTCTATGTGTTTATGTGTGTTTCTTGAGGTTTTAAGGTCCTTAAATCAGTTATTATATCATTTATAGGAAGTGTGTCAAGTTTCGTGAAGTTTGGAGGTCGAACGACCAAGAACATCCATGACGTTCGAAAGATATGCCTTGAAATTACCTTGTGTGTCTAGGCACGTTTCGTCGAGTTTTATGTGTTTGTTTTGAATGAAATTTATATGAGAGGTTTTAAAATCATATACGATCGTATTTGGTTGGAAAATTCCGGGAAAATTATCCACAAGGACCATCCAAGGGTCCTTAAGAAAGGACCCAACTTGGTGTCAAGGCTGTCCCAGGCAGGCCCCAAGCGACGGAGCAGTCGATGTCTTGTGGGCCTATTGACTCCCCGCCGATGGGTTTCGTCTGCAGGTACTTAGCCTGGGGGAAGTAAGGGATCCATGACAAGTCTCAGGACCCACCAACAGTTGCCAGCATGACCCGTCAGTGGGCTGACGCCCCGTCAATAGGGTCGTTACTGAGGGCTGTTTTCCTGCGCAGCTTTGCTGCCAAGTCAAGGGATGAATTTTAAATTCACCCCACTTCTAAATGGATGTATTAAAGGTCTATTATGGGTATATTTGATATTTTAAACAAGTATATAAGTGTCTCACACTTAGAATATTTCATTCTTCCAAATTAAAACCCCAAAATTCCTTAAGAAATCTCAAAGTCTCCATTGAAGTCCAAATCAAGGACCAACTTGGAAGTGACGTTTTGAATGGAAATTATTCATCAAAGTGAAGAATTATCATCCTTGAGGTATGGATTTTTATCCTTAAAACTTGTTTCATCAAGGAGCCCAACTCTCAAGATGTTTTCTAAAGTTGAATTGTCTAATTTCATGATTCTACCATGGGTTCTTGCATAAATGATTTCTAAACACTGAATTATGATATAATTGATATTGTATTGATGATTTCAATCTAAATTGCCTATGAACCCATGAATTGGATGAAACCTAGATTTTGACTAAGTTTTGGGTTACTTGATATTGATCTAATGTTGATGAATTCTGATGTAGTTTCTTATGGGCTTTCTAATGATGTAATAATTATAGTAAATGGATTTCTAGGTTGTGTTAGATTGATGAAGTTACATTGAATTGACCTAGTTCAATGATTATTGTAGTTTTTATGTTGAATTGTTGGTTATGGCCTTGGGTAAGGGTCTTGTGTTATCAAATTGAGTAAGTTGACTTTGAATTGAAGTGTTGAGTATGATGTGGGGGTATGCTGCGCTAATTCACTTGTTTTGATTTTGTTTATACTTGAATTCTATTGTAATTGGTATGGTTCACTTATTGTGGCGGTGTTATGTGTTTTACTTGCAATTGATGTGGCCTTGTCTGCGTTACTTTATGCAATATGATGATCTTAGCCTTGTTGACAACTACTTGAAGTAATATTACTAATTGTGTAGTTTGATTATGTGAAGCATTATATTATCTATCTACATGTGAAGTCATATATGTATTCTTCTATTCATGTAGTCTTAGGTGACCATGTTTGACTATGTCTTTGACATTATGTGTATAGTGTTGGAGTCTAGTCTTGGTTATTCCTACTTGGATAGATGTGTCTATGTTGATTTAATTGTTGATGTTATGATAGTATATAAGATGACTTGAAGATGTTAGGGCTATTTCTAGGTGCTTCTAGAATGACTTGCTTTATGAATTAAAAGTGAAGTAGGTGATGTCTTGTCTTGGCTGACTTGTATCTCTTGATTGATGTATATATTATTATGAATATGTGATGACTTGATTATTCTTGAATGTATGAATGACATGTGACCTTAAATGATGTTATGAGAGTCTTTTATGTAAAAACCTTAACTTAAGGGTAAGGTTAAGATTGTTGAAGTTGTAAGTCGTAATGGTATCTTTCAAAGTAAAGGAATGATGGACTTAAGGTTAATTGGCTGGAGCAGCATCATATTAATCCTTAGGAAAGTCATCACGAGCTTCTTGTCTCCATTGTGAGGTAACCCTAGTGGCCCTTTCCTTGGTAGGGTAAATATGATTGGGTTATGAACTTGTTATGGAACCCTTTTATGTGAACCTAATGTATGAATTACTCTATGAGAAAGAAGAGCAATGAGTGAGTATTGTAAGAGAAAGTAGTTCTAGTTAAGTATGAGACTAGAATACAAAGAAGCCCTTCATATTCTTTAACCATGTGCCTACATGGGATTTGTCCAAGTTCTACCATTGGCAAGTAAAACAATCTCATCAGAGTAGGATAGAACTCTGGATTCCATGTCTTACTATCATAGTCTATGTCGGTTATTGCCTATTCTCATCATGTGGAATACCTATTACCACTGGAGAAGTTTATGAGGTTTAGGTGGTGGTATGGGACACTATCTAGACATTGCACAATAGGCTTTGAAGGTGTTACTTGGAGTTCCTAGGTCTTTTCTAAGACCATTACTTCAATGTTCTTTATGTGATGTATGAGTCTTAATGAATTAATGAACTAATGACATATGTTAATAAGTATATAAATAAATGAGTACCTAATCTAAAGTGACTTAAGCATTCCTTAGCTAAAGCGCGAAGAAGGCATATAGGATGATCTCTTCATGTCTTATCTTTGGAAGTCTTGAGGATGACATCTAGTTAGGGAAGTTGGTTGATTTTGTGGACATGATCTAAGCCTTAGGTAGTCTTAAGGACTATTTAGGTAATCTTGAAGAGGTCATTATGGACATTATCTTCTTGATTTACTTAAGTAGGTCTTTTGATAGTCTTTGGAAGGAGAATGTCATATTGTCTATATGTTGATATGTTTAATGTCTTGAAGTATGTATGTGACTCATTATAAGTAGTCTTGAGGATCATTTAGACATGCCTAGAGAGGGTGTATGGGCGGTCTCTCTTTGTGTTGCTTAAGTGAGTCTTAGGATAGCTTTAAGTGGGAGAATTACATGCTAGGAGATGTCCAAAGCAAAGGAGAAGAACTTCACTATAATAGTGAATTGATTCACTGTACAGTGAAGTGAGTTCACTGTAAAGTGACTCCAAAAATGTGCTAATTGGTTTAATTGTTTCCCTATGTGTTCTTAAGTAGTTAAATGTTGTTTCATGATTAAAATATGATTTCTAAAATGAAAAGATGCATATTTCGAATAAATGTCCATTTTCATGATTTTTATGCATAATGTCATACTTAGTACATGTGGTTGTACTAACTCCATGCTTTTATCTATCTATATAGTTCTTGGTAGGTGAGGAGCTTTTGAGAAGTGAAGACTTGGACTTAGAAGATCGTTCAAGAGAAGTTGAATTATGTCCTCACTTGACTCAAGGGCATATATGTCTTTTATGTTTTCATTCAAAGGATTGTAATAGATATTCGTATTTTGAAGTATGGGTCATGTCCCAAGTATTCTTGTGTCTTAAGATGATGAGATTGAGACTAAGTATTTCCTATTACTTTTATATGAAAGAGATTTTAATGATTATATTATGTTTTGTGAAAAGTTTTAATTTCGCACTACTTTTCACTATGTATATGAGATGAATGATATGGAAGGGCTTGTACAAGACCTCCGAGAGGTCGAGTACGCCTGTCTCTATCCAAGATTGTGCCCTAACTTCTAGGGTGTGTCTTGGGATGTGATATAAATAAGTTGATATGATGATATTTAAATAGTGTTGATAGTTTTGGTGCTTGAAACTTGAAGAAGATGCCAAAAACACAAATTTGATCTTTTTATTAACACAGAATAATAGATTTTGTGTAATGTAGAAGGTTTGTCCAGACTTTAGAATATTCCATAATGAGAGGAAAAAAAGTAAATATGAGAATAGTAATGTTGGTTTGTGAAAATCGTCAGAATATAAATGAGGCAACATAATGGATTGCATAATAAGAAAGGATGCTACAATAAACTAAACACTATTTCATATCTCGATTATTACAACGATCCCTATATTAAATAATGTAAAATTTCTTATACTTTCTACTCAATTTTTCTTTTCAAATTTAATGATTATTTTAGTGACCTTATGATCTAGACAACCCTGATGCATGTGGATAAGAAGGGTTTATGTGAGTTCAATCTTATTTGCAAGCATCAACATGTAGATATAGAATGATTGTGTAACAGTCTATGGTGTTAAAAAGTGCTATTTAAGCAAAAAAATGTAATTCATGCATATCCTCGTAAAAAGAATTTATAATGTTCCTTCCTAGGATTACAAGAAACTCTTTATCCTTTTCCATTTGAACTTTCAATTTAGTTTCTCCGAAACCATCACATAAAGTAAGCAGGAATTAATTCCGTCTGTAAGCACGAAGAATACAATATCATGTTTTCTCAAATCTATCTTAAGATTGTGTAAAAACTAAAAAACGTAAATAACAATACATGACATGGAAGGTTCTACTTATTGATTATTATCAATAATAAAATAAGGGAACCTAAATTCAGTTCAGCCTACATATTTTGAAGGGCCTCCCACAACGAAGAACAACATCTGTAATATATGATGTTAAGAGATAAAGAAATACGAACATTTTACATGTGGGCACATAAATTTCAGTTAACCAATGGTTGGTTGGTAGGAGGGATATACCAATTTGCGCAGTAGGATGTGGAGTCATTTGAGAAATACTAGCAAAAGTTGTCGTATTTAGCTTGGTTGGAGGTAAAACTAGTTTCTCAAACTCGTCATTTAGTTTGACAGATTCGATTAGAGTTTCTTAATTAAGTACCCAGTGATTTCTTTTATTAATATTCCGTATGAAAATAGTGAAACTATCATTCTGGCAGTCGGGATTAGATATGTATCCAACAATATAAACTTTTTTTTACATAATACGCAATATACACATGCCCTGAGTTGTTGCTAGCTCCCGTAAAGTCAGAGAATTTTGTGAGATATATATAACTAGTATAAATATTATTAAATTATGAGATACAATAACATTAAGCAAGAGTAGTTATTTGTCTTTCAAAATCATATTTTAGAATCTTCTCCAAAATTTGTCGTTCGACTCATGTCCATGATTTGAACTTTGCAAGTCCAATCGAGAGCAATAGTTGTTATTCTTTCAATATTGAATCTTAGTGTCATATGTCTTTTATCTTCACAATAATATGAGCCAGAGAGCAACAATAGTTAGAGTTCTATTGAATTCATAAACTCTTGCTAATGGTAAGACACATATAAACAGTTAAATACTATAAAATTTTGGTCTCTACAATCCAATCCACAATTCAGATTAGATTTATATAATTGAAGATAATTCTTATAGAGGTTCAATACTAAAAATTGTAGTGTCAACTTTTGAAATGTAAAAGTTCTCTGAGTCTACATATAAACAAAGGGAGAAAGATCGTTATAATATAACATCAAATACCTTTTGTACAGTACAACAAACAAACAATAATAGTACTAACATACAATAGAAACTAACAATCAAAAAATAAAAGGAAAGAAAAATACCAAAAAATAAATTAGTACTAGATTTAGGTTGAAATATGAAAGAAAATCTACATAAAAATGTTGGAAAATATTTCTCCAAATCCACGGAAAAAAAAGGCAAGAAAAACTATTATATTATTCTATTTCTTCACATAAGTAAAATCAACAAGAAGAACTACATAAAAAGTAAATGAAAGGAATTAAAAACGTAGACTTATAAACTGGACCAATTTCAAGCTTCAATGAGATGAGCTTTAAAAGTTTGAAACAAATGGACATTAGCAAGAGTTGAGAGAAGGAGAGATGGTTCTACTTTTAATTTGAGTTTGTGTAAATGCAATAGCTATAATTTACACGCAGATGTAAAGCTTCCTACGTGCTCAACAACTAATAACATAGGGCCACAAAGAGTCGTACATTAGAAATAATTAGTTGCACATTTTCTTTATATAAAGATACAAATACCTAATGTCATGATGGTTCTAACCATTTGTTGGCTTATATATATATATATATATATATATATATATATATAGTGGGACGCATCAAAGGACAATGTTGGATTACCATTTTACCCTTATATTAAATAAAAATATTAAATAATAATCATATCATATTGTACTTAAAATATATATTTTACATGAAATAGATACATTAAAAAGATAATTATTCATTAATAATCTTCTAAAGAAACTGTTGTCTCTTTACATTCCCCACTATGATTCTTGACTTTTCATTTCATATATGTATTTCTTTTTGCTTTTTACATTCTATTTTATTATGAGTTTGATAGAAAGCATTGGAACATTTTTCTTTTGGATGTTGCATTGTGCATATTATTTTAAGTTATTTTTTGTTTTGTTTCAAACTTCTTATCTATAATATAGTTTATTATGTTTGACTGATATTTAAGATTTTAATCTCTGCTGAAAAAATAAAATTTGTTATTTTGTGTCAATAGCTTATGAGATGATTTTTTTTTTGTTACAGGAAAAATCAATTGATGAGATGCTTCAGTGTCGATTGCATAAAACTGTACTTTGAGTTGTGCCAATACAAATGGGGTAAGTCACTTTTCATTCTGACATGATTTTTTTCGTTAGCATAATTCTTTGTCTTTGTTTTTTTTTTTACTATTATTATTATTATATTTTGTCAATAGTAGGTTAAATTTATTGAATTTTCATATGTAGATTCATGTTAGTTATTTGTGTATAAAGCTAATTAAGTATTTAATTTTGATAACAACCATCATAACCCAATAAAAGTAAAAAATGTATTTATGAGCTTTGGCATGTTGAGTGATGTGATATTCATTGTCTATTCAGCTTCACTTTCTTTGTTTGAATTTAATTTTTTTAATGGAGTTTTCATCCAAATAAAAAAAGGGAGGATAACAACCATGTTAAGAAAAAAAGGAATGAATACAATATCATATTTTGGTAATTTATTCATGAAATTATATTAACTTTTTTTGCTTTAATTTTAGTTGATTATTTTAGTTTGATCCATAGTTTATTCCTCCCTTTCTCATTCAGAATTTATATTACGCATCACTCAAATGTCATAATCTCATTTTTATCATGTTTTTTTATTTATCAAGTACAATTTTAACAATACAATTCCATAAAATATAAAAGAAATGTTGAATTCCTTTTCTAACAAAAATATATTATAATTGCGATGAGTCGTATCAAATGAAATTTGTTTAGAAATGTAATATTGATTGTGGTGGTAGGACAAGAGTTTAATTGATGATATGAGTGTATTAAGTTTGTAATCTATGAATTTAATTAACTTAATTATTTTTTAATCAAAACATAATATCTATATAAAACTATTAAAATTTGACAAATTCATATCAAATTTTAACTCATAAACTAAAATTAAAATCAATTTAGTACTAATTAAGAATCTTGAAGATTACACTTTAGATATTGGATGTCATTGATTTTTGAATATATTTATTATATATTGATGAAATTTTAAAAAATATTTATACTCACTGAAAAAAGGTACACGCGCAACGTGCGTGTCCAAATACTAGTCTCTCTCTCTCTCTATAAATATATATATATATATACACACACACACACTAGAGGGCATAGGGTTGAACATAGTAAAATAAGAAATTGAAAGATTTCATTGAAATTGTTCGTTTGGAAATTTCTCGAAAAGCTAATCATAGGTTCTTCTCTCCATCGGAACAATAGGGGTGTTATGGTCGTACATTTGAGATATTTTTAAAATTGCACTTGTTAGCTGCTAAGCTTGATGCCCTCTCTCTCACACACACTAATTATTGTAGAATAGAGTACATCTGTAAGATCTCAGATACTATGTGAAATGGTAAAATTTATAGTCTCGTGCCAAGCAAGACATTCAAGTCAATATAATCCTTACACAAACCAAGCGTATTCATAGATATAATTAATATAGTTTCAATATTACACCAAGATAATGAAAAAGTTGTTTCAATTCCAATTGCCTACACGTAGAACTAATAGATGTAATTCAATATTACGTTGCACTCTTCTTATAAAGCATATTGTTCTTTACAACATCTATTTTTTTTGCTTGTAACTTTCCTAGACTTGTCTTATCAAGTACACATAATTTATATTTTCAAATTTGCTTAGCATTAAAGAATAGATCCTCTTGACCTTTGGTCAAGTACCTTGCTAGAGGTAAGAATTGACTTGAGCATAATATTTCCTTTACACTTTTCCAGCAACAACATCTTCAACTTCAACTGTCTTTAATGTTTACAACATAATTTATAGATTACATTAGTAAAAATATTATAGCAATTTTTCAGTAATAAAGAGATTACACGTATAATTTCAGTAGTAAAACTCGTGCAGCGCAACTTGATTAGAAGGATAAACTGAAGCTCAAGTCAAGATACATTCTAACTACCTTAAACCTCTGAGTAAACAACTACAAAACCACCTCCACATGGGTACTTTGAATGCTACTCTGGCGTTGGAAGGATCGTAGCTTGAATCTTCTACACCAGATTATAACCATCGTAAACAAAATACACTCTCTCTCAATGTGAAAAGAGTTGAAAACGACTCCCAAATTGATTTTGGTGGAGTAGCTATTGTCCACATCTAGCTCCACGCTTGGTTGTATTCCCCAGCCAATTGTAGAGTAACTAAATTAATTGTCACATACACAAAGATAGAATAATAATGGGCAGAAAGGGAAATAAATAGTAATACTAATAATTCTGGATACCTTAAAAGGACATGAAAACAGCCACGAAAGACGCCCCGAATGGAGAATCTCAGTTTGAAAAGTGAGAGAGCACAAACAGTCAAAGGCAAAGATCATGATGAAGTGTTTAATTCATATTTATGCACACTAAATAATGGACCTTCGTGAGTGATTTTACCCGAGTCTTCAAGTAAACATTGTCAATGCCAACTTTTACAATTACCTATTGGGGCACCATCGTAGCCCAAGCGTTTCGCAAAAGCATAGTGCCCAACTCATGATACATATAAAAGTGTTTTACCGTGACCATTTTGCGTGTCTCAATCATTTGACATTAAGTGTACAAAGTTATATTCCACGATATTCACCAACACCACCATTTTGCATTTCTATAAGAAGTTATGGTAAGTCACTCGTGAATTGTCTTTTGTTCTGCAGATCTGCCTCATTTTTCAAATAAAATTTATATAATGTCCAAAATTTGATTAAAGTGATTGAGAGCCTAGCAAGCTCCTACATAATAGCCAAACATTTTTTTATATTTATAAAAAGCCAGATTGAAATCGACAGAGCATGGAACCTTTGTTTATGTACGTAGCCTCATTCATTCAGGAGAGCATTGAAGCGATCTCCTCTTTTCCTCTAGTAGTGCTATTGAATAGTACTTGGCAGACACTCAAAATTTTCTCTGTCACTATACATATTCTTCTTTTAGAGCTTTGAACTTTGATCATATGCTCATTCTCCTTCTTTACAATCACCTGAGACATCACTGCAATCAAAGAAATACTACAATCTTAACACAATTTCCTTCACAATTGCACTATTCAATCTATGAATAACTCATGAATATCAAATATGACATTATAAAGATATATACATGTGAAATGAGATGATGATATAGTAATTAACAAAATGTAAGGTTTAAAAAATAGTATACGACAATGCAATAAGGTTTTTTGATTTCAATTTCTTTTATGACAAACTTTTTATCAATGAAATCACGATTAGCTCAAAACTATCAATCAAACCTTATCCATCCATCACAAAATTAGGTAAAAATATATAAGTTGGTCATTCTTCCAACTATAATTTCACTGTCACACAAATACACAGCTAAAATGCTAAAAAGAATTTCTTTGGATAAAATCACAACTAAAGTAACTATTTTCCTTTGAAATTCGTCACTGAAAAATGTACAGATAGTTTGATTGAATAGGTGAGAGAGAGAAACTAGTAGTATTTTCACACCAAAAAATTAGAAAGCTCATCATTATTTTAAATGAGGACATGTTTTTCACCATGCATCTTCCTATGGAGCTCAATGAAAATGGGATGGAGAAATCATGTTTTACAATACAAATTTCTAATTAATTCGGTGGGATTTCAACAATTCACTGGTGACTATGAATGATGTACTCTTCATCTTACTCACTTCTCACCTCGACTGGCTAGCCCATTTTGTTTTCCAGTAAAATCTCCAAAATTAGAACAAATCAACTTACCAACCAACTTCATTGTAGGATCACAAGTAAGTTAAAAGGGCGGCTAAAAAATTTGACAGGATATAAATACATTACTGACCTTTGAAAATATCTTTTAGTGTCTTTCTCTATTCATTGTGTTCTTCTTAATACCATCTATAGCTCCAACATTGACACAAAATATTGGATGAGTATGCATGTGCAAAATAACTAACAAAGAGTCAAAGGCATTTTTGAAAAGTAGCCTTCAAATTAATTTTATTTCCTATTTAGGTCCAACAGGAATAAGGATGAAGGAGGAGAAGGCAAAATATTCCACAGAACAAAATCTACTTAGATCTCACATTTGAATAATATCGTCTCAGATAAGATATCTAAAGAGATAGACCAAAATCAAAAATCGAAAAGCTTACCTTACCTTTTTGGTCATAATCTAGAGACAAGCACGAACGGCCGACTGAAAATTCAAAAATACCATACAAATTATTCTGAAACAAAAGAAAAGTGAGATGCAAAATTGAAAATTAAAAGTGATGAATGAAAGAAACAAAGATAAATAGAAAGAATCAATGTGTGAAGAACATAGGGAAGAAGAAGTGAAATTTGAAGTAAAAAGAAAGCAAGTATTCCAAAGGAAAAACGTGTAACCTCTAAAAAGAAAAACACAGAGCTGCATATTGAGAGCAATACACGTGTTAAGCAGATTGTTAACTTACAGTACAATACATATTACTTTCTGTACAACTATCAATTGAAGTGTTCGTACACTGCTAGTTGGCTTCTATAAAAGACTAGGCAAGAGTTGCCCGTGCATATTGAGAGCAATACACGTGTTAAGCAGATTGTCAACTTACAGTACAATACATATTACTTTCTGTACAACTATCAATTGAAGTTGTTGTGCGGAATTTGAGATAATACGAGAAAATATATAAACGAGAAAAACAAGACAACAGATTTACGTGGTTCACCAATAAATTGGCTACGTCCACGGGAAGAGAGGGAGCAGTTTTATTATGGAGAGGCAAAAACAGAGTTACAGAATAGGGTTTCCCATAGCGTCTATATATAGTGCTAAGCTACGCCCTAACAGGCTTGGGCCCCCCGTCCTTTCTGTTTGTAGCGGGTCCGATTCAAGGCATTCAACAAATCTCCACCTTGACTTGAATTCTCCGAACAGATTCTTCAGACGCACTATGATAGTGCCAGGCCTCCCCCTCTTCCTCAGAGTTGCCCCGCATGGCAATTAACAGCTTCTGATGTTGAGCAAGTCCAAACAGTGTTGAAACTTGCTCTGTGGAACCGGCTTTGTGAACATATCAGCAGGATTATCAGCAGTTCCTACTTTCTTCACCTTGATTCTCTTCTCACTTCTTAGAAAATGATACCTTACGTCAATATGCTTGGTTCTCTCATGATGGACTTGATCCTTGGCTAGACAAATTGCGCTCAAACTGTCACAATACACCGTAGCCTGATCATGATGCAGACCAAGATCACTAACAAGCCCTTTCAACCAAATCCCTTCTTTTGCAGCCTCTGTCAAGGCCATGTACTCCGCTTCCGTAGTAGACAAAGTCACTGCAGGTTGCAAAGTTGCCTTCCAACTGACGACAGATCCTCCAAGGGTAAACACATAGCCAGTCATCGATCTTCTTGTGTCAACATCTCCAGCATAGTCTGAATCAGAATAGCCAGTAACCAAGCACTGAGTATCACCTCCATAAATGAGACCAACGTCAGATGTACCTCTAAGGTACCGGAAAATTCTCTTCACAGCCTGCCAATGTTCTCTCCCTGGTTGTCCCATGAATCTGCTCACTACACTGACTGCATGTGCTAAATCTTGCCTTGTACAGACCATAGCATACATCAAACTTCCTACGGCACTGGCATAAGGGACTCGTGACATATACTCCTTCTCTTCTTCTGACTGTGGAGCGAACATGGCAGTGAGATGGATATTGGCAGCACTGGGGGTATCAATGGGCTTAGATGAAGACATGCCAAACCTCGCCAAGACCTTCTGAATGTAGCTTCTCTGTGACAAGAAAAGTTTCCTTCTCTCTCTGTCTCTAATGATCTCCATTCCTAAAATCTTCCGAGCGGCTCCCAGATTCTTCATCTCAAACTCAGCACTAAGTAAACCCTTCAGCTTCTGAATGTCATACTTCTTCTTTGCAGCTATCAACATATCATCTACATAAAGCACCAGATAGATGAATGAATCATCATTGAGCCTATTGTAGTAGACACAACAATCATATGAGCTCCGAGTATAGCCCAACTTCACCATATAGCTGTCAAACCTTTTATACCACTGCCTTGGAGACTGCTTAAGTCCATATAAGGACTTCTTCAACTTGCAGACGTGATTTTTCTTCCCTGGAACTTGGAAACCATCTGGCTGAGTCATGTATATCTCTTCCTCCAACTCTCCATGTAGAAACGCTGTCTTCACATCAAGTTGTTCAAGCTCCAGATTCTGATGTGCAACTATCACTAGTAACACTCGGATGGAAGTATGTCTGACCACTGGTGAGAAGATCTCATTGTAGTCCACTCCCTCTCTTTGGTTGAAACCTCTGGCAACAACCCTGGATTTATACTTGACTCCTTCTGCTGGTGATATCCCTTCCTTCTTCTTGAAAACCCATTTGCAAGTAATAATCTTTCTCCCCGAAGGCTGTATGACCAGATCCCATGTCTGATTCTTGTGTAGGGACTCCATCTCATCTCCCATAGCGGCAAACCATTTTTCAGAATCAGAACTTAAAATGGCTTCTTTGTAAGTAGACGGCTCAGATGTATCTACCTCTTCAGCAACCTGCAGTGCATAACCCACCATGTCCTCAAAACCATACCTCGTAGGTGGCCGAACTCCAACCCTCCTTGGCCGATCTTGAGCTATACTCTGATGGATATCTGATGGCATAGATTCTGGAATATCAGTTTCTGTCTGTGGCTCTTGATCCTCCTCTTCAGGTTCCTTTAAATCGCTCTCGTTCTGAATGACTTGAAACTCCACCTGTTTGTCAAGACTCCCAGTTTCTGACGTAGTTGTAGGCTTCACAATGGTTCTAAGCAGAGAACTTTCATCAAAGACAACGTTCCTGCTCATAATAACCCTCTTTTCTGCTGGAGACCAGATTCTGAAACCTTTCACTCCATCTCCGTAGCCCACAAATACTCCCTTTTTAGCTCTTGGTTCTAACTTACCTTCACTGACGTGATAGTAAGCCGTACAACCAAAAGCTTTCATATTTGAATAATCAGCAGCTTTTCCTGACCACATCTCCATAGGTGTCTTGCACTGTATGCCTGTATGTGGTCCGCGGTTAATCAAGTAGCAAGCTGTACTAACCGCTTCTGCCCAGAATCTTCTATCTAGCCCAGCATTAGAGAGCATGCACCTTGCTCTTTCCAGAAGTGTTTGATTCATCCGCTCAGCTACACCGTTCTGCTGTGGTGTATTTCTGACTGTACGATGTCGAGCAATCCCTTCATCCTTACAGAATTGATCAAATTCAGACCAACAGAATTCCAGCCCATTATCAGTTCGCAACCTCTTGATCTTCTTCCCTGTTTGATTTTCCATCAAAATTTTCCACTCCTTGAACTTCTGGAAGGCTTCACTTTTATGCTTCATCATGTACACCCAAGTCATCCTTGAGTAGTCATCAATAATGGACACAAAAAATCTGCAGCCTCCCAAAGACTCAACACGGCATGGACCCCAGCAATCAGAATGGATATAATCAAGTGTGCCTTTTGTTCTACGAATGGCCTTTGGAAACTTGTTGCGATGTAGTTTTCCAAAAACACAATGTTCACAAAACTCTAGGCTCTTAACCTTATGACCAGCAAGTAAATCCTCCTTTGACAGAATTTGCATCCCTCTTTCACCCATATGACCAAGTCTCATGTGCCATAACTTAGTCATATCCTTCTGGTGAAATTCTGACGATGCAACATGGGCTGAACCTGTAACCGTGGAACTTTGTAGAAAATACAAAGTACCACGCATGACACCTTTCAGAATCAAATTTGAACCCTTCCAGACCCGCAAGACTCCATCTTTTCCCGACCAGCTGAATCCCTTGCTGTCCAAAAGACTGAGAGATATCAGATTTTTCGTCATCAATGGAACGTGCCTGACCTCGTTCAATGTGCAGAAGCTACCGTCATGTGTCCTTATCTTGATCGAGCCTGTCCCAACCACCTTGCAGACAGAACTGTTGGCCATCGAGATGCTGCCTCCGTCTACCTCCTCATAAGTCATGAACCACTCTCTCCTAGGACAGATGTGATAGGATGCCCCAGAATCAAGAACCCACACATCTGAATGATGAGTGTGCTCATCCGCAACTAGGGCAATATCTTCTTCAGAATTGGTGTCTTCTTCAGCAATAGCAGCAGACACTGATTGTTTTTCCGATTGCTTCTTCTTTTTCGGACAATCAAATTTCCAATGTCCCTTCTCCTTGCAGTAATTACAAACATCATCCGGCTTTGCACCCTTCGACATCGGCTTATTTTTCTTTCCGCCGTTTTTCCTTCCCTTTCCGCTACTGGTGAACAGACCGGAAGGCTGTATGTCCGTACTTGTGCCGTTAGCCTTATGCCGTAATTCCCTGCTATGAAGGGCCGATCTGACTTCTTCCAGTGACACAGTATCTTTCCCAACAATGAACGATTGAACAAAATTCTCAAACGACATTGGGAGAGATACTAACAGAATCAGGGAAGCATCTTCATCCTCGATCTTCACATCGATATTACGCAATTCTAATAACAAAGTATTCAATTGCTCTAAGTGTTCCCTGAGTTGTGTACCTTCAGCCATTCGTAAACCGAATAGACGTTGTTTCAGAAGCAGCTTGTTGGTTAGAGATTTTGTCATGTACAAACTCTCCAGCTTCAACCACAGACCAGCAACAGTCTCTTCATCCGAGACCTCCGTGATGACGTCATCCGCGAGACACAGCATGATCGTCGAGTGCGCCTTTTCCTCCAGAATCGCCATCTCAGGAGTAACGACGGCGTTCTTGTCTTTCGACAACGGCGCCCAGAAGCCTTGTTGTTTCAACAAAGCCCGCATCTTGATCTGCCATAAACTGAAACTGTTCCTCCTTGTGAATTTGTCTATTTTCACGTTCAAAGCAGACATCTCGAATTCTCCAAGAACACCGATTAACCGAGAGGCTCTGATACCAATTTGTTGTGCGGAATTTGAGATAATACGAGAAAATATATAAACGAGAAAAACAAGACAACAGATTTACGTGGTTCACCAATAAATTGGCTACGTCCACGGGAAGATAGGGAGCAGTTTTATTATGGAGAGGCAAAAAACAGAGTTACAGAATAGGGTTTCCCATAGCGTCTATATATAGTGCTAAGCTACGCCCTAACAGGCTTGGGCCCCCCGTCCTTTCTGTTTGTAGCGGGTCCGATTCAAGGCATTCAACAGAAGTGTTCGTACACTGCTAGTTGGCTTCTATAAAAAACTAGGCAAGAGTTGCCCGTGCAAGCACGGGCCCAACGTTGCTAAATTATGTGAGTCGAATATAAGAAAAGTGCATATATAGAGTCATTCTACAGCATTTACATAATGTTGCAGCCTCCTCTCTGTCTAATCTTATTTCCTTATTCCCTGAGCGACTATTAAGTGACAATTCTTTATAAGATAGGATTAATCTTCAAGGAAAACCAACTGAAAAATGCAATTAAAATTTCCAAGAATAACAAAATAATGGATTTTTTTCAATGTGAGTTCAAATTACCACAGCGAATGCTAGTGTGACTGATGGAGGTATTAACTTTAGATATTGAAAAAAAACATGTAATAATAAACCTCAACTTCATCCAGCACCCAATCTCCTCCTCATCCCCTTCTTTTTTCTTCCTTCCCTTTGACTTCTTACATCCCAAGACAACCCCTTTACCACATCACCACTTAATCTCATAGTTTATGCTCTTCCTCTCCTCCAGTCCTTAGCTGATGGTCCATCAACAGTTTTCTGGGTGGCTGTTATAAAATAATTACTTAGTACTCAAGCTACGGAAGCTGTATTAACTTCTAATGCATAAAGCAATACTTACCGGTTATGGAGTGAACTGTAGTCATAAGACCCTCAACGATTCCAAACCTGTCATGAATAACCTGCAAAGTCATAAAAGAAATCATTTAAATTCACATATAGGCTCAAATACTAAAATGAAGAACAGGGCAAAAGAAAAAAAAGGGAACCTTTGCCAGAGGTGCAAGGCAATTAGTAGTACAGCTAGCATTAGAAACGATGTTGAGGTCTGGCTTGTATTCCTTTTCATTGACACCAACAACAAACATAGGTGCATCCTTGCTAGGAGCAGAAATGACTACTTTCCTAGCACCACCCTGGTAATAACAACAACCAAAAAAATTTAAGCAGGTACTCAACACCAACTATTAAATGCAGGTAATCAAGCTAATGTGCAAGGAAATATGTGATAACCATATCAATCCAAGTAGTCAACACCCAAACATCATCGCATTAGCATCAATTTACATTTAAAAAAAAACTAATATAGAGACAATACAAACAGCGTACAACAGCGTACTGCAACACCTACCCCCAGAAAGTATTCTTTGGTTATTTCTTTTGATATATTGTCAAAATTGGATTTTGGGTAAAAAAAAATCCAATCTTTATAATACCCAAGTTTTGGTTTTTGTGTTTGCTCTGTTTGAGATTTGAGATCAAAGTGAGTTTGATCTAAGTTTTGTAGTGTAGTAGTTGAAAGAGGAGATTGGTGGGAGAATTGAACCCACTCTTTTTTTGGGGTTAAGGCACTGTTTGGTGTTCTGCTGAAGAGAGAGAGAGAATAGATTTTGGTCTTTTCTGTATGTGGGGATTTGCTAAATGGTTTTGAGGGTCTTTTGATTGGAGAAAGATTGGATTTTGAGTGGTTAAAGGGTGGTGGGAGAATTGAACTAAAGTTTTTTTCTTCTGCTTTTTTGGGGTTAAGGGACTGTTTTGGTGTTCTGTTGAAGAGAGAGACGAGAGATTTTGGTGTCTTGTGTATATGGGGATTTGGTTAATGGTTTTGAGGGTCTTTTGATTGGAGAAAGATTGGATTTTGAGTGGTTAAAGGGGGTGGTGAGAGGTTTATAGAGTTGGAATAAAATAGTGAGTGGTACTTTGTTTCATTATAGGAAGAACTCATGGCCACCTGAGGAGTACATCACTAAAGCAACTTTGCAATTGGTAAGTTGTTGTCTTGATTGTTGTTATCTTACTACTTGAGTTCTGTTATTTTGTTTGTAATGAACTTAGTTTTGTTGTTTTATGTCATGGGAAAAATGTATGGGACCAGTTGAATATTTGCTGACTTTCAAAAACAAAAAGTCTTACCTAAGAACAACAATAGCAACATACCTGGTATGATCCCACAAATAAGGTCCGGAAATGGTATAGTGTACGCAGACCTTACCTCTATCTCAGAGAAGATAGAGATAGAGAGGTTGTTTTCGATAAACCCTTGGCGCAAGGAAAATGTTGTTAAGGATGTCTGAGGTTGTAATGAACTGAATCATTTTTTCTTTTGATGTCTTGATGTTGGTCCTGCAACTCTGCAAGCATAACTCCATTTTTCTATCCTTTAGTTTCTTTTGTTTTTCATAAGTTAGTGTTTTTTTGGGTAATTGTGGTGTCCACAAAGGATTGAAGAGGGAGAATAAATCATCTAGTGCTTTTTGCCTCCACTGGGATATTTCACTTTTGTGATGTTCAATTCTTTTATAGTGTTATGATCTCGCTTGTATTTGCTTGCTGCAGTTTGATTTTGATAGTGCTGCACCACCATCTCAAGCTTGGAGAAGGAAACTAAATAGCCGTGCTAGAAAGTTAAAAGAATTTAGTGTCACATTCACAGAGGCAATAAAAATGGTAAGCAGCGTTCGCGAGTATGGGAACTAAACGTTCAGATACCTCGACATCAACTACAGATTCAACGAATTTTCGTAGTGATTTAGTATTGAATTCGTGGCTAGCAACTTGTCGTTGATACTTCCATATATCGCCATCGACCTTGAAAATGTCATTACTGAGGAAATCAGCGAGAGTGTTATTTGAATTATGGCCTTTTTGATAAACAGAGAATTGGTTTTTAGAATGTGTTGAAGATTAGATGGATTAGCAGTGATAATTGTGTGGAAATTGAGGGGTCGAATTAGAGTAAAAGTAAGTTTAGGGCGTCATATTCAGCAAGAATTTAAACACCCATTAAGATTTTCGAAATAAACCAAAGCAACAAAGAATCAACATCACCATCACTACTTCCCCGGAAAACTAAACCAACCCAAACCCCAAAAAGACCACAACTTTAATACCAAACCCAAATAAAATCACAAACCCACATGCCAAAAAGGCTTTATTTAGCAAATTATTGATCACCCACAAAAAAATTCAACAAACCCACAACATAAACCCCAGAAAAATGGCCGAAAGAGAAAATAAAAAGACAAAGGGGAAAGTACCTCATAGATGATGAAAAGTTGATTGAAGTTGGGAAAATCACAAACTGCCAAAAGAACACTGCACAGAGAAGAAAACGTGAGATTGTGGGAGCAGAAAGCATAAGAAGAAGAAGAAATTTAAAAAAAAATGTTTCTTAGAAGCCTAGATTAATCCATCGGATTAACAAAGTACTTGAGAGAGTCCAAAACAAAACCGACAAATTGACAAGACAACAACACAACCAAAGAAGAGGTAAAGGACTCCCATGGATATATTGTCTTTTTTTTAGAAAGCTTTCTACCGGAGAAAGAAAGGAGAGGAGGTGCATATGAATTATTCAACAGTAGGGTCATGGAAGAGCAGAAAACTTTAGAGCTGCAAAAAAGTTGTGTGCTACGTGTCATTTGCTGTGGTGCAGTGATAGACACCTAGTAGCTTAATACATATCAACTTCATTGATTAAAATGACTCAAATGCCCTTATTTTTTAATTTATTGACACTAAATAGACATTTTGAATAGAGCTTTTCTACTATAGTAGAAAAGAAAAGAAAAAAAAAGTAATATATTATATATATCTCCCCTATTTAGAAGAGGTAGTTGAAGCACTAACACAGCTTTAAAAAGTTGTTCTCAAAGCTATTTAAATTGTAGTTTAAAGATATATATATATATATATATATTTACTTTATTTAACAACTCCCCTATTTAGAAGAGGCAGTTGAAGGACTAACACAATTTTAAAAAGTTGTTCTCAAAGCTATTTAAATTGTACTTTCAATATATATGTATATATTTTACTTTATTTAACAACTCCCCTATTTAGAAGAGGAAGTTGAAGGACTAACACAACTTTAAAAAGTTGTTCCCAAAGCTATTTAAATTGTACTTTGAACATATATATTACTTTATTTAACAAGGATAATTAGTAATTTTGCCATTAAATTGAGGAGATTTTTAGAGGATGAACAAGGATAGATGGGTAATTTCGCTATACTTTTTGGATCTTTACATTTGTTGTCTATCCACTTTAGTTCTTTCCTTGTTTACTTCTCCTCCACATTTGCTCTCCCATGGTTGGGGAAGAGTATTAGTGATCCTGCTGCTCTTCATATTAAGCACAGAAGGTAATTCCTAATGCAGAGATAAAGAAAAGACCACCGTAATATTTACCTTTTCTTTTTAGTAGTGTCGAGAAATGATAAAATACAGAATACAAAGACAAGTAGGAACTTACACTTCCAGAATTGTAGAACAAAACTATGATAAACTTGGAGACGTTTAGATTGCTAAAATAACTTATTAAATCATTATATAGTCTCTTTCTCCATAAAGTAATGAAAACTAAGAAAGAAATTAGAAAAGATATCAATATCATAAAGGCACAACGAAAGCAAAAGCTAAAATGTCTTTTGTATATAAAATATGAATAGTATGTGCATCAAATAAGATTTGAGAAAACCTTGAAGACAAATGCACTTTGTGCTTGCTCACTACAGTAGATAATGGAACTCTAGATATTTTCATATCTATCCATCTAGAATTGCACCAACAGACTGTTTAGATTTTTTTTTTTTAGGAAGTAACAAAAATCTCCCCTATTTAGAAGAGGGAATTGAACGACTAACACAACTTTAAAAAGTTGTTCTCAAAGCTATTTAAATTGTACTTTAAATATATATATATATATATATATATATATATATATATATATATATATATAAAAGACACAGTTTAGAGGGACGAACACAACATAAAAAATTTGTACCAAAAGCAATTTTAATTGTACAATTTTTTCTTTTCATAAAATATATGTATTGTAATATTTTATTTGTTTCTGGATTCAACCCATCTTTTCTGGGCCTTGAATATTAAGCTCAATCTGTGGTTTTGTCATACAATAAGATCCAATTTGTTTGGACTCGTTAGGTTTGGCCCATTACCTTGAGTTAGGCCGAACGTGTACACCTTTTGTCATGAAGATGTGATCTTATCCACCGATGGGTCCAGGCCTCATGCTTCGAGTTGTGAGGCAATCCAGAGACAAGAACGAATTTCTTCCACCTTCCCTGTAGGAGTAGTGAAGAAGTATAGATTTAGTTGGTTGTTGACCAACGGAAAGCATGGGATCAAAAAAGGCAGAATTTACGCAATTTCTAAGTACTCCATATAAAATGACTCAGGCATAACACCAAATACTATATGTCCACAATTCACTTAGAAATCTTAAGCTATAATCTATATTCAAAAGTTTAGGAATCTAAGGTCCACATATCGAATTGTGATCACTTTTAATTATTATAGAACTCAAAAGAATTGAAGAGAACAGAACAAACAAAAATGAGACTTCAAAATAAAAAGAAAAAAGGTAGACAAGTGTCGAAGAAGAAATAAATCATGGGACTTCAAGTAAAGTGCAATACATGAGTTGCGTTGTTTACTCATTATTGCTGTCTTTTTATTTAATTTTCAATCAAAATATGCTAGTATCTTTTAAGTATTGCATATTTTTTTTCAAATAAATTTTAATATTCTGAGACTTAAATCAATAGGAAGTGAAAAATACCCAAACCTAAATTCTAGTATCAGTATTATTACGTCACTATCAATCACTATCTTGATGCAATATTGAAACATGATTAATTTTGTTTCAAGACATACATTATGAGGTTTTATTATTGTCACATGTACATGAATGTTGGCCCGTCCTAGCACCGGCATGACAATTCTAGTGGTAGTATATGACAAGGTCAGTTATTAGAGAAATTGACTACAAATTGTGAAACCTACCCTACCCAACCCAACCAAGAAATTCAACATTTGCAATGACACAACTTTATTTTAATTTTATATTTAACAACATTTGCTCAAGTTTTGTGATTATGTATTATTAAGTTGACACTTTGTAAAAGTACTACTCCATATTAATAGTACCAGTAAGTCTTTTATTTTTTTCGTTTTGGTGTCTATATTAGAATCGGACTAATTTAGATTTGTATTGAGTAGGATCTCGTTCAGAGTTAAAGGTTCTCAATAATAGTAGTAAGCCTTTTATTTTTGTTTTCCGCCTGTGTATATATTAGAGTCGGACTAATTTAGATTCACATAGAATAGGATCCAATTCAAAGTTAAAGTCTCTTAATAATAATGCTCGGGCTTGAAAGTGGAGCCACCCAATGTCCGGTATTCATATTGAAGCCTAATACGCCGTGAACTCCTACATTGGGAATAAAGTACTTCCTAATAACTACACGACCAGACATATGTTTTGAACAACTTAAATTTTCAATTGGTAATAATACTGATAGTTATGTACAATATGTGCCTGATCTAAGACTTTTATATATTGCAACAACGTACATAAAGACCATCCATAAGTCAAACGTATATACTACATATCATTAAATGTGTTGTTACATTTTCTCTCTACTCTGACATAGATCACCAGCAGTAAACACTATTCTTCAACCAAAATATCTTGTACTGCATAGTTCTTACTGAAATATTAGAAAAGATGCCCAAGAATAAAATGTACAAGTACTTGGCTTATATGATGAAATATAAACTATAGAGCAAAAAATTGGGGTCATTAGGATCCATCACCTTCATAGACATCATTATCATTAAAACCTATAAACTGCACGAACAATTAGATATTTTTTTGTCCTAGAGTTATTTATTTTCCTTGCCACTTATATGTACTCATATGGTTCGTGCGCTCTCACTAGCTCTCTCATTTACTGTGCTATGTTAATGAATTTTTCGTCCGTGTTTTTTTCTTCTACCTCTTTATTTGCAGGTGTATAAAATTTTCAGTAAATAATTGTATATGGTCGTTATTTCTGTACATGTTTTGTTCTTTATTTACTATTACTTTTACTTTCTTTAGCAATTTTGGAGATGCCAATTGAGAGGTATGATTTAAATTTTGAGAAAAATGAAGTGTTATTACAATGTTATATTATTCTGAAGAGCTATTACATTACGAAACTATTCATGAACTTACAAATAACTTCTCTAAGATAATATACCGTGTTTTATTTTCTTTTGGTGTTTGATTGTCTTGTGATTTTGTGATAACCGCTTTATGATCCAGGTTTAGATATTAGTTATTAGAAAATCACAAAGTCAGGACTTCTAAAGTAAGAAAACAAACATTTTATACAAAAAGAAGAAATAACGTTGTTCGTATGGTGTTGGCACCACAATGTCAGAAGAAAGAGTGCTCAAGATGCGAGACTCTTACTCAATTTTCATACAAGGTTAGTATGATGTATGTTAAAATTGTCTGTTTATCTACTTATTAATAAGGAACACAATGAAAGGACGAACACAACATATCCTAATTTGTACTAAAGGTAGTAGAAACTGTACAGTAAATTTGGCTTTCTTTTATTGGAGAATGAACAGGTGTCTCGCTTTAGGGAAGATGAGTATTATGAAAGTCAAAAAATGCAAAAAAGCTTTTCTGTTTGTGGGGGTTTAAGCGTAAAGAATAAATAAAGTGTTTCGTCCAATCCAAGACAAATAATTATATACATGAATAACAAATATATGACAACGAAATTAAAGGAAAATTTACTTTATTTAACAAGGATAATTAGTAATTTTGCCATTAAATTGAGGAGATTTTTAGAGGATGAACAAAGATAGATGGGTAATTTCGCTATACTTTTTGGATCTTTACATTTGTTGTCTATCCACTTTAGTTCTTTCCTTGTTTACTTCTCCTCCACATTTGCTCTCCCATGGTTGGGGAAGAGTATTAGTGATCCTGCTGCTCTTCATATTAAGCACAGAAGGTAATTCCTAATGCAGAGATAAAGAAAAGACCACCGTAATATTTACCTTTTCTTTTTAGTAGTGTCGAGAAGTGATAAAATACAGAATACAAAGACAAGTAGGAACTTACACTTCCAGAATTGTAGATCAAAACTATGATAAACTTGGAGACGTTTAGATTGCTAAAATAACTTATTAAATCATTATATAGTCTCTTTCTCCATAAGGTAATGAAAACTAGGAAAGAAATTAGAAAAGATATCAATATCATAAAGGCACAACGAAAGCAAAAGCTAAAATGTCTTCTGTATATAAAATATGAATAGTATGTGCATCAAATAAGATTTGAGAAAACCTTGAAGACAAATGCACTTTGTGCTTGCTCACTACAGTAGATAATGGAACTCTAGATATTTTCATATCTATCCATCTAGAATTGCACCAACAGACTGTTTAGATTTTATTTATTTTTAGAAAGTAACAAAAATCTCCCCTATTTAGAAGAGGGAGTTGAACGACTAACACAGCTTTAAAAAGTTATTCTCAAAGCTATTTAAATTGTACTTTATATATATATATATATATATATATATATATATATATTAAATTGAGGAGATTTCTAGAGGATGAACAAGGGTAGATGGGTAATTTCGTTATACTTTTTGGATCTGTACATTTGTTGTCTATCCACTTTAGTTCTTTCCTTGTTTACTTTTCCTCCACATTTGCTCTCCCATGGTTGGGGAAGAGTATTAGTGATCTGCTGCTCTTCATATTATGCACAGAAGGTAATTCCTAATGCAGAGATAAAGAAAAGACTACCGTAATATTTATCTTTTCTTTTTAGTACTCCAGAGAGATGTGATAAAATACAGAATACAAAGACAAGTAGGAACTTACACTTTCAGAATTGTAGATCAAAACTATGATAAACTTGGAGACGTTTAGATTGCTAAAATAACTTATTGAATCATTATATAGTCTCTTTCTCCATAAGGTAATGAAAACTAGGAAAGAAATTAGAAAAAATATCAATATCATAAAGGCACAACGAAAGCAAAAGCTAAAATGTCTTCTGTAAATAGAATATGAATAGTATGTGCATCAAATAAGATTTGAGAAAACATTGAAGACCAATGCACTTTGTGCTTGCTCACTATAGTAGATAATGGAACTCTAGATATTTCCATATATAGACCCATCTAGAATTGAACCAACAGACTGTTCAAATTTTTCTTTTTTTTAGGAAGGTAACAAAAATCTCCCCTATTTAGAAGAGGGAGTTGAAGGACTAACACAACTTTAAAAAGTTGTTCCCAAAACTATTTAAATTGTACTTTATATATATATATATATATATATATATATATATATATATAGTTGAGGAGATTTCTAGAGGATGAACAAGGGTAGATGGGTAATTTCGCTATACTTTTTGGATCTGTACATTTGTTGTCTATCCACTTTAGTTCTTTCCTTGTTTACTTCTCCTCCACATTTGCTCTCCCATGGTTGGGGAAGAGTATTAGTGATCCTGCTGCTCTTCATATTAAGCACAGAAGGTAATTCCTAATGCAGAGATAAAGAAAAGACTAGCGTAATATTTATCTTTTCTTTTTAGTACTCCAGAGAGATGTGATAAAATACAGAATACAAAGACAAGTAGGAACTTAAACTTTCAGAATTGTAGATCAAAACTATGATAAACTTTGAGACGTTTAGATTGCTAAAATAACTTATTAAATCATTATATTGTCTCTTTCTCCATAAGGTAATGAAAACTAGGGAAGAAATTAGAAAAGATATCAATATCATAAAGGCACAACGAAAGCAAAAGCTAAAATGTCTTCTGTATATAGAATATGAATAGTATGTGCATCAAATAAGATTTGAGAAAACCTTGAAGACAAATGCACTTTGTGCTTGCTCACTACAGTAGATAATGGAACTCTAGATATTTCCATATATAGACCCATCTAGAATTGAAACAACAGTCTGTTCAGATTTTTAATTTTTTTTAGGAAGATAACAAAAAAACCTAAGAGCCTTTTTAGACTGCGGACTTCTAGATCTCGAATGCAAAAGTTTCCATTTAAGCAGAAAGTTGGATAAGGATTCAAACTTCACATCTAAGTAGGAAAGATATTGGCTATCCAATGGACATAGCATTGGCTATTGGATAAGGAGGTAGAACCGTAGAAGAGATGCACTTATTAGAAATCTTGAATTACAGGAATTCATCCTTCATATAATTTAGTTCAGAGATGTTTATAGAAACAAATTGTATGCAAAAAGAAGTTCAGTTAACTAGATTGTAGTTGCAAATGTGCAATGAATTCTTCTAATAACCATAACTTTGTCATGACGACTTCAAGGTTATCGTGAACTCCCACTTCTTTTTAATTGAATCCATTCTCTTCAAAATATTTTTCAAAATTAAACATTTAATATGATTGTATACATTTATTTTGAGCAACTCAGAGAAAAAGTCTTAATACTTGACTGCATAGATGTAGAAGGTTTAAGAACTCCCGCAGTTATCCACTCCTAATGTTGTTACTTTGCCATCTATTTGACAAAAAAGTTCGAATGCATCCATATATACACATCCTCTGTTGGTTATGCGTACAAGAATCAAACTCTTATTAAATAGGCAATGTAACATTATGAACGCTTACCTTTCCATTTCGCCTTGGATCACCATAAGATAGGTTATGAACAACAACAATTCTCCATAAACCAATTCTCATGCTACTATTCAGCTCACTTGAATTTCTCAAAAATGCTTCTATTTGCTCATCCACGAACATATAGAAGCATGCATTTTTCTTTGCATATTCACTGGTATTCTTTGGTTGCCGTATCAAATCAAAAGCCCCTTATCAAGAATATATTTGTTAAATTTTAAAACTACAGTCCACTAGATACAAGATGAAAATGTAACAATGAGTGAACTGAAAGATCAATACCATATATTGTCGATGCCACCACGACACCTTGACAAGATTCCATCTCAACAAGGTTAGAATCATCAATGTCAAAACCTGTCTGATGTCCAGGCCTGACTCCTCTGACAAAACTGTCAATTGGATGTGGAATGGAAATATAAAATATGGTAAAATAGAGGATCTTGTGAAAATTGCAGTAATCTTTATCAAGTAGAGATAATATCATACCCACAATGCACCCTCATGGACTCTATTATGTCAGAATCATTCCTCTGAAACAACGAAGGTTATCCGTCGAAATCTGAACCTCCAAAATCGGCTTTACTCTGATTTTCTTCATGGATGTAAGTCAAATTGCTAACACCAGGAGAAAAGGATGGTGCATCAAGCATTAATGCAATAGCTTGTTCAACAGGAAGGTAGCACACCGGACATGCTGAAAAACAAAAGAAAAAGAAAACTGAGGTTCAGCATTTAGTACTCATATTTATGACCTTCAATCTATTCAATGGAGAAAAATTTCAGGGTATTACGAGACTTTTAAACTTACATTATGGTCCAGTCCTCTTCTTATCTACTGGCGAGGGTGGCAACGTAAAGCCTTCACATGGATTTCCAGGGGGAAGAGTGTATCCTTTGAAATATACAGAAGGAAGAAGAGGGGAGGAAGAGGAGGAGGAGGTTGGACAATTGACACACTTCGGCCAACATTATTTTTTGGTATAGACTCAATACCCCTAAAAATATATTTTATGTACATTTTCTGGAGTAAACATCCTATTACTTTGTTCTGCGGCAACTTCACCTGAAAATGAGTTGAAAACTTGGTCATTGCAGAAAGCAGAAAATCAGATTTGAGGGATGAAAATCTAGGAAATGTACAAGCACCAACATATGGAACGGACGAATCAAAAGCATTCCTTTAATAACAGAAGCATAAAATTGAATTATACAGTTGTTCATTGAGAATCTTCAGTGGAAACTAGCTAAAATCAGGAAAATTTCCTCATTAAAAAAATGTCAGAAATGCAAACAAATGCAAGGCAACCAATTAATTTTACGAAAACTAGAACACTATAACCACTAGATAACACTACATAAGAGCCTATCAAAAGCTCTTATGACATTAACTCAAAGAAATAACAACAACAACGTACACAGAGTAATCCCACAAGTGGGTCCCAGGGAGGGTGGTGTGTAAGCAGACCTTTACCTTCATGTATCCGATAAACTCTAAGAAATAACAAAAATAAGATTTTTGATTTTGTAGTACTACTTAATAAGCAAATTCTCTATCTTAGTATTTGAAAGTGCATGAACACCAAACTATAGCTAAAGCTCTGGTTTGCATAAAGATTTGACATGATCTAGAATGAAATTATGGATACTACACCACTTTAAACTAAAAGTTGGAGCCAAAAGTCCTAACAATGTGACACATCTCAAAAAAAAGTGACAAATGTACAGAAGTGTAGAGAGCAAACCTTTGCCAACATACAAGACCCACAGAAAAGCTGCAGCAAAAACTACACAGTGTAGCAACATCCCAACATTCTTTCGAGGGGCGAATTTGCAGATCCAGAGAAACAATCCCTCTTTCTCCTTAAACAATTTTGGGGGTTTTCTTGGAATAGGGGGTGTTGTTTGGATTGGTGATGAACTATTCTGAAATAGTTGTTGTTGCAAAGAACCAAAACTTCCTGAAGAACTAAGATCCAATGACCCTGTAGTCATTGTTGTCCCCTCAATTCTAAAACTTCACCTCTCATTGCCCCCCTCCACTCATCCACATAAAAAAAGTGTCACTTTATTTCTTAAAGTTTGAAACTTTTCACTAAATTTCACATTCTAATTTGGAACAATTCAACAAAAGCAGCTCAAAAACTCCAGAAAACTTCTCACTAAACGAATCTTGTACATCCTCTACATATGATATGATACACAATCACATGTTGATCTCATATGGCAAAAAAAAATATTTTGATTTTATTACCTTAGTTAATATGGATCATCTTGATGTCCAATATCAGTTGTACATATATTTTGAATATCTCTAATAGTATATAACATATCACATTATCCATCTTCTCTAGTAACTATCATCAATGATTCATCAATACTGATATTTTGACTATTGGGCCCGTGCTTGCCACGGGCCTTCCCCATCTAATATATATGTATAACACAATTACCAAGTAATAGTGTGCTTTGAAATTTGGAAAAGTTTATTATAGTTGCATAGCGGTAGGGGTGTGCATCTATCTGTTCAATTCAATTTTATTTATTATGAGTTTAATTTATCATTTTTTTGATTTGTTAACACATTAAATCAATAATCAAACCTATACGATAGCTATTATTGATTTTTAATTAATTGATTTTGATCTTTAATGATTCAATTATCAATTTAACCAATAAAAAAATGTGATATGATTATGTATACATGATATTCATAAAAAAAAAATATTAATAGCAAGAACAGAAATGCAATACAAACTTTTACATTGATATACTTTGCTTATGAAGAAAATGTTTGAGTTCCTTCTAAAGACTCATGCATTAAATTGTATATACAACATTAATGGTATGGTTTTAGCACTATCAACTCTTATATTAAGAAAAGACAAAGTAATACTTATTCGTGTCGAGAAGAAAAAATGTATCACAATAGAGACACACTATTATATAATAAGGAGTAAAATAATAATTTTCATGTATTTTTATTGGGTTATCAATTAATTATAATCATATAATCGAAAATCAAATTGATAATCCAACAAAAGAATTTTCAAAATCTATTAAAATCATTAACCTAATAACCCTTATCAATAACTTATAATTTTTTTTTGATATGATTTATCGATTGCAAAATTGGCCAACTATTTTTTTATTTTAATTTTAAACACAATATTATGAAGTTTTTAAAAAACTTTTATTCTACTTTCTACTACTATTAATAAGAGCGAATGTGAGGAGCTTTCCTTAATGAAAATTGACAAAAATGTCCAAAGAGGCTAATTTTATAATTTTACGTGAAAGAAGTAACTCAATTGGTTTGTTAAAGGAGTAGTGTGATTGCGTTTAACTTTTTGTATCTATTGGACTAATTTTTTTCTTAAAAATACAAATACTTCTTACAACTTTACGAAAATATGGGATCCATTTAAGTTTAACTACGTTGTATTTCTTTTGATTTCTTAATACCATATGCTACTTCAGTGGCTTATATTTACTACTCCCTTCATCTACTTGTCATTTTTTTTATGAGTCAATTCAGTATAATATTTACTTAAAATTAACATTCAATGAATACAGATGAAATTTACATGATTTGATTTCAAAATAACTTTGAAACGCGGACAAAAAACATAAAAAGGAAATGTGAGGAGCTTTCCATTAGCATCAAACGATAGGAAAGCCCCTGCTTCTTCCATACACAATTTGGATTGGCTGGGGTCTTTCTGTCAGTTGATCACTCGCAATTTTATCTTTCTACTATATGTGGTGTTGCAGACAATAACCACGTTAATTTGAATGATCTTTTTTTCAATGCTTTTCTTTCACATTAATTTGTTGCAGACAACAATCACATTAATTTGAATGATCTTTCTTTCAATACTTTTCTTTCATATTAATTTCTCCTAGCACTCAATTAGTGTATCTTTAGTCGAATTAATTAGAGTACTTTTAACGTAATAATTAATACACATAATGAGCAATAAGAGGAAGCTTCCATTGGTCTGCTATTTTAAGAGTGTTGCTGAACCATCAAAACACTGAAATGTAGCTCGATAATTGTGAAAAAAGTAATAACAGATAGTATTAAATAAATAGTATTAAATAATATTAGTATTTACTGTGTACTAATTCTAGTCCTATTAGGATTAGTACTCCTTAATCCTAGTCCTATTAGGATTATTACTTCTTCCTATATCCGCTATATATATCTCCCATGTATTCCCTTATTAGGTTAACACTTCAATACAATCAATATTCTTTCATGGTATCAAGAGCCAGAAAACCTAGATCTTCTTTTCTCTAGGTTTTTTTTCTCTCTTTAGGGCACCAATCGTTCCCTCTCTTCTCTTGGGCGGCGGCAGCCATGACAACCGAGGTGGATCCTCTCGATTCACTTCCTTCTGGCATTAAACTCCTTCTCAGGCATCTTCATGCCTAGATTCCCGAAAAATTATCAGACATAAATTACCCTACATGGAAAATCACCGTTCTTACAGCCCTTGAGGCCAATTACCTTCTCAAATACGTCGATGGAAGCACAGAACGCCGCCGCCAGTCATCACCGCCACGGACAAATCAGAAAAAAACAATCCGGCCCATGCCGCCTGGAAAGCAGTGGATGACCAGATTCAATCATGTTTGATTGCGGTCATCTCTCCCACGGTTCAGAAACATGTCCGATCCTACACAACTGCTTCAGCCCTGTGGACGGCCCTCACAACACGCTATGCATCAATTTCCCACTCTCATATTTTTCAATTGCGTGATCGTCTCCACACAATTACCAAAGGCACGAAAACTATGGCGGAGTATTTAGACGAGGTCTCCACCATCATCACAGCCCTCGACACCATGAACGAAATCATTTTCGAAAAAGATCTCGTCATGTGCGTCGTTCGAGGGCTCCCATCAGCTTACTCCTCCATTAAACAGGTGGTTCGCATCAGTCCAACGTCCGTTGACCTGACTACTCTCTCCTCGTGGCTAAAAAGTGAAGAAATCAACGTGGATCTGGAGAGAAAACTTCTTCTCCGAGAAGCCGCTGTGTTTTTCATTTATTCTTAATTCTCTCTTGTAATTCAACTTTAATATTATTTGATACAACTTTAATGCAAATTTAATTAATTTTGCAACTTTTTGGTTGATTTGTTACTATTGGATTACTAGTTTAATTCATTATTGATACAAGTTTAATTCACTCTATAAATCATTGACTGATCTTTCAGTATTTACCTTTTTTTATCGGAAAAGGGTCAAAATTACGCCTGAACTATGCGAAATAGACCACTTGTAACCTCCAATCTCCATTACATTTTGCGATCAAAAATACCCTCGTCGTTATCCTTGGAGATCACAAACACCCTCAAGAGTTAACACACACAATTTTTTAGTGACGCGGCAAGCTACATGAGACTAATCATTCCACCTAAGCATTGCCAACTAGGATTCATTACAAAAAAACTAGACTCTTAGAGGCAACAATAGTCGCCATAAAAGCCCAAAAAATTGTCACTAAAAGTCTTTAACATCAAATTCTAATTTTGTGTTTTTTTCTTCATTATTTTTCGAAAAACAAAATGATATCAATTAAGTAGAAGTTTGAAGACAATGTATATTTTATTTTTATGTTATATGTAAATGTATAAAATGTACAATGATGCATAATATAATAGGAGATCTGAATAGAGAAATAATTTTCATGATTTTTGGTAATAGTATTGGGTGTTTTTAATATTGATATTGCAAGTTATTCATTTTAGAAAATTAGGTTGCAATCGAAAATTAATTATCGTATTTCTTTTTAAAAAATAGGTTTTACTACCGAATGGTTGTTGCAGCCTTATATTAGTCGTCACTAAAAATCACTCATAACCAGTGGCAATATTTTGGAATTTTGTGGTGACTTTGTCGCCACTAAAGATCAAGTTCTTTTGTAGTGAATCTAAGTTGGCAACACTTAGGTGGAATGATTAGTTCCACGTGGCTTGCCACGTACAAAAAATTGGGATATTAAGTCTTAAGGGTATTTGTGGTCTCTTAGGATAACGACGAGGGTATTTTTGATCCCAAAATGTAATGAAGGGTATAAGTGGTCCATTTCACATAGTTTAAGGGCAATTTTGACCCTTTTTCGTTTTTTATTCATGCTTAATTCTGTATTCTAATTCAAATTTATTATATATATAATACACTTTCACTACATGTTCAATTAATTTTGCAAATTATTGATTGATTCATTATTAAAACAAGTTTTATTCAATTTACAAATCATAGAATGTGTTTTTGTTTGTTACATTTTTCATTCATGTTTAATTCTCTTTTTATTCAACTTTAATTGTACATTTTTAATTCAAGTTTAATTTATTTTGTTATTTATTATATTTTTTTATTTATTACGATAAAATTACTTGTACTGATTAATTATTGATATAAAGTTTATTGAATCTATAAATCATAAACAACTCTATGAAAGAAAGTAAAACAAGAAAAAAAGGGTGAAAAATCATTAGAAAGAGAGGGAGAAAGAATAACAAGAAAAAGAAAAGAAAGAGAGAAAGAACGAAAGAGAAAAAAGAAACAAAGGGTGAAAGAGAAGAGCAAGGCGAGAGAAAAAAAGTTATAATAAAATATATAATATTATTATACTATATTGCTATAAATGATAAAATCAAAAAAAAAATATTTAAATAAATAATTAAAAAAAACCAAAAAAAAATATTTAAATAAATAATTATTTTTAAAAAAAGAAACAATTAACTAATCGCTAATAATTATATAGTCAAAATAGACGTGAAGAAAATGGAATTTCAAATGTACAAACTCTTTTTCCTTTATCATGATTTTTAGTGGATAAGTAAGTCACGATCCCTTATCCTCTCTTCCACTTTGTTTGTCTTTTTCCTCCACCATCTCTCCCAGTTATCTATCAATCAACCTCTTCACCATTAATACCCAACCAACCCATCCATCATCATACATAACTACCCTCCCTCCCTCTCTCTCTGTTCCCTAATTTCTGTAAAGTGTTTCTGGTCAATTGCTTGTTGAATGGACTGTGGCCTCTCCTACACTAAAATTTCTCTTCACCAATCTTTACCTCTTGCGGTGAAGACTTGCTTATCATCATCAACTTGTTTCCTTTCCAACAATTCCTCCTTCGGCACTTCTTCTGTTGGTTTTAGGAGATCCTTGTTTGTAGTGGCTACTGGTAGTAGTAGTAAGTGTGAGTTTGGTGGCTTGAACGCGCCGTTAGAACCAGCAACGCCGACTGGGAGGTTGTTGAGCACTCTGCTACTGAATGATCGTAAGTATTTCCACGTTGCTGTTCAGAAACAGTTGGAGAAGTTGGCTAATGAACGGGATGAAGCTGTGGCTCGGATGAATCTGAGCTTGGGCACTGATGAAGCTTTTCTGCACAGGTACCTGCTTTGCCTTTTCACTGTGATTTTGCATTTTCAATACTTATAAGCTGTACGTGCTTGGTTTTATCCTTTATCACATATTTGGCTTTATTGTTTTTAATTAATAACCCTACTGCAAGAACAATGTAGGCTGTACTAATCCCCATATACTTACATGATTCATGATAATATATCTTTATGCTGATAGTTAATGGGGGGCTCCGGGTAATCTAGTGGTCAATGAACTTACCAAACGGGGAATTATATTTTATGCTGATAGTATCTAGAGGCTCCGGCCCCCAAGAGTTACTTGTACTTGTTCTTGGTGGAAAGTGGTAGTGGTAGTGGTAGGTATCTCGTGGATTTAGTTGAGATGAGTGAAAGTCGGTCTAGACACCACAATCATTAAAAAAGGGGTTGACTGGGGCGTGGGACCAGGACTAAAGCTCATGTGCCCACCAAGATGAAAAGAGATGTAGCATTTTAAACTCTGGTCTTTCTAGTTTTCTTGACTGACATGCTCTTGTTTTTTACTTCACTATCCACTGTCTGTATAGACAAGTTTAAAGATTAAAGAGTAAAGGCACTTTCAACTAACTTTTTGAAGTTCTGTTGTAGACTAGAGAAAATTCCCCTGCTTCTCTTCTCTTTAAGATTGTATCTAGAGATAGAATTGTATGTTTAGAGCCCGAATAAAGAAAAGAACTTAAATAGACTTCCTTACAGGAATCTTAGTAGGTAGTACAGTCATTGATTTTGTTTCTTAGGTACATAAAACTTCCGAGTCTCACATAAAGTGTTGGTTCTTTGTTTTGGATTACTGAGTTTAATGGTAGAGAGTAATAGGGATGATATTTACCAAATCCTTGATTTATTGGATGTTATCATATCAAGAGGAGGATTCAACTTGATAGACTTGGACAACAGATGCTGGAGCCTGGAGCAAAGTTAGCACAAATGAAAACTCAACTGACACTAAATTAGTGAAAGGGTTGAGAGATATTTACATGTACTTTAATATTTACTTGAGGTTGACAAAACAATTTTAATCACTCTCTCTCTCTCTCTCTTGATCCATAATTCACCTGTACTTGTGAAAGAAAATCCATTCAGCTCAATTCGCCTTTCATCTCCCGCTATTCAAAGACCATCGTTCGCATTCCTTTCTTTCATCTCTACAGTTTTCCTTTCTCTCTTAAAAAATATTAAGAAGTTTATGTTATCATTATTATCTTCGTTACTAAATGGTTTTGAGATACTTAGAGTAGTTATCTTTCATTGATGTTTGCCATCAGAAAGAACAGGATGATGTTCAATAGAAATTTTCAATTACTACTATTTTGTGTCAACTAATAAATTATAATAGCATATGAGTTTCTTCGTTGGCGTGATAAAGCTCTTTTTTCCTATGCGATGAAAGACCTCTGTGTTTCTGTAAGCGTCTTCGAACTACATTACCTTTAGACTGCATTGTTTTGGCAATGCAATACATAACAGAAAGGTTCTCCTTCAGTTAGTCATTTTCCTCAATGTTAATTAATCTGTTGTTACAGATTATTTTCTTATAGGTATGGACCAGTTTGTAGCTGTCATAAGCAAAAGTTTTGAGAAAGAATTTTTTTTTTTGAGAAAGCTGTCATTAGCAAAGGTGTAATTGAGGATACAATAATTTGCCAATTGATTAGGCAGCCCCAGAAATATCTTGGCCTTGCATAGGGATGAAATTCTTGAAACTTGAATAGAGATTACCCAATGATGACATGAGTTGATCAATGTAATATCTGGCACCGGTATGTTAAAGTCCATTTTTTATTGCAACAACCTGTAGCTTGAGATAAGCCTATGAAATGAACATCTATCATGCAATAATACATTTCATCTCCGGTGTTTTGGAAGCTGAAAAAGCTCTATGTATATCATCTTTCAGTACGAGAACCTCAGCTAAAGATACTAAGTTTAGAATATATTGCAGCCTAGACTTATCGATATTTGGATATACTTGATAATTTTTTTGTTTTCCATCTGCACTAAATATGTTTGTCGATTGATATCATTTCTTGAGCCGTTCAATTGGAAATCTTTGCTACAAGCTTGTGTCTTCCTTTATCCAACTGCATCACATGTTTTGGGAGGCATAAATACTTGAGCGATGCTGGAAGAGATAGATGCACTGATGCATTTACGTAGGGACAGAAAGAAAAATTGAACAAATTCACTCTTTTGATGACATTTTGAAAGCTTCCAACTAGTCAATGAAAGGTAAACGAAGACAGTTAATAGAAGGTAGACACCAGTCTGCGACCCAGTGTTCTTAATGGCGCTCGCCATTCGCCAAAGGCTCTATGGTGAGGCGAGGCGACCATGTAACGCCATTCCTCAGTGCAGCGTGGCGAGATCAATTAGGCGATGTGAGGCGACATAATGGCGACCTGAATGGCCCCGCCTTTTATTTTAAAATATTTAAAAAGGTCTTGACTTAATAATATTAGTCAAAATTAGGGTTTTTCCATATTTCCAGTCAGTCACGACTCGCGTTTCTTCTCCTCAACCCTGCGATTTCTTCTTCTCCTTCAGTGGACTCGCGCGAAAGGTATGACCCCTTTTCTTTCTTCTTCTCTTCATTTCTTCGTTTCTTCTGTTCAGTCCTCTTCTTCTCTTATTTTCTTCTTTTCTTCTGTTCAATTTCTTGTGAAGTGAATCTTAAATTCTGAAATCTGAAGTTCTGAAGTGCTTGCTGTCTTCACTCTTCACTGCTCGCTGCCTTCACTACTCTTTCTTTTTCCTCTGTTTTCTTCACTGCTCTGTTTTTTCCCTCTGTTTTCTTTGTTTACTGTAAAATGCTGCTGACTGCTTACCGCTTTCACTGTGTTGTCCATTATTTTTTTGAAAAAAATTAATTCTTCTATAGTAATTATTATAGTATTTGCTAATATATGTAATTGCTATTGAAATTTTGAATATTTATATGCGCAATTAAATATTTTTAATTTTTGGTATTAATTGGCGCCTCGATTCAAAAAGGCGAGCGGTGAGGCATGGTGAGGCAGGCCCTTGTTGCCTTTTGTCGCCTCTCGCCGTCCAAAACACTGCTGTGACCAAAAGATTTTTACTGTCTCGCATTTCCCACATAGTCAACTTCACGTCTCTTTCTTTTGTCCTCAACTTGGTAATCTGAAGAACATAACTTTTGGAAGGAGGACTGGAGGGCTTCTAGGCTAGCAAACATCTGAAGATTGTTAAGACATGAGAGAGGAAAGTCTGTTGGTCTCGATGTTGCATAGGCCGAAAGACAAATTTGTGCAGGCCTAGGCCCAAAGCAGACAATATGGGCACCTTAGATAAATCCCACATTGGAATGTGAGCGGAAAGTAAAGATCTTTATAAGGCATGACTCAAGCTCACATGGTATGGGGGTTTTTGGGATTTGATGTGATGTAGCCTGAATGACAAATCCATGCAGGCCTAGGCCTAAAGCGGAAAATACATGCCATGGACTTAGATTGCGACACAGTTGATCTCATCTACAACAAATATCAATCTTCTGCTCTAGAAGCATGACATCCAATTAACGTGAAGATAAAAGCAGATTGATTTTAACGGAAGTCATCAGAAAAGAACTATTAAAGCCCATCTGAAGTTGATTAAAATAATTAGGAAGCTGAAATCCTCAAAAATTAGTAAGATGATACTGAAATCCAAATATCTGGTATGTGAAGTGCTCAAGGGAACAACAAATCCCAAATGAGATACTTAGTAACTAAAAGTTATTTGTGCTCACCACAACTGTAAGAATATCATACATACCTTTAATAAAGCTGACGGTGTAGGAGCATAAGCTTCTTGTAGTCTCGCCAAATCATCGAATATAATTAAGTTGACCGACTTCATTTTCTTTTTTCTGTTCTGTATTAATCTGGTTGTCCAAGTTACAATTGCAAGTAGTAGTGGAATGGCAGAAACTCATTCTTGAGAATGTAGTCCAGTTTAAAGGATATCTTCAGCATGAGATCCTCATTAAAAATTAGCTGCAGTAATGGAACTTAATTAATGAAGAATTTATCTTCTTTTGTATTGTATGATTTTACAAATTCAGCTGGGTTCTTCTGGTATTTTGGTTCAATTAGCTTCTTGTCCCTGTGTTTAATTTGTAGAATTTCAAAGATCCAAGTGTTTTTAAGAATTGCAGTAGTATTGAGTACGAATGTAAGAGACGTGAAGATGAACATGAGGAACACGGGAGGAAGTAAAAATGTTGTGGCCACGGATTGGAGGACTTTGCCCTCCTCTACTTCTACTAACCAATCAGGAGAGCTTTTAAAATAACATGGAGGAGTGTTTTTGTTCAAAATTTGGTTTTCCTATTCTATTTTACTTATGCAACAGCTCTTTGAGGAATGTAACTATTGTTGATATTATACAAGGAACCACCAGTGGGAGCTAGACATGGTCATTGTTTTGGTGCCTAATTCATCGGCTAAATGACTAAAATAGTAGGTAAATGTTGGTTTCTGTGCAATGATGGTAGGAATAATTGTTTGGGCGACTCATTGTTAGATTACCTAATCCTTGTTCATCTAGATATAGACTATCAAAGTCTCCTGTGTCGGATTTACTGAGATTTGAATGTGATGTTATGCCAGGAGGATTGCTGAGGTAAAAGAGCTGGAGTGTCAAACTTCTGTTGAAGACATTATGTACATGCTAATATCTTACAAGTTTTCTGGAATCAGAGTGCACTTGATTCCCAGGCTTTCGAAATGCATGTATAATGGCAGGCTTGAGATATGGCCTTGCAAGGACTGGGAACTCGAGTCTATCCATAGCTGCGAAGTGCTGGAAATGGTTAGGGAACATCTTACTTCTGTTCTAGGATGGAAAGAGAAGTCAAATGTGGCAGACAATTGGACCCCTACGGAAGTACAAAAGTTCAAACTCTGTCAAGTATATGTTGCTTCTGTTTTGTACGGATATTTTTTGAAGTCGGCTTCCTTGAGACACCATTTGGAGAAGAAACTTGATCATATCAACCCGTACCTTGATCTTGCCAGTTATAAACAACTCTTACTTTCAACAATTCAGTCCTTGGGATCGGAGATTGTTCCCTTTGGTTGCATCGGTGGGACACGATCTACATCAGTGAGTCAAATACCACTTCTTCGTGAAAAAAAGCAAGACAAACTGAAGTATTATGTGATGAATTTTGACCCAGAAATGTTGCAGATGTGCGCAAAACCAAAGTCCAAGGAGGCCCTGAATCTGATTGAGAAGCATAGCTATGCACTCTTCGGTGACAAAAACACAGTTTTAGTGGCGAGTGATGATGTAATTTTGACATCATTGGCAAGTTTGAAGAGAATTGTCTTGGAGGCTATTGCTTTTGGTTCTTTCCTTTGGGATGCAGAAGAATACGTTAGGACTGTGTATAAGCTCAAAGAGAACTAACTTGGCAGTGGCGTGATTGTTTTCTATTGATGTTGGTATATATATGTACATATACTATATAGAAGCTTTCTGGTATCTGATACCAAAGGATTTGTTCTCTGGTAGTCGATGTCAGAGGATATGCATTGTAAATTTGAGTTGTATAGCACGTCATCCATATTATGTGAATAAATCATGTATGGTGTAAAGCAGTTTCATGATTTTGTCTATTAATGAGTGCCCAAACCATTTCATTTTGTCCTGTAACAGCAATATGATTCTGTACGACTACGTCAAATATTTTTGCAGGCAAAAGAAGTTGCATGAATCCCGTTGCTGGCACCACCTACTAATCCCCACTGGACTTGCTGAAGGATGAATTCCCTCATACCAGTCAACTCCTGCAGAGGGATCTCCATCCTTAATGCAATCCATCTCTTCAACAATTAAGAGTTAAGACAGTTAACTGCTCCTGCCACTGATGAGAGGTAAGTGCATTCAAGTGTTAAGAGTTAACAACTAGCTGTGTTTGTTGGTTAGCAGCCAGCAGAAAAATTGTCACATTTTATAATGAGATGCTGGAGGGATGAAGAGTTGCCGATTGTGTTTGCTTTATTCCTTTTCATTTCCTACTTGGGTTTAAGGATAATGTAGGGTGTGTTTGTATCTGTCAACCCTGTTTTTTTAAAATAATTTTCACTTATTGTTCCTACCAAGTTGAAGCAATGATATAAAAAGAGAAGGAATTTTTAGGATTAAATTGGGAGCTGCTTAGTTATAATTGCAATTAAATATTCCATCTTGCAATTGGGCTTAAGAGTTGAAAAATGCAGTAGCGTAGGTGGTATCCTTTTTTTAAAGTCTTAATAATACCTGATGAATGCTTATTCACTTGGTCAATCTCTAAACAAAAAACCTCATATAAGTTAGTTAGAATCTTCTATACGGAATTAAACTTGAAGACTTTGTGTTGCTAAAATGTGCGGACCACTACTATCTTATTATTATTCCAATAATTTAACCGTATAAACTAATAACATGAACTCAGCCAACTTATTATCCTAACTATTTAAATCCATCAATATGTTTATTATGTTTCTTGCTTTCTCATCCTTTCCTCCTGTTTCAATGGTGCTTCTCTTCTTGAACACCGTATTCACAATGATAGCTACGTTTTTATGTTGCATCATTCACTTATTTTTCTGTACATCAGCCTGTGCATTCGTGCTGATGATTCAAGCACTTAAAATTCCTGGCGAAGTCATCCAAGCTGGATTGATTGCCTTAGGAGATGCCATCAAGAGCTGTCTGAAATGTCTGCTGAGTCATCTGTTACAAGTACTGAGTGACGCAGCATCTTCTCTCTTTGATCTTCTCTGGGAAAGAATCGTAGAGGGTTCGTCTGCCATGTCAACAGCCACGGAAGAAGTAATAGCGAACTTGAGAATTTTATCAGCAGAGTTGTCGAAGGATATGGTGCAGGTTTCTGAAGGACTACAGCAGATGTTTTGTAAGATTGTGGAGTATTTGTTAAAACATTACGTGGATGCTGTAAAGTATGTCCTTCAAAATGCTTGATTAGGCTTGGCAGTTACTCCTTCCTTTAAATCTTTATCTTTGACAAATACGTTGGAACAAGTATTTTGAGTATACATAACAACTAAAAAGGAACAGATGAAGTAGCTCAATTCCAAGTATTCTAGGAGAAAATGAGACTTGGCCTTGTTCTGATAGATACAAAACTATTTGTGCCGCCTTTATTTGTATTTTTTAAATGCTCGCAACCAGTTCAATTCTAAAGAACTATTTTATCAAATTTCTCTGACAAAAAAAAAAAATCTCATCATTTTTGGTCCTTTATCATACTAAATTCTGTGCGTGTATTTTACTACGGATCCATTATTATTGAAAATTTACATGGCAATAAAATTAATTGCTTATTATGTATATATATATATATATATATATATTATAAAATATTGTTGGTATATAGAATAAAAAATTGGTATACAGAATAAAAAATAAAATATACAAAAATTATAGTTTGGGCCTTGGGGAGACTTTGAGGATAATAAGATGAGATTTTTATCAAAACAACAATATGTTAGTTTTTTGGGTGACTCAGTAACAACATTTTAATATTTAGTAAAACTAGCATGTTTTAATTAATTTAGATTATGAATACCCCCCTTTTTAATAGGATACGTATATTTATAATTAAAATTGTAGAAAAAATGGAAATTCAAACATAAAAAAGGTAAATAGGATTAATAATCCTTCAGTTACTTTTGAAAAAGCTGAACTTTTGCCATCTTTTGAGTTTAGCATTTCTTTTCTTCTTTGTTTTTGATATTTATAAAAAAAAAATTACAAACAAAGTTGTCGCCCTAATTATTAAATTGGTAAAGTTGCTTGATTAGACGATTCGAATTCGGCAAATAGAATTGAATATGGAAATTTTTTGAAGGCGGAAATTTTTGAATCCCACAACAACAATTTAGTCTGTGCAATGCAATTCAATTAATTTCGAGATCAAGTATTTTTTTAAATGTTTAATATGAATATGTTGAATCTTTGTATGATTTGATTTTTTTTTGGAAGCTCGACGTAAGTTCCATTGATATCAATAGAAAATCTCTGAACAAGATAAGGAACAATCATATAATTATATCTGATTATATGATGCATACAGCTGGATATGTGTTTGATTCTGTTTAGACCCATATTTGTTATGCATCTTTTGATTTTTTCTTATTTTTAACAATATAAAATTATATATGTATTGATCTTGAAACGGTTGTTAATGTGTGCATAAAGTTCTGCATTTGAGTTCATATTTACCGATTCTGGTACCCTTTGAAACATACATTTTTGTGAATGTAGATTGGATATTTTTTTTTTCATTTTTCAATATTGCAAAAATTTGATCATCAATTATATATTTGTTATTGTAGCCATGGGAAGCGTTAGCTTTTTGGTCATGCATTCTGGGAGGTGGAACAAGAAAAATTTCTATGTTGATTACATTACAGAAGCAATTGTGCTAAAAGAATATGCGACATTTAGAGAACTAATGGATCTTGTTTCTAAGCAAATTTGTGTTGACTTGAGCTTCAATATTGTGAAACTTAAATAAGATAGAGGGTAGTACTGCACCTCTGGAAATACACAAGGACATGGGTGTGAGAGTGTATATGTTGTTGAAAAAAGATAACAAAGAATTATCAAAGTATCCTCTTTGTGTATCCGTATTTGTGAATGACTGTCAATTAGCTGATAGAAATATTTTAGAAGATGGATTCGAAATGTGTGGACCTGATGGAAGAAATATAGTTGATACAGAAGCATTAGTGCTTAGTGTGTCGAATAATAGTGATTACATGAATTGCGACATTATTACAAACGCCAAACATAAGATAGTGTTCGAAGATCAAGTTTATAAGGACACGGGAACTTTAAAAGCTGTGATGACGCATTAAACTATTGATCATAGATTCCAATGGAAAACGAACAGATCGAGTCAAACATGGTATGTGTATTTTGGTTGGATTCTCTTATAATTATATTTTCATTATGTTTTTTTTTACATTATATCAAACATTTTATTTGTATTTAACTAATTCTAATATGGTGTTATTCAAACAGTTATACACTTGTTTGTGTGTCTGAGAATTGTGGGTGGGTGTTGAAGTCGTCAAGTATTATTAAATCTGAAATGTTCAGAATTAGAAAATTTATAGATAATCACACGTGTCCATTGAAAGATAAGGTTCATGAACAACGTCAAGCAACAATCAATCTTATTGGAGGTATGATACAACCTAAGTTAGTTGATCATAAAAGGAAGTTGACACCAAAGGATATACAACAAGATGCCAGCCTAGCTCTTGGAGTAAATGTATCATACTCATTGGCATGAAAGGATAAGGCTGTAATTTTTTAAGGGGTACCCCCATCTGGTTCTTATGGTAAACTGTCGAGCTACTTATACGTGTAGGACGCTATCTACCCTAGATCTCATATAAAGATGAAGAAAACCGGTGAAAATTAATTTCTTTATATTTTTATTTCTCTCATCCCGTTCATAAAATGTTTTGAGTGTTGTAGACCAATTGTCGTAGTTGATGGCAACCACCTCAGGGGGACGTATAATGGAGTATTTGTTTCTGCGAGTACTGTTGATGAAGCAGGTATTCAAATGATAATATATATACTTTGTTTGGGTGCTTAAGATAGTTTTTCTATATGAAATAATAACTTTATTAAATATTTTGTGTATAGGAAATATATTGCCGCTAGCATATGCAATTATTGACTCAGAAAATGATGCATCCTGGACTTGTTTTTTTTGAACAGTTAGAGAAGCTCATGGTGTTAAAGATAACATGTGTGTTGTATCCGATCGAAACGAAAGTATTATAAAGGCTGTTTCAAGGGTATTTGAAGGAGTTCTTCATTATGCATGTACTTGACATTTGTGGAAAAATAATATTAAAATACTATTTAAAAAGTAGCACAATAGTCTGTCAGAAGTTTTTATGGGATGGCAAAGGCATGGAAACAATCTGAATTTGATGAACTGATGGAAAAGGTTGAACAAGTTGATGTTCGTGTAAAAAATTACTTGGAATCAGCAGGTTATGAAAAATGGGCTAGGGTATATGCAACAGTTGATCGAGAAATGGTTATGACATCAAACATAGCTGAGTGCATAAATGCTTCTCTATTTGAAGAAAGGGAATTACCAGTATACGATTTCCTTGATGAAGTAAGACAGATGTTTGAAAGATGAAATTTGAAAAATATATTTCTGCTTCACATACTTTCACCACACTTTGTGGTAGACCATAATAGATGCTTGTTGCTAATGAAGAAGCGTCATTACGTATAAAGGTATGTTGTTACAATTTATATGTTCATCAACATTATATAACATAACTGTTTATTTATTTTTGTAGGTTGTACCATCAAATAATTATGTGTTCAGTGTTCATCACGAAGGTAGAACCTATATTGTTTGTTTGGAAAATAAAACTTGTACTTGCAAAGCTTTCAAATAGATGAAATACCATGTTCGCACGCTTGGCCGTTTTAAAGAAGAAACATTTTGATGTTGGACCATATTGTTCCGACCTGTACAAGCCAAGTAACTTGTTGGATACATATAGGATTCCGATTCGTCTGTTACCTGATAAAAATGAGTGGAATGTACATGGTTATTAAGGACCAGATAGTGCAGCCTCCAAATCACAAAAAAGGGACAAAAAATACAAAATCATAAATGTATGATGGATATTAAAAAAATCACATAAATAATCCAAAAAATCGTGATTTATAAAATCAGAGATTTAACAAAAAAAATCAAAATCGAAAGTTGAACTAACCTTGCCACCACGAAATCTGCTTTAATAATAATCTTTTATGAGCTCGAAAATCTGCTTGAATCCTTGATAATCAATAACTTTGATGAAGAATCTAGAAATTTTGATGAAAGAAACTTGAAAATTGGGAATAATCTGAAAAATTTGAATGGTATTAAGTTTTACATTTCTTGGAACAATAAATGTAATTATCAATTTCTTTTTTCTTTTTTCATTAAATGGTTATTGGACCATTTTTTGGTCCAATAAATGAGTTTCCATAAATACATTAAATTAATAATATTAATATATATTAAAATCTAAAATACATAGATTTAATAAAACTAAAATCTAAAATACATAAAATCAATAAACATATTGCTATTTTGTCATTTTCACTAAAAATTTTAAATTGTTGTTATTTTAATTAATTATGTTCTTAAAGTTGTCTCAAATACTAAATTTCTCTAATAGGATATGTCAAGGTACTTTTGGGAGTGGTAAGATGTGTCAAATTTATGATTCTTCGTTTAATCAATCCCTTCAAAGCAAATTTATACTATTCAATTACTCATCATAACTATAGTTTGCTATAATTCCCATTCACTACTAACATTATACATTAATTACGTTGGTCGACTTCGAATTTGTATAATTAGTTATGTTTGTGTATGTATAATTATATACATATACAATCACCTCTCTCCCACTCTCTGCCCTTTCTCGCTTGCCTCTCTCCTCCCTCTCTCGATCTCGCTTTCCTCTCTTCTCCCTCTCCTAGTCTCTCTAGCCTCTCTCCTCTTCTCCCAATCTCTCTTACCATATATACAAAGACATATGTATGATATACAATTATTTAACTAAAATACATATACAATTCACCTTTGTCCCACTCTTTTTCCCCTCTGTCTGTCCTCTCTCCCCTCTCTCATCGTCTCGTTCGCCTTTCTCCTCCATATAAAATGTAGTTATAAGTTGTAATTATTAAACTATAGCTATGGAGAGTAATTAATTATTTTTAAGTGGCTATGTGTGAAAGTTTCCCTTTAATAATGAGTTAGATATAGATTAATTCGTATTATCCATCATAAAATATGGGAATCTATTACTTACACTCTCCTTAATATATGTAAAGGTGTAGTAACCTATAAAAATTATCCTTATTGAAAGTGTATTTACTACGACAAAAATATTTTTCTAATTTTTTCTTGTTTGATTGAGTTAAATTTTTTTGGATTTATTTTTCTCAAATTTAAGAAAAAGTTAATCTATACATAAAGTAAAGGGGAAGAATCAAAATTTTCTTAAATTAGGAAAATATTTAGAAAACTTCCATTAAATAAACCTCACCACCCCAAACAAGTTCTGACTTTGGGATACAACTTTCGATCCTAATTCCCGATCTAAATTTTAGACCCGAATTTTGATCTTGACTCATGACCACTCTTTTTTTTTTTTTTAAAAAATCATCTAGAGAAATATAATTTTTTTTGCTTTCGTACCAAACACACGCTAAAAATAGAAAAAGAATAAGAAAACAATTCTTTTAATAAAATTACGCATTTCTCTCCCTAATAAGAAGCAATGGGCAATATTACTACATATATTAAACATTGGGTTGATCCACTTTTATCCATATTAAATATGGATCAAGTTGAATATTTTATTCATTTTCGCTGGACTTGTTATTTGCAATTTTGATGATTTGACAAACTCATGGAACCTTGAAAAGGCACCAGATCCTTGTGCCAATACATAGACAAATGCCAGGCTGTAAAAAATACAATTAGTTAGTGCACAGTCTCCATCTATGACAGAAACCTCAGTCAATGGTATGACCTTGAAGGTTGTGTCTATTATTCATAAAGATTATGTTCAATAGACACAACCTTAGTTTTTTCATCTTGAAAATTCTTCAAGTAGAGAAGCAAAACCATCTTGAAGAAGTATTCTCCCGCAAACACAACAAGGACCTTATCGAGCTGCAAGTGTCATAGTGTGTCTTAGGAGTTATACTTCCGTGCTTACATTGTAAATCTGTTCATAATCTATAAGGGATTCATATCTTTTGTTTCTATGTGAAAATGTCTAAAGCGGCTAGAGTTAACTAATTTAGTGAGCAGCGTTGTATCTGTTCAGTCAAATTCTAATTTATGTAGGGTCTAGTTGATTTAGTGGACAATGTGGTATCTTCTTAGTTGAATTATAAGTTGTCAAGAGTTGATAATTTAGTGGACATTTTGGAATCTGCTTATTGAATTCTAAGTTATTTAGGGGTAATAACTTAGTGGGCAGTGTGGTGTCTGCTTAGGCTCAGTAAGTAATGAAGGTATTACTTAGTTGTGAGATTGATAGCTTATTCTCACTTTGGTTGTAACTGTGTTTCACTGTTGCTCGAAGATATTAGTAGAAACAGTTGAAAATCATATGTGACAAATCTTGATTTTACTCCCTTGAACAAGAAGGTTTCCACGTAAACTATTTGTGTTAAGTTCTGCTTATTGTTTACTCTTCTTTACTGTTCTTGTTGTGTCAATGGACTTGGTCCTTTGACCGATAGTGGACACATACATTCTTTTAATCGGTATAAAAGAAAGTGCTCTTTAGACGGATAACTCCAAGAGAGAAACTTGATATAACATGGTTTCATGGTATTATTAATACTTTTTCCTTAAGTTTAGTGTGTCTAGAAGCCTTTTTGTGCTAATTTTTATGTAAGTTTCTCTTTATTTGTAGGAAATCTGTCTAAAAGACGAATGCGGAGGTTTTTGAGTAAGAAATACAGAAAAGTACCACCTACGGAGCTTGTGACGGTCCGTAGGTGGCATCGTAGTGCAGCTGCTGAAGGAAGATAGGGAAGTCTGACCAAGTGTGGGGTTATGGAGTGCGTGAGGGACCGTCGTAGCCTTGACGGTCCATCTTGCTGGTTCCTCATGAAGATCAGAGAAGTAGTCCCAGTACCCAAATTCCAAGAGTTCAAGTGTTTTGGAACGGAGACCCTCAACGGACCGTTGTGCCTGTGACGATCCGCCATACCTGCCGTCGAGGGTAATAAAGAGAGAAATAGAAGAAATTGCACAAGCATGGGATGACGGAGTCCATGACTCTCCGTCGTGACCACGATGATCCGTCGCGAGGTCCGTCTATCCAGCCGTGTTTTGACAGATTTCCAGCAAATAGAGTCATTATTTAATTAGAATTTTATTTTTTTTTATAAATTGTTCAAAAAACCTCGTTTTTAGGTTAGACCCTTGATTATTTTTAGACTCTTTGTTAGACTCTTGATGAGGCTGACAATTCAGAATCCACACTCGGTTCACCGACTCATACTCTCACCTCGGTTACCGACCAACCCAACCGGTGGTGTGTCGACGGGCAGTATCAAGTCTATTCTGATGCAAAGTTCTTGAATGACAAAGGAGTCATGACTCGGACACTTACATTGGAGCGACGGGTCCTTACGGGAAGTCTTTCAATGATCCCAGAGATCCACAATCTCTTTACCAGACATCACTGGAGTGGACAGCGCGTCCGTTGGGACGTTATAGTGAAGAGTTGGTCCGAGAGTTATGCCTCCTACGTAGCGACTCTCCGATCACAGATTGATAGGTGGGCTGCCCCCGCCAAAGAGTTCCCACTGGAGCAGGTCCGAGTACGTGGCATTCAGGTTGATATCTCCCTGCCTGCCATCCGCCGGTATCTATACGGCGAGAATGTTGATGCTAACCGGACCCCTCTCACTGCCGAGTTTGACTACTGATGGCAGATTGTCAAAGATGGCCAATTCCTGCGTGAGCCATCGCTGAGAGAGACCACCAAGAGGTTGATGACCTTGAACTTGTCCGTTGATGGAGAAGGTGCTGACTGGGTGACCGATCCGAAGGGAGCCATCAATAAGGCTAGCCTGACCTTCACGACAAAGTTTTTATGGTTGATTGTCCGCCACGTCCTTACCCCCACAGCCGCTGATAATATAGTCACATGGGATCGACCAGTACTGATGGCGGCGATGATAGCCAAGTTTGAGGTGGATTTTGCTTGGCTTCTACAGGCGGTCATGCACGAGAGGGCTTTCAAGGTCACAACTACTTACCCTTTCCCGTGCATGATATTTTCTCTATGCAGGTCCGCAGGTGTGCCTATATGGCACGTTAATCAGCTCAAGATCCCGCTGGGCACTGTTGATATCGGCCTCATCAGGGATGAGGCCAATAAGTTGGCTTCATGCAGATGCCCCGTTTAGAGTTTCCTCCATTTGGTGACAATCTGGCTGATACGGTAGCACAGGCCTGCACGGCTACGCAGGCGGCTTCCACTAACACTACCCCGGTCGAGTCTATCCCGGTTAGTAGCACTGGCCGAGCTCCTTTCGCTCAGCCCCTTTCTCCGCTTTGGTCCTGCTTGCTAGGGTCTAGAAATTAGAGGCACAGATGACTACACTTCTGCATCACATCCAGCCTTGGATGCAAAGGTCTATTGCTGAGGCAGAAGAGCGCTTGGAGCGGAGAATGGTCCAGCACACAGAGCGGAAGATCGCTGAGGTTCATCAGCGCTTGGACGCTTTTGAGTTGCGGGTGTTAGCTCGACCAGCCCCTCAGGTGGATGTGTCGACCCTTCCGGCTGCGGTCGACAGTCTTCGCGCAGACATAGATGTGATCTTAGAGGCTAGGGTGCCTGAGTCCGAGTCCCCTTCTGTAGAGCCTGCTGAAGACACAGTGATGGCGACCCTATTCGCCTCTTCAGAGATTCTACCACCTCCCCCTCGAGAGCATGACAAGAGGCATAAGGGTCGAGAGGAGGATGAAGCTCGAGCATGAAAGAAGGAGCACCGTGAGATGGAGGCTGCGAGAAGAGCCTCGCTTGCTTATGAGGAGGCGCGTCAGATGAGAGCAGTAAAGTTAGCTGCTGGGTCGTCTAGCTGCAGAAATATGGAGATAGAGGGAGGCACTGCTGATAGTGCTGTTTTTGCTGAGGACACTACTAAGGGTGTCCAGATTACAGAGCTAGTGGGTTTCAGAGAACTGGACCCACCAGCTTGCTGATCGTCGGTGCTTTGCGCCCCAGGTTTGCTTCGCCTACCACTCTTGTATTTCAATTTTTTTATGCATTGGGGACAATTGCATGTATTTTTGTTGGGGGTGTGGTAAATGGAAAGTGAGTGCTAGGGTGAAGTCTGAGTAGCCCAATTCACTATCCTCTTTTGGGGTTTTCTTGCCTTTGTTCTTTTTCCTCAAGAGACTGATTATTTTTTCTGTTGAACCGGCATGTCTATATCTTGTGTACGTAGTTTAATTCTGAAGCATGATGGCTAAAATGATATCCTAATAAAATGAAAATGATGCTTGACTAGGCATAGTAATTGATAAATGTTTGGCTCTAAGCATGACATAGAGGTACACCACTGTATGACCCTAAGTCTAAAATTTGAACTTGGTGTCTGATAATCTGGTATAGTAATGAGATTTCAAGGTAGTGTGAGGAAGATTTGAATAGTCCACTATTTGTACTGAGCTAGAACTTGCCTGGTTAGTCCTGCTAAAAGTAAGTTGTAATAGACAACTAGGAAAGGATCATAGGCCCTTATTCAATATAGCCCACTTTTAGCTTAAATAAAAGAAAACCAAATGAAATTTATCCTTCTTTGATCCAAATGGTTTGAGCTTAAACTATACCTTTCTTTTTCACCCCAACTGACCTTTTCTGAGAATAATGTGTTGGCCCTGGTCCCTCTTTGGACATGTGCACCTCAGCTTATGCCAAAAGCATAAGTTGAGGGTGACTAATGCAGTAAACAACCCTTTTTATGGCCCTGACCCAACTTTGGGTATTGTGTACTTTGACTCATGGTAAAGCCATGAGTTGAGGGTGGCTATTATGAGAAATGCTCTGGAAAGTGGGGTTGAAAGAACAAATAGAGAGAAAGAACAAAAGTAAAGTGACTTAAGAATTAGTTGAAAAAAAGTAAAAAAAAATAAAAAAAATACAAGAAATACAAGCAAGAAAAGAAGAGAGTCACTTACACAAATGAAGAAAAAGGGAAAATAGCAAGGTGAAAGAATATGAGAAACTGGGCAAAATAAAATGATAGAAAATTGGTATGTTTAGCAGATATGTCAAGGAGGGCAAAAAGTCACTAATGTATACCTAAATATACCCTACCTGACCCTGAGCCTATGTTACAATCTAAAAAAGTCCTATAGTGATCCTAAGAGTTGTATAGCGAACTTAAAGCAGTGAAAATAAGGTCAAGCTTATGGCAATATGTATGAATGAGTGTGAATTTGTTTTGAGAGTGATTGCTGAAAAGTAATCTTATACTCAAACTGAAATCATTGTGTGAAAAATGAGGATTTTGTTTTGAAGTGAGGACAGTAGTTTCAATACCGAAAATATTAGCACCTCGGTGAGAAATTGAAAAGGATAGGTGTTAGTGCATGGTGAGTCTGTGTCATGGTCTGATTCCACATAATTCAAGCCTAATATTGATAACAAGCATAAATATGATGAGATTGATTGCCAAATTATTGCGAACGATAAAACATGGATACTACTGCACAAAGATTTTGTATTGAGTCATAGTGCATCGCTTGAGGACAAACAACGAATTTAAGTTGAGGGTGTTGATATACCATGGTTTCACGGTATTATTAATACTTTTTCCTTAAGTTTAGTGTGTCCAAAAGCCTTTTTGTGCTAATTTTTCTGTAACTTTCTCTTTATTTGTAGGAAATCTGTCTAAAAGATGAATGCAAAGGTTTTTGAGCAAAAAATACAGAAAAGTACCACCTACGGAGCTTGTGACGGTCTGTCATGCTCGTGACGGTCCGTAGGTGGCATCGTAGTGCAGCTGCTGAAGGAAGATGGGGAAGTCTGACCAAGTGTGGGGTTACGGAGTGCGTGACGGACCGTCGTAGCCATGATGGTCCATCTTGTTGGTTCGTCATGAAGATCAGAGAAGTAGTCCTAGTACCCAAATTCTAAGTGTTCAAGTATTTTGGAACGGAGACCCTCGACGGACCGTTGTGCCTGTGACGATCCGTCATACCTGCCGTTGAGGGTAATAAAGAGAGCAGCAGAAGATATTGCACAAGCATAGGACGACGGAGTCCATGATGGTCCGTCGTGACCACGAAGATCCGTCGCGAGGTCCGCCGATCCAGCCGCGTTTTGATAGATTTCCAGCAAATAGAGTCCTTATTTAATTAGAATTTTATTTTTTATAAATAGTTCAAAAAATATCATTTCTGAGGTTAGACCCTTGATTATTTTTAGACTTTTTGTTAGACTCTTGATTTTTGAGCTTCTTTTGTGGATTAGACTTGAGGATTATTGTTACACTTTTGAAAAATCTTTGTTGTTCAATTAATTTCAGTAGTTGGTTGTTGGTGATTTTTGTTGATTAATCAAGTGAACTTTCGAATTTTACTCTTTCTCATTGAAGTAAGTGCATGAATTCTTATATCACATATTTTAATATTGTGATTATGACTATGGGTAACTAAACTCCATAACTAGGGTTGTGGGAACCATAGGCGAATAATGAGGTAAAACCTAACTAAAATAACAATTCTAGAATAGTGTCTTGCATGTATTGATAATTCTTTAGCTTAGAAGTCTTTTTAACGGATGACCAACGTTAGAACTCGCCTTAATGCTACTTGCCGGACCAAGGAGGTAGATAATAGGAAAAGAATTATCAACATAGATTTAGTGTATACTATCTAATAGGCTAGTATTGATTGGTACGAGGTAATAACCTAGTCAAATATCGAATACGATGCTTAATATGAGGTAAAGATAAGGATTAGTATAGCAACACACGTAGCCGGACCAAGGTGCGGAGTGAAATTTTCTAGATGCCGTACCAATGATTTAGAAATACATAACTTATCTCTTTGCATGCAAGATACTAGGAAAGAACTGTTATAGTTAGAACCATCAAGTTATGAACTTATGGGGAACACGTAAACCCTAGTTACTTCTATTAATTGATTAAACTCAAACATTTGAAGCTGTTAGTTGTCTCCTTCAATTTCGCTAGTTATTTTCATTTATTTAGAAATAGAAAACCCCCCCTTTTATCATTTTTGCTTTCCAAGGAAATAATTGATTGAACAACAGTAGTAATATATTGAAGTTAAGTCTAAACTATTTCCCTCATGGGAACGATCCCAACGTTATTAGTTGGGTTATTTACTTGACACAACCGCTTTACTTCTTATTTGAGAAGTAAGTTTGAGCGTATCACTCATGTAGAAAGATGGTTTCTCCACTGAATTGGAATAAGGGCAATCTTTAACTAGACCACTTCATTTTAATGGCCAATTCTAAAGCTGGTGGAAAACAAGGATGAACGACTTCTTAAAGGATGAAGGATGGTGAAATAAAAAAATTAATTCCAAAGACGCGTCAATAGTACACTGAGGTAGACAGAAAGAAGATCGAGAAAAACTACAAAGCAAAGAAACTACTCGCGTTTGGTATAGGTATTTGAAGAGTACAATCGAATCTCAGCTTGTCAGTCGGCGAAAGAAATATGGGATTGTCTCAGGACAACTCACAAGGGATCCAAATTGGTGAAAGAATAAAAGATGGACATGTTGACCACCCAATATAAGAACTTCATTATGAAGGAGGGTGAAACTATTTATGATATGAATACAAGATTCTTCTCCATAACCAACGAGCAACAATGTTTGGGAGAACTTATCCATCATAGTGTCACATCCGGGTTTACCCCCTAGACGTAACCTGCGTTGTCGTCCTCTTTGAGGATTAAGACTAGCCTCTTAATTTACATCATCACATTCATAAGTCGAATTTAGCGGAAAATTTAAAACTCTTATTGCTTCTACATTTGAGGTTTACATAGATCTCTACATACACATAATTATATGTATATCGATATACATAGACCCTTCGTACAGGAAGGTTACATAGCCTTCTACTTTTATTGCACATACATATATAAGATAGAAATTAATCTCAAAGATGGTCTCATCTCATAACCATCTAACCAGATTAGCAATTTTGGGCATAGCCCATACATCAATGTAAAGAGAGCCACATATAGGCTTTATACAATCCGTACTCAAATGAAAGGACATAGAATATAATAGTCTTAAGACTAAAATGACAACATAATCTAGATATTGGCACCGGCCTCGAAAAATGAGGATCTACCCTACTTGGATGATCAAAGGATTCAAGTTTTCTTCAAGTCGTCTTCCAAAATACTTCAACGACCGAAACTAAAAATGTTTGGGAAATAGGAAGAAAATGGGGTTACTACGCCAGTTGTACTAAGATTGAGATCATATGCACATATAATATCAAAATATGGTGTTGCGAGCTCTCTATGAGTACCATTTTCCTCGCAATAGGTGTTGCGAGCTCTCTATGAGTACCATTTTCCTCGCAATAGGTGTTGAAAAAATTTGATATAAATTCACCACCTCTATATATTCTAAGAGTCTTAATTCTACAAACACATTGTATCTCAACAAAAGACTTCCATTTCTTAAAATTTTCAAATATTTATGATTTGAATTTAAAGAAATATACCCAACTCATTCGACTATATCATCCGTAAAAAGCAAAAAGTAGCACCTAAGGACTCAACAATCATAGGACCACACAGATCATCATGCACCAATTCAAGACAACAAATTCTCTCCAAAACTTACCTACAAGAAATGAATTTCAATTTTGTATTCCATACACACATCCTTCAAAAAATTCAAGAGAATAAATTCTAGGCAAACCAAGAACCATATTTCCACGACCTAATAATTATAACCCCTTACATTCAAGTGACCATTCCACAAATGCCATAAATTAGCTTCCGTATTGCCTTTGATAAATAACGCGAAACTTTTAACATCAGAAACTTCAATTGAAATGCATCTACTGACTACAAGCAAAGAATATAAATGGAGTAGACCTTGATGAATCTCCTAGTAACTGCGGGTTCGTTAGGCCTAGTGTAGCTTGTAGTTACTCATTAATGATAAAACCTTTGATAGTGGGAAGGTAGAACACATGTATTGTTACTGATATCCCTCGAGTAGGGATCGACTCATATGAATATTTAATTCTTATATGATGAGTTCACTTTTTTTGATATTTCTTGAAGAGAAGCTTGCACTGATTACATAAAATTCATTCTCAGAAACCTCCAAACAATAAGATTTGATATGAAAATATATTTTTAGTTTACTATTAAGTATTTACATATATTTTACATATATAAGGCACTTAAGATTGAATATTGTTAAGGTTTCTTAAAAGGAAGTGATTTTATCATTTTGACTATCATACTAGCATGTTTTATGACTTGTTCCTCGTTAAAAATGGTTGTGGTTAAGTATTATTACTCACTGAGATAGCGTTTCACTCCTCGCTAATTGTTTTTACGAAGAGCTCAGGTTGTATTGAAGAGGATTTTATGAACTAGCTTGTGAATTGGTAGCATCTATTGAGCCCCGAATTGCTTCGTGAGGAAAGAGAACTATTGATTTGCTATGTTTATTTAGTTTCTTTTAAAAATTCTTAGAGTCACTCCATTTGTGATTCCTTTGATTTGAGTCAAGATTAGTCCTTCGAAATGTAGTAAAGTGACTAGTTTGGAACCTTTTCTATAATTAGAGATTAATTGGTTTAATTGTGTGACAATTAGATCATTGATGGATATCATGTTGTGGTTTATAGTTTCAATTAGTTGTGTTGTGAATTTTTGAGATAAGAAAATTCAGGATATGCCTAAATACAAAGGAAACTCTGCTCATTAATCTGTAGAGTTCTGGTAAGGCTTGCTTTGGGATTCTCCCCCTTAGCGACGGTCACGTTCTGAACTTGGATCGTGACACTACATCCTTAGAATGAATGCAAGGATCATTACAAATTTACATGAATAGATATATAACTATTCAACACAAGATGCCCAAAAATCAAGCAAGAATTACACAACTCAAGTTATCCACCAACACAGATCTCCACATGAGTACTTTTCGAGATTACACAGTTATGCTTAATCGATATTCAAAATTTAGACAAGCATGAGAATCAAAACAACTAAACCAAAACAAAAGCAATTATACTATCAAAGCAAATAAGAAGTTAACTACCATCAAGTGATAATTATAATCCAAGAGGTATGAAAAATAAGAGTATGTATCAAAATTACAACCCAATCAAATAAAACTCCCTCTACTCCGCAAAAAAATAGACACTATCCTCTAAGACACAAAATTAAGTAGAAAATCACAGAGAGAGTAAGAGGGTAGCCCTGACATCTAGGGAAGTAAAGAGGTGTGGCCAACTTGTGCAGCCTCATTTTGGGCATCAATGCCTTGCTCATCTCACAAGGTAGGTGTAATATGCTCTTTAGTGGCTTGGACCCACTAAAGCCAATGATAGAAGTGTCACAGAGGGAAACCTCATTAGCAATTTGTAGAATCACCTTCTCAAGGTACTACAACTCCGCATTTGGATTAACTATCGGGCTATAAGTCTCGCCTCCTCCTTGGAACCTATGCCCTCTTGCTCAACCTCGAAGGTCTCTGAATTATCAGTAACTTGAAGCTCTGTAGTATTTATCACAAGAACTTCTATGTGTGCGCCCTCCGAGATACTAGAATCAGTCCACTAATATGAAATATCAATGAATTTTTATTTATCCACATAATTTATCAAGTCTTTAATCCAGGAAGATAATCCATGAATGTGTTTCTTATACACCCGTAATATTTCCCTATGCCCCTCGTATCTCTTCCAAAGGGGTACAGGGCAGTCTCTATAGCCCGGTAAATCATAGAGGGAACCTGTGCCTTAAGCTGAGAGGCTCGCTAAGCTGTAGAATATGCAAGGTCACACAATACCAATCCAAAACACAGCCTCTTGAATTAAAGGAGGGTGAGAAAGAGTAGCAATTATAGGAGTACCTAAGGCATAGACAAAGAAGTGGGAGGTATAGACTCACCCTCAAATAATTCTACACAAACAACCAGGGATTTATCCACGTTGTCTTCTTCCGTTTGACCTTATATTAAAGGTACTCAACCTCAATCCAACGAATATCACTTGCAGTTTGGGGTGATCTCTATACACTTCTTCTCCACAAAAGAAACACCTGTCTTTTGGCAGTGTGATGTGTATGTAATTATTAGCCCTCATGAATTTCTCCAACGCAATTATTGAACCCAGATTTAGCCTCTCTTTAGCGATGATAAACCGTAACAGATCATCTTTTGTATGGCGGAGTAACCCAAACCAGTATCGCATGGTGATGTGCATAAACTTATTTTCGATTATCACTCCCTCGTTAATCTAAGGAGTTGAAGTCTCACTCAAGAATGGGTCAATCCAACCCCTCAGCGCATCTAATGTCTTTTCAAGCTTATTGGACAACTTATGACAAATTCGTACAATGCAGTCCAATGCATTAGTAATATCAATTTTTCTACACTTCACTTTCCTACTTAGAACTTGAACAACTTCATTAGGGTCAAGCTAAACCTTTTTCTTCTTATCTCTTGGTAACAATTGTATATATACATCATAAGATTCCCTCATCTAATTCAGAACATACGGGTGATAGGGCTTTGTGAACGACACAGAATTATGAAATCTTATAAGATCTCACAAAATCTCAGGATATTTATTTATCACACCATCCATGAACAATCGTGTCTCCTCAAGAATAGTATGCATTCCCACAACTTTGAGATGATTAAGAATCCTAGGGGCTAGAACCCACAGGGATAGAATAGAAGCTGGAACAGGCTCTGCGGTAGTAATTAGATAGTGATGGCCTTACAAAAGAATCTCACTCCTCTTTTGTTTAGTGGATTGTTCCTCTGGGAGTTGATTGAGTCGAATCAAAGAGAAACATTTAATACAAAATTGAAGCAATCATGCAATTAAAACAACCTAATCATGAACGATAGCTAAAACTCTAAGAACATGGATTCAAGAAACTTATAAAGTAATGTAAAATAACAAAGAGTTGACGAAGAACCAATATTGATGATATATAGGGGGTCTGGGAATGATGGAATTGAGATGCAATTTATGATAAAATTGATTGAATTATTTAAAATAATGTATGAAACTAAGAAAAAAATGTGGATGAACGAAAGGAAAAAGAACAATGCAAGAATTTAAAGGGATTAATTAAAAAAGTTAAAAAGACCATTGGCTCTTCAACTCACGTCCATTTGGCGAGCTCGATTAACTCCGACTAAGGTCGTCTCAACAAGTTTAGCATTCCTTGTTGATGTGCTTATTTATTATCAGCAAAAGTTATTTTTATGGTAGTGGTATTGCTATGAGTAAAGGCTCAAGAAGGTTGGATATATACAAAAATAATGAAGTAAGAAGGTAAACAATGAAAATTTCTAATTAAAACATATAATATAAAATTAGTTTAACAAAACTTGGGTACACTTAATAAATGTTAGTTGTTGAACTATGACTATTTGCATGTGATAGCCAAGCCTTATGAACTGTGTATCGTTAAATTGTTATATTGAGCTGATTTAATGCAGTTTGTAGTCTAGACACTTAAGTTGGGATGAAATGACTATCGTATTCTAGCCTAGTTTTTTGCTGAGTATTGTGTTGTTTAATAGGTTTTTTGCTGAGTATTGTGTTGTTTAATACTCACCTTGACTTCTACAATGGTAGGTTTTGAGCTCCGGTCCGTGCGATTGCTCTGCTTCTATTTTTAAGGCTTCTCAAGGAGTTTGAGAGGTAGATATCTGTCATCCCTATGGGCCTTTTGTTTCTTATTTTATGTTTTGCTCAATTCATAGTAAAATACATTGATACTTGCACTTAAATTTCAACTGTTTATTAATATTAGTGGCTTTTAAACGTGACAACCAAGTTTTAATTTATATTAGAATGACTAAGTTTTCCGCTCTTATGTTATTCTTGTTCTACTCTCCACTTTTATTCGTGTTGTAAGGTTTGTGATTGATAGTTTTTGGAGAATATAGATGAGTGTCATCACGTCCAATTTTGGGTCATGCCATTGAACAGGGAAAAAAAAGAATTCATGTGTGAGAAAGATCAAATAAACAACTTAATTTTGAAAAAATATAAAAGTGTACCTACATAGCTTTTATTTTTTTGGATATAAATCTTAAAAAAAATTAATTAAAATTAAGTTTTCTCTTCTATTAGACGGAGATGGTATATTTGAGTCATTTGTGTAATTATATGAGTATTTGTGAGCCCTTTTTGTAATGACGGGTATATTTTTACTATAAATTGCAAAATTGATAGTTGTATCATGCCCTTTTACCCTAATTATTTTAAGGTCCAGTCAAGTTTATCCTCTTTTAATCGAGTTTGGTACTTAATAGATTAATTATTAAAATATGGTTTAAAAAATTGTGATTTTATTATTAGAAGAAATAATTATGAATTTTTGTTTTTATGGAAATAAAGTTATAAATATATGTCCTTTTATGAAATCTAACTTATGATACAATTTAAATAGACAATATATAAAGGAAAAAAGATAAATGTACCCCTAAACTGACATAAATGGTATGCACATATCATGCGTCATATTTTTTGGTCATTGGTTTCCCTATCGTCCAAAAACTATAGAATATATACCCTTCACTCTAACGGAAGACTAAATACGAACACATCATACAATCTTATTTGTCATATCGGGTCAGCGGATAAGATGATGAAAGGTGTATGCCCGTTAGTATAAAGAGTATATATGCTCTAGCTTTGAACGGAAGGGGCGAGCACCAATGTCCAAAAGTGTGACAGAGGGTATCTGCATACCATTTATGTTAGTTTGGGTTATATTTGTTCTTTTCCCATTTATAAATAACAAAACATATATACTAATCTCAAACCAAATCTTTTGTGAGAGAAAACAGAACACAACACAATTCTTATCTTGTCTTAACACTTTATATTCTTTAAAATTTTCCCTTATTTTTTGTGATATAAAATTATATGTGTCTTCACATGTACAATCAACTTATTTTCTACTATATAAATAGAACACGGGATAATGCACAAGTACCCCCACAACCTATGACCGAAATCTCAGAGACACACTTATACTATTCTAAGGTCCTATTACCCCCTGAACTTATTTTATTAATAATTTTCTACCCCTTTTTGACCTACATGACACTATCTTGTGGGCCCAACGCTAGTTGACTTTTTTTTTCAAGCTAGTGCCACATAGGCCGAAAAGAGGAATAAAATTACTTGTAAAATAAGTTCAGGGAGGTAATAGGACCTTAGTAAAGTATAAGTGTATCTCTGAGATTTCGGGCATAGGTTGATGGTGTACTTTTGTATATTCCTATAGAACACTTATATTTCTTTTTCTCTATCTTTATTGATCAATTTAAAGGTATGTAAAAAATTCTCTCTTATATATTTCTTTTCTCTTAGTTTGTTTTAGCTATTCTTTTTGAAATTGACTGTCTACACAATAAATCAATTATAATAACATATGAGTTTTTTTGTTTCTTTCATAAATTTGTTTTATCAAACAAATATTAGCAAAACAAAATTACAGATTCTGGGGAAGAGCCTGATGAAGAATCATCGAATTCCCATAAAGGATAAAAAAGGCATAGCAGACACAGTATCGAACAAATCTAAAGACTTGAATCATACGATATATTTTTTTAAAAGAACTTCATCCTTCATATATATTCAAAAAAAATTAATTTTTTTTGTTTAAAGATTTCATATTATTTTCTTAAAATGCATGAGTGATAAATTCAAAATCATTAGCAATAGAATAATATATTTTTTATGCGTTTTTTGTGTATTAATTTATATTTAATTTTTATTGTTTTTTTGGCGTTGCTTCTTTCTCTTGCTATCCATATGGCCATTCAAATTTAATAGAAGATATGTACTTTTGATTTCTCTTTTAATTTTTTTTATTGAGTTTCTAAAATGGTTTTGAAATAATTTATTCGGATGACTGATCTACTGGTTATATACAACTTTATCAATGATCGGTTTGTTCTTCATTATTCATTAATAACTTTAGTACAAGTAGATTAGTTTAATTACTTTCAATTTCTTTCTCATTTTTGCACCAAAAAAGAAAACACTCTTTCTCATGATGTTCGGTACCCCTTTTGAGGCTTAATAGATATAGATCTGCATCTAAAATAACTCTTTTAAGGTCCTAACTAATCCAAATGTCTTCAACAAAATTCGCTATAGTTGCACTACATAGATTTGCATTCAAAAGTCCCACTTTAGGAAGGTTAGTTCATAGTCACATTAGAAAGCCTTACTTTGAGTGATAAACTACTCCCTGCAGAATGTGACAACTCTTGTTCGAGGACTCAAAATGAGGCCTCTAGTTAAGGATTAAGGAGTACTTACTGTTCCTAAATCTTTGAGGAGTATCTGGTACTTGATCTAAGCTCAACTAATCAAGATTCGAGTGGGGAATTGAGTCTCATTTTAGGGGAAAACGTTTCTTTACAAGGAGGGTTTAGTTCCAATGCTCAAACTTGAGACCCTGGTTTATGATGAAGAAATACTACCCATCCACCATGCTTTTTATGGCAGTTTTTTTTTTATACTTTTTCATTTTTAGGTTTATTTTTTTAAAATGATAAATAAAGTTCTTTTCCAGAATTTTCAATGAAGATTCTTCGAGAACTGTCTGCTTTCAAATGAAAATCAACAAAATCAATTGTCTAGGAAAGTAGAGCTTGAATCTAAGCAGGTCAGGATTTGGTCTCAAAATAAAACGACATCAATAAATGTAATTCTAATTATTTATTTCTTTTTCTATCAATTCAATTATATTTAATTAAAGTTATGTTGTTGTTGTTGTTGTTGTTGTTAGTATTATTATTCAACAAAACAACAAATTAGTATTTCTTGAATTAATTTTGTCAAAAATCTAGTAAAAGTGAATATAAAGGTAAGATATATGTATGACAAGGCCAGTGAATCTCTTGTTATATTATTTCTCTAAAATGGGTTAAGTTGTTAGAATGTGTTAGTAAATACAACAATTTCTTCGTCTTATTAATTAGGTTATTTACTTCCACTTTTATTTTTATTTTTTCCTCCTTCTACAATTAATTCAATTATTCGCGATTGAACTTTTCAATTTCAATACAATTTTCCTAAATCAGTCATTTGTTTTTGCCTCGTTGAATAGATCAATATATTTGGATGTATGCTCTTTGCCTCACTGATATATTCACTAAAGAAGCTTCTTTTCATTATAGTTATTTTTATCATCCGGCATCCAAGTTGATTGACTTGTTCCTCAGTAAAATAAATGATAGAATCATGTTAAATTATTCAAAGTACATAAACTCGCAAGCAAGTTCCATAACTTTCTAAGGATTTTTGAGAATTTAAAGTCAGAGATATTTGGTGTTGCAATTATGAAATAATGATTTTTGTTTTCTATATTATTTTATAAATGAAGGAAATGTTGCGATATTAAATAGATGGATCGTAGTAAGTCCAGGCTAGTCAAAATAATTTGTACCAATAAATTAGCCAATTAATAAATTATTTGTGTTGGGCTTAGAATAGACCACAACCGAATTTTTCAACTCTAACCAATTTTATTTTTTACTATAGTGTTTTCTCGTTATTTGTAAAGTTAAGATACAAAGTAATATATTTTTACAGCTAAATTTATCATGTACAGGCTAAGAATATGGTCTTTGATGAGGAATTCCATAGTTATTGAGGATCCTCAAGAAGAGAAGGATAGATTTTACCAAGGAGACCAGATAGGTAGGATCTAAGGCATATTATGTCGATGAGTAAAAGTTGTAGTACTTTGGAGGTGTGAAGAATAGGAATAAGTAGGCATCTTAGTATGTTCTAACCACAAATTAGAAGCACAAAAAGGAGCAGTCACTATAGAACAACATTTTTGATGTCTTAGTTAACAAAAGAAACAACAAGGAACAAAAAATCACATAGATGATTAGATCAAAATGGAGGATCATACTTGGTAGTTTTATGGGTTTATTGCAGTTGTATCAACTCCTTGTGGTTCAATCTGCACCGATTGTAAAATTACTTAGTAAAATCAACAATTTTCGGTGAGTTCAAGGTTTGTATGTTTTGGATCTAGGCCTTACCTTAAGATATCAATGTGACAATAAGTGTCTAGTTTAAGATGTGTTTATTGAGTAGACTCTCATCATATGGAGGTTCAATCTTACTTTCACAAACTCTTGATCAAATAGAAGAACAAGGTCATTGTGCTGGGGAAGTTGGAGCACTCATAGGGCATTGCAATTTTGAGTGTTATATGTGTAATAAAGTTGAGGCCTTTGATAGGAGTTTATAAAGGACACATATAAGGGTAAGAGATTAGTAGATTGTTGAGTTATGTCACTTATTCTTCTACACTAATAGGCGTACTATTAGTTTGGTTATTAATTATGAAATTTTACGCTTCTATTATTGTTTTGTCTTATTATGGACATTGTTTAGGATGATTTGATAGGTTATCTACAGAATTGACAAGATTTTCTCTATTTTATATTTCTTTCTTTTTAATGTATTGGTCTATATTTTTCTTTAGACAGGGGTCTATCGGAAACAACTTTTGTACCCCTGTGCTAGTTATAGGATATGTGCACACATTATCTGTTAGGCCCCACTTTCGGTTATTTACACTTGTACACTATTGTTTCCTATATACGTATAACAAGTTCATTTATGAATTATTCTGAGCTAAATATTTAGTTTATATCAATTGAATATTAATCATGTTATACCTTGATTCCTGCCCAATTCCCCCCCCCCCCCATGAAATATGCCTAGCAAAACATATTCAGATTGGGTAAATTAAACTTGCATGGACTATATTTTTCACCTATGTAAACATTCTTCAAAATATATATTTCATATGACGAAGAAAGTGTATGTTTTTCAAAATTAGAGCAGGAATTTAAAATTTTAAGCAAAGGTGGAAGGTGAAAATAATGTTCACGATTTTCTGTTATAAAAGGCTTTATTTGGTCCATCAATTATTATAAAATTCTCATTTTGATAATTGTAATGTCTTGCTCAGTAACTAAACCAACAATAAATTGGAATGTGCACTTTTGATTCCTTTGTTTGTGTATGTTCACAAATTTAACATAATGATTAGTTGTACAATTACTTTATTATCTATATATTATGTTAAATTTGTGTTGTTTCTCAATGTTTGATTATAATATAATTTTAAAAGTAGTTTATACAACATACGTGTAACACTTTGAAAATCCAAGACGAGTCTTAGAGCACATAGGTGTCATGGGGTCTAAGCACTGTTTTAATACCTATTATAATGAATATAGGTTGTTTAGGAAGTTTAAGAACCAAAACTTCCATGAACGTCCATGACGTCTGTAAGTTGGTTCAAAAGGGTACTAGTGTGCCTTAGCCTGTTTACCTAGCTTTTAGGAGTGGAAAGTTTATGAAAAGTGGTGAAAGGATAGATAATAAGTGCTTAAGTTGTTTCACGGTCGAAACGTCTGGCTACGACTCTCCAACGACCAAAGAAGGACCTTTGAGGAGGACCCCTGCAGGTTGAGCCAACACTAGCTGAGCAGTGTGCATCGACGCGATAAGCTACGATCCGTGTGTGGACTGACGGGGCGTAGGTGCCACCGTTGTCCCACACTTAGCCCATTTGAGTAATCCAGTCACCTTCACAGGTCTCTGAACTTACATGCGAAGTGCAGGACGGGGGAGGGGGGTAGTCCGTTGACTCACAGACGTTCCGTCGAGGGGTTCCGTTTGTGAGGGTCTTAAATTTCCTGCATGTTTTTAATTAAGCTCATTTAATTAATTAAATGATTTAGTGGTTAGTTTGGGATTAAGGAAGACTAATCAACTAATTTAACTCCCATATAAAGGCCCCAAACCCAATTAATCTAATTACAACTCTCAATACAAGCTATCTTGAGATCACCACTGAAGTCTACCAAGTAAAGGGTTTGGGGGATGTAAAGAGACGAATTCACCATCAAATATTTATCAAACGTTAAGGTGTGGGATCTAATTCACCTTTGAGACTCTTTCCTGAAATGATTCCTTCAAATTAGATTTCAAAAGTTGAGTTTTCATGTGGGTTTCATCCAATTAAAAAATTAATATTGTGAACTGATTTGTTATGGTTTCTTTACATATAATGGATAGGTTACTGTGTAGAGATGGATAGGTTACTGTGTAGCTGAACTTGATTATGATTAATTTTAATTGTTTGATTCAAATTGAAGAATATGATCTTTAACCCTTAAACCTAGATTTGATCTTGATGTGAATTGGATTTTGATTGATTCAATTTTCTTGCTTATGGGTTAAATCACCATTAGATGATGTCGTTACAATAATTATTAACAATTTGGAGTGAATTGTAGTCTTCCATGCTAGTCTTGAGAAGATGATCTAGGTTAAAGAGATAGTTGATCTAGGCATATTATTTAAGGTCATGATCTAGTATTGAATTGTTCTTTAGTGTTTATTCTAGTATTGTTATCATATTGAATATTGAATTATGATGTTGAACATCTAAATTGGATTGAATTGAGGGTTTATGGTAAGGCCTTGATGATAAACTATGAGGAAGACTTGGTAAGACTTAGGATATATATCTTTACATTCAATTGTGATTAATTGTGGTTAAGTCATGATGTTATATTGGAGTATGCCTTGTATTAGGATTCATAGGGTGGTATGATGTTGAATTGAAATGTCTTAACTATGGTTGTGAGGTTGTTAAGATGTAAAGGGTTATAAGGGTGGTGAGGTATACGAATGTGCCTTATTATGACATAATATGTAATGTGTTAACCTCCCTTATATGAATTGTGACGAAAGGACTTATACTCATACAATTTTTATTGAGCTATTGATGATAATTTTTATACAAAAGGTAGACCCTATAACCTAAACTAAGCTATGGTTGATAATTAAAGGCTAAAAGATATTTCAAAAAGGGACTTTAGCTTAGCACCGAGTGAACTAGATTGAGGAGTTCCCCTTTCCACATAGGGAAGGTAGGAGAACTAAATTACTCTTGAGATTGGAGATTGTAACGCATGGTGTATAAAGAGGGTCCCAACTATATCTCCTAGTTCTTGAACTATATTGTCCCCATAGGAATACTAGCTAGTGGATCTACATAGTTGCTATGTTTCATGTTTTGGTACTACTTTGGCAAGTTGTCCAAAAAGGTAAAATGAATTAAAGGATTTCAACTCTAACTTGGATAACCTAAGGGGTCTAGCTTAGTTAGATAGGGGTATGGGAATCTACCTACACATTTCACTAGTTAGCCTTGAGGGGAGTCTTAGGGCCCGTTTGGATGGGCTTAATAAAAGCAGCTTTAAAAAAGTACTTTTGAAAGTGCTGAAACTTATTTTTAAAATAAGCAGTTATGCGTTTGGATAAAAGTGCTGAAGTTAAAAAAAAAGTTGTTGATGTGTTTGGCAAATAAGTGTTGATAAACAGCTTTTTAAATCACAATGTCTGAAATACTCTTAAAAGCTGTTAACATAATAAAAGTTAATTAATTTATATTTTACAGCCATAAATAATTATATTTTGCTATCATTCACATATTTCTTTCTCATCACAAATTATTTATAAGAGGAATATAAACTTATTATAGATTTTAAAGATATATAATTTGAATAGATTAAAGAACGATTTAAGATTTTATTTTAGTTTCATCCATAGGTAATAATAATTGTCTATCATTCACATATTTCTTTATTATCACAAATTATTTATAAGAGGAATATAAATTTTTATTTAAGTTATATGTGCAACTTATTTTACATTTTAATAATATATAATTTGAATAGATCACTTGAAAGATTTAAGATTTATTTTATTTTCATTCATTAGTAATAGTAATTGTCTATCATCCACACGTGAAAAGGGAAAAATTGAAGATAGAGATGTTAGGGTTATGTGGGTAATTTGGAGATTGTATAAAAATATTAAGGACAAAAAGGTAAAAATGTGGCCAACTTAAAACAGCTTATAAGCTGGAAAAAAATGCATCCCTACCCCAACTTTTAACTTTTGGCTTAAAATATTTTTTTTAAACTTAAAATAAGCTATTTTGAGTATTGCCACACAGCTAAATAAGTCAAAAACCAGCTTTTAAGTCAGTTTGACCAGCTTTTAAGCAGAGCCAAACAGGCTCTTAGGAGGATGTTCTTATAAATGTTATGTTCTGAAGATATATGCTATTTACATAATGAACTTGCACATCGTTGATACCATATGTTGATTAATTCACTTATGAGTATGTGTTGGGTTTATATTATTAAAATAAGATGAAATGCATATCTAAATGTTATACTATGTGGAGTTGGGCATTTGTTATGGTTTCTTGTTGAGGCTACTTGATTGAGTAAGGATATGTAACTATGCTTGGTCATTGCACTTGTTGGCTTGATAAGGATCCATGAGTAGCTGTCTTGTTTATTATGATATGATTAACTCTTAGCCATGCTGATGATGTTATTCCTTGATGATAGGGTTGTAGTAAATAATGGGTTCAAGTATGTTGTGATACATATTACTTTTTCGAGTTTGTAAGCATGTTTGGTTGATTAGTATGACTTTCTTGGTTATGAATGAGACTTTTAAACTTGTAAAATGACATGTCGACTAAAAGTCCCGTTTTAGCATGTTTTTCTTTTATGTGTGCATACGGTTTTATACTTAGTACATGTGGAGTACTAATCCCATTTTCTTCCCTTTTCCCCAACATTTTTAGGTTCTGGTTATTGAAGTGTTTTGGAAGGAGACATTGAAAACGGCTTGGATTCCTTCTTCATCCAAGTTGGGTAGGTCCTCAACTTTCGAGGGCAATACCACTATCTATCTTTCGGACTTGTTATGAGTTTAATACTCATTCATTTCTTTCCTTTTTAATTGAGTATTATATTTTCGTATGACCTATATGTTGTCTTGTTGGATTTATGCAAGGGATATGCCCATATTTTATATACTCCAGTTAGATAGTTATGAGATGTGACGATTTTTATGATTATGATATTTTCTATATAATAATATGCAACAAAAGTAGAAGGCTATGTAACCTTCCTATAGGAAGGGTCTATGTATACTTGATACAACTAAATTATGTGTATGTAGAGGTCTATGTAAACCTACAAGTAGATGTCATGCAAATTTTTAAATTTTTTCGGCATTTTCAACCTATGAATGTAATGACATGAGAATAAGAATCTAGTCTTAGTCCTTAAAGACGACGCCGACGCCGGTTACGTCTAGGGGGTAAACCCGGATGTGACAATACGCCATTCATAGAAGTACTAGAAGCACAAATTTTGATTACTTAAAATTTAAATATGATTCTTGAAATATTACAAGGATCAACATATAATATACCTATATTTTAGAGCTGGAAAATGCTATTTGTCCAAAAACTACTAATATTTCTTTCTCTTTCTAAATTGTATTAACTCATAATATCTTATTTTTATGTGATTCTTTTTGTTATATATATTTCATCAGACTCTAAATGACAGATTCATTAACACTGCACTTATAAAAGAAAAATAAAGATTAACAGAATGAAAGAGGCAATGAAGAAAACAATGTGTCCAAAGTGTGATGGACCACCCATTGGAAATGAAGAAATGACCTGTATATTGAAAATGGAAAACCAAAGGTTGAGGGAACAAGTAATCCTTATACTTATACTATTTATTTTATTTTATTTATTTTTGCTATTAATTTATTTATTTATTTTAAAAACAATTACTTATATATAACAAAAGTCGAGGAAAATTCGTGGTTTGAACTTGATCAATCAGGGATTTAAGGCGTTTAGCACCTATCTCAACGTTGTACTTTTAATTTTGAATCGAAGGAGGTTAGATTTACGAGCACTGGATTAGACCGATGGATAAGAGAGTTGAGCGTGCTTAAAAAGTGCTTGGGTGCCCTACTTTTTTGTGAAGTTCTAGTCAATTTTTACACATAGATGTCTATATTCCACCTTTAAGATATCTATTGAGGTGGATGCTGATTATAGGCATCGAGTTTATTTGAATCACATAATTTTTACACAAAGCATAGATAAATGAAAAAAATCACTAGCTTTTTTTTTTAAAAAATGTTCTATCCGGATCCAAAAGTTTATAAATACAACGAATTAAGCTTTAGATGCCAACTAAAAGGATTTGTAACATCTACCCCTTACATGATGTTAATCCGAATTTGTGGAAGTCCTAATGTGGGTACCAAAAACTAGGTGAAAAATCCCCCCACCAACCCACAATCCACCAAAAAAGTGTTAAATGCATAGAAAGTGTTAACCCATTAAGTTTATATCTTGAATTCATTTTTGCCAGTGCTTATGAGTTGCGAGTTGCACCCGCCCTTGACAAGAGATATCAAGTTGAATGAAAATAGTTTAATTTATATATATTTATAAAAACTTAATTATGTACTCTTATCCTCTTAGTTTTTCAAATCGTGCTTATTAAAAATAATATATACATGTTATTATAAGTAAATTAACTTAACAAAAAAAAATTCAGTATGAAGGAGTACTAAAACTCGTCTCAAGTTTTCCTGAAAGGCCTTCTCTGATGGTTTCAAATTTGGCACCATCAAAATCAACTATTGGATATCCTCTGCCATTTGGTCAGAAAAATAATACTAATCATAATTCCCAAGCACAATTAATAAATACTAATAATATTTCAATAATGTCTCCATTATGAACTTGTTGATATGCAAAAAACAAAAAATGTTTGAGATTGTTGTGGCTTCTACGAATGAAATGGTTGAACTGTGGAAAAGAAATGATCCAATTGGGTAGATTCATCAAGTGAAGGGAGATCTTCTAGTTATAGTGAGACTTATGAAAGAACATTTCCAAATCCAAATCTACCTTATTACCAATCATCGCCTACTCGAATTGAATCAACAAAGGATTGTGAAGTTGTGTCAATGATTGCAAGTGAGTTGATCCATAATTTTCTTGATCTAGTATGTTTATTGAACTCTTTCATGTCATAATTGTTCAGCTCACATGTGTTATTACATGCTTTGGCCCTAGAATTATTTATGGCTTTAGAACGTATCAGTACTAGGATTTAAGACTTGGTTTGATATGTGTGTGCGTGTGTGTGTGTGCGCACGCGTGTGTGTATGTGTGTGTGTGCGCACGTGTGTGTGTGTGTGTGTGTGCTAGCGACATATTTTTTGATTGATTTTTGAAAAATACCTAGTGTTCGAGAATTCGTTGAAAACTTACTACTTTTGATATGGAATGATGCCATGTAAGTATGATGAATTTCGATACTTACTACTTTTGAAATGATGAATTATACCTACTTTTCATGTCATAATTGTTCGAGAATTCGTTGAAAACTTACTACTTTTGAAATCTAACACATTGCATGAATTCAATAAATTGGCTATTCTTCAATAGACTGATATGATGTTAGTTTATATTTAATCCCATACAATATTGATTAGAATGAAATAGATGGAGTGACGGATATGAACAAATGAGTACTTATTTTGAGAAATAGTTATTATTTTCACTGTCTTATAATTAATCATATATATAAAAACCATTAATTTGTATATGAAGGTCAAACGGATGGACTTGTATCTAACCGGTAGTCCGAAAAGCTAGGATTGTTGAAGTTCTTGATTCTAGGACTTGGGGAGGCTCTATACAATTGGTAAGATACTAATACATCTTTTAGAACTTCTTCCATAGAGATTAAATAAATATTTTAATTATTTCATAAAAATGATCTAAATTTTTTCTTGGTTCTTGAATACAGATGTATGAAAAGTTGCATATTTTATCTCCTCTAGTGGAAGCTCGAGACTTTTTCTTCTTACGTTGTTGTAGACAATTTAATCCAACAACATGGATTATGATGGATGTGTCTTATGATCCATTCAATGAGATTCAAAGTGGTGTACATTCTTATTCTTGGAAGTTTCCTTCTGGTTGTGCAATTCAAGATATGGGTAATGATCAAAGTAAGGTATGAATCATTTCATCTTTCTATTAATATCACTATTTATATAAAAGGAAAAGTATGTGCCTTAAGCTCCCTCTACACACGAGGTCAAAATTACTAGGGTGTATTATATGTATTCTTTTCTTGAACTTGTGCATTTGTTTCCACAATACAAACATGTAATATCTATATCACTATTCATATTAAACTTAGTTTCCCAAGAGTATGCTACAAGAGGTAAATATTACCGATACCTATCTAATGATGACTATTGTTCTTATAATATGATATAAGAATCAAACTGTCTTTATTCTTAGTTAATCCAATTTTGGACCCTCATGTTATGTTGATAATTCATGCTCCAAAGCATTTAGACGTGCATCATGGGTTTTTTGAGTCTCCCCATATAAGTTCAGAAAATGAGTTTTTGTCCGTTTATAGCTTTTGAAAATCTCCAACAAACTTATAAGATATATTTTAGGATTGAGTATGATTTAATAGCCATTTTAACATGTTAGGAGTCGTAAGACATATCACTATTCTTCATGTAACAACGTGGAACTCCACTTCAACAGTGCCAAAATGCACCCCCTATCGACCCCAATGTTATTTTTTGCTAGCTTGAGTTCATATGTTAACTATTTATCATTAAACGTAGTGTAATCAACCACTTCTTTTGAGTCTGCCTCAATCACCTTAACCCTACCGCCAAAAAGTCATCCAAATTGGGCAGGAGCGCTCACACGACCCATACTATGGTGTACATGTCCCATGTTGTTGAATCTTAACGAGTGAGGATTCATATTTGTATCCTCATATGATCCTAATTAGTCCTTGCTTTATAATATCCACTGCTAGAAAAAGACAAATTTTCAACATACCTTCCTAAATATTTTCCAACGAGCTAATTATTTTGATTCTGTTTTCTTGAATCTTGCAGGTTACTTGGGTGGAACATGTTCAAGTATATAAAAAAATCAAGTGCATCGTATCTTTATAGAATTCTTGTGTGATCATCAAACATATGGAGCTAAAAGATGGATTGTTACACTTCAAAGGATGTCTGAGGGATATAATTTTGTCATGGGTGCAATATGCCCTACTACAAATGATTTTAAAGGAGGTTCGGTTTTATATTCCTTTTTATTTACTTACTATCTTTTAAGATTTTAATTTATAAGGTAAGATACGGATATATTGAAAATCTTTAATCACTTTAAGGCGGTTTTCATTAAAAATATAAAACTTTTTATAAATATAAAACCCTCTTTAAAGGTATGTTTCACAATATAGATATATATTTATATATATATATATATATATATATATATATATATATATATATATATACATATTTACTACATAGTCGAGTAAAGATATGTTTTTCTTTTCTGAAATGGCCTAGAACATGACCAATTCTGTTATTTTTAGGGGAAGTCATTTTTCTTTATAATTTTCTCAATTTTTAATTGAAACATGTCATTTTCAAAGTTTTCTTTGTTCCTTTAGGGGGTGTGTTTGGTATTATTTGAATTATAATTTTTTGAAAAAAAAGTCTTACTTTGATGTTTATTGACTTCTCTGAAAATAACTTTAAGGGAAAATGTTTTCCAACTGAAGGCGCAAGAACAATGTTGTATTTCTCATTGTTTAAGAAAAATCATTTTCCTTAACAATCATCTCAACTTTGAACATTATATTGATACTTTAACGAAACTCGACCATCACTTTCACCTTTAACATGTAAATATCTCATCATACTTCCTTGTCTGTTAATATTTTTTGTCAATCTTCAATAGAAGTTTTTTTCTAGAAAAATGTATTTACTCTCAAACCAAATACTGAAAGTAAAAAAAGGATTCCTAAAATAGATTATTCTTCAAAAAACAAAAAAACACGCCATTACTTTTTTTTCTTTATTAGTATTGTGAATTTTGCTTTCCAAATATTTTATCTTTGGATTTTAGTATTACATGTTGTCTCTTTGGTTCCAATTATATCATACTATTTATTTTACATATATGAATTTTTGTATATTTTATTTCGTCGAAAAACAACATTTCTTCCTTCTCAGGGAAGGGATACCCTTCTCAGACCCCACTTGTGGAATTACACATGATATATTTGTTGTTGTAATACTTATTTTTTTTACAATGTTTAATTATCTAGAATGGATGAAAAATACAATACAAATACCTCAAAGGATGGTGAAGAACTTTTTTGAAATCTTAAGCATGACAAACAACTTAGATTTTCCAACTTCATCAGGGCTCAACCGTGGAGATAGAATTTCAATTAGAAAAAAAAAAGAAAAATTATCCTGTTTAATTCGAAAAAATTATTTATTTAGTTTTAGATTTGTTTTAGAGTTGCCACTTTTTTTTAAAAGAAAAATCATGAATACATTGTTTTTCAAAGATTTAAACAGAAAATCGATTGAAAATGTTTAAAAGGTGTTCGGGGATTCTTATTTATATTTTAGGAAGGTTTTTAAGGCACCTAAAATGTCCGTTAATACGATTTTTTTAATAACTAACCTTGTTTGGTTAAAATGTCTAACTTAAATTTTGAAAATTTATTTAGAATATGTTAAAAGTGAAGTATTAACCTATTATCTAAGTGATTTTGTTTAACTTGCGAAATTTTATTTATTAGTACTTTTAAAGTCTATTTGAAAGAGGTCAATTTAATTTAAACAGTTAAACATAACGGCGTCTTATGGGGATTTGAAATTCCAACCTTATGACAAATGGTAATAAACAGGCAAATAAGTGATAAAGTAAAAGAGGCAGGGAAAGAGAGTTGGGCCAAATCCGATTTTTGTCCGCTTGGGCTGGTATTAAAATGCATTTTTTTTTGGGCCTTAGGCCCATATGATTTTTACCTTTCCTAAACTAAAAAAAATAATAAAAAATATATAAAAAAAGCGACATCGGGCTTAAGCCCAAAATAAGAAAATACAAGTTCTGAAAATGTATTTGAGCCTTTTACCCCAATCTATTTGACCTTCTTCAATTCTTAATGCTATTTTGGCTTCAAAAATCTGTCTGCTGAATTTTAGGACCGATTGACTCGGATGAAAGTAGTTTTGGGGCCTTCCCAACCCCTTTGAAAATGCAAGGTAGAATCCATGAGGACTTGGACGAATTTCACATGCGGTAAAACAAATAAAAAAACATTACTACCAAGTTATAAGAACTAAAGACCAGAACAACCAATCATGTAGACATTTTATAAAATAGCAGATCCAGTGCACACTTTAAAGGAGCACACACAAGATAGTTACAACAAACAATAGGAGGTAAATACAAAGAAAAAGGAAATAGGATAAAATTGAAGATATCTTTTATCCCATAAATCAAGATTACTAGCAAGGTTACAGTAAAAACAGAGACAACAAATTAACCAAATGTTGACTTATCACTAGAGTAATACCCATGAACAACTCTTTTATTATCAAATGTAAGCCCCAAATAGAAGAAAAAAAAAGTATAACAAAATCTTTTATGCTTAGGAAGAGGGAAACAAACAGTACCACACTAAAATGAAGTTAAATGCTACGACATGCACAAATTACCATGACAATGCAACAAAACAAGAAAAGGCAGACGAGAAAGCGACAAACTATTTTTTTATTTACTTGTTTATATGCTTATGTATATATATATTTTCTTTGAGTTCATAAGATGAAATAAAAGAGGAATTACTATGCTTCAACACTTAGCCACAGATCAAAGAGTACCATGATAACCCTAACAAACTAAACAGAAAATCCAAAAATCGGAAGGCAATACTCTAAACAGATGATAGAACATGGTAAAAATAGACGAGTAGGCAGAAAATGAGACTTAACATAGACTCAACGGATGATCACTAAATGTGATAAAGGGAAAGACAAAGGGAGATATGAATAAATGAAAAAAGCACAAAACCAACTAGTTCTAAACTAGCCTGTTACCACGCTAAACCAACATAAATACCATCACGAGAAGATTTCACTCCATATATATTGTCTCATTTGGTAATAAGAAGACAATATCAAACAAGAGAAAATTTGTCTTAACTAAACAAACAGAACATGAGAATAATCACAGCGAATTGAATCCGTGAAAGAAAGAGACCACACCATTGAGCATGAATCCATAAAACTTTATCTCTTGCACCCAACTCGATGAACGACTAAAAATATATATCATAACAAAAATTATAAACTAAGGAGAAAAAAACAGTCAACAAACACTAAACAAAAAAAATAAAGCTTTTCAAACACGGAAGTATCATTTCGAGACAAGAGAGGATGCAAAAAACAAATGTTATAAAAAAGACGACCCTACCTTCTCCAGGCAGCGAAATGAGACAGAACGAGCAGAAAAAGGATTTTCACGATGCCAATACTAGAATACGAACAATAATCAAGGTATTGAGGAAGAGAAATGAACCCAATGCCAAAACTAAGTCCCTCCTTTATTTCGAACGTGTCTAGCATGTATATTTTTTAATTTGTTGTTCTTTAAGTATGTTAAAGGTATTCTTGCTCAAAAAAAAATTCCAAACTTTCCCAACAAAAGTCTTCCAACAATTTTTTTCAACAAATAATGTCTCTCACAAGTAAGTCTTCCAACAAGTTTTTCAACAAATAAAGTCTATCACAAGTTTCTCCAAAATTCCTCTCTCAGCGAAAAAAGTTCTTCCACCCCCCCCACCTATCAATGAAAAAAATAAAAATGAGTTTATATAGCCAATAATTAGGGCAACAAATTCTTTTTCGAGGGGAAAAAGGTGAAAGTTTTGGATAAGAACAAAGATCCAATCCCTAATTAAAAATTCAAAAAACCTTTCACCAAATTAGGGCGACCAACTTTTCTGAAGCTTTCAACTCGTTCCCAAAGAAGAAAGGGGAGAGAACGATCTAGATCGATGAATTCATCCTTGTCGTCGATAGGGTCTCATCTCACGCAGGTAGGACGATTCGCGTGTTGCTTCTGCGCTGCTTGAATCGTACTGTTGTTGATGGAGTTCCTTCTTTCTAATAACATTTTAGATGCTGCTATGTTGATGATTTTTGGGTTCTCTTTGGGGGTAAAAAATTGGGTCGGGTCGCGATTTTTGTTCGCTGGCCGAGAAGAAGAAACAGGCATGGTTTTTTTTATGATTAATTGTTATTTAAAAAGAAATTTGGGTCGGGTTGAAGGAATAATGGGCTGGGTAAGGTTAGGGGATTTTGGCTGGTGAGTAAAAATTAAAAGAATCCCATGTTGTAAGATATAAATTACATTATATCTCAACTAATTTACATTTAACAAAAATTCCGTAAAAAAGTAGGCGTTTGATACATAGCTACCAAACTGATACAGTATAATTGATACAAGGTAATAAAATTATATTTTAGCGTAAAAAGGAAAAAAAATCTATAATACAACTTTGTTAATTTAATTAGCTTAATTTAAGCATCACTGAAACTAAACAATCCCTATCTTAATAGCTAATCTACTTAAACCTTTCAAAATACAAAATTCAAAATTATATCTTCCACATTGAATAACAATTTGTGAACATCCATCGATTGAGAAAAATTGAGAAATACAACGAAGTGAATATGAAGGTTACAAAGTGACGGAATCATAGTTGGACAATCAGTTTCATTTTTTAATCTCAAAGCAACAATTTCAGACGAGTTGGATATCGATGTATGAAGGAAAAACATTGAAATTCATTACATCATAGAAGTTAACTCGTCTCTGATCAAAATTATGAATGACATGGGCGTTAAACTATATTTAGAAGTGAAAAAAAGTAAGTCGAGATTAGCAATGTACCCATTATGCATTGACACGAGTGAAAAGATTGGCGATGATATACATAATAGCGATGAAACTTTTATGCAGATAGACGAGGTGTTGGCTTTAGTTGAAGATGCATTAAAGAATCTACCACATCATGATTGATCTTGGCACATCAAACAATAACAAGATCAACTTGGCACTCAAAGATAAAGATGAGTTCATTGATATTGCTGAGACAATGCACAAAAGATTACTCTACCAAGTATTATTATGAAGTGTATGTTAAGATTGTATTATTGTTTATATGATATGCTTCTCCCAGTTCATCGAAGATCCTTTCGATTTTGATACAAAATTATTTAAAAATTTGAGATGCAAAATTCTTCTCCTAGTTCATTGAAGATATTTCAATTTTGATTAAAAATTATCAAAAAGATTTAGCAGATACATCATCAATACATTTGCTACTATTGATAAGTATTGTGTTTATACTAAATACACTAAATAGGTAATTGTTGCCCATAAGATGTTAGATTTGAGATCGATACATTACTGTGTGGTAATTGCTATGCAATTGATACATTTAGTAAAAATTTGAATATGTATCATATCTAAAAAAACTAGTGCTTTATACAATACTATTTCATTGTCATTTTAATAGATAAATATAGTATTTATAGTCGATACATTAAATAAGTAATTGTTGCTAATAAGACCAGTGGTGTAGCCACATATTAACAAGGGTGTCCAATTGGACAACCTTCGTCGAAAAAAATTTAGCATATATACAAGTAAAATGATATACGAAATAATTAAATAATCTATTTTGGACACCCTTAACAAAACAAGTTACTATTTCTGGACACCTTTTATGAAATTTCATACTCCGCCACTGCATAAGATGTTAGATTTGAGATTGAGACATTATCATGTGGTAGTTGTTATGTAATTGATACATTTAGTATAAATTTGAATTTTCACATCATATCCAAAAAAATTAGTGCATGATACAATACTATATGTATCTCGTTTATATTGATAAGTTTTGTATTGTTACGGGATACATTAAACATGTAATTGTTGCTCATAAGTTATTTGTTTTAAGATCGATACTGTCACGCCCTGAGCTACACAGAGCGCGGACACGGAACCTATGATCACAAGTGATCCCAAGATAACACTGCTGGCATGATCATGAATATACTAAAGATAATAAACTGATATGGAAGCTAAATCATAATTTATAATGTAAAGATGAGGAATACCCGTATGCTAAAACTTATATATATATATATATATATATATATATATATATATATATATATATATATATATATGAAAACTGATGAGATTAATACAAGGAAGTTACTAACTCAATACTAAGGTGAAAGTAACTATATCTGAAATAAGCCTCTAACTAGACTAGAAATAATGGTACAAGTCCCAGCTAAATCTAGCAAAAAATGAAACTAAATGGCTAAACACTAGAATGAAACTCATGACTATTTTCCTCGGAGAATGATGACTCACCACTGAATCTGCTGAACTAAAGATCGGAAATCGATCTATGCGTAATCTGGACGCTGAGAACCTGAACGTACATCACGAGAAGATGTAGCGCACGTATACATCAGTACTTGAAAGATACTGAGCATGTAGGATAGAATAAAGTTGAAATAAAACATAAGTGAACAAGCACAAAAGCAAGTATAAAAATCTGAACATGATATAGATTATTAATGCTGAGATAAATGAATGCAATGAACAATTATAACATGCTGAAACTAAATGCTGAATATACTGATAAATGGTCAATGCAAGAGAGTCTAACTGAACTGTGGGAGCTACTAATAAGCGATAACAAACCACATGAGCTAAATGTTATTTCTTATGTATCTCCCTATCGAGAGGACCAAATATACCCTGCCAAAGGTATAAAGGCATGCTGGCGTGATCACTACATCGATTGCCCACAAAGGGGAATTAAAACCTACTTAGGTAGTAAATCTAGGAATATTTGGGTGTGTTGAACCCTAGTCCAACTCGGTAGTATGCTACTCCCATGGATTTATGTAGTTATTTGAAAATGTCTGAATTTTTTATAAATACTTGATAGCTCAAAACCGAACATGTAAACTAGAAATGCAACAATTAATCTGGTAATTATGCATTTATAATTGAGGCACGTATATCTGAAGTAACTGAAATATCTTACCTAGCATGTGTAATTTATGATGTAAAGAAATACATACCTAGGGTTCTGAAATTTATGCAATAAACTGAATAATAATATGATAATCTTATTTGGAACATATAACCAATAAGTTCATGAAATTCTTTTGAAGTTCGAGAAACCTAAGATCGAATCATGATATGGGAATGAAGAATCTGATTTAAAACTAGGGACCCAATAGTTAAAATGAACCCACTAGTTAAATCCCACATGCCTGGTGATGAAATCCAAGAAAAAATACTTAGTTTTCGGGGCTGGAACTGCTGGAACTTATGGTGTTCTTCTACTAGGGTTCTTGAGCTTTTCCTCCCCTTTTGCTTCTAATTTGCTAAGTTTTCATTTAATGTTTAGACTTAGATATGTTTTACTTATGTTTCTACGCACAAACTGACTAAAATATGATGATTTAGGGTCAAAATGACGTATATTAGGATTTAAACAGAGTTGGAAAGCTCCAAAAGACCCATGGGAAAGTTGCTGTCGGACCAACCTACGACCAGAACAGACGGTCCATAGGTGGATCCACGCCCCGTCGATTGCTCCGTCGGTTGGAGATATTTGACATCCCTTTACTAAAATTGGCATATAATTTTTCTCAAAGGTCAAATTTAAGCAAGATTGGTGGCTATGAAAAGATAATTATGTATCTGTGGGTATGTCATGAGATACCTAATTCAATTTGTGGTAAGAGTTATTACCATTTGAACTTGACCCAAGTGCATTTCCCCCTTAACTATATGCTAATTCCAACCTACGGACCATAGGTCCAACTATGGACCCTGTTGGTTATCTGTGGCTCTTGTTAAAGATTGGGTGAGGGGAAGGGTTCTCGATCTAAGTTCATGGACTACAGACCGTAGTCTGACCTACGGACCATAAGTCCGTTAGTGTATGGTGTGTTGACAGTCACGTCATTTGCACCTGCAGATTTTTCTGAAAAACTAATTTTTGGTCTGTTTTGGCTATGGGGTGTTACATTATCTCCCCTTTGGGAACATTCATTCTCAAACGAAGAGTAAACTAGCTGAAATAGAGGGAGAGAGCTACTAACCCTACTACAAAACACTAAGAACTGAGTTTCTGACTGAATTGAGTTCTGTGAACATGCAAATACGATGAAAATACAAGTACAAACTGAGGGAACATGATTCTAAGATAGAATTTACGCATGAATGACATGAAAACTTATGAAGAACTATTACCTCAAGCTGGAGTGGAATCAGAAGGAAACAGGTGAGGATACGTGGCCTTCATGACCGCTTCTACTTCCCAACTAGCTCCCTCTACGGACTGCCTCCTATACAAAACCTTGAATTGAAGCGACTTCTTTGTTTCTCAACCTTCTGACCTGACGGTCAAGAATCTAAACTGGTACATCCTCATAAGAAAGACTATCTTTCACCGCCATACTGTCCAATGTCACTATAGAAGCTGGATCACCCACACACTTCATCAAGAGAGAGATGTGGAAGACTGGATGCACTTCATCTAATTCTGCTGGCAACTCTAACTCATATGCCACCTTGACAACCCTTTCCAAGATCTTATAAGGGCCTGCATATCTAGGAGTGATATTCCCTTTCTTTCCAAATCTCATCACCACTTTCATAGGTGAGACTTTTAGAAAAACCCAATCATCAACTTGGAACTCTAGTTCCCTTCTCCTTACATCTTCATAAGATTTCTGACGACTTTGGGTTATCTTAAGTAAATATCTAATGAGTTCCACTTTCTCCATAGCATAAAGGGATAAAAATGTCCCTATCAAAGTTGCTTCACCTAATTCAAACCAACACACAGGAGATCTACATCTACGCCCATATAAAGCCTCATAAGGGGTCGTCTGAATGCTGGAATGGTAGCTATTGTTGTAGGAGAACTCAATAAGTGGAAGGTGAGCATCCCAACTACCTTTTTAATCGATAACACAAGCTCTCATCATATACTCTAGGGTTTGAATGATACACTCTACCTGCCCATCCGTTTTTGGATGAAATGTTGTACTAAAGTTAACTTGAGTACCAAGACCTTTTTGTAATGACTTCTAGAAATGAGAGGTAATCTGAGGACCTATATCTGAGATAATAGACAACGGAACCCCATGAAACCACACAATTTCATTGATTTAAAGCTTGGTATAGTCTTTCGCCGAATCCGTAGTCTTGACCGTTAACAAGCAAGAGTACTTAGTCATCCTATCAACTATCACTCAAATTGAGTCATGCCGTCTACGAGTATGAGGTAACCCTGTGATGAAATACATATTGATTACATCCCGCTTCAAAGTAGGAATATCAATCTCTTGAGTCATACCTCCTGGTTTCTGATGTTCTACCTTGACTTGATGGCAATAAGGGAACTTACTCACAAAATTTGCTATGTCCCTCTTCATGCCATTACACTAATAGATTTCCCACAGATTGCAGTATATCTTAATGGAACCTGGATGAATAGAATACCTAGAGTGATGGGATTCTACAATATTATGTTGTCTCAACTCGCCCACATCAGGAACACACAATTTACCCTTGTAGCGAAGTACACCATCTCCCCCTTGGGAGAAAACCTCCATTATCATGTTGTGGACTTCACCCTTAAGTTTAAGCAAGATTGGATCACTTTTTTGCTTTTCCTTAACCTTCACTACCAAAGATGATTCTTCCCCATTCTAATCTGTTATACAATTGTCTGATATGATCATAAGGCGAACTGCTAAGCGAGCAAGCCTCTGAACTTCTTTCACTAGATATTTCCTTTTTTCCTCAACATGGGCTACACTACTAATAGATAATCTACCAAGGGTATCTGCTACTACATTTGCCTTGCCGGGGTGATAATGCACACTCATATCAAAATCCTTAAGAAATTCAAGTCATCTCCTCTAGCGAAGATTAAACTTTTTCTGGGTGAACACATATTGAAGGCTCTTATGGTCAGTGAACACATCTACGTGAACACCATATAGGTAGTGTCTCCAGATCTTGAGTGCAAACACCATTGCTGCAAGCTGGAGGTCATGAATTGGATAGTTCTTCTCATGAACCTTGTCTAGAGGCATAAGCTATCACCTAACCTGGATGCATCAATACACAATCTAGGACAACTTTAGATGCACCACAATAGATTGCATAACCATCTAAACCCTCTGGTAGAGTCAAGACATGAGCTGTAGTGAATCTTGTTTTCAATTCTGCAAAGCTTTTCTCACAATCATCAGATCATTGAAACTTGACCATATTCTAAGTTAACCTAGTCAATGGTGAGGTTATATAGGAAAATCGTTCCACGAACCTTCTATAATACCCCACTAGACCTAAGAAACTTCTGATATTTGCAGCAGAGGTAGGTCTGGTCCATTGTATCACTGCTTCTATCTTCTGTGAATCCACTAGGATCCATTCGCTAGAAACAATGTGACAAAGGAAAGCGACGAATTGCAACCAGAACTCATATATGCTAAACTTACCGAATAATTGGCGATCCATAAGAGTCTATAAAAAAATTCTCAAATGACTCGCATGTTCTTCCTCATTCATACCGTAAATGAGGGTATCATTAATAAAGACGATAAAGAACAAGTTCAAGTAGTGTTTGAACACTCTGTTCATCAAATCCATGAAAGCTGCAAGAGCATTGGTTAATCCAAATGACATAACTAAAAATTCATATTGACCATACCATGTTCTGAAGGGTGTTTTCCAAATGTCACTATCTCTGACTTTGAGCTGATGATAACCCAATCTGAAGTTTATCTTTGAGAAATGGCTAGAACCCTGAAGTTGATCAAACAAGTTATCGATCCTGGGATGGGATATTTATTCTTTATTGTGGCCTTATTCAACTATCCATAGTCAATGCACATTTTTAGAACCATATTTCTTCCTTACAAACAACACTGGTGTACCCCATGGTGAAATACTAAGTCTGGTGAAACCCTTATCTAGAAGGTCTTTCAATTACTTAAGATCTACTGGAGCCATTAGGTAAGGAAGAATAGAAATAGGCTAGGTATCTTGAAGGAGATCAATTCCAAAGCCGATTTTCCTTTCGAGAGGGAGCTCGGGATGATCTTCTGGAAATACTTCTAAAAAATCACAGATTACTTAAATTGACTAAATATCTAGGGTTTCTGGATAGAATCCTTAACCCGAACTAGATGATAGAGATAACCCTTAGATATTATCTTTCTGGCCTTAAGGTAAGAAATAAATCGACCCATAGGTGCTAAGCTGGGACCCTTTCATTCTAAGATTTGTTCGTCTGGAAATTGAAAACTAATAATCCTTATTCTACAATCGACTGATGCATAACATGAGTGTAATCAATTCTTCCAAGAATGACATCGAAGTCTTCCATTTCTAACTCTACTAGATCTGCTGAGGTGACTTTCTTAGAGATTGTGACAGGGCATTTTTTGTATAACTATCTAGCTATAACTGGATCATCGACTGGAGTAGAGACTGAGAAATGTTTAGAGATAGTTTGTGTACTGACACTGTAGTGGAATGCTATACTGAGTTACAAAAGACAAAGTGATGTCTGTTGTCTTTCCACTGAGTGAACCATATGTGAGTCACATCCTTGAGTTGCTATATTCAAATCTCACGTATAACTACGAGTTACTGACATCACACCAAATATTTTCCTAATCTCATCAATGATCTTTGGTGGGTCCTTACTAACTTGCGACCCTAAAAACATAGGTGGATTAATCTTAATAAAGTCACAAACTTTCACTGGCTCTAATCGGTCATTTCTGTTAGTAGGACTAGAACCTACTGATTGTTCTTATTGGTCATACTCTGAGCCAAAAGTTGCATTGGCGTTCTAAAATTCTGCATTTAAACTTCCTTATCTGGTACTAGAGGAATTGCGTTAGCATAGTGTGCATTAGCATTCCATGCCTAAGATCTACGAGAAGGAATGGTCTTGAGCTCTCAACGTCGAGTTAGAATGGAATTAGCTCATACCTTACACACTATAAGAGTAACAAGAAAGTGAAGTTTTTCCTAAAAAAACAATTTGTACCCTCCCTCTCATTAGATGTAGTGAACTTCAGACCCATGAAAAGGACTCTACTTAGTGCGGCTTTTCAAACATCCTAGGACACTTAAACCTAGTGCCGTGGTACCAAGTTTTGTCATGCCCTGAACTACCCCCAATAAAGGGACACAGAACCTAGGACCACAAGTGATCCCAGGCTAACTGTGCCGGCATGATAATGAGCATGCTAAAGATAATAATCTGATGAAGAAGCTAAATCATAATTTATAATCATAAGATGGGGAACACTCATACGCTAAAACTGATATATATGAACACGAATTAGTTTAATTCAATGAAGTTACTAACTCAACACTAAGCTGAAACTAACTATGCGTGAAATACACCCTAACTGGATTAGAAGTACTGTGACAAGCCCCAACTAATTTTTAAAAAAACTGTAACTAAATGACTAAATACTGAAAAGAAACTCATGACTATTGTCCTCACAGAATGAGGACTCACCATTGAATCTGCTGAACTAAATATCGGAAATCGATCTATGCGTGATCTAGATGCTGAGAACCTAAACCTACATCACAAGAAGATGTAGCACACATATGTGTTAGTACTTGAAAGGTACTGAGCATGTAGGATAGAATAATGCTGAAATAAAACATAACTAAACAATCACAAAAGGAAGTATAAAAATATGAACATGATATAGATTATGAATGCCGAGAAAAATGTATGTAATGACCAATTTATAACATGTTGAAACTGAATGTTGAGTATACTGATAAATGGTCAATGCAAGAGAGTCTGACAGAACTGTAGGAGCTACTAATAACCAATAATAAAACCACATGAGATAAATGTGTAGTATGATGTATACGCCCTATCGAGAGGACCCAATATACCCTTCCAAAGGTATAAAGGCATGCTAGTGTGATCACTAAACTGATTGCCCACAAAGGGGACTTACAAACTACTTGGCTTGTAGTTCTGGGACTAATTGGGTATGCTGAACCCTAGTCCAACTCGGTATTATGCTACTCCCATTGATTTATATTGTTGAGTGATAATGTCTGAATTTTCTATAAATACTGTATATATCAAATTGACATGAAAACTAAGAATGCAACAATTAATCTGTTAATTATGCATTTATAACTGAGGCATGTATATCTGAAGTAACTAAATATCTGAAATAACATGTGTAATTAAAGAACTAAAGAAATGAATAGCTAGTGTTCTGAAATTCATGCAATAAACTGAATGATAATATGATAATCTGATTCGGAACATATAACCAATAAAAGTTCATGAAGTTCTGTTGAAGTTCGAGAAACCTAAGGTCTAATCATGATATGGGAATAAGAATCTGATTGAAAACTAGGGACCCAATGGGTAAAATGAACCCACTTGTGGTATCCCATGTACCTGGTGATGAAATCCTCAGAAAACTACTTAGTTTTCGGGGCTGGAACTTGTGGCGATCTTGTACTAGGTTTGTTGAGCTTTTCCTCCTCTCTTTCTTCTAATTTTCTACATTTTGATTTAATGATTTAAGTTAGATATGTTGAAATTATGTTTTTAGGCATAAATTGACTAAAATGTGATGATTTAGTGTCAAAATGACGTATATAAGGATTTAAATGGAGTGGAAAAGGTCAAAAAGACCTCTGGGAATGTTTTTGTCGAACCAACCTACGGACAGGATAGACGGTCTATAGGTGGATCCACGCTCTATCAGTTGGTCCGTCAGTTGGGCTTGTTCGACATGCCTTTATTAAAACGGGCTTAACTATTTTCGCGAAGGTCGGAGTTTAACAAGGTCGGTGGCTATAAAAAACTTATTCAATTATCTATCTGTTAGTAGTTCATAGGACTCCTAATTCATTTTGTGCTAAGAGTTATGACTATTTGAAATTGACCTAACTGTATTCCCCCTTAACTGTCTGCTAATTCCCACCTATGGACCGTAGGTCATCCTACGGACCATGTTGGTCATCCGTGGCTTTTGTCATAGAGTGGGTGAAGGGGGGTCTCGATCGACGGTCATGAACTACGAACCGTAGTCTGACCTACGGACCGTATGTCCGTCCGTCGACCAACACCTAACAAATTTTCCTTGAGTGAGATTTTTGGGTGTTTTTGATCCCATCGACGATTGTGCAGGTTGGAGCATGGGTTAGTCTACAGTCTCTCGACAGTCATGTTAGTTGCACCTCCAGATTTTTCTGAAAAATTGATTTTTGGTTTGTTTTGACTACGGGTTGTTAAAGATACATGTAGTATAAATTAGTGTTTATGAATCATGTCCATATAATTCAACTTAGCTATGTATCATATATAAAAATAATGAATATGAGATATACTTAGTATATAATCTGAATTTACATATCATGCCTAATAAATTAGTGCAGGATATATTACTATTTATGTTTCTTAACTTATATGAGTAATGCAACACTTTATAAAAAGATACATTATATATGATATATTACTATTTATGTGTCTTCCTTCATTGTTGATTCATTAAGATCTTGAACGCCTTGATTTGGTTTATCATCTTAAAGAAGTAACATGTAGTATAAGTCAAGATACATTAAATTGATAAAGCATCATATACAAACAAATTTTAATGTATCAAATATCTAATAATGTATCATAATACTAAATTTTCTTATCATACTAATATATGTTTATGTTCACTTGCTTCTGTAGTAACATGAATATTTTCATATGTGGGTTGGAGATCTGAATATCTTTCTATTTCGTGTTGATTTATGATAGTATCATGAATATTTTCATTTGTTGGCTAGACTTCTGAAAGATTTGTCATTTCTGATTCTTAATAGTATCCTCAATTTGCATTTGTAATTTTTAAACAAACAACCATTAACACACACACACACACACACATACATTTAATTATATTCAATAAAATATGTATGAGATATATAATGAACTATGAACACCATTATCTATAATATATCTCTGTTGTCATGGATATGATATTCAACCTCAAAAACAAATACAATCGTTTTCCAATTATAATGTGCTAAATCCTTTAATTTATCTGTAATTGAAGACAACACCTTGTACATCTGCATACAAGTTTTGTCTTAGTCATGCATGTGAAAAAAATATATTTTCTGCCCAATCTTCGTCATCAGAATCTTATATTTTTCGCTTAGTATCAGGATCCATGTATATCAAACTGAACGCGTTGAAACAAAATAACAATCAAAGTAAAAATATGACAAATTTTGGGAGAGAGGACAGAGAAGACGAAGTATGATACATAACAAGAATATATGGTAGATTATTCAATTTATTCTAATTATGTATGAGATAATAATTAAAGACATAAAACACACATATTTAGATATGAAAATAAACTAGAATCTATATGTATTAGAAAAAAGATTAACAATAGAAAATATATTGTATTGTATTGTTGTTGCATTTGTTATTAAAGAGTAGTGCATCTTCCTAAACACGACGAATACCAATAATATATCAATTTTTTTCTGCATTTGTGGTAGTTAATTGGGTGCACAATAAAAACCTTACCAATAAATTCACACAACAAATCCACCAATATTGGCATATAGAGGAGGGAATGGACCACAATATATCATATATTAGTTATTACCTGCAGGATAAAGCAAAAAAAATAAAAATGCAGGCCACATTGGAGAATGGATACATATATCCGTAAAACATCCACCAATAGCACCAGGTAAACTTGTTGATGTGCTAGGTGGTTGAGGATAGTTTATACTAAAAGGTTGGATAAGAGGATTGGTGATTAAAAAAAATGGTGAGCTGAAAGTTGGAGAAAATGAAGAATATACCTATTTCGGTGTTGAATTCAATTTTACTGGAGAGAGAACGATTTTTGTTGTAAGGAAGGAATAAAATGATAGGGTTGTGGGAGGAAAAACAGGGAGAGATTGATGGAGTGAAACAAGGAAGAGAAAGCGTGGGTTTTGGGATTAATGGATTTATGTATCAGCTGTTGTGGTTTTGGGAGTAAAATAAGGGATTTTTGATAATATTTTAAAATGGTAGGGAATGAAAGAAATTATGAAAAATAAAGGTATTGACAATAAATTTGGGTTGGGTATAGGAGTTGATGGAAATTGTTAAGATAGAAGCGCAAATATTTGTCTCTTGAAGGATTAAGAGTATTTTGACTAATAAGATTAATTAACGTAAATTAATTTGGTAAGATTCTTACACTTACGAAATAAAATTAATTATCTTAATCATAAAATATTAACACAAACATATAAACTATTAAGTAATTAAAATAATTAACAAAGTATTTAATTAAAAAAATACTTTTGAGAAGATTTTCAAATATTTATAAAATAAACTAATTTTATAAAAGACATATTTACTTTTTAAAAAATTATAAAACAAACTAAAATTATTTTGATATGACTTGAAAAATATTTTGAATTTTATAATACTAATTATTTTAAATTGTTCTAAATTAATGAAGCTCGAAAGTTAATTTATTTGGGGAAGAGTCAAATTTGGGTGTCAACATATCAAACAAAGAGGCTTTATTGTAACTGCTACTACTTCTTTGTTGCTTATTATTTCATTCCAAGATGTGTTCAATTTTTTCAAAGATGACAAGACAAGAAGTCATGTGTGTATTCAAACCTCTTTATAATAATGAGAATTGTTCACATAATTTGTTTGGTTGTTGTAATGAAATATTACTATTGAGAATATAAAAACATTGGATGATATTTATATCGTTTCCAAATAAAACTTTGATGTTATACATTCAATTGGCCAAAGCTAGTTCACAAACAACTTACTTATCTCCAAAAAGTAAAGGTAAGGTTTGTGCACATTCTACCAGTAACACTCAGGAAATTCCATGACTTAGACTAGAGATTAATCCATAAAATTATGCTTAAAATGGTGTTTACAGACCTATGTTAATGTGATAAAATCATTTGGAAAAGGTTAGAGCCAAAATAACTAAGAAAGACCTTGACGTTTGGAAACTAGCTAATTTGATTTAGTTGACGTCCCTATGTAGTGCAAAGGGTCCAAACATCCGTTCACGACACCCCAAGGACCACTGGAAGGGTCCTGGGGGAGGACCCAAACATGGGTGGGAAGGCTGCCTTGCAGCCTAAGGGCAGGCAGAAGTGGAGGCATAGCGTGCGACGCGCGCCTATCACGAGGTGTTTTGCCTCAAGATTTGAGAGAAAACCTCGCGACGCGAGGCTGACATGCACCTCACTGCCTCAACTCAAAATTCAATAAAAAAATGATGGTATTGGGCCCTACAATGCGCAACTACTTTACAGAATTGTTAAAGTCGTATTTTGGTAACTTAACTTATTAAAAAAGACCCATTTAAGTGGAGGTTCTTTTGTAAATTCATAGGACGACTATATATTGATATTAGGTTATTTTTAGAGCATTTTTGCATGTCCCAAACCAGATCAAATGAAATTTTTATCAGTTTCTCAAGAACACTCTCTTTTCTCCAAACTACATTGAAGATCAAGAAGAGCTTAAGGAAGAAGACGAAGAACTCAATCTTTTCATCCAATTTTTGTGCATTTTTCATCTATAAGGTATTGTTTTTTCACATTTGGGATTCTTTTTCTCAAGAGGTCCTTTCTAAGATAAGTTTTCAAGAACTTCAAATACTAAGGTTTTTACTCTGCGAAACATATTTTCTTCTTTACCCTAGATTTATGAATTTCAATTAAAAGTAAGTGTTTTCTATTTACTATTCCACACGATGATGAGTATGTTGTTGTTTATGTTTATATTTCGTGTGAAGCATGTTCTTATCTACATGATGGTTTCGTATGATTGTTTTTACTATTTGACAATATGAAAACATACGGACTGGAACTAAGACTAGAATGAACTCTTGAATGACCCTTATCCTTTACCCTATATTATGCATGGATATTTTATATGATTTGAAGAACTGTTATTGATTATGATATTGAGTATTTTACTATGTAATGGTTATGAATGTTGTAAGTTGAACGTAAGTTCTTGAATAACGTTCTCGGAAGCAAGAGGTAAGTCTTCTAAAGTTGTGATTACTCCACCACGTTTATGTTAGCCTATAAATCATGATGATATGTTGTGAAAGTATGTATTATGGTTCTATGTGGATATGCTAGGATATGAACATGTTATTTGTGAGATAATGAAAAGCACACAATAATGCAAATTAAGATATTCTTTTATACACTTTACACAAGATGACTATGCTATGTTAATCTCAGATACGAAGGGTTGCGATGAAAGGAAATTCTCATATAATCCTAAATATCTCATGATCATGTTTATACTAGGAGTTAATCTCCTATGTATATAATAAGTTTATGATAAAAGGACAACTTAGAGGTTATTCAAGAGAGGGGCTTAAGCTAATGTAAGACCCTAAAATGAGTTAGGATGTCTAGATCATAACATGTTTGTATTAATGTTATAAGTTCCTAAAATTTATAATAGAATTATTAGGGGCAGTGTGTAAAGTTTGATGTGATTTGGAAGTCGAACGTCAAGGGACGACCAAAACATTCGACGACTAGTCACCTATGTGCATCATGTGTCTATACGTGCTTCTATATTGTATGTCATGAGATTAAGAAGTCTTAAAATGATTCATAATGATTTTTAATAGTAGTATATGGAGTTTAGAGAAGTTTGGAGGTCAAACGACCAAGAATGTCCAGGGCGTTTGAAAAATATCCCTTAAGACGCGAAATATGTGTTTTTATGAGGTCTAGCCTGTTTGGACGAGTTGCAGGTGCTTTTATTAGGTGAAACTTATGTGGAAGGTCTACAACTTGTTGAGTTTCGTATTTATGTTGGAAACTACGACTTCTAAAGGGCCACACAAAAGTCCCAATAAGAAGGACCCAAGGTTGGTCGAGACACTACCTTGAAAGTGTCAATCAACGGAGGAAACGACGGCCTGTTGGTTCTCTAACAGCCTTTTTGTGGGGTATCTTCGATGGAAACTTAGCCTGGGAAAATTTCAACCAAATATCAGGCCAAGGACAAATTGACGGAAGCCATAGACGGCCCATTGATTGACCTACCATCCGTCGATGGTGCCGTCAATGCTGGCCTCCAAATGGTGCCTTGTACACTCTTTTATATAGGGGGTGAATGGGAAATTCACCACACGTCCTAACCTGATTCTAATAGGTTTATGTAGCTACTTTTGGGTGTGCATAAGTGATTAAAAACGTGAGGAACCCATTCCAAATCCTCTCTCACGAAATTGAACCTTTCCCCTCAAAAATATTCTCCCTAGTAACAACTATTGTTAATTAACTCAATCTTAGCCTATGTATAGCTTTATGATCTTGATCTTATGCATATCAATTTGTGATTCAATTATTATAATATGTTTATGTCTACTGTATTATATGTATATTTATAGTGAATCGTTGATGAATTATCCATGTGAACCAATGTATAAAGAATTGAACATACTAGCCTATGCATTGATCTTTAAATGTATAAAAGTGGAATTTGATTATGCTAAGATTCTTGTAGATACTACTTTAGGTTAATACCATGGTGAATTGTGGATACAAATATTGTATGATCAAACCAAATAAGGCTTTGTTCGAATTTATATAGGTTCTTCTAGTCTATCAAGTAGTAACTTGTGATCTTGACGTTAGTTTCGTTGTTATATGAACTGATCATGGTTAATTGTCTATAATTGCTGCTTATAGCATAATGAGAGTATGAATTATATGTAATGGATATAATGTAGATCAACTCATGTTCGTTTGAAAAGGATTAACCTATGTAAACATACCTTCCATGAATTCCTAATATGAAGCATGCTTATAGTGAATTAGACCTTGTTGGCAATTGTAGTAGTGTCTCATCTAGACTATGATTTCATTAGCTAATGCCTACCATTTACTTTATTGGTAAAATATGAGTGATGATTAATAATTTGGAAAAATTAATACGATGGGATATTCTCTCTACTCTACATTGAATTGATAATTTAATGCCTACGATAGTAGCTTGATCTTGAAGAGCTTTAAGCACGATTTTGATATGATTAAGTATATGATTGGCTACTGCCTTGTATTGATATTATTTATTAAATATGATATATAATCCATGCAAGTGAAGCTGGATGATGGTTTATGTCCTTCAACATTATAGCATGTTAATGATATGTTGTACTAGTTTGTAGTATGACCTTGTAGTAGCTTATGCTTAACTTCATGTATGATTACGGTACCTTAAGCTATTTCCTTATACTTTATTTATTGATAAAAGAGTAGAAATGGTCTATGATGACCAAAGGCTAAAGGAATGGCAAGAATTCCTATACTCTTCTACTTCTCTATTTCTTTATAGTATGTTGATAAAGCCTTGTATGCCATTGTGTGGTATGGTCCACTTATGGTGGTGGTGTTTACTTTATTATCAATCTATATATGTTTTGACCATGTCGATGACGGCAAATTGATGAATATATGAACTTGTGCTTATGATGATAATATGTGAAGCTTATGCCTACTTTCCTATTCTAGTTGTAATTTAGGTTGTATGGCTATTGCATAATTATGTGTATATTCATGTTAGGGTAAATTATAGCTGCTGCACCTTATGAGTTAATATGGTTAATAATACCTTACCTATGTACCCCTATGTGAATGCATGAATAGCAAAAGTAAGAAGTCTTAAGTGTAATATGAAGTTAGCTTTTCTCCTATGCGATTGTGTGTTGTGTGGTTTATGCTTGAAAGAGTATTATGTTCTAAGAGGGTGGATGCCATAATGTGTTGTTGATAGCCATTAGGTGATCATGTTGACAAATGTACAGACACTCACTTTACATGCATGTTGCAAGTAGTATAGGTCATGGTGTCTAAATGAAAGGTTGTTCTAATATTCACTAGTGTCTACTACTATGCATGTAAAGTATATGTATGTGAAGTATGTTATGTATTCCTTAACTAGGATGACTTTATAGGTGTACTATCATGGACAAGGGTATGGGACTTTTTCTATGCATTGCACATGTGTGCATTGATGGGATAGTTCCTAGGTTTGGTTTCTATGTACATGAAAATGAATGAATTGGCATGTCATGAATATATCTGCTATGATATGATGTTAGTAATATGATATGATGAAGTATGAATGTGCATAGTGTCTTAATATGTTAATATGAAAGGATTGCTCATATGGCACACCTATAGACTTATGTATTGATATATGAACATATATGATTTAAGGTGTTATGTGAAAGTTTTGCTCAGATATATGTATACACACACACGAATGATGATCTAGTCAAAAGAGGATCCTTTAAAGGTGTGCTCAAGTGTATCCTAAACTAGATAGTTCTAATACATATGTTATGTCTATGGGAAAGGATTTTATCACATGATATAGGTTGATGAAAGGACTTCTCATCTATAGCCTATAAGGTAAGCATATGGAGAGTGAATCTCCTAAGCCTGCATTTTATAAAGTTATGATAATAAAGGTTTTCAATAAAGGGAACTTAGCTTAGCACCAAGTGAACTTGAATATGAGTGTGTCCCTTTCAAAACTTGAAAGTTAGGTCACCATAATGTTCATGATGTTGATAACCACAATGTCTCAATGGGCATAAATAGGGTATCCATAAGCGAATAACTACAATGCCTAATTTTGGCATAAAGAGGGTTTTCACATGTACCTCCAAGTTCCTTAACTATGCTTGACACATAGTATCTAGCAGTGTGATGTCACTTAGTATGCTAGCATGTGTTAATGTTATATCCTTGGCTAGGTAAAAACACCTTCCATTGGGGTAAGGCTCTACAACACCAAATTCCATGTTTAGCACCCATGGTCTTAGTGTTAGCTAAGGCTATAGTTTCCCTAAAGTAAAATGGGCAATAGAAGTAAATGAATTGGATCCTAACTAGGAGTACTTAAGGGAGGTTACCTAGGATAGGTGGAAGTAATGAACCCATCTAGACATATCACAAGTAGCTCTTTAGGAAGTTCTAAGAAGGTTACCTAATACGTATGATTATGTTTATGTCCATATGCACGACTTTGTAGTATTTGTCTACTTGTTATGAAGGTGTTCATGGTTTAAATCTATTAGATGTGATCTTATCTTTATATGCACTATGTTGGTCGAAATGACTATATGATGAAGGTATTTTATTGACATGAATGAGGTTGCCTTCACTTACTTGTTGATGTATGAATTGAATGCTAAGGTTTATGGTCTTATATACCGTGGTTTCGCATTATTATTAATACTTTTTCCTTAAGTTTAGTGTGTCCAAAAGCTTTTTTTTTGTTAATTTTTACATAAGTTTCTCCTTATTTGTAGGAAATTTGTGCAAAGATGAATGCAAAGGTTTTTGAGCGAAGAAATGTAGAAGAGACCACCTACGGAGCTTGTGACGGTTCCTCATGCTCGTGACGGTCCGTAGGTGACAGCGTAGTGGAGCTGCTGAAGGAAGATGGGGAAGTCTGACCAAGTGTGGGGTTATGGAAAGCATGAAGAACCGTCGTAGCCATGACGGTCCGTCCTGCAGGTTCGTCATGAAGATCACAGAAGTAGTCCCAGTAACCATATTCTAAGATTTCAAGTGTTTTGGAAAGGACACCCTCGACGGACCATTGTGCCTCTAACAATTTGTCATACCTACTGTCGAGGGTAATGAAGAGAGTAGCAGAAGAAATTGCACAAGTATGGGACGATAGAATACATGACGGCCTGTCGTGACCACAACAATCCATCACGAGATCCATCGACCCAGCCGCGTCCTACCGGACAAAGGATGTAGATAATAGGAAAAGAATTATCAACATAGATTTAGTATATACTATCTAATAGGCTAGTATTGATTGGTACGAGGTAATAACATAGTCAAATATCAAATACGGTGCTTAATATGAGGTAAAGATAAGGGTTAGGATACCAATACACGTAGCCGGACCAAGGTTAGGAGTGAAATTTTCTAGATGCCGGACCAAGGATTTAGAAATACATAACTTATCACTTTGCATAAAAGATACTAGGAAAGAACTGTTATAGTTAGACTTATCAAATTATGAACCTGCGGGGAACACGTAAACCCTAGTTACTTTCATTAATTGAGTAAACTCCAACATTTGAAAATGTTAAGTGTCCTATTCAATTTCTCTGGTTATTTTCATTTATTTAGAAATAGAAAACCCCCCTTTTATCATTTTTGGTTTCAAAGGATGTAATTGACTGAACAATAGTAATAATAGAGTGAAGTTAAGTCTAAACTATTTTCCTCGTAGGAACGATCCCAACCTTATTAGTTGGGTTATTTACTTGACACAACCGCTTTACTTCTTATTTGAGAAGTAAGTTTGAGCGTATCAAATTTTGGCGCCGCTGCCGGGGAAAGTAGCTAATAGATTAACTTAAACTTATTACTGTAGTTTAGTTGATATTTTCTTGATTTTACTTTATTTTATTGTTTTTGATTCGTGTAGAACCACCCTTCTTGTATGTCAAATACACGGAGAGGAAGAAAACCCTTGTTTCCCAGCGATCACAAATTAGAGCGTACACTATGCAAGATGAATCGAAACTTGGGAATTAATGATGATGATCCAAACCAGAACATCGCAGCTCCGGTTGATGTACGTGGTCATTTGTTACCCGATGCCTCGAGTGAACACCAACAAAGGGGACAAAATCTAGCTCTACGGCCCCAAGCATATTACAGAGGCTATGATAACATAACAGACTCCGATGGGCCACTTGTCTTGCCTCCTCTACCACCAGGCCACACCTTTGTGCTAACTAGTAGCGTGAAGCAAATGCTCAGTGCCAGAGGTTTGTTTTCAGGGCTACCTTCTGAGGATCTACATGCACATATAGCTAAGGCAAGGGCAGTCTGTAAAAACTACGTATGGAGGCCTGACTTGGACTTAGATGTAATAGGGCTCAGAGTGTTTCCTCTCTCACTAACGGGAGAGGCTTCTATATGATTCACTAAGCTCCCATACAACTCAATTTTCACTTGGAACCAACTAAGGGATGTTTTCTTAGCAAGCTACTATCCGGTCTCCAAGAAACTAAACCACAAAGACAGAGTGAAAAACTTTGTGGCACTACCAGGAGAGTCAGTTAGTAGTTCTTAGGATAGATTCACCTCATTTTTGAGAAGTGTCCCAAATCACCGTATAGATGATTAGTCATTGAAGGAATACTTCTATCGAGGACAGGATGATAATAATAAAGCGATGTTGGACACTATAGCAGGTGGATCTTATGGGGAGTGTCCGTATGCTGAGATTTCTGAAAATTAGAGAAAATCTCCCAGAATAATAAAGCTTGGAGTACTAGGAAGTCAGATACCGGGAGTAATACCTTCGCCGTGCAGTCCACTCACAACCCAGCCACAGATGAGATTCGTGAAGAAATGGCTCAGATAAGAACTGAGCTTGGGTTGGTACTAAAACATATCACTAGGGGTGCAGAAAAGATGAATGCTATTATGCGAAGGACTCGTATACATTAAATAAGCAGACGGGGGATTTTCGATCGAGCGCCCAAGGCTCAAATCAGGATAATTGGCGTCAAGGTCAAGGGAACCAAAGTCGGATCTATGTTAACTATAACCGTGAGGGTCATTATGTCAGAGATGGAAACTACAACCGCGACAACAACTTCAACAGGGGTAACTACTGTAATACAAATCATTGGAAAGGGGCCTATGTCCCTCCTCAAAATCGTGAAGTTACTCCTAGGGATGGTGGAGATAGTATGGTGTGAGTTAAGGATATGTTGCACAAAATGATTAGGAGGTTGGATGCTAGTTATGGGCACATTAAAGAGTTAAGGTGTGATTTAGCAGGTATTAGGCAAAAAGTCGATACACATGCAATATCGATTAAGCAGATCGAGTCGCCAATGGCCCAATTCTCTGCGACAGTGAACACACGGCAATCGGGAACTCTTTCTAGCAACACTGTCCAAAATCTGAAAAATGATGCGCTCTGTATGGCAATTACTACTCGGGGTTGTAAGTAAACCATTGACCCACCTATGCCGTTTAATGAGAAAAAGGTGAGAAAGGATGATGATACCGTGGTAAAGGGTAGTGGTGAAGCAGAATAAAGCATTGGAAAAGATGCAGAAGTCCCTATGAAGGTAATTCCCATGCCTAGACCACCACCACCCTTCCCTCAGAGATTAGTGAAAAAGACCGAGGATGGTAAATATCGGCGTTTTATAACTATGTTGAAGAAAATTTCTATCAATGTCCCTTTGGTAGAAGCTCTACAATAAATGTCCGATTCTGCCATGTTTATGAAAGATCTGGTTACGAAGAAAAGATCGGTCACTTTCGAGGACGATGATAGAATGCAGCATTGTAGTAATATTACTACAAGATCTCTCATACAAAAGAAAGAAGATCTGGGTGCATTCACTATTTCTTTTACAGATTTTGCAAAAGCATTATGTGATCTTGGGTCAAGTATAAATCTCATGCCCCTCCCGATTAACAAGAAATTGGGTTTGCGTGACCAAAAACCTACTGCGATGCGGCTAGTGATGGCTCATCGAATAGTGAAAAGTCCTATAGGGATACTCCATGATGTGCTAGTAAAAGTTTAGTCATTCATATTTCCGGCTGATTTTGTTATTCTTGATACTGAAGTCGATTTTGAAGTGCCTTATTTTCTTGGGAGGCCATTCCTTGCTACAGGTAGAGCCATAGTTGATATGGAAAAGGGGCAGATGAAATTTTGGTTGAACAATGAAGAAGAGAACTTCAACATTTGTAGGTCCATGAAGCTGAGTGGTGAGCTCCAATCGATATCCGCCATATCCCTCAAAGAAAAGATGAAGAAGGAGAATGAACAAAAAAGTGAAAAACAAGAGTTTATGGTTGGGGATTTGGTGCTTTTAGACAGTTCAAGGTTGCATTGGCTTCCGGGCAAGCTCAATTCCAAAAAGACTATCCCTTACTTGATTACACAAGTATTCCCTCATGGAGAAGTTGAGTTAAAAATCAAGGAGGGAGTGCTGCTGTGAGTGTCTAATTGATCACCTAGTACCTTTCCCTCTTGTTTTAGTCAAATTCTCAGGTATGTGTCTCTAATTTCTACTCATTTATATTGCATTTTTGTTTATCAATTAGTAGTAGCCTAGTTCTTCTTGATATGTTCATTCGTTATCAAATTTTGTCTGATCTAAGTTAAAAAATATCCTCAAAATTGCCCTGTTAAAACCCTAGAAATAGGTGCTTTAGCATTGCTAGTTTACTACGCATTTGGGTTAGAAAAATGTAGGTAAAAACACTACCAATTCGATTTGGGTCATAGGGGATTAATAGGGCATCTCCAGTTCTGTTACTGAGTTACAGAATGAGACCCCAATGACGGACCGTCGTACTCACGATGGACCATTATTAGGTCAGTTCCGACCGCCCTAACACCCCACTGTACAATTTTCTCCAAGTGTCTACAAATGGCCACATGCAACGGACCATCGTTACCACGACGGTCCATTCTGCACAACCGTTGTGGTTGTCAGATACCCTGTTTCTAAGGGCCTCTCTCTATTTTATGATGTGTCCTCCAATGTACAAGTTTGACGGACCGTCATACTTATGAGGGTCCGTCCTACATGACCGTTATGAAGGTCAGAGACCCCTCTCGTAAGGGTCTCCATATTTTTTTCAAGTGTCCTCTAACGGACACCTACGATGGACCGTCATTCCTGTGACGGTATGTCCAGTACATACCGTCATACTTGTCAGAGAAACTCCTTCAGGGTTCTCCATATCAACATAGTCGTAGTAAGACACGACGGACCCCATGACTGTCCGTCGTACTCACGATGAGCCATCACCTGGTCCGTTGTATTTCACTGTTACTATAGCAATGTCATTTTATTTTAATTTATTTATTTATTTTGTGTGGTTTTTCTTGTATTGTTTGCTCTTTCTAGTACTAATATTGATCCTTTACAGCTACTGTCTATTATGCACCAAAACAAGATCGAGTCTACGAACGCAGGCGATCAAAATCAGTCGCCCCGTATGCCCTCCTTGTCATTGACATTGATGATGAGCGTGACCCCGAGTAAGTGCCTCCAGGCACTTACACCCTATCCCGAGCTGCACGTGCTGCCAGTGCCACACCCAAAAAGGTAGCGTCCGGCGTAGTCACTGCCTCCTAGTCTGATGAGGAGCGCACACTGATCGGAACACCTTCTGGGTAAGCTACCAAAGAAGAAGGAGCGTCTGGCTCCTTAGGAGTTTAGTGGTCGGAGGAAGCCTCCGCATCTACAGAGGTTCCTACCCCTGCCCCCGCTACAGATTTTGCCTCGTCTGATGAAGCTGACAGTTTGGAATCTACACACTGCTCACCAGCTCGTGCTCTCACCCCGGTTACTGACCAACCAAACCGGTGGTGCGTCGACGGGCAGTTTCAAGTCTATTCCGATGCAAATTTCCTAAATGACAAAGGAGTTATGACTCGGACACTTACTTTGGAGCGGCGGGTACTTACGGGAATTATCCCGAAGATGCCTAAGATCCACAATCTATTCACCATACATCGACTGGAGTGGACAGCACGTTCGTTGGGACGTTATAGTGAAGAGGTGGTCTGAGAGTTCTATGAATCCTATGTTGCGACTCTCCGATCACAGAGTAATAGGCGGGCTGCCCCCGCCAAACAGGACCCACTGGAGCGGGTCCGAGTACGTGGTGTTAAGGGGTATATCTCCCTGCCTGCAATCCGCTGGTTTCTATGAGGCGAGGATGTTAATGCTAATTAGACCCCTCTCACTGCCCAGTTTGACTACCGATGGCAGATTGTTCAAGATGGCCAATTCCTGCATGATCCATCGCTGAGAGAGACCACCAAGAGGTGGATGGCCATGCACTTGTCCGTTGATGGAGAGGGTTTCGACTGGGTGACCGAGCCGAAGGGGGCCATCAAGAAGGCCAACCTGACCTTCACGGCAAAGTTTTTGTGGTTGATTGTCTGCCACTGCCTTTCCCCCACAGCCGCTGATAATATCTTCACATGGGATATAGTAAGACTGATGGTGGCAATGATAGCCTTGTTTGAGGTGGATTTTGCGTGGCTTCTACAACCAATCATTGACTAGAGGGCTTTTAAGGTCACAACTACTTACCCTTTCCCGTGCATGATTTTTTCTCTATGCAGGTCCGCAGGTGTGCCTATATGGAACGTTTATCGACTCAAGAACTCTTTGGGCATTGTTGATATCGGCCTCATCAGGGATGAGGCCAATGAGTTGGCTCAACGCAGAGGGCCCCGTCCTGAGTTGCCTCCTATTGTTGACAATCTGGGTGATACAGAAGCACAAGCCCGCACGGCTACACAAGCGGCTTCCACTGACACTACCCTGGTCAAGTCTATCTCGGGTAGTAGCACTGCCCCGAGCTCCTCTCGCTCAGGCCCTTTACCCGCTCTGGTCCCGCTTGCTAGGGTACAGAAATTGGAGGCGCAAATGGATACACTTCTACATCATATACAGCCTTGGATGCATAGGTCTATTGCCGAGGCAGAAGAGCACTTGGAGCGGAGAATGGTTCAACACAAAAAGTGGAAGATCGCTGAGGTTCATAAGCGCTTGTACGGTTTTAAGTTGCGGGTGCTAGCCTGTCCATCCCCTCTGGTGGATGTGTCGACCCTTCAGGATGCGGTCGACAGTCTTCGCGCATACATTGATATGATCTTAGAGGCTAGGGTGCCTGAGTCTGAGGCCCCTTCTGCAAAGCCTGCTGAAGATACAGTGATGGCGGCCCTATTCGCCACTTCAGATATTCCACCACCTCCCCCTCGAGAGCATGCCAAGAGGCGTGTGGTTCGAGAGGAGGATAAAGCTCGAGCATGGAAGAAAGAGCTCTGTAAGATGGAGGTTGCGAGGATGGCCTCGCTTGCTGAAGAGGAGGCTCGTCAAATAAAAGAAGAAGAGTTACCTACTGGGGCGTCTACGTCCAGAACTGTGGAGATAACGGGAGGAACTGTGGATAGTACTGTTGATGCTGAGGACACCACAGAGGGTGTCCAGATTAAAGAGGTAGTGGGTTCTGGGGAACCAGACCCACCAACTTGCTGAGCGAATTGGATGATCGGGCCGAGGGCTGCCCCCTCTTCCCCTCACTCTCCTTTCCCTAATATGAACCTTGAGTCATCAAAGCCGTCGACCCTTTGCGCCCCAGGTTTGCTTCACCTACCACTCTTGTATTTCAATTTTTTTATGCATTGGGGACAATTCCATGTCTTTTTGTTGGGGGTGGGGTAAATGGAAAGTGAGTGCTACGGTGAAGTCTGTGTAACCCAATTCACTATCCTCTTTTGGGGGTTTCTTGCCTGTATTCTTTTTTCCCAAGAAAGTTATTACTTTTTCTGTTGAACCGACATGTCTATATCTTGTGTACATAGTTTAATTCTAGAGCATGATGGCTAAAATGATATCCTGATAAAATGGAAAATGATGCATCATAAGGCATAGTAATTGATAAATGTGTGGCTCTAAGCATGACATAGAGGTACACCACTACATGACCCTAAGTCTAAAATTCGAACTAGGTGTCTGATAATCTGGTTGAGTGATGAGATGTCAGTTGAGTGTGAGGGAGATTTGAATAGACCATGTTTTGTACTGAGCTAGAACTTACCTGGTTAGTCCTGCTAAATGTAAGCTGTAATAGACAATTAGGAAAGGATCATAGGCCCTTATTCAATATAGCCCATTTTTAGCCTAAATAAAAGAAAACCAAATGAAATTTATCCTTATTTGATCCAAATGATTTGAGATTAAATTAGACCTTTCTTTTTCACCCCAATTGATCTTTTCTGGGAATAATGTGTTGGCCCTGGTCCTTCCTTGGACATGTGCACCTCAGTTTATTCCAAAAGCATAAGTTGAGGGTGGGTAATGCAGTAAACAACCTTTTTATGACCCTGACCCAACTTTGGGTATTGTGTACTTTGACTCATGGCAAAGTTATTAGTTGAGGGTGGCTATTATGAGGAATGTTCTGGAAAGTGGGGTTCAAGAAACAAACAGAGAGAAAGAAAAAAAGAAAAGTGAATCAAGAATTAGTTGAAATAAAAGTAAAAAAATTACAACAAATACAAGGAAGAAAAGAAGAGTGTCACTTACACAAATAAGGGCAAGCTTAAAGTAGTTTAAATAAGGGCAAACTTATAAAAATAGTTATGAATAAGTGTGAATTTGTTCTGAGAGTAAGTGTCATAAAGTAATCCTAGTACTCAAACTGAAATCTTTGTGTGAAAAATGAGGATATTGTTTTGAAGTGAGGACACTAGTTGTAGTACCGGAAATATTAGCACCTCAGTGAGAAATTGAAGAGGATAGGTGTTAGTGCATGGTGATTCTGTGTCATGGTCTGGTTCCACATAATTCAAGCGTAATAGTGATAGCATGCATAAATATGATGAGATTAATCGGGATTGATAACCAAATGATTGCAAATGATAAATCATGGATACTATTGTACAAAAATTTTGTATTGAGTCACAGTGTGTCGCTTGAGGACAAAAAACGAATTTAAGTTGATGGTGTTAATATACCGTGGTTTCACGGTATTATTAATTCTTTTTCCTTAACTTTAGTGTGTCCAAAAGCCTTTTTGTGCTAATTTTTATATAAGTTTCTCCTTATTTGCAGGAAATCTTACCAAAGATTAATGCGGAGATTTTTTAAGCGAATAAATGCAGAAGAGACAACCTACGGAGCTTGTGACGGTCCGCCATGCTCGTGACGGTGCATAGGTGGTAGCATAGTGCAGCTGCTGAAGAAAGATGGGGAAGTCTAACCAAGTGTGGGATTACGGAAAGCGTGACGGACCGTCGTAGCCATGATGGTCTGTCCTGCAGGTTCGTCATGAAGATTAGAGAAGTAGTCTAGTACCCATATTACAAGAGTTCAAGTGTTTTGGAACGGAGACCCTCGCCGAACCGTTGTGCCTCTAACGATTCGTCATACCTGCGGTCGAGGGTAATGAAGAGAGCAGCAAAAGAAATTGCACAAGTATGGGACGACAAAATCCATGATGGCCCGTCGTTGCCACGACGATCCGTCGCTAGGTCCGTCGACCCAACTCGTTTTAAAAGATTTCCAGCAAATAAAGTCCTTGTTTAATTAGGTTTTTATTTTCTATAAATAGTTCAAAAAACCTCTTTTTTGAGGTTAGACCCTAGATTATTTGGTTAGGCCCTTGATTATTGTTAGACCCTTTATTATTTTTAGACTCTTTGTTCTTCTATTAATTTCAGTAATTGATTGTTGGTTATTTTTGTTGATTAATCAAGCAAATTTTCGGATTTTACGCTTTCTCATTGAAGTAAGTGCATGAATTCTTATGTCATAGATTTGAATATTTTGATTATGACTATGGGTAACAAAACTCCATAACAAGGGTTATGGGAACCATAGGCAAATAATGAGGTAAAACCTAACTAAAACTACAATTCTAGAACAGTGTCTTGCATGTATTGATAATTCTTTAGCTTAGAAGTCTTTATAACGGATGGCCATCGTTAGAACTCCCCTTAATGCTACTTGCCGGACAGAGGAGGTAGATAATAGGAAAAGAATTATCAACAAATATTTAGTGTATACTATCTAATTGGATAGTATTGATTGGTACGAGGTAATAACATAGTCAAATATCGAATATGATGCTTAATATGAGGTAAAGATAAGGGGTTAGGATAGAAACACACGTATCCGGACCAAGGTGCGGAGTAAAATTTTCTAGATGCCAGACCAAGGATTTAGAAATACATAACTTATAACTTTTCATGCAATATACTAGGAAAGAATTGTTATAGTTAGACTTATCAAGTTATGAACCTGTGGGGAACACGTAAACCCTAGTTACTTTCATTAATTGATTAAACTCCAACATTTGAAACTTTTAAGTGTCTCTTTTAATTTCGCTAGTTATTTTCATTTATTTAGAAATAGAGAAACCCATTTTTTTTATCATTTTTGCTTTCAAAGGAAATAATTGATTGAACAATAGTAATATTAGATTGAAGTTAAGTCTAAACTATCTTCCTCCTGGGAACGATCCCAACCTCATTAGTTGGGTTATTTACTTGACAAAACCGCTTTACTTCTTATTTGAGAAGTAAGTTTGAGCATATCAAATTTTGACGCCGCTGCTGGGAAAAGTAGCTTTTAGATTAACTTAAACTTATAACTATAGTTTATTTGATATTTACTTCATTTTACTTTGTTTTATTTTTTTTATTCGTGCAGAACCACCCTCCTTGTATGCCAAATACACGAAGAGGAAGAGAACCCTTGTTTCCCTACGATTACGAATTAGAGCGTACACTACGCAACGTGAATCGAAACTTGGGAATTAATGATGATGATCCAAACCAGAATATCCCAGCTCCGGTTGATGTTCATTGTTAGTTATTACCCGATGCCCTGGGTTAACACCAACAGAGGGGACAAAATCCCGCTCCACGGCCTCAAGCATACTACAGAGGCTATCATAACATAGCAGACTCCGATGGGCCACTTGTCTTGCCTCCTCAATCACCAGGCCACACCTTTGTTGTAACTAGTAGCCTGATACAAATGCTTACTACCAGAGGTTTGTTTTCAGGGCTACCTTTTGAGGATCCACTTTCCCATATAGCTAAGGCAAGGGTAGTGTGTAAAAGTAGTGTATCGAGGCCTGACTTGGATTTGGATGTAATAGGGCTCAGAGTTGTTTCCTCTCTCACTGACGGGAGAGGCTGCTCTATGGTTCACTGAGCTCCCGTATAACTCAATTTTCACTTGGAACCAACTAAAAATATTTTCTTAGCACGCTACTATCCAATCTCCTAGAAACTAAACCACAAAGGCAGAGTGAACAACTTTATGGCACTACCAAGAGTCAGTTAGTAGCTCTTGTGATAGATTCACCTCATTCTTGAGAAGTGTCCCAAATCACTGTATAAATGATGAGTCACTGAAGGAATACTTCTATCGAGGAGGGGATGATAATAATAAAGCGGTGTTGGAAACTATATTAGGTGGATTTTATGGGGAGTGTCCATATGCTGAGATTGCTGAAAAATTAGAGAAAATCCCCCGGAATAATAAAGCTTGGAGTACTAGGAAGTCAGATACCGGGAGGAATACCTTCGCCGTGCAGTCCACTCACAACCCAGCCACAGATGAGATTCGTGAAGAAATGGCTCAGATGAGAACTGAGCTTGGGTTAGTACTAAAACATATCACTGGGGGTGCAGAAAAGATAAATGCAGTTAACTACTTGCCTAAACGACCACCACATAATGATGAATGCTATTATGCGGAGGACTCCTATGAAGTAAATGAGCAGACGGGGGGTTTTCGATCGAGCGCCGAAGGCTCAAATCAGGATAGTTGGTGCCAAGGTCAAGGGAACCATGGTCGGATCTATTGTAACTCTAACCGTGAGGATTATTATGTCCGAGATGGGAACTACAACCGCGACAATAACTTCAACAGGGGTAACTATGGTAACAGAAATGATAGGAATGGGCCCTATGTTATTCTTGATTTTGCAGTCGATTTTGAAGTGCCTATTATTCTTGGGAGGTCATTCCTTGCTACAAATAGAGCCATAATTGATATGGAAATGGGGCAGATGAAATTTTGGTTGAACAAAGAAGAAGAGACATTCAACATTTGTAGGTCCATGAGGCAGAGTGGTGAGCTCCAATCGATATCCGCCGTATCCCACAAAGAAAAGATGAAGAAGGAGTATGAACAAAAAAGTGAAAAACAAGAGTTTATGGTTGGGGATTTGGTGCTTTTAGATAGTTCAAGGTTGCATTGGCTTCCGGGCAAGCTCAATTCCAAACGGACTGGTCTTTACTTGATTACACAAGTAATCTCTCATGGAGCAGTTGAGTTAAAAACCAAGGAGGGAGTGTGGTTTAAGGTGAATAGAGAATGAATAAAACTCTATTTTGGGCATATTGCATTGGTGAATGAAGTGATGAGGCATACCATCTTGATGAAGGCTGAGTAATCAAGTGTCCTCAATTATGCCGCGACGTTGAATCACGCCTTGTTGGGAGGCAACCAAATACTTATAGTTTTTTCTTTCTAGTAATGGTAGCATTTTATACTAATGGATTTTAAATTTGCAGGAACATCACCAGGAAATACTACAGAAAATTACTGTACAGTAGTCACTGACGGATATAGCGATGGATCGTTGCTCCTACGACGGACCGTTGCTCCTACGAAGGACCGTCACATGAATCCGTCGTGCCAGGTACGTCTTTCCGTTATTTTCAAACTAGGGCACACGCGACGGAACTAATGATGAACCGTCACAACCGAGAAGGACCATTGTCGGTGAATCATTGCGTCTTTAATGAAGGGTACCCGACCCGACCCGACTGGGTTTTTTAAATAAAAATTCATCATTTAAAACCCCCACCCCCACCCCTCATTTCACCCCATTCTTTCACTCTTTCTTCCATTTCCCTCCCTTTTCAACTTTTGAAGCTCTCTTACAACCGATAATTTGCCCCAAATTCCTCGAAATTCATCATCTACTTGTCGAAGCTGCTGCTGTGAGTGTCTAATTGATCACCAAGTACCTTTCCCTCTTCTTTTTTTTTTCCAAATTCTCAGGTATGTGTCTCTAATTTCTACTCATTTATATTGCATTTTTGTTTATCAATTAGTAGTAGCCTAGTTCTTCTTGATATGTTCATTCTTTATCAAATTTTGTCTGACCTAGGTTTAAAAAAATCCTTGAAATTGCCGTGTTAAAACCCTAGACATAGGTACTTTAGCATTGCTAGTTTAATAGGTATTTGGGTTAGACAAATGTAGGTCAAAACACTACCAATTCGATTTGGGTCATAGGGGATAAATGGGGAATCTCTAGTTCTCTCACTGATTTACAGAATGAGACCCCGATGACCGACCGTCGTACCCACGACGGACTGTCATTAGGTCAGTCCAACCGCCCTAACACCCCACAGTCTAATTTTCTCCAAGTATCCACCAACGACCACATTTGACGGACCATCGTTCCCATGACAGTCCATCCTGCACAATCGTTCTGGTTGTCAGAGACCCTATTCCTAAGGGTATCTAAATTTTTCTAAGTTTCCTCTAACAGACACATGTGACAGACTGTCATCCCTACGACGATTCGTCCTGCACAAGCGTTCTGATTGTGAGAGACCTTGTTCCTAAAGGCCTCTCTCTATTTTTCCAATTGTCCTCAAACGTACAAGTATGACGGACCGTCATACCCATGACGGTCCGTCCTGCATGAATGTTATGATGGTCAGAAATTCCTCTCCTAAGGTTCTCCATATTTTTTTTCAAGTGTCCTCTGACAGACACCTACGACGGACTGTCGTTCCTGTGACGGTCTGTCCTATACATACAGTCATACTTGTCAGAGACTCTCCTTCAGGGTTATCCATATAAACATAGTCTAAGTAAGACACGACGGACCCCTTGACGGTCCGTCGTACTCACGATAAGCCCTCACCTGGTCCGTTGTGTTTCACTGTTACAATAGCAATGTCATTTTATTTTAATTTTTTTATTTATTTTGTGTGGTTTTGCTTGTCTTATTTGCTCCTTCTAGTACTACTATTGATCCTTTACAAGTACTATTTATTATGGCACCAAAACAAGATTTAGTCTACGCACGTGGGCGATCAAAATATGTCGCCCCATCTACCCGCTTGGTCATTGACTCTGATGATAAGTGTGACCCCGAGTACGTGCCCCCAGGCACTTCCACCCTATCTCGAGCTACACGTGCTGCCAGAGCCACACCCAAAAAGGTAGCATTCGGCGTAGTAAGTGCCTCCCAATCTGATGAGCAGCGCACACTGATCGACACACCTTATGGGTCAGCTACAACAGAAAAAGGAGCGTCTGGCTCCTTAGAGTTTCATGGTCGGAGGAAACCTCAGCATTTGCTGAGGTTCCCGCCCCCGCCCTCGCTGCAGATTCTGCTTCGTCTGATGAGGCTGACAGTTAAGAATCCACACCTTGTTCACCAGCTCGTTCTCTCACCCCGGTTACTAAAAAGCCAAACCAGTGGTGTGTCGACGGGCAGTTTCAAGTCTATTCCGATGCAATATTCGTGAATGACAAAGGAGTTATGACTCCGACACTTACATTGGAGCTGCGGTTCCTTACGGGATGTCTCCTGACGATGCCTGAGATCCCCAATCTATTCACCAGACATCAACTGGAGTGGACAACATGTCCGTTGGGACGTTATAGTGAAGAGCTGGTACGAGAGTTCTATAAATCCTACGTCGTGACTCTCCGATCACAGATTAATAGGTGGGATGCCCGCGCCAAACAGGCCCCCCTGGAGCAGGTCCGAGTACGTGGTGTTCAGGTTGATATATCCCTCACTGCCATCCGCCGGTTTCTATACGGCGAGCATGTTGATGCTAATCAGACCCCTCTCACTGCCTAGTTTAACTGCTGATGGCAGATTGTTAAATATGGCCAATTCCTGCATGATCTATCGCTGAGAGAGACCACCAAGAGGTGGATTGCCCTGCAATTGTCCGTTTATGGAGAGGGTGCCGGCTGGGTGACCGAGCGGAAGGGGGCAATCAAGATGGCCAACCTGACTTTCACGGCAAAATTTGTGTGGTTGATTATCTGCCACTGCCTTTCCCCTATAGTCGCTGATAATATCGTCAAATGGGATAGAGCAGTACTGATGGTGGCGATGATAGCCCTGTTTGAGGTGGATTTTTCGTGGCTTCTACAGGCGGTCATGCACGAGAGGGCTTTCAACGTCACAACTACTTACCCTTTCCCGTGCATGATATTTTCTCTATGCAGGTCCGCAGGTGTTCCTATATGCAACATTGATCAACTCAAGACCTCTCTGGGCACTATTAATATCGGCCTCATCAGGGATGAGGACAATGAGTTGGCTCCACGTAGAGGAACCCATCCAGAGTTGCCTCCACTTGTTGACAATCTGGCTGATACAGTAGCACAAGCCCGCACGGCTACGCAGGCGGCTTCCACTGACAATACCCCGATCGAGTCTATCCCGGGTAGTAGAACTGCCCCGAGATCCTCTCGCTCAACCCCTTTACCCACTCTTGTCCCGCTTGCTAGGGTCCAGAAATTAGAGGCTCGGATGGCTACACTTCTGCATCATATCAAGCCTTGGATGCATAGGTCTATTGTCGAGGCAGAAGAGCGCTTGGAGAGGAGAATGGTCCATCACACAGAGTGGAAGATTGCTAAGGCTCATTAGCGCTTGGACGCTTTTGAGTTGCGGGTGCTAGCCCGTCCAGCCCCTCCGACGGATATGTCGACCCTTCAGGCTGCAGTCGACAGTCTTCACGCAGATATTTATATGATCTTAGAGGATACGGTGCTTGAGTTTGAGGCCCCTTCTGTAGAGTCTGTTGAAGACACAGTGATGGCGGCCCTATTTGCCACTTCAGATATTCCAGCACTCCCCCTCGAGAGCATGCCAAGAGGCGTAGGGGTCGAGAGAAGGATGAAGCTAGAGTACGAAAGAAGAAGCGTCGTGAGATAGAGGCTGCGAGGAGAGCCTCGCTTACAGAAGATGAGGCGTGTCAGATAAGAGCAGGAGAGTTAGCTGCTGGGGCGTCGAGCTCCAGAACTGTGGAGATAGCTGGAGGCACAGCTGATAGTGCTGTTGATGTTTAGGACACCACTGAGGGTGTCCAGATTACAGAGGTAGTTGCGCCCCAGGTTTGCTTCACCTACTACTCTAGTATTTCAATTTGTTTATGCTTTGGGGACAATTGCATGTGTTTTTGTTGGGGGTGGGGTAAATGGAAAGTGAGTGCTAGGGTGAAGTCTAAGTAGCCCAATTCACTATCCCCTTTTGGGGTTTTCTTGCCTGTGTTCTTTATTCCCAAGAGACTGATTACTTTATCTGTTGAGACGGCATGTCTATATCTTGTGTACATAGTTTAATTCTGGAGCATGATGGCTAAAATGATATCGTGATAAAATCGAAAATGATGCATGACAAGGCATAGTAATTGATAAATGTGTGGTTCTAAGCATGACATAGAGGTACACCACTGCATGACCCAAAGTCTAAAATTCGAACTAGGTGTCTGATAATCTGGTAGAGTGATGAGATGTCAAGTGAGTGTGAGGAAGATTTGAATAGTCCACTATTTGTACTGAGCTAGAACTTGCCTGGTTAGTCCTGCTAAAAGTAAGCTGTAATAGCCAATTAGGAAAGGATCATCGGCCCTTATTCAATGTAGCCCATTTTTAGCCTAAATAAAAGAAAACCAAATTAAATTTATCCTTCTTTGGTCCAAATGATTTGAGCTTAAATTAGACCTTTCTTTTTCACCCAACTGATCTTTTCTAGGAATAATGTGTTGGCCCTGGTCCCTTCTTGGACATGTGCACCTCATCTTATGCCAAAAGTATAAGTTGAGGGTGGCTAATGCAGTAAACAACCTTTTTTATGGCTCTGACCCAACATTGGGTATTGCGTACTTTGACTCATGGCAAAGCCATTAGTTGAGGGTGGCTATTATGAGGAATGTTCTGGAAAGTGGGGTTCATAAAACAAAGAGAGAGAAAGAACAAAAGTAATGTGACTCAAGAATTAGTTGAAAGAAAATTAAAAAAATTACAAGAAATACAAGCAAGAAAATAAGAGAGTCACTTACACAAATGAAGAAAAAAGGGAAAATAGCAAGGTGAAAGAATATGGGAAACTGGGCAAAATAAAATGATAGAAAATGGTATGTTTAGCCGATATGTCAAGGAGGGCAAAAAGTCACCAAAGTATACCTCAATATACCCTACCTGACTCTGAGCCTGTATTACAAGCTAAGAAAGTCCTATTGTGATCCTAAGGGTTGTATAGCGCACTTAAAGCAGTGAAAATAAGGGCAAGCTTATGGCAATAGTTATTAATGAGTGTTAATTTGTTCTGAGAGTAAGTGTTGTAAAGTAATCATTTTACTCAAACTTGCAGTACCACAAATATTAGCACCTCGGAGAGAAATTGAAAAGGATAGGTGTTAGTGCATGGTGAGTCTGTTTCATGGTCTGATTCCACTTAATTCAAGCCTAGTAGTAATAGTATGCATAAATATATTGAGATTAATCAGAATTGATAGCCACATGATTGTCAAAGGATAAAACATGGATACAATTGTACAAAGATTTGTATTGAGTCATAGTGCGTCGCTTGAGGACAAACAACGAATTTAAGTTGAGGGTGTTGATATACTGTGGTTTCACGGTATTATTAATACTTTTTCCTTAAGTTTAGTGTTTCCAAAAGCCTTTTTGTGCTAATTTTTATGTAAGTTTCTCCTTATTGGCAGGAAATCTTACCAAAGATGAATGTGGAGGTTTTTGAGCGAAGAAATGCAGAAGAGACCACCTACGGAGCTTGTGACGGTCCGTCATGCTCGTGATAGTCTGTAGGTGGCAGCGTAGTGCAGCTGCTGAAGGAAGATGGGGAAGTTTGACCAAGTGTGGGGTTACGGAAAGCGTGACAGACCGTCGTAGCCATGATGGTCTGTCCTGCAGGTTCGTCATGAAGATCAGAGAAGTAGTCCCATTACCCATATTCCAAGAGTTAAAGTGTTTTGGAACGAAGACCCCCGACGGACCGTTGTTCCTATGACGATCCGTCATACCTGCCATCAAGGGTAATTAAGAGAGCAGCAGAAGAAACTGCACAAGTATGGGACGACGGAATCCATGACGGCCCGCATGACCACGACGATCCATCGCGAGGTCGTCGACCTAGCCGCGTTTTGACAGATTTCCAACAAATAGAGTCCTTGTTTAATTAGGTTTTTATTTTCTATAAATAGTTCAAAAAACCTCATTTTTGAGGTTAGACCCTGGATTATTTGGTTAGGAACTTGATTATTGTTAGACCCTTGATTATTTTTATACTCTTTGTTCTTCAATTAATTTCAGCAATTGATTGTTAATGATTTTTGTTGATTAATCAAGCAAACTTTCGAATTTTACTCTTTCTCATTGAAGTAAGTGCATGAATTTTTATATCATATATTTGAATATTGTGATCATAACTATGGGTAACTAAACTCCACAACTAGGGTTTTGGGAACCATAGGCAAATAATGAGGTAAATCTTTACTAAAATAACAATTCTATAACAGTGTCTTGCATGTATTGATAATTCTTTCGCTTAGAAGTCTTTGTAACGGATGGACAACATTAGAACTCGCCTTAATGCTACTTGCTGGACCAAAGAGGTAGATAATAGGAAAAGAATTATCAACATAGATTTAGTGTATACTATCTAATAGGCTAGTATTGATTGGTACGAAGTAATAACTTAGTCAAATATCGAATACGATGCTTAATATGAGTTAAAGATAAGGGTTGGGATAGCAACACACGTAGCCGGACCAAGGTGTGGAGTGACATTTTCTAGATGACGGACCAAGGATTTAGAAATACATACCTTATAACTTTGCATGCAAGATAGTAGGAAATAATTGTTATAGTTAGACTTATCTATTTATAAACCTGTGGGGAAAACGTAAACCCTAAATACTTTCATTAATTGATTAAACTCTAACATTTGAAGCTATTAAGTGTCTCTTTCAATTTCGCTAGTTATTTTCATTTATTTAGAAATAGAAAACCCCCCTTTATCATTTTTGTTTTCCAACGAAGTAATTGATTGAACAATAGCAATAATAGATTGAAGTTCAGTCTAAACTATTTTCCTCATCGAAACGATCCCAACTCATTAGTTTGTTACTTACTTGACACGACCGCTTTACTTCTAATTTGAGAAGTATGTTTAAGCGTATCATGGTCTCATGAAGATTCTACTAACCATGTGTGGTATTATGGGGCTTCATATTAGTGCTCCACTAGTAGACTAATATTGGGGTCATGAACAAGGTCTAATAAAGATGTATATGCAAAGAAGTAAATATATGTGTGACTGATGTAGCTCACACTAATGTTCCTTAAAAATGTAATCAATTATATATATGATGTTATGCGATTTTCGGCCTTTGAATATGTTTAAATGAAGTATTTGACTGATGTAAATGTTATTGAATAAGCTTTTTATGAAGATTTACTCAAAAAGGCATGAAGTATGGTTTCAAGAAAATGTCCCTTTTCAATGCATGTTTTTGCATAACTGCCATACTTAGTTCATTCTTGAAGTAATACCATTCTTCTCTATTTTTTCCATAGAGTGTAGGTTGTGGATGCTTATAGTATGTCTATGATTGAGGAGCTTCATATGTGATTCCCAAGCTCAAGGAAAGGGGTCTTTACTTTCAAAGGATTACCTACTCATGTCTTAATGTAAAATTTATTAAAGTTATATAGTTAGGCCTTATGTTTTAAGGGTCGTGTCCCCAATATATTCTAAGGTTGTTGAGTCTAAGATGTCAAAAGACACTTAGGGTCTAAATATATATTATGATTTATATTTTATATAAATACGAAGTGATGTTTCTAGCATATAATGTGCTATGAAAAGTTTTAAATTTAGGCTAAATTTACAATGTCGATGTGGTGAATGATAACTATGGGATTGTATGAGACCTCCAAGAGTTCAAGTATGCCATGTTACTTCTAGGGGGTGCTCCCTAGTTGTGACAGCTAAGCACCGATGAACTATATATAAGGGGTGTTCCTTCCCTAGTTGGAAGGTAGGTTCACAATGACTCTCATGAGTTTGAGGCTGCCATGTAATGTGGAACTATGAGTCTCCAATACATCTCCTAGTTCATGAACTATGTTTCCACCATAGGATACTATCTAGTTGATCAACCTAGAAAACTATGTCTTGTTAGGTTCTACTTTGGCCGGTAGACCACCTTTTTTTGATATGGGGTTTTATGACACCGCATTTCATGTTTAGCTTACATGGTCTATGTCGGTTAAAGCGTATATTCTGTCATGTAAAATGAAATATAATTAAATGAACTTTGACTAGGGTGACTTGAGGAGTCTACTTAGTAGAGGTAGGGGTATGGGACTCTACCTAGATGTTTCACAAGTTGACTCTAATGGAAGTCCTAGGAGATTGTTCTTATGTAATATGATAACATGAAAGGTATATGTTTATGATACATGATGTTACACTTACATGATGTTGGTCATTATGATGAATATGTTATTGGGTTAATTGCTGTATGAAATTATAACTAATGATGTTACAAGTTATATGTTGCAAAGCTTTACTTATGGTCTCCTATCTTATCTACTTGATCGTGTGGGGTTATGGGGCTTCACACAACTATTGCACTTGTAGGTTGGCGATGGGATAATTGGTAAGTGTTTTGTATGTTATATTATATGATCTATTGAATAGGAAAAGTTAACATGACTATGATAATGTGTCTTTAATTATGATCATGCTTCATTTTGATCGAATCCTTGACTTGTATATGTTCTATGGTGTGTGCATTTAAGGTGTTCACATGATTTTGCACGTTTTCTAAAGATATAATAAAGTGTCCTTTTTCATGCATGACCTTAAGTGTTCTGTGCATATACTCATACTTAGTACATGTGGTGTAACACCCCGTCGATAAAAAAGGCCAAAAACTAGTTTTTCAGAAAAATCTCCAGGTGCTACCAACGGTGGCATCGACGGACCGTAGCCTGAACCGCGGTCCGTCCTGCACAACTGTCGATGGGATCAGAAACTACAAAAAATTTTAGCCTAGAAAAATTGGTTAAGTCTTGGACGACGGATGGACTTACGATCCGTCGGTTAAACGATGATCAGTAGTCTGTGACTGTCGATCAAGAATCCCTCAAACACTCTCTGACAAGAGCTATGGATGACCAGCATGGTTTGTAGGTGGACCTACGGTACATATGTTTGACCGTTGGTGGAAAATTTTCAGCCAGTTAAGGGGAAATGCAGTTGGGTCAACTTAAAATGATCATAAATCCTAGCACAAAATGAATTAGGTCTCCCATGACCTATCCACAGATAGATAATTGAATTATCTTTCCATAGTCACCAACCTTGCTAAAATAAGACCTCATAGTAAAATGTTATGCCCATTTTAGTAAAGGTCCGTCGAACAGGCTCTCACGACGGAACTGACGACGATGCGTTGAGCGCACGATAGACCGTCAGTCCTTGCCATTGTAAGGCTTGACAGTAACCTTCCCAGGGTTTTTTTACCTTTCCCACTCCGTTTAAACCGTAAGTTACGTCGTTTTGACCATAAATCATCAGATTTTAGGTAGTTTAATCCTAGAAACATAATTAAAATATATCCAAGAAAAATCATTAAATCATAACATAGAAAATTAGAAGCAAGAGAGGAGAAAAAAACTCAAGAACCCTAATTCAATATCATTACAAGCTCAAGCAGTTCCAGCCCCAAAACTTAAGTATTTTTTCGTTGATTTCATCACAAGGTATGTGGGATTTCACTAGTGGGTTCCTTTCACCTATTGTGTCCCTAGTTTTCAGTCAGGTTCTTGATTTAATTATCATGATTAAACCTAGGATTTCTAGAACATTGTTAGAACTTCTTGAATTTAATAAATATATGTTCCAAATCATATTATCATGTTATTACTCAGATTATCATATGAAGTTCAGAACCCTAGCTTTGTATTTCTTTAGTTCTTGAATTACACATGCTAGGTCATATATATCAAACACTTCAGATATACATGCCTCAGTTATTATTGCGTTATTACCAGATTAATTGTTGCATTCTCAGTTTGCATGTTCACTTCGGAGCTATCAATATTTAGAGAAATTCAGATATAATCAGTTAATTTACAGAATTCATTGGGAGTAGCATAATACCTAGTTGGATTAGGGTTTAGCGTACCCAATAGTCCTAGACTTACTAGCCATGTAGGTTGTAAGTCCCCTTTGTGGGCAATCAGTTTAGTGATCACGCCTGTATGATTTTATACCTTTGGCAGGGTATATTGGGTCCTCTAGATGAGGCGTATACATCGGACTCCACATTTAGCTCATGTGGTTTTATTATTGGTTATTAGTAGCTCCCACAGTTCAGTCAGACTCTCTGCAATGACCATTTATCAATATATGCACTATTTAGCTTCAGCATGTTATAAATTGGTCATTGCATCCAGTTAGCTCATAAATCAGCAAATCACGTTTAGATTATTATACTTGTTTTTGTGCTTTTTCAGTTATGTGTTATTTCATCTTTACTCTATCCTACATGCTCAGTACCTTTCAACATCCAGATCACGCAAAGATTGATTTCCCAATCTCTTGTTCAGAAGATTCAGCGGTGAGTCCTTAATCTCCGAGGACAACAGTCATGAGATTCATGTCAGTCTTTGGTCTTTGGTTTCAGTTTTTTCTAGATTTAGCTAGGCTTGTCCCAGTATTTCTAATCTAGTTTAGAGGCTTTTTTGAGATAAAGTTAGATTCACCTTAATATTGAGTTAATAATTCTTTTATATTAAACTTATTGTTTTCAAATAACTCAGTTACAGAATATGGATATTCCCCATCTTTTTATTTTAAGTATGATTTAGCTTCTGCCATAGTTTATTATCTTTAGTATGCTCATTATAATTCCAGCAGGGTTAGCTTGGGATCACTTGTGGTCCTAGGTTCCTGTTCCACGTATTGGGGGTAGCTTGGGGCGTGAAAAACCTTGGTATCAAAGCACTAGGTTCAAGAGTCCTAAGATGTCTAAAAAATCCGCACTAAGTAGAGTCCTTTTCATGGGTGTGAAGTGCACCACATATAATAAGAGGGAGGCTATAAAGTGTTTTAGGAAAAACTTCACCTTCTTGTTACTGTTATCATGTGTAAGGTATGATTTAATTCCATTCTAACTTGACGTTGTGTGATCAAGATCATGCCTTCTCGTACAGCTTAGGCATGGAATGCTAATGCACGTAATGCTAACACAGTTCCTCTAGTACCAGATAAGTAAGTTAAAATGCAGAATTTCAGAAAGCCAATTCAGCTTTTGGTCAAGAGTATGACCAACCAGAACAATCAGTAGGTTTGAGTTCCTACTAATAGAAATAATCGATTAGTGGAAGCCAGATATTGTGAATTTGTTAGGTTGAATCTGCATTAGTTTTCAGTGTCAAAAGTTGGTAAGGAACCACAGAAGTTCATTGACGAGGTCAAGAAAATATTTGATGTGATGTCAATAACTGGTAGTTATATGTGAGATTGGCATCCTACCAATTCAAGGATGTGACTCACATATGGTTCACTCATACAACTGACATAACTTTGTATTTTGTAACTCAGTGTAGCAGTCAGATTCAGTGTTAGTCCAGAAACTCTCTCAGAACCATTATCATTCTCTACTCAGTCGGTGACCAAGTAATAGCTAGACAGGTATACACAAATTGCCTTGTCAAAGTCTCTCAGAAAGTCACCTCAGCAGATCTAGTAGTTTTAAAAATGGTAGACTTTGATTTTATTCTTGGCATAGATTGGTGACACTCATGTTATTCCTCAATCGATTTAGAACTAGGATTATTCGGTTTCAGTTTCCATACGAACCAATCTTAGAATGGAAAGGTAGTAGCTTAGCACCTATGGGTTGATTTATTGCTTACCTTAAGGCCAGAAATATGACATCTAACGGTTATCTCTATCATCTAGTTTGGGTAAAGGTTTTGTAGACACAAAACCCCAACTTTTGAGTTAGTTCCAGTATTCTGTGAATTTCCAAGAGTATTTCTAAATGATCTTCCTGGGTTCCTCCCGAAAGAGAAATCGACTTTGGAATTGATCTCCTTCAAGATACCCAGCCTATTTCTATTCCTCCTTGTAGAATGGCTCCAACAGAGCTTAAGGAATTGAAAGAGCAGTTGAAAGACATTCTAGATAAGGGTTTCATCAAACCTAGTATTTCACCTTGGGGTGGACAAGTAGTGTTCGTAAAGAATAAAGATGGTGCTCTCTGAATGTGAATTGACTATAGACAGTTGAACAAGGTCACAATCAAGAATAAGTATCCCATCCCTAGGATGAATGACTTGTTTGACCAACTTCAAGGTGCTAGTCATTTCTCAAAGATAGACCTCAAATCGGATTATCATCAGCTCAGAGTAAGAGATAGTGACATTTTGAAAACAGCCTTTAGAACTCAGTATGGTTATTATGAATTTGTCGTTACATCGTTTGGACTAACCAATGCTCCTAAAACTTTCATTGATTTGATGAAAAAAAGTGTTCAAAAAATACATAGACTTGTTCGTTATCGTCTTCATTGATTATATCCTCATTTACTCTAGGAGTGAGGAAGAACATGCAAGTCATTTGAGAATGATCTGTACACTTTTAAAGATCGCTAGTTATTCTCTAGGTTTAGTAAATATGAGTTTTGGTTGCAATCCATTTCTTTCCTTGGTCACATTGTATCTAGCAAAGGGATCCGCGTAGATTCACAAAAGATAGAAGAAGAGAAACAATAGACTAGACCTACCTCTGCTACAAATTTCAGAAGTTAGTTAGGTCTAGTAGGTTATTACAGAAGGTTTGTGGAAGGATTTTCATCCATAGCCTCACCATTGACTAGGTTGACTCTGAAGATGGTCAAGTTCCAATGGTGAGATGATTGTGAGAAAAGCTTCACATAATTGAAAACTAGATTGACTACATCTCCTGTCTTGACTCTATCAGAGGATTAAGATTGTTATGTGATCTATTGTGATGCATCGAGTGTTAGCCTTGGTTGTGTGTTGATGCAAAGAGATAAGGTTATATATTATGCCTCTAGAAAGCTTAAGGTGCATGAGAGGAACTATCCAACTCATGACCTCGAGCTTGAAGCAGTGTTGTTTGCACTCATGATATGGAGACACTACTTGGATGGTGTTCATGTAGATTTGTTCACCGATCATAAGAGCCTTAAGTATGTATTCACCCAGAAAGAGTTGAATCTTCGCCAGAGGAGATAGCTTGAGTTCCATAAGGATTATGATGTGAGTGTGCATTATTATCCTGGAAAGGAGAATGTAGTGGTTGATGCTCTTAGTAGATTATATATGGGTAGTGTATCCTATGTTAATGAAAAAATAAAGGAGCTAGTGAAGGATGTTCACAGGCTTGCTCACTAGGGAGTTCGCCTTATGAGCATATCAGGCAGCGGTGTAACAGTTTAGAATGGGGAAAAATCGTCTCTGGTTGTGGAGGTTAAGGAAAAGCAACAGATTGATCCAATCTTGCTTTAACTAAAGGGTGTAGTCAACAGTCAGAGAGTTGAGGTTTTGTCCCAACGAGGAGATGGTGTACTTCTCTACCAAGGTAGATTTTGTGTTCCTGATGTGGGAGAGTTGAGGCCGCATATTCTTGCAGAAGCTTATAACTCTAGGTATTCTATTCTTCCAGGGGCCACTAAGATGTTCCGTGAACTGCGGGAAGTCTAGTGGGTGAATTGCATGAAGAGGGATATAGCAGATTTTGTGAGTAAGTGCCCCAATTGCCAGCAAGTCTATGTAGAACATCAAAAACCAGGAGGCATGACTCAAGAGATCGATATTCCTAATTTGAAGTGGGATGTGATCAATATAGATTTCATCACAAGGTTACCTCGTACTCGCATACAACATGACTCAATTTGGGTGATGGTTGGTAGAATGAGTTAGTCTTCTCTTTTTTTTTCGGTCAAGACTACATATTTGGCAGAGGACTATGCCAAGCTTCACCTTACTGAAATTGTGAGGTTGCATAGGGTTCCTTTGTCTATCATATCAGATAGAGGTCATCAGCTTACCTCTTATTTCTGGAAGTCATCTAAAAAAGGTCTTGGTACTTAAGTTAACCTTAGTACAACATTTCATCCACATACGGATGGGTAGGCAGAGATACCATTTAGACCTTAGAGGATATGTTGAGATCTTGTGTGATCGATTTCAATAACCTTCCTCTTATTGAGTTTGCCTACAATAATAGCTACTATTCCAGCATTCAGATGGCCCCTTATGAGGCTTTATATGGGCGTAGATGTAGATCTCCTGCTGGTTGGTTTGAAGTAGGTGAAACAGCTTTGATAGAGCCAGATTCAGTTCTGTATGCTATGGAGAAAGTGCAACTCATTGGAGATAGACTTAAGATAGCCCAAAGTTGTCAGAAAATCTTATGCAAATATAAGGATAAGGGAACTAGAGTTCTGAGTTGATGATTGGGTTTTTATTAAAGTCTCACCTATGAAAGGGATGATGAGATTTGAAAGAAAGGGAAGCTTAGTCCTAGATATAAAGGCCCTTACAAGATCTTGAAAAGGATTAGCAAGGTGTCATATGAGTTAGAGTTGCCAGCAAAATTAACAGCATTGCATCCGGTCTTCCACATCTCACTCCAGAAGAAGTGCGTGGGTGACCCAGCCTCTATAGTGCCATTAGAGAGTGTGGCGGTGAAAGATAGTCTTTATTAGGCGGATGTACCAGTTGAGATTCTTGACCGTCAGGTTAGAAGGTTGAGAAACAAAGAAGTGGATTTAGTCAAGGTTTTGTGGAGGAGTATGTCCGTAGAGGGAGCTATTTCGGAAGCAGAAGCAGCCATGAAAGCCATGTATCCTTACTATTTTCCTTTCGATTCCTCTCCATTTTGAGGTAATAGTTCCTCTTTAGTTTGACATTCATTCATGCATAAATTCTGTTTTAGAATCGTGTTCCCTCAGTTTGTACTTTCATTTTTAGCGTAATTGCATGTACTTAAAACTCAATTTTCAGTGTTTAGTGGTGGGGTTTGCATCTCTCTACCTCTATTTCAGCTAGTTTAGTCTTCATTCGAGGAAGAATGTTCCCAAGGGGAAGATAATGTGACACCCCATAGCCAAAACATACCAAAAATTAGTTAATCTGCAGGTGCTACCAATGGTGGCATCGACAGACCGTATCCTGATCCACGGTCAGTCCTACACAACCGTCGATGGAATCATAAATATCCAAAAATTTCAGCCTAGAAAATTTGTTAAGTCTTGGATGACGGATGGACTTATGGTTCGTAGGTCAAATGATGGTTTGTAGTCCGTGAACGTTAATCAAGACTCCCTTCAACCACTCTCTGAAAAATGTCATGGATGACCATCATGGTTCGTTATTGGACCTACGGTCCGTAGGTTTAAAATTTGCAGCCAGTTAAGGGAAAATGCAGTTGGGTAAACTTAAAATAATTATAACTCTTAACACAAAATGAATTAGGTATCCCATGACCTACCCAGAAATAAATAATTGAATTATATTTTCATAGCTACCGACCATGCTTAAATAAGACCTCAAAGTAAAAAGTGATGCCCATTTAAGTAAAGGACTGTCGAACAGGACCTCACGACTGACCAAATGACGCGGGGTCGGGTGCACGACTGACCAAATGTTCTAGCCGTTGTGAGGCCCAAGAGCAACCTTCCCAGGGGTCTTTTTGTCCTTTCCTATTCTGTATAAACCCTGAGTTAGGTCGTTTTGACCCTTAATCATCATATTTTAGTCAGTTTAAGCCTAGAAATATAATTAAAACATATCTAAATCAAATCATTAAATCAAAACATAGAAATTAGAAGCAAGAGAGGAGAAAAAAGCTCATGAACGCTAGTTCAAGAACTCCACATGCTCCAGTATTTCCAGCCCCAAAACTTTAAGTATTTTTCCGTGGATTTCATTACCAGGCATGTGGGATTTCACTAGTGGGTTCCTTTCACCCATTGGGTCCCTACTTTTCAGTCAGATTATTGATTCTGTTATCATGATTAAACATAGGGTTTCTAGAACATTGTTAGAACTTCATGAATTTAATAAAAATATGTTCCCAATCATATTATCATGTTATTACTCAGATTATCACATGAATTTCAGAACCGTAGCTTTGTATTTCTTTAGTTCTTGAATTACACATGTTAGGTCATATATTTCAGACACTTCATATATACATACCTCAGTTATAATTGCATAATTACGAGATTAATTGTTGCATTCTTAGTTTGCATTTTCAGTTTCGATTTATCCTGTATTTACTAAAATTCAGACATAATCAGTTAAGTTACACAATTCATTGGGAATAGCATAATACCTAGTTTTACTTGGGTTTAGCATATCCAATAGTCCTAGAACTACTAGCCATGTAGGTTGTAAGTCACCTCTGTGGGCAATCAGTTAAGTGATTACGCCAACATATTTTTATACCTTTAGCTCATGTGGTTTTAATATTTTTTTAGTAGCTCCGACAGTTCAGTCAGACTCTCTGCATTGACCATTTATCAGTATATTCAGTATTAAGTTTCAGCATGTTATAAATTGGTCATTGCATCCAGTTAGCTAAGAAATCAGCACATCACGTTCACAATATTATACTTGTTTTTGTGCATATTCAGTTATGTTTTATTTAAGTTTTACTCGATCCTACCTGCTCATTACCTTTCAAGTAGTGACGCATACGTGCGCTACATCTTCTCGTGATGTAGGTTCAGGTTCTCAGCATCCAGATCACGCATAGATTGATTTCTTGATCTCCAGTCAAGCAGATTAAGTGGTGAGTCCTCATTCTCTGAGGACAACAGTCATAAGTTTCATTTCAGTCTTTAGTCATTTAGTTTCAGTTATTTCAAGATTTAGCTGGGGCTTGTCCCTCTATTTCCATTCCAGTTAAGAGACTATTTTCAGACATAATTAGATTAAACTTAGTATTGAGTTAATATTTCTTTTTTATTAAACTCATTGTTTTAAAATATCTCAGTTATACAATATAGGTATTCCCCATCTTTTCATTTTAAGTTTGATTTAGCTTCTGCAACAGTTTATTATCTTTAGTATGCTCATGATCATGCCAGCGGGGTTAGCTTGGGATCACTTGTGGTCCTAGGTTCTGTTCCGAATTTCTGGGATAGCTCGAGGCGTGACATGTGGCGTACTAACCCCATTAATTTATATTACTACAACTGTAGGTTCCGGCACTTGAAGTTTAAGGAGGTCGATTTGAAGAAGCTTGGAACTTTTTCTCCATGTACTGGTAGGTCCTCATGTCCGGGACTCTACCATATATTTTTTAAGCTTATTAAGACTTTAGTAGATATTAGGAATATCCTATTTAAATCATGTTTCATGGGATAGTTTTTTATTAAGGCATATATGGCATATTGACTATGTATTTCTAATGTCCTGATTTGTACGCTTTAGATGGTTTTATATATGTGAGACAATTTCATAGAATATCGTGTGGTGTATAAATAAGTATGTTGTCTGAGTATACTTCAAGTAGAATGTAGAAGATTCAATTTTTCCACAATTTTTATTGATCACATGTTATGACGAATGTTAAGCGCTTGTCTGAGTCCTTTGAGAAGAAGACAACGCTGGTCTCATCTAGGGTATGCGCTATGGGTGTGACACTACCCTCTCTCTAGACCTCAGATTCTGAGATTATACATGATATGTTATTGTTATAGTATATTTTAGGTGAAATATTGTTATAAGAAATGATTGTTATAATAATAATGATAAATAATAAATGGGTATGATTGTTTATATCTTTGCATTGGATATTCAATTTTAAGTGAAATTAGCCAATCATTTGGAAAAATAAAATAAAATTACACTTTTAATCCCTACATAACTGTTAAACAAAGGACCCCGAAAAATACTCAAAATTTGACTTTGTCAATCCTTGAATATGTTTTTATGTGAAACTCTCAAATATTTCAATAAAAATCATAAATTTTAAATAAAAAATACATTGAATTCAATGTTAAGAATTTTTTAAACCATTATGATGAAGTCTTGAATTTGATTGATTTGCAAATATTGTGTTCCCATTTTATATTATCTACATGTTTGCTAGCCTTGGCATTAATTGTACATTTTATTATAAACAATTCTCATCTCACGAACTAAGTTTTAACAATTATTTTATGATTTTATTTATCGTTTGATTTTTTATATGTAGCATATTTTGACTGGTAGGGATAATGTGATTGAGTTAGCTCGAGTTCAAACAGGAACTCTTCAAGAAAATGGTATTACAATCTTTCAGCAATTTTTTAGATTTATTATTTTATAGTTTTCTATTTTATGCTTAAATTATTCGGTATGATTGGATTCTTCTTTCTTTCATATGTAGAAACACCATTGTTTCTTACTTGTATCTTTTCATCCTTAATCTTTGATTATTAAATCAATAGACATTTTCTATGGTCCAGTTTTACTTTTGAATTTGAGTCAATTAACAATAAAAATACATTGAAAAACAAAGACTAATTTTTGTAAAATTTAATTTATAAACAATGATAATTTTAAAATCTTCTTCACATTATCTCTTTTAGTACTTCCACTAACATTTTTTTAATTGTTGTAATGTATATGCCGCCTTGTATGTAAAAGGAAATGCTAGTGCTCCAAGAGACAAGCATTGATAATATGGGAGCATATTTAGTCTATGCACCCATAGAGTTACCAAGGGTTACTTCAATTGTCAATGGAGGTGATTCAACAAAAGTTTCCGTTTTGCCCTTAGGTATCATCATAAGTCTTGATGGCCACCTCTCCTCGGAACAAATTGAGGTAGTGGCTTCTGTTCATTACCTTTTAAGAAACATAATTTTAAAAATCAAAGAAACATTGGGTTGCTCTGATTTTTTATTGTTTAATGTCATGTTGTTTGTTTGAAGATCTAGAAACTTAGATAACTGATGGTTTCGAAAGATGTTGCATTCCCTTCTTTGAGAGATTTGAAAATCTCAAGATTGTGAAATATGTGTTGTTGACCATTATCCCATTAATGGTATTATGGGTAATTAACCACTTTCCCATTAGTTGGATAATGGGTAGTTAACTACCTTTCAATTAATGAGATAATGGGTAGTTAACTACCTTTCCATTAGTCGGATAATGGGTCCATAAAGTGGGATAATGGACCCATGTAATACGGACCATATAAACGTCAACAGAAATGTCAAAATTCTACCACTTGGTCCATATATTCTAATCTCATTAATGAAATATAATACACAAATCATGGAGATAATTTCTCTTGCAGTGAGTCGTATCTTTTATGTATCACAACGCACTATATCTCTAAAATTTAACCCATTAAATTAATGAATAAACTCAAAATTTATTCGAGGTCCATACTTTAGTGAAATTTTTGAAGATAAAAATTGAATGTCCTTATAGTTAACGAGAAATATCATATAAATAGAGTTTCGTAAACCTTCATTGTTACAACGAAATTTTACATAGTGGGACTAAGTCCCATTTTGACTACATGATCCTTAAATGTTTGTGGGGGAATGACTTTAGTTAAAGATCATCTAACATTTCTTCAGTGTTAACATGTTCAATGACCACTTTCTTCTCTTTAACATGTTCTCTTATGGTTAGATATTTGATATCGATATGCTTTCTTCGACTACCACTCTTATTATTCTTAGCAATAAAGACAACAACTGAATTTTCACAATATAACCTTAATAGCTTAGATATAGAGTCGACTATTCTAACTCTTTAACCGTACACCATGTGAGGTAGCCTCGAAACAAGAAACGAACTCAGCCTCTAAAGTAGAAGTAGTAACTAGAGTCTGTTTGGAACTTGTCCAAGATAGAGCTCTACCGGATAACATAAATATGTATCCTGAAGTTGATTTCCATGAATCAACATAGCTAAAAAAGTCTGAATAGGAGTAGACAATGACTTCCAAGTCATGGATTGTTGGTACATAAGCGTGTAGTCTGTTGTTCCTTGAAGATATCATAAGACATTCTTCGCAGCCCTCCAGCGGTCAAGACCTTGACTACCCTGATATCTTCCTAACATTCTAAAAACAAATGATATGTCATGTCTTGTAAGAACAAGAGCATACATCAAGCTTCCAATAGCAGAAGCGTAAGGAATGTCCTTTATTTTTCCCTCTCAAGATCGTTCTTCGGGCACTGATTCAACTTGAACTTATCACCATTCACGATAGGAGCTATACTTCGTGAACATCTCTCATTCGAAACCTCTCTAAAATTTTATTGATATAGGATTATTGAGATAAACTTACCGTACGTTGATGTCTTTCTCGATGAATTTTAATATCAATAACATAAGATGCATCACCCATGCGTTTCATATCAAAACTTTCAGAGATAAATTGTTTCAGTTAATGTATTATTCCATTATCATTTAATGCAAGTAATATATCATCTACAAATATAACTAAGAAAAATATTTTACTCCCATTGATCTTATGGTATATACATTGATCCATAATGGTCTCAACAAAGTCGAACGAAGAGATAACATTCTGAAATTTCAAACACCATAGACTGGAAGCTTGTTTTAGTCCATATATGGATTTCATTAACTTGCATACGAAGTGTCCACCATTACTAGAGGAGAATCCTTCAGCTTATTTCATATAAAGCTCTTCCTCTAGATCACCATTGAGAAATGCAGTTTTCACATCCATCTATTGAAATTCAAAGTTAAAGTGTGCTACTAATGCCAATATTATGGACAAGGAATCCTTTTTTGGACTTAGGAGAAAATGACTCTAAAGTATCTCTATGTAATCGATTCCTTTCATTTGAGTGAATCCTTTATCAACTAGTCTTGCTTTATATCTTTCTATTTTGCCTGATGAGTCCTTTTTAGTCTTAAAAATCCATTTACATCCAATAGGTTTAACACCACTAGGCAAATCGATAAGATCCCATACCTCGTGACTTTACATAGAATTCATCTTTTCTTTCATTGCATTGTACAACAATTCAGACTCTTTAGAATTCATAATTGTATAAGAGAATCAGGATCATTTTCAACTCCATAGTCAGATTCTTGCAAATATACAACAAAGTAACTAGGAATTGCTGATTTTCTTTTTCTCATAGATCTTCTCAATGCCGGACAAACATTTTCCTGTGGATTATGTTGTTCAACCGGTTCTTCAATAATTTCAGGAATTACTTGAACAACTTGATCTATATGCATGTTTTCAACAGTTTATGGAATCTCATTGATTTGTTTCTCAACACCCAATTGAACTTCAGGGGTATTATGTACAATCAATTTTTGACTTGAATTGTCGGGTTGATCTATTATAAAAGTTGTATTCTAAAGTTGATGACGCCCACTAATTAAGTTATTTTCAGGAAATTTTGCATGTCTTGATTCCACAATCCTCATACTACTAGATGGATAGTAGAATTTGTATCCTTTAGACTTTTTGGCATATCCAATGAAAAATTCACCAATAGTTCTAGGATCCAACTTCTTTTCTTATGAGTTGTAAATTCTAACTTTAGATGGCAATCCCATACAAGTATATATGTCAAACTAGATTTCCAACCTTTGAATAACTGAAAAGGTGTCTTTGGAACAGTCTTGGTTGGAACTCGGTTTAATATATACTTTGCTGGCTTAAGAGATTCAACCCACAAGGACTTAGGTTGCTTAGAGCTACATAACATACTATGAACCATGTGTAATAATGTTCTATTTCTTCTTTCTGCTACACCGTTATGAACACGAGAACTATGCATAATATATTGGGCAACAATCCCATTTTGTTGAAGAACTTTGCAAATGGACCTTGTGCTTGTCCATCTTTTGTATATCTACCAAAATACTCACCACTTATTTTTCACATTGTTTCTCTACTTCAAATTTGAAAACTTTAAAGGATACTATTGCTTCTATTTTATTATGAAGCATGTAGTGAACATATATCGTGAATAATAATCTATAAAAATGATAAAGTATTTATGACCATATATCCAAGTCTGGACAAAATATATCTGAATGTATGATTTCGTATATGGTTGAACTCCATTTGGCACCTTCATTTGACTTGTTGTTTTGTTTACCTTTATGCAGCCCATACAAGTATCAAAATCAGTAAAATTTAAAGGACTAAGTACTTCATAATTACAAATCTCTTAATCTTATTGATAAAGTTATGTCCAATCTCTGATGTCCAGTTCATACGTGCATAAAAGTTAAAGTGGAATCATTTTGTAAATTAAGAGAGAAAAGACCATTATACAATGTACCATATCCAATAAGTTTAGATTTATAAAGTAGTTTGGAATCACCATCTAGAAAGAAGGAATATCCCAAAGGTACAAGTCTAGATACTGAAATTAAATTCGTAGAAAACATAGGAACACAAAAAGTGTTTTCCAACTCTAAAATAAAACCACTACTAAGAACTAAATTGCATGCCCAAATGGCTTCCACATGCGAATTCATCTTGTTTCAAGAATAGATGATTCGCTCAACTCCCAGTGGCTTCTGCAGGTTTCTCAAATCCTACAAGGAAATTGTAATATTGATTGTAGAAGCAGAATCAATCCACCACGTGTTACGATTAACACCAATCATATTGGCTTTTTAACAAATAAGAGAGGTAAAAGTACCTTTCTTAACAATTCATTGTTGAAACTTTACACAATCCTTCCTTATATGCCCCTTCTTTCTATAGAAGCGATACTTGGCTTCCTTTTTTATGTTAGTTTCAAGTGCTGCCTTTCCTTTAGACCTCTGGTTGGTTTGATTGGTCTTCATTCCTTTAGTATTTATGAATCCACTTTCTCCTATTTCCATCAGCAGTCTACGTTCCTCTTGAACAGACATGATCATGAGTTCATTAATAGACCATTTATCTTTATATCTGTTATAAGATATCATAAAGGAACCATACTGTGCAGATAGAGTACTCAGGATATAGTGCATAAGAAAAGTTTCAGACATTTCAACTTCAAGAATCTTTAGTTGAGCTGCTCATTCTCGCATTTTCATAATGTGCTTACGCACATTTCTCACACTAGTGAGCCTCATTGAAGAGAATTTCATAATTAAGGTGCTGACAAGTGCCTTATCTGAAGTCTCAAAATGCTCATCAATATCATTCAGTAATGCCTTCACATTGTTATGTTTTCTTATAGAACGACAAATACCAGCAGAGATTTTGGTCTAAATGAACATAACACTCAACCGGTTAGAGCGTTCCCATTGTTCATGAACAAAAATCTCATCTTGAGTGTTGATTTCCTTAAAAGGTGGCTCGTCTTTCCTAATAGCATAATCAATATCCATGCACCTTGAGTGGTGGAGGGTTCTCTACTTTCAAATCTTATAGTTCTCACCATTCAGTTTGGGAATATCACAAATATCAAAGAAATTTACATTTTGCATAACTATAAAAAAATACATACATACTTCGCATAAATTTGAGCCAAGTAATACAAAGTTGAATCTACTGACATAAATATTGTCTGTGAGCTAAATTATAAATTCAATTAAATTCATATTTATGATAAAATTATCAATTTAATAGCATGATATTCTATCTTTATGACAAAACTATTAAGCTCTCATTCATGATTCATGTGGATAATTATGAAAATTATTTAATATTTTACCTTAATTAATTATGTCAACTTAATAATAAATAAATTAAGTTATCATATCATGCATAGTTAATTACAATTCTAATTTCTAAAAATTTCTTTATGTGATCTTTAACTTTTGAAATTTTATTCAATTAAAGATGTTGTGGCTAAACTTTAATTAAATAAATTCTAGATCACTTAGACATTTAATTCGTTAAATGATCAAAAATACTATATATAATATCATTTCATTAAGATTGTTGTGGCAAAATCTCAATCAATTGAAATTATTTAAATCACTAAATATTAATTAAAAATTATATACAAGATTTATTGTAGAACATTATGCAACAAAACAACAATCTCTTTGCTTTTTATTATTAGAAAATGTTTTCAAAAGTTTAAAAACAATATGTGAATTTTTAAGAACCATTTTGAGGGATTTTTGAATTTCGAAAATTAACAAAGAATAGGAAATTCAACGAATCTGATACCAAATGTAAGATATTGTTGAACTATGACGCAGCGGAAATAAAAACTACTCAACATACCTCCAGCCATTGCTAGTGATATTGTCAGAGTCTATAATTCTTCTTTTCTTTAAATATCTTCTAACCACTCAAAACCACACTATTTGATGGTATGGAGTTTTTTGAAGTAATGTGCTTAGGAACTTTTAAACTAAATGATATATTTATAATTGTACTTCCATCAAGAACTGAGATTATGGGAAGTTTTCAACTGCAACAGTAGTAGGATAATGGATCCATGTAGTGGGATAATGAGTATTTAACCATTATCCCATTCGTGGGATAATGATTAGTTAACTACCTTTCCATTAATGGGATAATTGTTAGTTAACTACCTTTCCATTAGTTGGATAATGGGTCCATGAAGTAGGATAATGAGCCATGTAATACATACCATATAATCATTAACAAAAATACTAAAATGTTATACTCTCATGAAAAGGTCGAACAACTATTGACCAAGAGGGTACCTGTACCTGAAACAAACCCAGATGAATAGGTAGAGAATACCTAAGGGCGCGAGACAACTCTCCCTAAGGAACTCAAAAATGTAGCCCAATAACTTTGAAAAAAGGGGTGCTTCCTCATAAAGGGGTCTCAATGACAAGGGCCAAATGACTGTTTAGGTTTATTCTATCTTATAATTAGAATTGAATTGGTTGTACAACTTTAGCACATAATTCCTTCCAGTTACTTCATTAGTTCGAGCAAGGAAATTGAGTTTTAAGGATCAACAATGTCATCTGTGTAGCATATATGAGACATGTTTGGTCCCTTCTTCTGTGTCTTAAAAGAGATGAAATTATGGCTTAGACGACCACTCGCACTACAACAAAAGAGGCTTGTAGTGGCAATAGATTTTTCATACTTTCTTTGCTAGAAATCAAATGGTCACCTCTATTGATAGGTTGATTGATGGTAGGACTGGCGGAGGATATGTACCATTATACCCTAGCATGTTTCTCCAACTACTTAATTCAAGAACTTTCTCTTCTAGAATGTTTCCACATTTTTTTCCAAGGAACAATCGTTCTAGATGTATCCTTTCAGTTCTTTAGATTTTTTTTCAAACTCTGCCTGCACTAGCTTCATTTATTGATATTGCTACTGCTACATTGAAATGAAATAGAGAAACCATGATTAAATCAACTTCCCTCGTTCCACCAAAATTATTTCCATCTCTTATAGATCTAAACCATTCTACTATATATGCCCATTTTGTGATGGGCCAAAGTGATTGGACTATTCTAACTCATTTTGATCAACTACTTCAGCCCATTTAAAAGCTTGGCTTCAGAAACATGAGTAAGTGTTGAGTGGGTTGGACTATGATATACCATGGTTTCACAATATTTTTAATTTTGTTTCCTTAAGTTTAATGTATGTCCATTAACCTAAGTGTATTGATTTTTATGTATGTTTGTCTTAATTTGCAGGAAATTTGTCTAAAAATGAACTCAGAAATTTTTGAGTAAGAAATGCAGAAAAGTTACCACCTACGGATCTTGTGACGGTCCGTCGAGCCTTTGACGGTCGTAGGTGGCATCGTAGTGAAGCTTGTGAAGGAAGAGAGGGAAGTCTGACCTATGTGTGGGATTATGGAAGTTCATGACATACCGTCATAGCCACGAAGGTCCGTCCTGCTGGTTCCTCATGATAATCAGAGAGTAGTTTCAGTACCCAAATTACAAGAAGTTTAATTGTTATGGAACGCAGATCCTCGACAGACCGTCGTGTTTGGAACGGTCCATCATACCTGTTCGTCGAGGGTAATGAAGATATCAGTAGAAGAATTTGTAAAGTATAGGATGACGGAGGCCATGACAGTCCGTCGTGACCATGACAGCCCGGACGCATTTTGACAGATTTTCAGCAATTAGAGTCCTTCTTTTATTAGGTTTTTGTTTTTTTATAAATAGTTGGAAAAACCTCATTTTTGAGGTTAGACTCTTTGTTAATAGACTCTTTTTTAGTAGACTCTTTGTTAAGTAGACTTTTTGATTGTTAAACTTTCGGAGAATCTTTAATCCTCGATTAATTTCAGTCATTGAGACACTTTTTCTGGAATTTATTGTTGGTGCGTTTGTTGATTAATCAAGTGAAATTCTGGATTTCATTCTTTCTCATTGAAGTAATTGCATGAATTCTTATATTACATATATGAATATTGTGATTATGACTATGGGTAACTAAACTCCATAACTGGGTTGTGGGAACCATGTGTGAATAATGAGGTAAATCAAATTAAAATAAAAATTCTAGAATAGTGTCTTACATGTATTGATAATTCATTCGCTTAGAAGTCTTTTTAACGGATGGCCAACATTAGAACTCGCCTTAATGCTACTTGTAGGACCAAGGAGGTAGATAATATGAAAAGAATTATTAACATAGATTTAGTGTATACTATCTAATAGACTAGTGTTGATTGGTACGAGGTAATAACTTAGTCAAATATCGAATACAGTGCTTAATGAGGTAAAGGTAAGGGTTAGTAAAGCAACGCACGTAGCCGGATAAAAGTGCGGAGTGAAATTTTCTAGATGCCGGACAAAGGATTTAGAAATACATAACTTATCACATTGCATGCCAGATACGAGGAAAGAATTGTTATAGTTAGAATTATCAAGTTAGGAACCTGTGGGGAACACTTAAACCCTAGCTACTTTTATTAATTGATTAAACTCTAAGATTTGAATATGTTAGTTGTTTACTTTAATTTAGGTAGTTATTTTCATTTATTTAGAAATAAAAACTCCCCTTTTATTGTCTTTTGTTTTCTAAGGAAATAATTGACTAAATAATAGTAATAATACATTAAAGTAAAATCTGAACAATTTTCCTCGTGGGAACTATCCCAACCTTATTAGTTGGGTTCTTTACTTGATATGACCGCTCTACTTCTTATTTGAGAAGTAGGTTTGAGCGTATCAGACTACCTATTGACAATTGTTTAGCCCATTTTGACTCAATTCGTTTCAGCCCATTTAGTAACATTTGAGTGGATTAATAATCCACTACTTTTTTTTAATTCAACACGTTTTGTTTTGCTCCCCCCCCCCACCAAATTCGAATCTATACACTCATTTGACACCCCTAAACACATGCCCTATTTATCACAGATGAAATTAAATCCATCTTTATTTAAGGAGAAAAAAGTCGTTGGATATTAATATGTAACTTGAAAGTTGTTATGAGGTTATCTATTCCTAACAATAGATATATTTCTCTATTACAAATCAGGCCAATCAAGTAGTGGATGTGCCTCAAAGAAGGAAACAGAATTGACATACCCTGGCTTTATCTCCATTAATCAGAATCTCCAGCAACTATAATTTGGATAAGTGGAAGCTTCCAAATGGAAGGATCAGATACGATAAGACTTGTATAAAAGCTACAAACTATTTGATGGTAACTCTATTTTTTCTACATGTTATCAATTTTTGAAGAAATTTTCTTTTAAACATTAAAAGCATGTTATTATGAAAGTTATTAATGAAAGTATGAAAGTTGGATCCATACTTTTGAAGTAAAGAAAACTAATTCTTTTAATACACCTCCATGGTGTGTGTGTGTGCGCGGGGTTGACTTAAGCGTAACTACTGAAGTTGTTTCCATTTGGTGGGTTCATGTGTTCATGTCATGGAAATGACCTCTTGCACAAATACAAGGTAAGGCTGAGAACAAACTTGAAGAGATTCATTAGTCCCTGGGATTTCTCAAAAATATCTGTGAAATAATATTAACTAATTGTAAAATTCTTAAGAGGTTTCCATCTCTGTGCATCAGTTCCCTTAAATATCTTACTCTACATGTGTACGCCAGTTTAGAACTTTTTCCTGAAATTCTTGGAAGCATGGAACAGCAGACAAAGACTCACAGGTGATTCACATGCTAGTGTGATGATGAGGGATCTAACCACATTGCATTTTTCATTTCCATGTTTGTTGTGTCAAAATGTCTTCTCAATGTAGCATGACATCTCTGCTTTAGATTTCCTGTCACTACGAGTGTTTACCATTAACCATGGTGGGAATTGATTAAAGTTTATCATTGAATTTGTCTTTAAATTGGTAGATATCGTTGATAGCTTCTTAGGATTCATTGTATGTTGCTCTGGCAGGTTAATCTGACATATGATAAATTTTGTAAAACAGATTGTTAGTGAAATGTAATGGTCAAGATATTTAAATTTAGCGATACAACTGCAAGGGGTTATTTTCATATTTTTACCTGGTTAAACGTGGAGGCTTACTTTAGGATAGCAGAATCGATCTTCCAATAAAAAAACCATTTCGAATTTTCCTTCCTGATAGATATCATGTTCAAGGTGGTTATGATACATTGAGAAAGACTAATACTGCTAGAACTTAGTACCTGAAGCATTAAGTGGTGTAGTTTAATTGTGTCTTGCAGTTGTTATTAAACTTGTTTTTCCTTCATGAGGTAAAATTTTTGTATGTTTTTCAAGCCAGTGCATATGGTGAGAAATTATGCGGCAGTTGCCACAGTTAACGAAACTTTAAGATCACAGAACTTACTATACTAATATCCATCTTATCTAGAAGAAGCTATTCTCGTATACTTTGAACAAAAATTAGCAAGGAAACCAGCTGTACAATTAGTTTCTCTATAACAATGCCTGATTTGGAAACACTGACCTTAGCATTGTCAGTAATCACGTTTGTGATAATCAAGAGGTTTGTTTCTACAATATTGTTGATGCGAAAATAAGAGAGGAAGATCATATTCATATTGCCATCATGGTATGTGAAAATTCCACCAAAAGCTACTACATCAGGCACAGAGGCGCCGAAATAACCCATACCATATTCTCAAAAAAAGCTCGAACGACTTTGAGCAAGAGGGTACCTGTACCACTGACATAGGTGAGTAGGTATATAATACCTAGGGGCACGAGACGATTCTCTCTAAGGAACTCAGCAATATTACCGGGTAACTTTGAGAGAAGGGGTGGTTCCTCACAAAGGGGGTCACAGTGAATTGAATTGGATCTTCAACATTAGCACTTAACACATTCCAATTGTAAGAGAATTGATATTTTTTCCAGCTTACTATTTTAATTGTTTTGTACTTATTTCAGTTTAATGCTTCCTATTTCTAGCTAGACATAGTCAACTTTAGCTGCTCAACTTTCTAAAGTTAGTGTCCCTTTAATTGTTGGTAGTGGCCCCTTTTATGGTTGTTAGTAGTACATATTCTTATTTAGTTTTAGCATTTACTTTGTATGTGGCTACTAGATAGTTCATGCTTAAGGTTTTCCTGGTATAACAATGTTTCAGATCTTTTACAAATTAATATGTAGCTGGAATTTCTTAAGTTCACTCTATTTCTTTTCGTCAAATCAATTTCTTGAGTATTTTTGTTCTAATAGTGGTATCAGAACATCTAGTTGATCTTACAGGATGAAAAAGTTCTAACCTACAATAAAATCTCACCAACAACCAAACTTTAAATCCACCATTCACATTCATCAGTGAAATTATCAAAGTTATTTTGTGATGTTCCAAGTTTTTTTGTAAGCCTATGAACTTTGGGAAACTGTGATAGAAGATACCAACTTGCTATTCTACCAGCAAATCCTACCTTATTTCAAATCAAATCCAACAACGAAGAGATGACAAAGAAATATAAAGCCAAGTCTCTTATGCAGAATGTGGTTGCAGATTTTGTGTTATACTGAATTATGGCTTGCAAAACAATAAAAAAGGCTTAGATAGGTTTAAATCAAGGAAGAATATGAAGGCAGCAATAGAACAAGTCAAATGCAAGTGTTGAACCCGAAAAAAGAATTTGAGTGCTTGAATATGCAGGAGGAGAAAACAATTAGTAGATTGAATCTCCTTAATTGTTAATAAATTAGACTTCTTCATAAAGAATTTATAGACAAATTAATTGTAGATAAAGTTCTTGTGACTCTTCCTGAGAGCTTTGGATCTAAGATTTCCTCTCATGAAGAATCCAAAGACTTGGGCAAACTTTCATTAGGTGAACTAATGGGTTCTCTTCAACAACAAGAGTAAAGGATGACTGAGATCGGACAAGTTCACTGAAGGAGTTTTCTCTGTGCAAAAACAAATATTTTGTAAAGGAAAGCAACAGGTCAACAAAATTAATAAGGACAAGTATGATGGAGGAAACAATAGTGGAGATGTGAAGCAGTATTTTCCTCCCTGCAAACATTGTCAAAGAACTACACATATGGAGCTGTACTGATGGTGGAGAGTCGATGCTTTATGCGACAATTGCAAAAAAACGTGGCACATATCCAAGGTCTGCAAATCAAGAGCAAAGGCCTGTGGTGCAAGCACAAGTAGCAGAAGTTGTAGATGCACATGGAGAGCAACTCTTTGCAGTTTCATACTTTTCAATTAATGTGTCCTCTGATTCATGGCTTCTTGATAGTGGTTGTTGTGAAATGATGCTTAAATGTTCAAATTCCTTGATGGTACTTACAAATCTAAAATAACAGTGGAAACATGAGGCAATAGAAGTCAAAGGCAGAGGTACAATTTCTATCTCAACAATATCAGGTATCAAAATTATTCCAGATATTTGGTACACACATGGTATGAGCCAAAATTATTTGAGTGTTTGACAAATTCTTGAAAATAATTATTCTTTGTACTTAAAGAATCGTGAATGTGTTGTTTTTTACCCTTCAATAGTACAATGATTTTATGTCAAGATGATCAACAAAATGTTTTTAGTTAATTGGAAGAAAATAACTGAGCATACTTACACTATTAATTCACAAACATGTACAAGCCTATGACACAAAGGTTTGGTCACTTCAATTTGAGAAGCATCGCAGAGATGAAAAAGAATGAGCTAGTGAAAAATATGTCTGAATTTCGTTCTAATGCTAAAGTTCGTGAAAGTTGCCAACAGGGAAAGCAAAAAAAATTATCATTTCAAGCAAATCTAGTATGTAGACCTAACCAGAAACATCAGCTCATTAATAGGGATATTTGAAGACTAATGAAAATAGATTCATTGAGTGGTAACAAATACTTGTTCCTCTTTATTGATGACTACACCCGAATGTGTTTGTTTTATTTCATAACATTGAAGAGTGAAGTCTTTGATGTTTTTAACAATCTAAATATTTAGTAGAAAATCATTGTATTCTTAGTATTAAGGCCTTAAAGTCAGACAATGAAAGAGAATATACTTTTTCTTAGTTTGTGGAGTTTTGTAATAGCACAAGTATTGAATGCCAATTGAAATTACCATACTCTCCAAAACAAAATGGCATGTATGAAAGGAAGAACAAGACAATAATGGAGATGGTCAGATGTTTTTTCCTCGAAAGAAAGATCCTAAATCAATCTGGAGAAGAGGTAGTCAATACCTCTGTATATTTTCTGAACAGATTACCTACCAAGGTCTTGCAAAACATGACTCCATATAAAGCTTTGTTTTGGAATTAACCATCAGTACACCATTAAGAAATTTTTTGATGTATTTGTTATTATCCAATTCTAGAAATAAAGAGCAATAAGCTAGACAACAAGGCTTATAAAAGGCATATTTATGGGCTATAGTTCATCCAAAGGTTATAGGGTTTTCTGTTTAAAATACGAAAAATAATTCTCAACCGAGAAGTAATGTTTGATGAAGAAAATGGTTGGTTTTGGAAAATCAGAATACCTATTATTTTGATTTGTTTTCAAATATCAACCTCAACTTGCAGAAGATGGACTAGTGGATGATGTATTGATAAGGAAAAATTGATCCTTATAAGATGTCTATCAGCACTATAACTTGGATAGTCTGAATAAACTATATATGCTAAAGAACAAGACTTTCATGAATGGAGGAGATCTATACAAGATTAACTAGACTTAATCGAGACGAACGAAACCTCGTAGCTTGTTGACAGGCACAGAAATGGCAAGGTGATTGGTGTAAAATAGATTTCAAGACAAAACTCAATAATGATGGAACGATTTGCAATCATAAGGCAAGATTGGTGGTGAAGAGATACACCAAAAAAATGGTGTGGATTATAGGAAACATTTGCTCCAGTAGCAAGGTATGATACAATCAAGCTTATCCTTGCATTTGCTTCTCATAGTTCCTTGAAGATTCATTAACTTGATGTCAAATAGGATTTTTTGAATGGTTTGCTTGCTAAAGAGATCTATATAGACCAACTTGATGGTTTCTCCATTCATTTAAAAGAGGATAAAGTTTATAGCTTAACAAAGGCATTGTATAGACTAAAACAAAACCCCAAGGGCGTGGTATGAGAAGATTGACAATCATCTCATCTAACTTGGATTTAGTAGAATTCAAAGTGAAGCTACTTTGTATGTGAAATTCACTGCATGTGAGTCTTTAATTTTCTCAATTTATGTGGATAACATGCGTGTGACAGAACTAAAATTGAAATAATCCAAAGGTTCAAGGATGAAATGGGAAAATATTTGAAATGACTAATGTTGGAGTCATGAAGTACTTTCTTGGCATGGAGGTGTTGCAGTCCAATGATGTAATTTTCATATGTCAGCAGAAATGCATTTCATATATTCTAAAGACGATGGGAATGCAGGACTGCAAACATGTGAGTACTCTAATCTCTACTGGTGCGAAAATTGGCAAGGATGAGGATTCCAAAAGAGTGGATGATAGTATGTATAAAAGCTTAATTGGAAGTCTTGTATATCTAACCGCAACCAGACCTGGCATTCTATTTGTTGTAAGTTTTCTCTCTAGGTTTTCGCATTCGCCTAAAGACACAAAGTAAGTTTGGAACTTTTTTCCCAACACCTGCCGAAGTAACTATGAACCTAATCGAGTACTTTGATAGTGATTGGGGTAGTGAAGTAGATGATCCAGAAGCACCTACAGATATTTTTATTATTTGGGCAAGTTGTTTTAGTTGGAGCTCTAGGAAATAAGAAACTACAGCTCATTCAACAGTAGAAGTTGAGTACATAGTTGTTGCATCTATTGTGAATCAAGCTATGTGGCTAAGAAAGATGTTGAAGGACTTGGAACATGAATAAAGAGAAGCTACCAAGGTCATGTGACAACAGTTCTGCAGTTTCAAACTAAAAAAATCTTGTGTTTCATAGTCGAACTAAGCATATCAAGATCAAGTTTCATTTTAATAGAGAATACCAACAATCCAATGAAGTTTTGCTTGTTCATTGTTCATCTGAGAACCAACTAACTAACACTTTCACTAAGTTATTGTCATAGGAAGGCTTTAAGATCTGAGGCAAATAAGTGGTGTTTGCCACCAAAATGTCAAGGAGGAGTGTAGAAAATTCACAGTTTTTCCAGCTTATTATTTTTACTGTTTTTTACTTATTTTAGTTTAGTGTTTCCTATTTTCTTGCTAGACTTAGTCAATTTTGTTTTTCTCAACTTTCTGAAGTTAGTGTCCCCTTTAATGATTTTTAGTGACCCTTTTTATGGTTGTTAGTGGAACATGTTCTTATTTAGTTTTAACATCTACTTTATGGCTACTAGAAAGGAAATGGTTAGGTTTCCTTGTATAAGTTTAATTTAGGTCTTCTGCAAATTAATATATAGCTAAAATTTTTATGTCAAAATTTATTTATTTTAAAGGGATTTATCCTCTCATTAGAACCAAGTCATATGAATAATACGAACACAAACACCATTTTGATTCTTAATTTTCTCTTTTGTTTCAATGGCTCCTTCAAGAAGGGGGTTTAGAACACTACATGAACTTGTCATCAAGTGAGTTTTTCCTTACATTATTAGTGTATATAAGTTATTCTTATTTATTTCATATGTTCATGGATTTTTTTAAAGTACATACAATTTTTAGAGAATTCAAAAGACGAGTGACACTTATCAAGTAAGTTTCTTTTTTTATATTCGCTCCTCGTCCTGCTCATAACTAATAATAACATCCATCAATACTGCATCAAAAAGTTATTTTTATGTATATATTATTAACTAAAGTTAACTTTTTTACAATTACCAAACATGTATTTTTTATGAATGACTAAAGTATTTCAATGTCAAATTTTATTTATTTTACATTCTTCAAGAATTTTTCTTATGTTGCTTACTATTTGTTTTTAGAGAGTTAAAACAAATAGAAAAGAAGGCATGTATGCTTCCACATTCATTACTCTGCATGAGATACACAATGTTTATTGAAAAGAGGAGTATATCTACTTGATTAACTTTTAAATAAGAAAAACTATGGAAGGAGGTTGACCAACAGGTTGAAGAGGTTAGTTTTTATCTCATCATATATATATTAAAGTTTACATTGTGTATGACTTACATCTTATATATATATATATATATATATATATATATATATATATATATATATATATATATATATATATATATATATATATATGTATGTATGTATGTATGTATGTATGTATGTATGTATGTATGTATGTATGTATGTATATGATATAAATGTTATCGAGTGTACAAAAATAATGATTGAGGAAGAGTAAAGTTCTTCTAAAATCTTTCAATGAAATTCCAATGTTTCAACTTAAGGTTAAATTAAAAGAAAATAGTTATAGCCTCTTACTCTCTTTTGAAGGAGTAACGTTACTTATGCCTATAATTATTTATCTTAATATTGTAGTGCTATTTCATTAATACTTATTTTCAAATTTAATTATTACCATGTAAATCCTATAATTATTTTTTTGGTTGAATCTACTATTTTATTTTATGAGAAATTAAATAAACCAATATAAGTAAAGATATGCTAACTATTTTTACCAAAAAACAAATGGATTGCGATTATAAAATTGTCATCAATTATCACATACTATTTAATGGTATAGACTTTTTTCCATTTTTGTTTCCATGCACCTTGCAAAATTCAGTAAAATATTAGTTGCGCAATAGCACAAAACTCAACATCTTTTGTTTGGAGTATAAATTTGTATATAAGAAATGACAGAAATTTCAACAACAATTGAACTTCAACTCAGACTCTTAAAAGTATGCTGAATTCAATGTTAAAAATATTAAAGATTTATCAAACTTATCAAATTAAAATCATAAATCCGTCACTAATTGGTTTACTTATTTATTTCAAACCCTCTTTTAAGTGACTCCAAACCATATGGGAGAACAATAATGACATGAACGATGACAATATTTATTAATTCTCTAAGTAGACGGGTGTTGATTTTCATTTTATCGCCATATGAATAATTTGAAATAAAATTAAAAAAAGTCGCATAAACTATTATTTTGATGATTAAAATTATTTTTGAAAAACACAATTCTAAGTTAACATTATGCTCCATAAAATAAATTAGCATTTTTATTGATAAATAATAATATTTAATTCTTTCAGATAATTTACATGAACGTCAAATTTAAATTATTTTAAATTTTTATTCTTATGGAAAGTCAAGTTTATGTTTAATGTTGAATTAACAATTTTTCTTCTCTGTTGTGTTTCCATTCAGATTTATAGTTATTCTTAATTTATAGGCTTTTAAATAATCTTCTGTATATTACAAATGTAATATTCTTTATTACGACAGAATTATATGGTTGACTCATATTTTTATATTTCTTGCGTATGTAAAGGGTGGCACTTCCACTTGTTCGATTTGATAAGAATAGACACAATAAATAATTCTAGTCCCATGATTTTTTTCTTTTACCTAATATCACCTATGTTTATTTAATGTACTTATGTTGGTTACTCTTTTTGTAAAATAATTAATGGAAATAGAAAAAAAGGCAATTATGCTTCGAAATTCACTACTCTGCATGAAATGCACAATGTTGATTGAAAGGAGGAGTATATCTACTTGCTTAACTTTGTATGAACAAAACTATCAAGGAGGTTGACCAACAGGTCGAAGAGGTTAGTTTTCATCTCATCATATATATTAAAATGGTTATGAAAATAAATAAATTAAAAGGGAATTCTTATTTGTGGTGGCGCCACATAGGCGGGTATAAGATTCTCTTTTATCTATGTATATGATTTATCATTGTGTATAACGAATATCTTATATATATAAATACATTTTCTTTGTCTTTTTTTTCTTGGCTGAACGAAGAGTTACTAAATTCTATCGAGTATACAAAAACAATGATTGATGAAGAGTAAAGTTTCCTTGAAGCTTTCAAGGAGATTCCAACGTTATTACCTTAGTTTTAAATTAAAAAAATAGTTACAGTCTCTTACTCTCTTTTGATGGATAAATTATTCTTATGTATTGCCTAAAATTATATAGCTTTAATACTTATTTCCAAATTTAATTGCTATCATGTTTATTCTATTTATTAATTTATTGTTCAATCTACTATAATAATTTATAATAAAATCAAATAAACCAATATATGCTAACTATTTGTACCACTAAACCAAATGGATTACAATTAAAATTTACCATCAATTATCACATTATATTTAATGGTATAAACTTCTTTCCATTTTTGGCTTTATGCACCTTGCGAAATAGAGTAAAACTCAACATTTTTTATTTGGAGTATAAATTTGTATGTACGAAATGATAAAAGGTTCAAGAACAATTAAATTTTAACTCGGAATCTTAAAAGTGTGATGAGTTCATTGCTAAAAATAGTAAAGATTAATCGAACTTATCAAATTAAAATCATAAATTTGTCAGTAATTATTTTTCTTTCTTATTTCAAACCCTCTTTTTTGTAACTCCAAACCATAATGACACGAGCACTGACAATATTTATTAAATATCTAAGCACAAGGGTGTTGATTTTCATTATATCTGTATGTAAATAATTTAAAATAAAATTAAAAAGATTCACATAAAATATTCTTTTGATAATTAAAATTATCTTTTTAAAAAACAATTATAACTTAACATTATGCTTGATAAAGAATAATAACTTAATTCTTTCAAATCAATAACATAAAGGTCAAATTTTAAATTATTTTAAATTGTCATTCTTACGGAAAGTCTAATTTATGTTTAACGTTTAATTACCTATTTTTCTTCTCTGATGTGGTTCCATTCAGATATATAGTTATTCTTAATTTATCGGCTTTTAATAGTCCTTTGCATAATAGAAATATAATATTCTTTATTCATAGAGAGTTGTATGTTTAACTCATATTTGAATTTTTCTTGAGTGTGTTTAAGGTGGCACTCCAATAGTACAATTTGATAATAATAGACAAAATAAATATTTCTAGTCTCGTATGTTTTTTATTTTATCTAATACCATCTATGTATGTTTAAACTACAATTTCTTGCTTAAAAATATGTGATTATTATTCCTCTAGCTATATCATAGAGTGCATTCTTGATACAGTAAATAATTAATTCACCCACAAAGCTTAAATTTTCAATTAAAAAAAATATCAAGTACACATTTTATTCAAATTACCGTGCAAGAAGTGGTATGACTAGAATTCATTGATTGGATTTATTTAGTGATGGAGAGGTCTCTCTAAATAATAAAAATTTTGAGCTAACTTATTTAACAGTTGTGTGTGCAAATTAATTATTTTGCCTTAATTTATATGATATATTTATTATTAAATTTATGGAATATTACAAGACTTTTCAATGTTTCAAAACTATCCTTAAAATAAGTATAATTTACATAAATATTATAGTGCTAAGAGTAAGTAAATGATTTTCGTACTCTTTATAAAATTATAAAAATTCTTAAATTTATAAATTTTTGATACATAAGCAGACATCAAGATACATAAAGGCGGAATGTATCCGACATGGGATGAATACGTCAAGTGGATATGGATTTATTAGAGAGGGAATAGGACACTTGAATACATAAGGATGGATATATTTGAGAGAGATCGGAGAGGGATGTATTAGCGAAGGGATACGACATCTAATTACATACGGGAGGATGTATGAGAGGGAAGGGGTATAATGAGAGGGTATAGGAATATATAAGTGAGAGGGTGCGTCACGTGTTCGAGAGGGGATTTTTGAAAAAAATATGAAATGGTGGATAAATTTAACGATAAATATAAAATAAGATGTGTATTTAAGTCATTTTTCTTTGGAATAAATCACTTTTAAATAGAAGTGGACACATTTTGACAATATTCATAAATGTGTAGTTCATATATATATATATATATATATATATATATATATATGAACTACACATTTATGAATATATATATATATATATATATATGTCTATGTATAAAGGTTATATTTAATTAATCAAATAATGTCATTTTGGACTACAAAATCATTAATTTTACCATATTCCTGAGATATGCAAAAAAAATTCTTATTCATTTATTTCACCGTGACTATTTTATCTATATTATTAATTTATTAATTTCATAGTTGAATGATTTCTTGTCATTTTCTTCTTGAATTTTTATTATTAAGAAACAAAATCTTTTTTTTAAAACCATAATCCTGAGAAATGCAAGAAATTAAAACTAAAATTTGCTAGTTTCATAGTTGATTGATATCTTATCATTTTCTAGAACTTCACCATTAGTTTATGTACATCATGAAATTCATCTATTTAAAGAGTTTTTCCTCTTATGAGAACCAAGTCATATGAAAAATATGAACAATAAATAATACCATTTTAATTCTTAATTTTCTCTTTTGTTTCAATGGCTTTCTCAAGAGGGAGTTTTAGTTCACAACAAAAACTTGTTGTCAAGTGAATTTTTCTCTACATTATTAGTGTACATAAGTTATAATCTTATTTATTTTATATATTCATGAAATGTTTTAAATGTTGCTTACCATTTGTAGAGAATATGAGAGATATGAGGCACTGATCAAGTGAGTTTTTTTTTCTCTCCTCATCCTTCTCTTTATTATTAACATCCATCAAATCTGCATTAAAAGTTATTACGGAAAAGCACCTAAAATACTCTCAAATTTTTAAAAATGGTTCACAATTACCCTCATCCACCTATTGGCTCTAAAATACACTCCTCATTCACCTGTTGTATCACAAATTCCCTCCCCATCCACCTTTGGGTCCAATTTTAGTCATTTTATTAATGGAGCAACATTTAATGTAATTAAATAATTAAAATAATTCTTTTAATTACGTAGTGATCAACCATTGATTGCAATTTAATTATTCAATATAATTTTAAATCCACCCATTTTAACTAAACCCGTTCGAATACTAATTAAAACCGTCCGCCCCAATACAAAAAGAAGCCAATTTGTCTCAACAAGTATTTGGCGAGACTATCAAATTCCAGCTTTATGAGCAATTTCGGCTTCTCAACTCTCGCATGGACGCACTCGCCCACCCTATCTATCTTAGGGGCTTGAACTTTTTGGCAGAGGTAAGGATGTTTCTTGAGGTGATTGTACAAATTTTCTTAGAAAAATCTAGAAATCTTCTATGTCATACCGGGCATGGCTGAAATAAGTCCTTATGACAATAGCAAGTAAGAACTGTGCGCATGAAATTATTCAATTAATTAAGCTACTATGTGCCTGACCCGATACAATAAGAATTCAATTTTGTATTGGGACAGGTGGGTTTAATATGTATTTGGGTGGGTTTAATAAAAAATGGCTGGGTTTAAAATTATATTAAATAATGAGCCAATGGTTGAGCACCAAGTAATTTAAAGGTTTATTTAATTATTTTAAATGGTGTTCTATTAATGAAGTGGCTAAAATTGGACCCAAAGGTTGATGGAGAGGGTATTTGTGATCCAATAGGTGGGTAAGGAGGGTATTTTTGAGCCAATTAATGGATGAGGGGTAATTGTATACAATTTTCAATACTTCAAAGGTATTTTAGGCCCTTCTCCAAAGTTATTTTTATGTGTATATTATAATATAGGTTATCTTATTTTCACTATTACAAAACACGTATTTTTTATATATGGTTAACCTATTTCTATGTCAAATTTTATTTATTTTAAATTCTTCATGAATTTTCGTATGTTGCTTACTATTTTTTTAAGAGTATTGAAGGAAATAGAAAATGAGGCACATATGCTTCAACATTCTTTGCTCCGCAAGAAATACACATTGTTGATTGAAAGGAAGAGTATCTACTTTCTTAACTTTTGATGGATACAAGCTATCGAAGGAGGTTGACCGACAAATTGAAGAGGTTTGTTTTCATCTCATCATATATATAAAATTTAACAATGTGTATAACATATATCTTATATATGATACGTTTTCTTTGTCCCTTTCTTTTAGCAGAACAGAAAAACTTGTTAAATGTTATCGAATGTGAAAAAATAATGATTGATGAAGATTAAACTTTTCCTAGAAGCTTTTAATGAGATTGCAATTTTATCATCTTAGTATTAATTTAAGGGATAATGCACAAGTCCCTTTTCAACCTATGCCCGATATCTCATAGACAGACTTATACTATACTAAGGTCTTATTATCCCCCTGACTTATTTTATTAACAATTTTCTACCCTTTCTCGACCTATTTGGTGCTATGTTGTGGGCGCAACGCTGACTAACTTTTTTTTCAAACTAGTACCACATAGGCCGAAAAGAGGTAGAAAATTACTTTTAGAATAAGTTCAGGGGGGTAATAGGACCTTAGTGTAGTATAAGTGTCTCTATGAGATTTTGAACATAGATTGAAGGGATACTTATGCATTTTCCCTTAAATAAAAAATTAAATAGTTATAGCCTCTTACTCTCTTTTGGAGGAGCAACTTTACCTATGAATTGCCTAAAATTATCTTGATATTCTAGTGTTGTTTCAATACTTATCTTCAAATTTTATTGTTATTATGTTTGTAAAGATATTCTAACTAATTTTACCACTACATGCACCTAATGGATTGAGAATTTAACAGGTATCATCAAGTAGATTACAATTAATGGTATAAAGTTGTTTACAATTTTTTGTTTCACGCACCTTGCGAAACTCAATAAAACACAAGTACTTGCGCCAAATCACAAAACTCAATATTTTTTATTTGGAGTATATTTTTTTTATAAGAAATGACAAAATTTTCAATAATCACAAAAATTTTATTCATAACCTTATAAATCAAATTAGTTTAGTGCTAAGAACATTAAAGATTAATTGAACTCATCAAATTCAAATCATAAATTTATTGATCACTAGTTATACTATTGAACAAGTTTAATAATTTATATTCGACTTAAATAAGCCTTTTTAATCTCCCTCGCAAATTTAATAAAGTATACTCTTGATCAATGAATTCTTTTTGTTAGGTTCTATCAATGTAATGTCTTTAAGCAACATTTATTATTTTTTACTATATGGACTGTGATACTACACAGGTAAAAACATTATGAAATCAATCTATTTAAAGAATTTTCTTCACTGGTTATAAGAACCAAGTCATATAATAAATCACACAAAGAGATATATAATAGTTTTTCTATTCTTAGTTCTCTCCAATTGCAATGGCCTCTTCAAAAAAGTTTATATTTCACATTTAAAACAAAAATTGGAGTGGAGGTGATTCGGAGGGAGGGGGGGGGGGGGGTTAGATTACAGTTTTGGGAATTGAATCCTCACCAACAAGGTGGGAGTTCAAGTAGCGTACCGACTAAGCAATTAAAATTCCCCTTCTATTTCACATGAAAACTTGGTGAACTAGAATCGGCAAAATTCTAATAGATAGATAGTATGGTAGAAAGATTCATCTCATGTGATTTTTTTTAATGACGATGATAAAAAATTATTGGTAACAGCGAAACAATTCAGTTCTTATACAATATTAAAAAATCAACATTTAACTACTGACAAAATTGTTGCTAATCTCTGATATTCTGTTGCTAAACATGATTAGCGACGGAATAGCACGTATTATTAACTGTTGTTATATCGCTCAGTAGTAATCACTTAGTGACGAAAAATATCTTTTGTCACAAATTTAGCGATGTCTTAGAAACAAAAAAATATTTGTTGCCACTTGTTAGCGACACACTATTTCGTTATTTTATTTCTATTGTTTGTAGCTAATTTCGTAATTCATTTCGTCATTTTTGATAAATACTTGACAGATTTTTTTTGCTTATCCGTCGCCATAATTTTTTTATTTAACAACTACCAAATAGTCTCTATATTTGTTGCTAAATTTTTTCTTGTAAATTTGATTTATATGCAACTTAAATTAAATTTCTCTATACCCCAAAAATTATCAACATATATAACAATATCGTACATGGTTCAAAATATATAGAATGTCGAAATTACATTTTTTGATTCAAAAAGTCCATAATAATATATCGATTATACTTAAAAGAACCTACATTCATAAAATATTATTACAAAAAAAGGGATACAGTTGTCACGTGAAACTTGTTAGGATCAAATTCACGCACACACACTAGATGAATGAAGAACACAAGAACTTTCAAGAGAATGAGATCAGAGATCTAGAGAGAGAAAGAGAAAACCCAATATTTCGTGATAACACCCCGTGACTAAACTTTCACGGCGGTGAGGTATATTTATATTAATAAATGAAAGTGTTTTTGGTTACAGAGAATAAATAGGAAATCCTAAAATAGATAATTAATAGGAAGACCTAAAATAGAAGATAAATAGGAAAACCTAAAACTAATCAGGCTCCACTACCTAACAATTCTCCCACTTGGAGACTGACTCAGTCATCCAAAAAATACATTCTCAAAAATAAAATCTCTTCATCATCAACAACTTTACCTTACCGCAACATCTGTAGCAACAACTACAAAAGAGCAACCGAGGTTTTACATAACCTCAGTTTCCCAACATCAACACATTTCGTCAACATGTCTTCCAGGTTCTTTGCACCCTCTATCTTCTCCAAGCACATATCACCATCCTCAACTGCCCTGCGAGTGAAATGGTATCGCCTTCTGATGTGCTTTGTCTTCGAATGATAGACTCGATTTTTCACCAACTGTATGGAACTCTGGCTATCTAAGTAAAGAATCTTCTCGCTCTGCTTCTTGCCCAATTCCTCAAGATAATTTGCCAGCCATATCATCTCTTTCCCATCTTCAGCTATTGCCACATTCTCAGCTTCAGTAGATGAAAGAGAAATACACTTCTGAAGTCTAGACATCCAACTCACTCCTGTTCCACCTATGGTGTAAATGTATACGGATGTACTCTTGCTCGAGTCAACATCCCCACCAAGATCAGCATCCACCAAACCCTATAGAGTCACCTTGCCTTTGCCAAAACAAAGTGAAGTACTGGATATACCTCTCAGATATATCAGAAGCCACTTCACAACTTCCCAATATTCTTTCCCAAGGTTCTCCATGTACCTGCTAACAACTCCCACTGCATGTGCTATATCAGGTCTAGTGCATACCATAACATACATCAAACTACCAACTGTTGAAGCATATGGAACAAGTGCCATGTGATCACGCTCCTCAGCAGTCTTGTGTGACTTCTCCTTTGACAATTTAAAGTGATTTTCCAATGGAGTAGTCCTGGATTTAGCATCATTAACTCTGAATCTGCTCAACACCTTCTCAATGTACAACTGTTGAGATAGATTTAAAGTGCCATCAGATCTATCCCGAGAAATCTTCATCCCCAAAATCTGTTTTGCTGGACCCAAATCTTTCATCTAAAATGTTGCAGACAACCTTGTCTTCAGATTGTTAATCTCCCTCGTACTAGATCCTGCAATCAATATATCATCCACATACAACAGTAGAAAGACATATGAATCAGTGTATTTCTTGAAGTAACAACAAGGATCCTTTTAAGCTTTGCAGAATCCACTCTTGGTCATGAAGGAGTCAAACTTCTTGTACCACTGCCTTTGTGCTTTCTTTAGTCCATACAAGCTCCTGGTGAGCTTGCACACCATGTATTCCTTGCCTGGAACCACAAATCCTTTCGGTTGCTGCATATAAAACTCTTTGTCTAGATCTCCATGTAAAAATGATGTTTTTACATCCATTTGCTCTAGATGCAAATTCTCCGATGCAACAAAACTCAACAGAATTCGAATAGAGGTTAACTTCCCAACAGGAGAGAATATTTCAGCATATTAAAAACCTTTCCTTTGTGAATATCCTTAACCCCTAAATGAGCCTTGAACCTTCTTTTGCCATCTGGTTCAGTCTTGATTCTGAACACCCACTTTTTCAGCAAAGCTCTCTTCCTTGCAGATAACTCAGTCAACACCCATGTGTCGTTCTTTTCAATTGACCTCATCTCATCATCCATGGCTTGCCCACTTGATCGAATCCTCCACCTTTAGGGCCTCATCAAAAGAATATGGTTCCCCCTCATCAGTCAACAATAAATAGTGTAATAAATGTGAATACCTATCTGGTACCCTGATGAATCTGGATGATCTCCTTAACACCTACTCAGGTGTAACTTGCTCCACTTCAGATTCTTTAGTAAGAGTTGGTTGAGTATTTTCTTCGACATCTCTGGGGTTACTCTTCTCCAACTCAACCTCATTTCCCACTTGCTTTGTAATCTCTAGAACCTTATGCTCTCTTTCCTTGTACAGGACAGACTCATCAAATGTCACGTCACAATGTCTCAGGATCTTTCTGTTCTTGTCATCCCAAAACCTGTAACCAAACAAATAAGAACCATAGCCTATGAATTAACACTTCACAGCCTTGGCATCAAGCTTGTCTCTCTTTTCTGGATCAACATGAACGTAAGCAGTTCAGCCAAAAGTCCTCAAGCGTGAGTACTTGAGTTCTTTTCCTGTCCACACCTCCTCTAGAATCTTCAACCCTAAAGGAACTGATGGTTCCCTGTTGATAAAGTATGCAGCTGTGCTCACAGCATCCGCCCAAAGTGTTTTGGGAAGCCCACAGTAACCTCATACTCGTTGCACGCTCATTCAATGTTCTGTTTATCCTCTCAGCAATTCCATTCTGCTTGCCTTACCAGGAACTATTCTCATCAGTCTTATTCCCTCAGCTACACAGAATGCCTTGACATCTTATTTGTCATACTATCCTCCATTGTCAAACCTTAGGCATTTTACTTTCAAACCGGTCTGATTCTCAACTTCATCTTTCCACTTCTTGAAAGTTTCAAACACATCTGACTTATGCTTCAAGAAGTTAACCCATACCTTCTTGCTGAAATCATCAATTAAGGTAACATAGAATCTGGATTCTCCAAGTGATGATAATGGAGATGGTCCCCAAACATCTGTATGGACCATTTCCAACCGCACTTTCTTTGGCTCTTTAAGAGTCTTTGTGAAGCTTACTCTTTTCTATTTGCCCATAACACAGCTCTCGCAAAAAACCATATCAACAGAATTCAGACCCTCTAATGCTCCTTTTGCAACTAGCATCTTCATTCCTTTAGTACTCATGTGTCCAAGTCTGTTGTGCCACAGACATGAAACGGAAGCACCTTCAGCAACCGCGGCCATGTTTATATACCCTGCAGTGGTGTACAAGGTTCCAGATTTGGTGTCACGAGCTACTACCATAGCAGCTTTCACGATCTTCCACGAACCTTTCCCAAACTCTGCTGCATATCCCGTGCTATCCAACTGACCAACAGAGATCAAATTTTTCTTGATCCCAGGAATATATCTGACATCCTCCAATGTCCACTTGTTTCCCGAGGTGGTCTTTATGCAAACATCCCCCTTTCCTTCAATCTATAAGGCGTTATTGTCAGCAAGATATACTTTTCCAAAATTTATGGATTTGAAGTTTTGGAACTACTCCTTGCTGTGAGACGAATGGAAAGATGCACCAGAATCCAAAATCCATTATTGAACCGGGCTGGTCACACTAAGGATTAGAGCATCCTCAATGTCCTCTGCTAAATTTACAGAATCATTGTCATCTCCAAATTTTTTATTCTGTTTCTTCTTTGTCTTTGTACAGTTCGTCCGAAAGTGCCCTTTCTCTCCACAGTTCCAACAAGTCACGTTTGATCTGTTCATTGATTTTCCTCGATTCTTTGATTTTGATCGACCATGTTGATTTTGGTCTTTCGTCTTTCTTCTCCCCTTTCAATCAACACTGAGAGCACTGCCAGATGAATCTCCCACTTCTCGTTTGCGAATATCTTCGCTAAGAACAACATTAGGGATATCATCAAAGTTTAGTTTCTCAGATACACGGAAACTACTAATCGCAACAACAACAGTATCCCAAGACTCGAGCAGAGATGACATCGAAATCAACGCCTTAATTTCATCTTCGAAATTAATATCCACAAAATTGAGTTGACTCACAATCATATTGAACTCGTTTATATGATCAGAAATGGATCTAGTTTCAGAAATCTGTAAATTGAACAATCTACGCATCAAATATACCTTGTTCATAGCCAATGGTTTTTCATATATGTTTGACAGTGCCTTCAACAGACTCGACGTAGTCTTCTCCTTCACGATGTTGAATGCCATGTTTCTTGACAAAGTCAACCGGATCAACCCTATAGCCTGGCGATCCTTGAGTTTCCACTTCTCCTCCGTCATGAATTCCGGCTTCACCCCGGTCAACGGTTCGTGAAGATCTTTTTGGTACAGATAATCTTTGATCTGCATCTTCCAGAAACTGAAATCAAATCCATTAAACTTCTCGATTCCAAGCTTCGAACTATCCATCTTCTGTGATCGTGTTGAATATCCTTAGCTCTGATGCCCGTTGTTAGGATCAAATTCACGCACACACACTAGATGAATGAAAAACACAAGAACTTTCAAGAGAAAGAGATGAGAGATATAGAGAGAGAAAGAGAAAACCCAATATTTCGTGGTAACACCCCATGAGTAGACTTCCACGGCGGTGAGGGATATTTATATTAATAAATCAAAGTATTTTTGGTTACAGAGAATAAATAGGAAAACCTAAAATAGAGAATAAAAAGGAAAACCTAAAATAGATAATAAATAGGAAAACATAAAATTAATCAGGCTCCACTACCTAACAAAACTTAAGGACCAACATCGTCCTCATAAGTAATAGCTGAAAGAGCAACCTTGTCCTCATAAGTAGCTAAAGGAGGCACTAAGGGTGTACTGATGATGAGGCAAAAAACTTCTACCGTATTAAATTTTTGCTTCAAAACAAAAACCGTATAGTTTTCTCTTCTTTTCTCCCCCACAACTTGATAGTATGCTTCACATTAATCAATATCAATTTGAGACACTATTTTTTTCCATGATATTTCTTCATATTGCTGTAATACGTAGAGGAAAAATGATGGCATTACACATTGGATATCAAATATATTTTGAACGCCAATATAAAATATGCATAACCTTTTAAGCATTAGAATTAATGTACACATTGTGCCTTCAAATTTCTAGCCTTAACAATTCATAACTACATAAAAGTTTCTAGACTATAATAATATGTCAAGTTGATCAATAATAAGTGAGGAAATATCCCAAACATAGAATATGCACGGAAGAAAGGAAACAAAGAGAGAGTCAAAACAGACTCATCAAAACAAGAAAATGTATGTACCACCATTCAATCCATCGCAAGTACATGGCTCATTGAAACAGAAGCTAAGTTAAAAAGTGATTATGCATAATGCTTAAAACAAAGAAAATTCCTTACTCTATCAGACTTATACTTAAGTTTAACTACCGAAAGAAATAAACAATTATTCAAGGCCATTATAAGCTTTATATAAGAAATCTAAACAAGAAAACTCCAAATCATTAAACTTAATTGTTTAATTATTCAACAAGGTCAAAAAGTAAAGGTTTATTCACAAATTGACATGGAAAAGGAACTTTCATACACATAAAATTGGGCACAGTATTCATGCTTATATTAAAAAATTTTTTTTTTACTAATAATAGAGTAAAGCCTGTCAAGTCTCAACCATCAAACCAACATTGAACACCCATATCTAAGTTGAACTTGTACACCAAGTTTGAGATACACATAAATTATAATGTCTTAGACAAATTTAAAATATACATTAGTTACTCAAATTGAGTTATTACCAAATACATCAACATTGACTTTAGTTAAACACACACATGTATCAAAAAGTAATGGATGATTATGTGATAGCCTTGTCAATTTATGCACATCGAAGGTCTTTGCAGGATCATTTTAGTTTGGAAATACTCAATATACTTCTTAGCATATAATACATCATAATCATAAAAGTTTTTTATTAACTTAGTAATGAAACATGAAAAACGAAGTGATAAACTTCATAATAACCGGAACTTAAAGTTCTTTTAAGAATTTTTTTTGCTATGTACACACTTGAAGATTATGAGAGATTATAAGCTTAGAGAAACTCTTAAATTCTTAATGGTGTGTTATAACATTGTTCTCACTTCTTCAATAACTTCTTATCTCCATTTCGCAAAGGATTAAATTTTAATATTTTGTGCTCGTCAATAAAATATGCATTATACTTGTTGTCACTCTCACTGGAGTTCAATATTCAAATTTTTAAACACTACATAGACAATAAGAAGGAAATAGGAGAGCTCAAACCTGGGACTCTAAGAATACAACTGTTGTTGCAGAAGAAAGTTTATACCTTTGTTTGGAGCCATGGGTGAGAGAGTAAAGTTAGAAGAAACCATGAGCAGGGAAGCTATGGTTAGTCTTTGTTGGTGAGCAGACATAGATCTGAGATGTTCTCTGCGATGTTCAACTATTTAAATTCTCATGGTGATCCAACTTCACCATCACAAGTCCACCACCATGAAGGAACCTACAACTACTTCCATTCTTACAATAACCTATAGAAAAATAGAGACAAGGCTTACAGCCAAGTCCCACACTTGGGATATAACCCCCAAAATATATATGACTGATAGAACATATATTAGGAAAATATTCAAAATGAATGGTAACCATAATTAAAAATAAAAGTATATAAAATTTAACAGAAAAGTATATGAACAAGTAAGCTATTAAGGGATCTACCTGGCTGTTGTCGGTGCTCACTATCACTGCTCACTGCGTAGAACTGATGTTGTTGTAATTTTAGCTAGAGAGCGAGACAACTGGTGGCGCCATCTCCTCTATGTTGTTGGTGCGGAAGAAGACTGCGTTGTTGCGCGCCGACTAAAGCTGCTGCCATCAATGGAGATTCGATGGTTGTCTTTTTGTGCTTTTCACAGCTCTCCATTGTTGTCCAATTGCTGGTTTCATGGCTACTGCTGGATGGCATTGTTCTCTGCTCGTTCTCCAAGCTACTCTGTTTTAAAGAAGGACGGAGAGGAGGGAAAATGGATCTGGGCGGCGGGTTTGGAGAGGAGAGGAGGCAAATGAAGAAAAAATTAAGGGTTTGGGCTCTTTTGTATGCAGTAGGAAAGCAAGGATCTTAAATCAGGACCATTGATCAAATTCGTAGGAGCGGCTGCGATTTATTCTTGGATTATGACGAACCATGATTGAAGAATAAGATTAAATGAGAGTATTGAAATCTAAAATTGGTGTTTGTAACGGAATTAGTGAAGGATTCTAGAATCCGTCGCTTTCGAATAAATGTATATATAATTTATAAAATTATATTGACGGATATTTTTGTCACTAGATAATATAAATAATTATAAAATATATTTAATATTTTAGTAACCTTTTTTTCCGTCACTAATTCCGTCGCCTATATTAATTAAATTTATGAGCACTACTTTGTTATTGAATCCATAAGAAAAATTAGGCGCCAAATTTTCGCGCTAATATTTAGCGACGAATTAAATATTCCTTTCGGTTTCTATATTATACATCAAAAAAATCATTTCTTAATTCAGCCAAAAAAATAGTTATTCCGTCACAAGTCCGTCGTCATATCGTAACAGAATATTGTTCATCTCTAGTATCCGTCGCTAAACATAGTTTTTTAGTAGTGATAATTCCTACTATAACTAATTCAAGCCACTTTTGGTGATATTAAAAATTATATAAAATAATTTTTGAACAGGTAATAAGCTATGATTGGAAGCCTGAATGTCACGAACCCACTGGGTAGTGCGGGTACCCACTCTAAAACCTAAGTAGGAGAAATATCATATTCCAAAGTTTTATTCATGAGGACAATTAACAGGGTATATAATGTAGGGTAAAAATCTTTATTAGAACATCTTATTCATGCACTAGTCAAAACATTTAAAGTAACTTGACAACCCCAAGGATTTAGTCTAACAGGTACAAGATCTACTAAGAATTACAATAACAATTTAATAAAACTAAAAAGCTCCCACTATGCGAAAGGAAGGGTCGAAGTTGTTGGAAGATTTCCTCATCTTCGGGTAATAAAACGTCATCAATCCTTCATCTAGACTATGTCAAAAAGACATAACAAGAGTAATATGAGTACAACCAGACGTACTAGTAGGTATCATCGGTCAACCCAACGCCCACCTTACAACATACAAATAGAACAATAAAATACCATGTCCGGACTCCTCGCTTCCTCACCCTTAGACTTTACTTAGAGCACCTTCCAAATTATCACCTAGCTCTTTTCCACGAGGTTATGACCTAATTATTCTAACCACCTTGTATACCAGAAGTAACACTACCACACTTAAGATTTCAATAGATCATAACTTAATACACTAACCACATTTTATAGTACAAGTAACACTACCATACTTAAGGTTCCAAGTATATCATTGCGTAAATATACTAAACACATTGTATACTACATGTAACATTACCACACTTAAGGTTCCAAATAGATCATAACTTGAATATACTAACCACAATGTATGATTCAAGTAACATTACCACACTTAAGGTTCCAAATAGATCATAACTCATATAAACTAACAACATTTATACTATATATACACACCTCACGAAATTGAGCATAACACATTTCACTATGCACATTTTATCACAAGTAGTTGGCTCTCTCATTGGACCTAAAGTCAAACTGTTAGCATGCTGGAACGTGGCAATCTCATTCAATTTTTAAGACGGAACGTGGCAACCGATCCCAGTTAGAGTGACAGAACGTGGCAGCAGATCCTAGTTAATATGCTGGAATGTGACAATCAAATCCAAGTTAGAGTGCTGGAACGTGGCAGCCGATCCGAATCACACATCACAATAACACATCAAGATCACATATTTAAGTCATGATTTTATCATATCGACAAATACATATCTATTTATAACATCTAAGACCATTGTTGCAATATGCATATATAAGTATCACAACAAAGTAATACACTGGTATATCACACCATCACAGAATCATAGACGTCACCAGTCACATACTTAATTACAGATATATGGGTTCTCTCGATTTCCCTTTACGAAATTACACAAGTTATAATGCTAATTATTCATCACATAGTTCGATTACTAGTTTTCTTAACCATGACAACAAATTTTTATCACAATTATCTCATAGCCAAGAACACAAATAAGAACCTCGACCAATTACTATATCAAAATAACGGTAACCCCATAAGCATAGAAATTTAGTAACTTTCCACAGAATTTACTCGGTGCACGATGGTCTAAACATACTGTATACTGTTAAATTAATATATAACATGGTAAGCATGAATTTTAACTACTCAACATAAAAACCTAACCTACCTGGGCGCCAAGCAATTGGTATGGAGTTTTGATTTTGTTTCCATCTTTTCTGGATTCACTATGGTGTATTTGGCAATGATTTTGTAATCTTCCGTCATCCCCATGCTTGAAAGATCCCTCTCCTTCTTTTCCCAGCTTCAAATAATTTTATAGGGGTTTCTACAATAATTTACAACTTATTAGGGTATTTTATAAAGATGGAAAAATACAAATTTTATTGTAAACTTAGATTCTGCCTCGCCAATCCTGCTGCAGCAACACCGCACCAACGGCACATGTCCCACTGTAAGGGGGAAAGTGACCATATTTTTCGCAAATTTTTCTCTTCTCCAATAACGATGGTTTAGGTCGTTACAATTAATTAGTTTTTTTATGGATTTTAAAAAAATATTTTGCATTTTTTTGATTAAAACCTGTGGCCAAAATCTAACTAAATCTGTTATGATTATTTTTGTAATAAAATTCTGCTCCATAAAAATAAAATAAAAAATTATTTAATGTAATATAGAGTCTTAATTATTATTTTGGTGTGATTTTTTTGTTAAATATTAACATAAGTATTTGTGGATCTTCAAATTCACAAAAAAGTTTCCAATTTCATAAGAGCTTAATTACTATCCACCCACACAAATTACACGGTCACCTCATTTTTAGAAATATTTATTTTTTCCTATTAATATGTGTACATATTGTTAAAAAAGAGTAATATATGGTAACTTGGAATCTAAATTAAATACACAATTTTGTTTAGGATTCTTACTTGGTTTACCAAAAATAAAAAGGATTCTTTCACTCTATCTTCTCATTATTTTCACACTCCTTCTCTCTCCCACCACTCAAGCCACTCACATACACTAGAAGCAATTTGATACAATCAATGAAAACGTATTAGAAATGCTTATTTCTCTTCTATTAATTCTACTAGTATATTTTCACATTTAATTATTAATGATTTTTCATCTTTTTTATTAACGCATTTTACAGATCATTTAACGACATACTCTATCAATGATTCTCTTTATGCATTTTACTGTATATTTAAAAGTTAGGATGTTTAGTCTTTCAGACTTACTCTACTTTCCAAATCATGAAAGTGCTCGGAGGTAAGAAGTTAGAGCTGAAGTCTTCACACCTCATGTGGATTCGGAAATATTATAATCGATTCTTGCATGACATGAACATTACCCCTAGAGGAAATTTACAACAAACTGGAATCGACACCGTTGGAAACGATTAATGGTAAAATTATTATTTTTTAATAATTTTAAGTATACGGTTTTAGTTATCTAATTATTATATTGTGTCTCGATCGGAAACAGAAAAAAAAGATTCTTCAAATGAACTTTCCATTTGTTACAGGACTAAAAGTATTGTCAATTTTCCTAACATTGTATTTCATTTCATGGATGTCGATATCGAATTGTTATATATGAATACATTTTCAAAAGTCTATAAAGATATGACTTGTTTGACAATTGATTGGGGGAAGTGGGGGTCTATATGGTGTTTATAGAAACATTGCATGGAAGAATTTCCTCATTGGAAATGATACTGTGAACCAAAAAACAATGCATGGATGAATTTTCTTATTGGATATGATATTCGGAATCAGAAACTTTGTTTCTTGCCTACTAATTGTGCCAAACATTGATTAAACTTGATTATAATTTCATATTTTAATTAATTAAGCACAACTATTTAATGAAATTTGGCTTTTAATTTTATTGTATTTGAAATAATTTATATTTATAAAATTCACAATGTTTTAAAGTTATTTAAAATATTATTTTCAATTTTTATTATTTTTAAATAATGTGTATGCTTTTATATAATTAGTACATTTTATGAATATTGAAAATTTGTCTCCAAAAAGATTTTGTTTCATTCATATATTTTGTTAAATTAGTATTAGTTAGTTAGTAGATTATATTTTTGAATGAATTAATTTTTTTATTTAATGTTTTTAAACGAGCAAATTACTTTATTTTGTTAAGATTAAGAAGCTTATTGATTAATCTTCTTTAAATCTTAGCCAAAATTAATAAATTAATTCGATTTGGATACATTCTTTATTACAATTGGACATATAAAACTCATTTGGTCATGTCATAATTTCAAATCTAAACTATTTACTGTAAATCTAACTATTTTGCTACCTCTCTTGAAACTCAACCTTCAAGACAAATTTGGGCAAACCTAGCCGACCAAATTCATTTTCACCAGCCCAACGCAACCCACTAATGTTTTAACGGCTAAGGCGTCTACAACATTTAAACATACCATGCATTCAACAATGATATGATATGATACACAACGAACAACCAAAGCCCAGTACCATACCTTCGTCATCTTCTTCCCAACGACCTCGATAGTACAAGCTCCAGAAGTGTGTCCTCTCCTCACCCTTATTCATTTGTAAAAAAAAACTAGGTGGAGGCCAAGATCAAATTACTATGTTCATTAATCCATTCCAATTTGTTGATAGTCTCGGTATATTCTTTGTCCTTCACAAATAATTCAAATTTTGACATTGGGAATTCTCCCTTGCATTTTCCGATGATTTCCCCTGGATTCGTTCTATATAAACCCCTTTTCATTCCCTTCATTGAGAAAGGTTTGAGAGATTGGTTGTATTAGAAAAAACACAGTAGTTTTTCTAGTTATTTTAATCATTTGTTTCCTCTGTCATATTTTCTAGTTCTCATATTCACTATTTCATATGTTTACTACTTGCTTTCTCATTTTTACCGATGGTTTTACTCCTTCTTCAGTTTTTCTAACTTTCATTACTGCTTTAATAATATAGTCGATTGGTCATTCTATGTTCTTGTTAGTATTGCCTTTTAGTTTATTATTCGATTTTTCTGTTTTCTTGATCAATTGCTAAGTCTATTTTTGGTAGAAATTTGCCTGATTTTCTTACCATTATTAATGTTTGTTTTTTCTAAAAGAAAAGGCAATGTATTACCATAAATGTTTTAACTTTTCCTAAAAACAAAATATAATTTTCTTTCATATTTGATTTATTATTTCTTTAGAGGAAAACTTATGTAATATATAAATTGAAGGTCTTATTCTCATAGAAAAATATAATGGCGTCCACAATGTAGCCATTTATAAGTTTTGTTTATGGACAGATTTATTGTCTTAACAATTTTAGTATTTTTCTTTTGTATTAGTTTTCATATAATATAAACACAACGGACCTTTGATCTTAGTTACTTACTTGGCGGAAGACTTAAACACAAGAAATAAAACTCATGCAATAACTTATAAAATAATATCTTAACACAAATGGCAACTCAAGTCTTAAACTTATACAACTGAAATGAATAATAATAAAGAACTATAACTATGTATCTATGAAGCCTCTAAAAAAAAGGGATGTCGGGACAAGACTCCCGATCATCCTAACAACTGAAATACTAGAAATCAATGAAAAAGGAGCCCTCCGGAAAAAAAGGATGCTCACCAACTGACTCCAAATTCTCAACTGGATCAACGAGGTGATGGATGCTGATCTTGAATACCTTTATCTGTATAATAAGACGATGTAATCTAGCTGACATCAGTACATTAAATATACGATGGATTTGATTGTTAAAATTGAAGACTCTTAAGTGTGTGCTGGTATGGATTATAATTTTGTAACTTGAGTATAGGTAATTGCTAAATTTTGTAGAATATTAAAAAGATGACTAGATTATAAGTAATGATACCTATCAAGCATTCAAGTATTACAAATCATGGATTTTTTTTTTCAAATCTAACATGCAATGCACTAAAATCAATTTAATACTTTAGCTCAACAAAATTATTTTAAGCTTGAATTGTCAATTGAATTATATCCCGCCATTATCAATAATTATATTTCAGAAGCAACTTTAGAGATCTAAAGTAACAATAGATTGCAACCTTAAATTATAGATGAATATATATATATATATATATATATATATATATATATATATATATATATTCATCTATAATTTAAGGTTGCAATCTATATACATAGTTGAACCCATATCATTTCAACATTTTAAAGAAATTAAACAGAAACCAATTATAATTTAATCATTCGTACATTACACAACCATAATAATAGAGAGATTAGCTATTAATAACGAAGGTTAAAGAAATATACAAAAATTATCATTCATTGTAGGTAATTGATTCGAATTTCTAATATTTCAATCCCAAAGACCTTAAATCTGAAAAAGGTTCTATACAACCTTCAAGTACAAGCTTAATCCTCAATAGTCAGGATTTTGGAGAGAGTACTAGAAAATTCAAAATGAAAAAGTGTTTTCTTGTCACTTCAAAAAATTATTTAAACGTTTACAAATTTCGCAACAATTTCTCTCTGTGTCTGTCATAACCTAGACCATCGTGAGCGACACAAACTATATCACCTCGTGGGAGTGTTTTTCGCTCTAATCAAATTAGCAAACTGGGAAATATAAAAAGATGAAAAAAAAACACAAAGAACTATCCAAGTCCACAAATCCCACTTTGTGTCCTTAAGAAATTTAATTCCCTCAAGTATCAGAGATTACAGACTTATTACTCTCAAGATAAACGGATTAACCATTAAAGAAGTAGTGGTACCTCAAACTTTTATGGTTTCAATGAACTCAAAATGAAAAAAAATGAATCTCACACACAGACACGGTCGATCGATTTTATTTTGTAAGAAATGTATGCAAAGGAAAGGAAGATTCTCATGCCGAAAACTGAGAGAAAACATATATTTATAGCCAACAAAGGATAAAGGCCGCAACTCTTTGAAAATAAGACGACCTTTCAGAAAGGTCACAACCCTTTGGAAAAGGCACAACCTTTCAAAAGGTAACAACCCTTTAGACTTTTCATAAAGGTCAGGGTCTTTCCGCAAAGTCACAACCCTTCACGAGAGTCGCAACCCTTCATTTCTTGTTCGCACCTTTAGTAGACAATAGGTAGAACCAATTACTAACACACAATTAAACCAATATGTAATTTCTAAAACCAAGACATCAAATAAATATTAAGAAAATAGTTTTAAAAGCAACTAAGGGTATGAATAACCTCGATCAATATTCAAAATGTTCATGCAGAACAAAGTCTTAAGAAATTATAATGATTGTATTAAAACTCTAATATAATCAATAATGGGGATGCAACCCTTAAAACATAGAAAACATAATCTACTAGTCCAATATAAGAATAAACATAAATAACAAAAGAATTTGAGAAAACCTGAAAGAGTAGTTCACTCTTGGATTTAAAGTCAAATGTCTCTTAATAAAGGTCTCATTTCAGCTAGAAGATGTCATGTACATAACAAGAAAAGAACATGAACAATATTAGTACACAAATCACTAGTAGGATTATACGGCCAGTCCAAGATATGAGTGCAAACAATTTACTAAATTATTGTAACACAAGTCAATACATACAACTACAACCACTTTTGAATCCCTACGGGTTCCTTAATGTCTTGGCTACAAGAAACCTTTCACCAAGCCCAGGCATTTAATCCCGCTCATTATCAGATGGTCCTAGACTGCACCTCGTCCTGACTCCTTTCGAGGTTGACCTAGCCTAAAAATTTTGAGTCACTATCCAAAAAGCTTTCAACCCAAATTCTTTCACCATTGACCTATTCATTATATATTGTACCCCTTTGTACAACAAAATATTCAAATATTCAGTATTGTACTTATAGTACCTATCATGTATTATCAAAACTCTTTTCAAGATAATGAATCAATATCATTTTAAACAACACGAACAGTGAAAGTATTTTCACTTTAATAACCTCAAAAATACTTTATTTTATTTTTCCTAACTCTAACATTGCATTCTATCAAATCATAATTGATTACCACAAACAAATATATATAACATTTAAAAATTTCGATCATGTTTTTCTTTACATTTTTGTTTAGGATCATGTAGCACAACAATAGAAACATATCCCTAAAACATTCAAATATATCATAATAGTGGAATAAGATTTTGATAATGTTTTCACACAACTTTATAAATTAAAACATCAACAACATCATCTCTTTATTTCTCAACAAACACTTTTGTATATGTAGAGAAAATATTCAAAAATGATTGTTTAATGGACTTGAAGCATTCTCAAAGCAATAAGTATAAAGAAACTACTATACCATCCCAAAGCATAAAACTCTCTACAAAGGTAATTCACTAACATTAATCAATGTGTCAGCAGCAAACATAAAACAAAATGCAATTATGAACAAGTTTTTTTTCTTTCTTTTTACCATTTACTATTATCAAATAGAATATAGTAGCAAAATAAACATGGAAAATAGATACCATCGAATTCGACATACTATCAAATTAAAATAAATGTCATTCATTTTTCTCCCAATTCCACGTGCATCAATTTGTACTGATATAAATATAATGTACCACCTCAGATAATGCCAATAAATATGAATTTTATGGAAAACTTTTTATTCTAAGAACTTAAGTAGTTCAAGAATAATCAATATTGTATATAAAATTTTCCTCTTCTCCAATTTTGTACTAACTTAATTTTTCAGGCACAAAAACTCAAATTCACAATAAGTCAAAAGATTCACTTGAGAAATGATCACAATAATTTCTATCATTCGCCTAATTACATATAATTTTGCTTAGCGGGATAATCATTTCTCCGAATCTTTTTCTATATTGAGGGATATGATTACTTAATTCATCACACACAATTAAAATATGAACATATAATATATCACATGTATTATTAGATTGAACTCTCCTCCATACACATCTAAATCCAACTTGTTGCATCTAGTTTCAATTTATATATATATATATATATATATAATGCAAACAAATTATCCTTTCACAAGAACAACATTATGGCAAAATGAGTAATTTATTTTGGTTAAACAAACGGGCTTCTCATTATTTACTCATTCAAGAATGATTAATAGGATGGAGAAAAACTTATATTTGGATTAGGAGTAATGGTCTGTCAAAGGCTATTTATGGAGGGAAAATATTTAGGACATAAAAATATATTCTCTTCAAAATATAATAGGATATAAATGATTCTTTTTGAGATATATAAAATAATATTTTTCCAATATAAACAATTAGTAGGATTATACGGTCAGTCAAAGATATGAGTGTAACCAATTTAGTATATTAGAGTAACACCAATCAATACATAGAACTACAATCACTTTTGAAGCCCTACGGGTTCCTTATTGTCTTGGGTGCAAGAAACGTTTCACCAAGCCCATGCACTTAACCCCACTCATTATCAGATGGTCCTAGAGTGCACCAAGTCCATATTTCTTACGAGGTTGACCTAGCCTAAAATTCTTGAGACACGATCCGTAAACTTTCAACCCAATTTCTTTCACAATTAACCTATTCATAATGATTGAGATGGATCATTTCATTGTTTTTTCACTTAACTAATTTGGGACAGCCAAGTAGGTCGGGTTATACGCTAAATGGTAGAGTTCATCGCCACTCAGACTTTCCAACTTTAATTTTTCTTTCTTTTCCTATTACATTTTACGACACCAATGACCATCCCCGAATCACATTGACAATATGCCGACTTCTCCCTGATATTTCCAAACTGAGATGAACTTGAGGGTTAAGAACTGTAATCTTCCGTGATGTACCTAGTCAACTTAGGTGACACTCACTGTCGACTTTGCATATTTCCTTATGTTCTTTGGCTGCTTTTGATCTCTCTTGTATCAAGGTTTACGGTCTCATAATTGAAATACAAATACATTTGATCAGAACAAGTTGTAAATAGACATTGAGAATATTACTTTTGTTATACTAAAAGCCTAAAATGAGCCCAAAATTCTCTACTATTCAGATATCTTCCATATATTTTTAAGTACTTTTCATTTTTGACGACACTTAATATTTCGCTCTACGTTTTACTTATCACTCCATTCCAATGTATCCCTTAAATTCAACAAAATTTTCATGTCTGAGTCATTTTTGTAATGCTAAGAGTATACGTGAGTGACTTTTGAAACAAGGTATACATTAGCTATAAATCGTAAAGTTGAGGGTTATATCCGATCCCTTTCTCTTTAATTTTTAGTTATGAGAAATAAAAATGAAGAAACGTGAATGGAAAAAGGACAAAATAATTCAAGATTTTGCTTTTGAGGCTACATTGTAAGTTATTTTGTTTAGAAAAAAAAGGGTGGGGGAGGGGGAGGGGGTGTATGATAAATTTTATAAGAAAATGAGTGTAGAAATAAATTTGATCATCATCATATCATATATTTTTATAAAAGAGAACCCTAGTCCAGCCACCATAAGCAATAATTTCCTTTATATAAAAGAGAACCCTAGGTCTGCCTACGTGGCGCCACTACAAGCAATGATTTTATTTTAAATTTATTTATTTTCAAAGCTAGCCTTCATCTTTCATGAAAAGACGTGACTTTTATGGAAAGTTAGAACTTTAATGAAGAGTTGAGACTTGTATCAAAAGTTGTGACTTTTATGAAAGGGTGTGACTTTAATGAAAATTTGTGACTTTATGAAAAGTTTGTGACTTTTATTAAAGGTTGTTAACTTTTCGAGGGATTGAAATTTTTCCAAATAGTTGTAATCTTTCTGATAAGGCACAATAAATATTTGTTCACACTATACTTTGTTGTCAATAAATAGAAAGATTTCCTCTCATTTTAAAACAACAAAATTTCTGATCTTTTTCTTCTACTTCCGCGAAATTAATTTTGTACTTTGATCCATTTGAATGACTTACTAATACCACTAGTTGGTGAATAAAATTATTTCATCTTGAGATGATATAATTCTTTAAACCTCCTGTATTGGAGGGGAATAGTTTTCTTAAGGTGACATTGTGTATTCAGTGGACTCGATTTTTTTCTTTATATTTATTCTATTTATACATATCCTTGTATGTTTTTTACACTCTTTAGTTTGTGTTTACTATATTAATTGTTGTTTCTGAGTACTTATTTTAAACTTTTTTTTATGTTTATGCAAAGATATTTTCTCCGGTTATATTGAAAACATACATATATAGTACGTATATTTATTGTACAAAAAATAAGTATTGTAAAAGTACTATTTATAAGTTTACATATTATCTTTTCGTACATAAATATGAAATTTCTAACTATTCAATTGAAGAAATTCATTATGCATGTTCAAAAGTTATACTTGTTTTCATGTGTAAGCATAATTTCATTTTTGAATATGTTAACAAAATTTTGAATTCTTTTTGGACATATATCATAATTGTATAATCTGTACAACTTAAATTTTTCTTTTTATTACGAAACGCCTTTGTATATATATTCATATTTTCTTCTTTATTTTACTTTGAATGTTAATGTAATGATCAGAAAGTCATTTATGGAAATTTTCACAAAATTACCGTTTTAACCATTTCGCAGTTGTCTGTAGTAACTTTTGATCAATTTGTGAAATAGATTTGGAAATTTTTGAGTTATTTGTTAATTTTAATTGTCTAGTTGATAGTGATGTTAAATAAATAAATTTTTATTAGGTGGCTAATGGGCCAATTCTGTAATCTATATAATATCCTTACCACATGGCCCATGTGTGAGAAAAAAAATAGTGAGACTTATTAATATCGATTTATTTACTAGCTCGCAATTATTACCCTAAATAATTTTTAAAAAATTGAGGAGAGGAATTACTTATATGACGAATAGCGGCCGCAAGCTTCAGGTGATTCTACTACTTGAACTTATCTTAATTTCATTAAAATGTAGGTTTGATTAATGTTAGTGTTGGCGAGTCTAAAGGAAATTGGAAGTGAAAATGGGTGGCGATTGACATTAGTATTACTCATTGATGTGTGCCCCTGTCACCTGAGATAAAGTCAACTGGAAATCGGTCGAGTCTCAAAAAGGGCTATGATGAGCTCGACTTGTCTATTGAATCAGCTCTTTTCCAGGAATTTGGCGAAAGTGAGGGACATAATAACAACATACGGAGAAGTAATGATTGAGGAATAATGGTGCCATGACTTTAACTAGTAGGTTAATTTTCAATTTGTCCTTTTGCACTATTGTAAATAGTTTAATAAATTAATTGAATTTGATTTTAGTTTCTATTGATTACAAATTGGAAGGGTAATCTCTCAGTAATTATTTATAGTGTAGTATGGATAACTATATACGTAAGTATTATATGTGAGTATGGGTTGAAACAATTAAATTAGATTGCTTCGTTTTCGCTAGAGTGCTAAGCCGTTAGTTTGATTTAATTATTTTCTTTGGTTATCATGTTATACGTTCGGATTTGATATATTGAGATAGATAATTAAATACTAAATGTATTGTATTACTTGACTACCACTAAAGTTATGAGAATTGGAGGTATTAAAACTAAATAGGTTTGAAATTTATAATGTGAAACTTGATAGATAAGTGGGTATCAAGATTTAAAAAATTTATTATAGATTTGAGTAGGTTTTCGAGTCTATGCTAAACCTATAATAATATGGGTGTTGTTACTTTGGAAATCTTACTATTATTATGGACTTGAATAGACTGCATTTATTTGGAGGCCGAATGAAAAGGAAAGACTCATGTTCCGGAGTGACTGTTCAACTATTTGAGGCAAGTGGATTTCTAAACTCTTGCTAAGTATATTAAATATGTGTATTTCCTTATGGTATATGTTTTGGAGTAATGAGATTTAGTAATGGGTTGACTTGTCCACATTGATTAATACTAATGATGACACAAAGGGTAATAAAAGGCAATATGAATAATGGATTTTGCATGATGTGTTCATAATCTAGAATGGTTTGAAAGGCTTGTTGTGTCATTGTTGATGTTGTTGTGAATTTTGCAGTGTTATGAATGTGTTCATAATGAAGAATGGTTTGAAAGGCTTGTTGAGTCATTGTTGATTTTTTTGTGAATTGTGCAGTGTTATGAAAATGGGCATATCCTCATTATTTGTATGAACATGTCATTTGCATTATTTTAAGACATGGTTATAAAAAGTATTATGTGCATTGAGAAAGAATGAGAATTTAAAGAGGATGAACCATTTCGAGGGACGTATCGCGCGCCGCGATGGATACTACATTTCGAGGGACGTATCGCGCTCCGTGATGGTTTCTATATTGAGGGTCGTCTCGTAAGCCGCGATAGATACATGGACAAATTTTTCCCCCATGGGTCCCGAACTGAGAGACAGCGCGTGTGTATCACTAGTTCAGACATGCATCATTATACTTGACATTGCATTCCATTGCATTATACATACGTATTATTAGTAAACTTGATATCGTGTTTTTCTTATCTTTTGATTACCTTTCTGTGGAACTTTTGATTGATCAATATTGAGCTTGTTATTGCGGATATGTAATTTGTCTAATTGTTGTTGTTGAGCTATGTGCTACATAAAGTATGAGCTGTTAGGTTGGGTTGATTTTAATGCAGGTTGTAGTTGTGGAGTTTCGGTTGGGGGTAGTAGGAGTACTCGTATTTCATCCTTTTTGCTTGTGTTTAGAGGCTTACTTGATGAGTACCATGTGGTTTGGTACTCACCCCTTGCTTGTACAAATTTTTTTAGGTTAGGAGCATAGATTTTTGTTGTACTTGTCATTCTCTTCTTTTCTGAGGTTCTTGGAGATTTGTGAGGTAGTTGTTTCCATCTCAGGAGACATTCTTCTCCATAATTATGATCTTGTTCTATTCTAGAAACAAGTTCATTTGAGACTTGAGTTTTTCTTTTGAATCAATTGTAATACTTTAGAAGCTTGTACACGTGACTACCAGGTTTTGGGAGTAAAATGTAAGTTGATAGTAAATTTTCCGCATTTTTATTGAAATTATTGAGTTTTAGGCTGACTTGTCTTGATGGATAAGATGAGTTCCATCACGTCCATTTTTGAATCGTGACAGTTAATTAAGAAACCAATTATTTATTATATCGTGAATAATTCATTCATTAGAGGTTGTTGACTTGTGTAATAATGACGAATAATCAAATTCATGCTTGAATATTGTTAATATTTTTTTAAGAATAAATTTTTCTATTATTTTTAATGTATGGATATTAGTAAAAAAATTATTTGAAAGTTCAATGCAATTATTATTTATGACCGCACGAAGCGTCAAAAAATTACCTAGTTAAAAGAGTAAAATTTAAATATTCATTAAATTAAAGAACGTTGAAAAAAAAACTCATAGTTGAGAAAGGTCAAGTCTACCTCTTAACATTGCGAAATAACTCTTAACTTTGATAATAAATCAAATATACCTATATAGATTCTACTTTTTAATAATATATCAAAAAAATAAAATAAATTTAATTATTTTTTCACTCCCATTAGACAAATATGATATATTTGAGCTATTTATGTAATAATAGGAGTATATACGAGTCACTTTTGTAACAAATGACATATCAACTCTAAATCTTGAATTTTAGAGGTATATTCCATGTCATTTTTCCTTAATTCTTCAGGGGTCAAGTCTTGTCTATCCTCTTTTAATTGAGTTTGTTAGATATTAGATTAAATATTTAAAAAATGGTTCAAAAATTTGTGATTTTACTATTAGACAAATAAATATATGATTTGAAGGAAAAAATTGTTCTCAAATGTCCATTTAAGGAATTAACTTGCAATTTAAATATAAAATTTATAAATTACTTACCATATCTACTTATATCAAACCAAATCTTTTAAGAGAGAAAACCAAAACACATTCAAATTCTTATCATATCTTCACTCTTCACGCTTTTGGTTTGTTTGAAAGAATTGATGTAATTATTAGGACAGTAAATATCAACATAATAATTATTCAACCTTGTAATGACATCGACTTGCTTATTTGCCAGAGTGGAATTAAGCTATAATTACACATGTGTTGTTTGGATGTACAAATGCAACCATAGAGTTATATTAAATTTGAAAATTAAAAATTAATTATTTAAAATTTAGATTAGAAAAATAAGAAACTTAATAAATGATATATATATACATAAACAGCCTAATAGTATTTAGCCTAATATTTCTCAATTGTCAATGGAGGTGATGCCACAAATGTTCCCATTTTGCCCTCTGGTATCATCATAAGTCCCGATGGTCGTATCTCCTCGAATAGGGACAACACTGCAAATGCACAAAATTGTTCAATTTTGACAGTGACATTTCAAATAATGATTTGTGGTAATAATAATCCAACCTCAAGGCAGAAAAAAAATGGAGGTAATGGGTTCTGTTCATGGTGTTTTGAGTGCCAGAATTTTAAGAATCAACGAAGCATTGAGTTGCTCTGATTTGTGATTATTTAATTTAATTTTGTTTCTTTCTTTTGAAGATTTCAAAACTAAGAAAATTGATGGTTTTGAAGGATGATGTGTTCCATTTTTTGTGACTTCTAAAATCTCAAGACCGTGAGATATGTGTTGCTGCAATCATACTTTATATTAATACACTTATTTCAGACATCTTATTTGTTTAATTTTCTCTAATAATTGTTTTTGTTCTTTGTCATGTTACAATGTAATGCCTTCCTGATTTTTAATGTGTGGGAGTAGTATATATATATTGTATCCATATGTGGATGGAATTATATGTTGTGAACACGGATAGCCCAGACGCTATCAAAGTGGTTGGGCTTAGGGCTAATCCACGAAAAGGCAAAAAATTAAACATCAAACAATATATTTACTTGAGATCTAGGTTGAGTTTTTGTTGTGAGTACCAATCTGTACTTGTTTGCTTACTTTCTTTCTTGGATACACCTCAAATGACAACCTCTAGTTATAGGTGGTGATGGAAGGATCGGATCGGAAGGAACACAGTTGTAGCCGTAGTGACATACTTTAGACAATCCTGTGTCTCCTCAATTTCTCTTATGTAGCAACTCGTTTTGCCTCTATGATCTATAGGTTGTTGTTCCTCTATGTTTGAGTATAGTAGGTTCACTAGTATTAGTGTCTACCTGTGTCCTTAGAATGAAAAAGGCAACAAGAAAATCAGCTACTTGGTTTCCTTCTCTGTAGCGGTGAGTGATTTGGATTCCAACCCTCTTCTTGTAGTTAATGATGTGTCAACAATCTGTTTCAGATTCAGGTAGAAAGTTTGTTCCTTTTCACCATGTTGGTTGTTTATTGAGTCATGTCCTAAGTATGTCCATTGAAAAAACACTGTTTTACTCCAAACTAAGCTCCAACAGCTTCAACACCATTTTGGTTATGAATCATGTCCAGCCCAATATATATACTAATGCCAAACAAGTCGTTATTTTTCTAACAAGAGTTATTGGGTTGAGAACGAGCAATAGGATCAGGTTTATTAGGAATCTGGGCTAAGTAGTAGTAAAGAAACGGTTCCATCATAAAGGATAGTGATATATGATTTTGAGATTATGAAAAATTTTGAGAAACATGTTTAGTCCTCTCATGCCCTTTCTATGAGTTCTACTTCTCATCGCATTCTTCTACTTGTGTTCTTCAATTTCCATTTTTTCTTAAATTTCTTTGTAATTCCAATTACCAGTTCGTGAAATACATTTGTTAGTTGTTTCAAAACAAACACAATTCAAATTCAAAAAACCTACAATGAAGCGTCCAAAATGGGATATTATCATATATACCTAGTCCAATCAAAAAATAAAAGCTTGTTGTTCAATACAATAACAATGATGAGTTCATAATGGGATAAAGCTTTAAAGTCACAAACAAAAAAGAGAACTATTCCTAAGAACTTATAATTCTGTTACATGGGAATAGTGATGTAATTTAATTGCTTTAGAGATGTATTTATAACCCCTACTTCATTAGACAAAGACATAATTAGTGTCACACTCCTATTCTACACCTTGAACGGGACTGGCACTCAAGAACCATTGCTGGCCCCAAGCAAACCCGTGGTCTGACTTACTTACTCAGCTCAAGACTTAAACTCAACAAAGATAAGTTCATGTAATAACTTAAAAAAATAATTTCTTATCCAAAATGGTAACTCAAGTCTTAAACTATACAACTAAAATTAATAAGACTAAACAACTTATATTATATTTCTATGAAGCCTCTAAAAATAACTGAGATGGATGTTGGGACAAGCCCCACAACATCCTAATGAAAGTAAAACTAATACTGAAAGCAATTAAATGGATCCTCCGGAATACAAGGAGGCTCACCAACTAACTCTGAACAACTCATTGGATGTCGATCCTACCTACCTGTATCTGCATCATAATATGATGCATTAAAACTGGAATCAGTACATTGAATGTACGAGTATGACAGTTGGAATGGTAACATATAAACATAGGCTTGAATGGAAATTTGAACAACTTACTTTGGTCAAATCAACTCTACAAGACTGAACTCATTATAGAGGAATTTAAAACAAATGCAATATCAAGAAAGGTTAGTTAAAACATGATATTAACTCTATATGTATGCAAAGATACAATAACTCTGAGATGTATGTGTGTATATAAAATACAATTAAATTATGTAGCAATTTCTCTAATCGACAACCATCACATAAGAGCTATTATGATGGTAGGTCATTTTGCCTCATACTTCCTGGGCCTTTTTATACCTTGCCATTAGCATAGAACCTAAACTACTAAGTAGATCCACTCGTGTATGCTAAAAAGCACTAAAGGAATCATCTTAAAAGTATTGACCCTTTTCTATCCATGGTTGATAGATGGTTTATGGGGGCTGTGAGTTGTCTGAACTCTTCATCATATTGGTCCTCAATACTACTCCAAAAAATATATAATATTAGCTCTTATGTTTAGAAACCTACTTCCTTTTATGATTTGAGATTATTTCTCAAAAAATTAGCTCAAAGCCTATGTTGGAAATCAATGTTTCCTCTCTATCTTCATTTAGAAAGAAGTTATTCTTCTCTGAAAACTAGCCCAAAGGCTCTTTGGAAATCTCATTTTCCATTCATATTTAAATGTGAACATTTTTAATACTTCTGGAATATTTAGTCCCCGTATACTTTTGAAGAAATGACCTTCAAATCTCAACCCGTTGCTTAACTTATCGTGAACTTTAAGTGTTAAAACAAAGTTAAAACATTTGTAAAAGAACTCGGAAATCTTGGATAAACTTGTCGGGACTTGACTCTTGACTTTACTTTACTTTGAATTGACCCTTCATTATCCTTGATTTAAATTATGAATTCAAGGATTATGATTTGTGATAGGAAATGCCTCATAATGTTTAGTAAAAGATCAACCTACCCTTCTAAAATCCAGATTGAGAAATTCTTTAACTGAACAGACCAACATACAAAGGGTATAACTTACTCATACAAACCATATCTTGAAATACACCTAACTCATCCTGAGATAGGAATTCTGACTGGTTGAAGTTGACCAAAAACTCATTTTTTCTAACTCAAGTAAATATCCATTTAATTATTTCCAAAAATGCCTATTTCCAGTTCTAAGCTTTTTCCTAACGATTTCTAAAATTGTGAGATGTTACAACTAAATAATTAATAATGTGATACGAGCGAGATAAAGAGAGAGTACTAACTTCATACTCATATATTTCCTAGATGGAATCGATAGAGCAGGGGCACTAAAGAAGCCTTCATCAAATGGAATCTGCAGAGAAGTACAATTAATCATGTCGATCTTCTAAATTGGAGGAAGGTTGTCAACACTGTAATGACCAATTTTCGGCAGTTTCTAAGTTAAAGAATTTCAAGGTACTCGAAATTCAATATTGACGACAGTGTTTGATGATTGTCAAAATCATTAAAACACAAGGAAATCAGCAATGGTAACTTCAAAAAACGAAATGGTAGATATAGAAAATTGTTGCAGCTCAAATCTTGAGCAATTAAGTAAAATAAACTCCCAGTATCTCTCTATGCATAGTCTTGTGGAACGTTCATTGAAAGGATTATATATTTGGTCTTCTTAACATTTCAGCAGACAATTGTTTTATACTGGCATCACATGCAAGAAGATTCCTTAAACTCTCTATATCTCCAATACCAACTAGCACTGTTTGTAAAGATGAATAATAACTAATGTCAAAGCATTCAAGGGATTTTATCTGGCATGTGTTGCTTAGAAGAACCATAATCTTTTTGCAACAATACAAAGATAGACCATTTAGTCTATCCAATTTTCCTGTTAATGGATAGATCTTCTTCAAACTTGAGCAATTCTGAAGCACCAAAGTCTCGAGATTTCGTGAACCGTTGAAGTTTAGAATTCTTTTGAAGAGTTTGCAATCCAACTTCTTGACACTTCTACAATACTAAAAGTAAACAAAATAACTTCTAGTAAGATTTTATTTCACTTAGTTGCAATAAAGCAAAACACGTAAAATTGCAGAATCGAGTAATGAACCTACAAATTCAAACAAAATTCTTTGATATTACTCCCATTTAAATTCAGAAAAAATACAAGTTTCTCAGCTGAAAAATTTTGATAGTATAAATTTTAACGGATGTTGTTTCCAAGAGAATCATTTGAGCTCCCTGGACAACAACTAAAAATCTCCACTCATATGAAACTTGCCGTCTATGGAAACCACCCTGAAATGCATTGGTGCTCAAGTTCACACCCTTTAATGTTGTCCTTCTACCACCACCACTTCCACATTTTTGGAACCCTAAATTTTAGTAAAACTAAAAAGTACAATAAGACCATGTTAACTATAGAAATTAAGAGAGAAAAATTTGTTATACAAATTGAAGGACAATGAGTACGTTACATGCTTTGAACTTAATAGGAAATATCTATCATCAAACACGATTTAGATAATAGTTAAATGAGAGACTGTTTGTTTTTGATAATTTTGCATTAGAAAGTTTTTAGACTTAAGTAAATGCTCATTTCAAGTACACAATGGCTGGCAAAAAAAAATAGATAATTTACTATCCAAAAAAAAGATAAATATAAAGAATGAATTCTTGTGGTAACAATAGAAATCATTAAGAAATGTTTATCATATTAAATTTAAACAAGTATAACCAAGATAAAGATAAAAGAGTTTACTGACTATATTTCTGTTACAATCTGCCTCATAAGTTTTTAATTGATGTTGAGTTGACATGATGACATGATTGGTGATGTTTTTTTTTGTTTTTAATGGATATACATTCCCGTTTTAGTTTTTCAGCTTTGAGTTTCCTAGTCTTTAGGCATGTAGAGTTGTTGGTAGACTTAGTGCGTACTTATTAGGAAGATTATGTTTTTGTAGTTACTGTATTATTTACTACATATTGTTAGGAGTTCCTTCTATTTAAATATTTCTTCTTTCAACTTAATGTAATATCTCTCTTTTTCTTCTTCTGTCGTATGTTTTTTCTTTAGCTGCTAGCACCAAAAAATTGATATCAGAGTCCTCTTATTAAGGGACTTGTGAGTGTAGTATGAGGGGACCATCAATAAAGTCCCTACATGTTTCCTTGAAAAAGCCATCAGAAACATGAATTCAAAAAACTCTTCGGGTTCTTCTGCTATTTTTCCACCAATGTTTTATGGAGAGAACTAATCTCTGGAACTAGTAAAGGAGGATTACATAATATCTGCTTTACCAAGCAATCCAGCAATGACTCAGGTCAAGCTTAACAAGTAAAGGAAGTTAAGAAAATCCAACGCGAAATCTTGATTATATGTTGCACTATCACCTACAACTTACCCCTGAATCATGTCGTTGGAATCAACAAAAGCAATCTGGGATTTTTTAAAACAAGAATACCAAAGAGATGAGCGAATCAAAAGTATGAAAGCTATGTATATCATTAGAAAATTTGAGGAACAAAGAAAGAAAGATTCTGAAAATGTCAAAGAATACTTAGACAGGCTTCTTAGCATTGTGATAAAGGTAAGAATGTTTGGAAATAAGCTTCCTGATAGCAGAGTTATTGACACGCTTCTTGTTACATTACCTGAGAATTTTGAACCAACCATTGCTTCCATAGAAAATAATAAGGATCTTTCAAGGATAACTTTGGAAGGATTACAAAATGCATTGCACGTACACGAGCAAAGAACGTTAATAAGACAGGAAGGATCGGTAGAAGGTTCACTTCAGGACAATCGTCAAAACTATCCTTGAAAAAAAAAGAAAATCAAAGGGAAGAAGAATTATGTAGAAAATAGTCTGGTTTCCGTTGGTAAAGGAAGTAGCTACAATTAAGGCAGCAACAAAGGAGAAAAATTCTCCCATGTCGATATTGTGAAAGGAAGAATTATCCTCACTTCAAATGCTGGAGAAATCCGTATATGAGATGCCAAAATATCAAAAACATGGGCATGATGAGATCATCTACAAAGACAAAGGACGACAACAACAAGAACAAGGAGAAGCTCAAGTTGCAAATCAACATGAGAAAGAACACTTATTTGTTGCATCAAGTTTTGCATCTAGTATTTCAAGTGACAGTTGTCTTATTGATAGTGTTTACAAACCACATGACGAGTGATGAAAAGCTTTTCAAAAGGCTTGATAAAACAACAACATCAAGAGTCAGGATTGGAAATGGAGAATACCTCCCTACAAAAGGAAAGTGGACTGTAGTTATTGAGATTATATAGGCACAAAATTTGTTTCTGAAGTTCTATTTAGTTCTGAACTTGATAAAAATTTATTAAATGTTGGACGGTTACTTGAAAGTGGGTTCAAATTACTTTTTGAAGATAAGGTGTGTCTAATCATTTATCCAAGTGGCGAGGAACCATTTAGATTAAAATGCAGGGAAAAAGTTTTTCTTTAAATCTAAGGGATGAAGAACAATTGGAATCAAACTAAGTCCGGTGTTGGAGAAACATGGCACAAACGGTTGGGTCACTTTCACCATAGGGCGCTTTTGTATATGCAAAAAAAAGGGTTTGTAAAAGGTTTACCTTCACTTGAAAAAAAAATCCCAAGTTGTGATTCCCAAAATTAACTTGGAGAGCGATTGAAAATTGCAGCTGACTCGTATAGATCTTGGAGGACCCCAAAGAACTCTATCATTGAAAGGAAACAGGTACTACATGATTTCTATTAATGACATAACAAGGATGTTATATATACTTCTTAAAATTAAAATTGGAGGTTTTTTATGGTTTTTTGAAAATTAAAAGCCTTGGTAAAAATCAAAGCGGCTGCAAACTACAAGTGCTCAGATCAGTTATGGGACTTAGTCCACTTCAGATCAGTTCAAAAACTTTTGTAAAGTAGCTGGAATAGAGCATCAACTCACTACTCCATATACTCCTCAACAAAATGGAGTACGCGTAAGGAAGATTACGACCGTCAAGGAGATATCAAGGTGTATCTTGCATGAGAAAGAGCTTCCAAAGGAGTTATGGGCAAATGCAACTAATACTGTTGTATTTTTGTTGAATTTGCTGCCTACAAAGGCAGTGACTGGTCAAACACCTTTTGAAGCATGGAATGCCTACAAACCTTTACAAAAAAAATCTCAATATTTTTGGTTGCTTATGCTTTTATCACATACCTTAGCTGAAAATGGATAAACTTGACAAGAAGGTATAACCTTGAATTTCATTGGCTATAGCTTTGCAGTCAAAAGCTTACAGAATTTTCCGATCTGAAAATGGAAAATTTTTGGTATACAGAGATGTGGAATTTTTATAACAAAAGCAACCGGATTAGGATGGAGAAAAACAAGAAAGAAAAGCTAATGAATTGCACAATTTTGAGGAACAAGTTAATCATCCTTCCGTTCGAGGAACTAGATCACTTTCAAGTATCTATCAAAGATGAAATGTAGTCGTATTTGAACCTGCTGGATATGCAGAAGATGATAGGCTATTTGATGTATCTTACAGCAACAAGACCACATGTATTGTATGATCTAATTGTTCTATCCCGATTCTTGATTCTCCTAGTGAATTGCATATACAAGCTGCAAAAAGAGTACTCAGATATATCACAGGCAAAATGGACTATGATATGAAAAGTACTTCAGGGTAAGGTTTTATTTTTGGTGATTGACACCTTTCTTGTTGTTTAAAAAAAAGAGATTCTTGCTCAATCAATTGCAGCAGCAGAATTCATTGCTTCTACAGCACCAGGCAATCAAGCTTTATTGATAAAGAAAATCTGATGCGATCTTTGGTTGGAAATGAAGGAAAGAACTAAAATATGTGTGGGCAACAAAGTTGCCACTGCTATTTCTCACAATCCAATTTTTCATAGAAAGACCATGCATTTCAATGTGACGCAATACTTTCTAAGAGAAGTGCAAGTGATGGTTTAGCGAATCTGGTATATTACAGAACGAAAGAGCAGCTGGCTGATATTTTTACAAAACTCTTCCGGCTAGCAAATTTGAGTTCTTCGTAAAGGGACATGGAATTTGCAGCTCTTGATGCAAGGAGAAGTGTTGAAATCTACCTCTTGATTTATTAATTGATGTTGAGTTGGCATGATGACATCGCTGATGATGTGTTTTCTATTTTCTAAATATAAATATTTCAGTTTTAGTTTTTTAGTTTTGAGTTTCTTAGTTTTTAGGCATGTTGAGTTATTGATAGACTTAGTGCCTAGTTTTTTTTCCAGTTACTGAATTATGTACTACAAAATGTAAGGAGTTCCTTCTATTTAAACATTTCTTCTTTCAACTTAATATTATGTCTCTCTTTTCTTCTTTTATTGTATGTTTTTTCTTCAGCTGATAACACCAACAATTTCCTTGTACAACAACACGGATTTCTTGAGGTCTGATTAGTCTACTCTGTTTTACAAAGTTATGAGTTTAATCCATGTGAATTATTTCTCTACCCATATCCCGCACCCAGTGGAGGATACATGCGAAATCTAGGGGGTCAACTATATATTTAAGGTCAATTTCTGGTTTTATGAGTATATTAATCACAATAAACCCCTCAATATTAAAGAGAAGGATCCCTTAATGAATGAGGGGTTCAAGTTCCGCATGGAATGGCCGAGTTTGATTCTCACTCTATGCATATTTTTTTCACCTTTTTTTTTTACTTTAAAAAGGCTGAGAAGTTTTGGGCCAAGATTCCAAAACAAATGAAAAGGCTTCATTGGTTCAATGTGAAGCTCTATCTTTTTTATTTTTTAATATTCTGTTTTCTCAATTTGTCTTTGTTTAAATTTATTAGTCACATTCTTTGTAATTTTTTCCTTTATTCTTCAACTAGGTAGTCTACCTGCGTACATAAGAAATCTTTCTAACGTTCTGAACAACTTTACCAATGATCGACTATTATAAGAAAAACGTAAATTTTTGTAGGTTTTTAGAAACTTTATGGACAAATTACATGATTTGACGTTATCTCATATCTCAAAATTATTAATATACAATTGATGGTTAAAAATATCTTGATATTTAATTATTTTTATCTTTTACATAATTTATCATATTATATGTTTGATAATATAATTTTCTTGTTAAAATTGAGTAATGTTTTTATGTAGCCATTAAAAATCTTTTTTTTAATACATGAAATGTAGAATCTAATAGTTTTATGGTTATCATAACTCCTTGTGTAAAAAATTTTGTGAAAGTTTTTGATAAATAATATAGTTATAAATAAGTTATGTCTGTTAAAAAGTATACAGAGCAACAACAGAAATAATATTTTGAGAGACAATCTACTTGTTTGAGGTCAAATGTTTCTCACTTTTCGTTATTATTACTTTGTTATTCTAAAAAAATATAGAAGGAGAAAAATATATTTGAAACAACAACAAATAATATTGTTAACCCTTATAGAAACTCATTCTTCATTTAACTGTAGAAGGTCATTCTGAATTCTTCATCAATGTATGTTTATGACTTTTTAGGAATATTTCTATATGATTGTTTCATTATGAAAGTATACAGAGATTAAAATATTTTATTCTAGACTCATGTATTTAAAGGAATATATCTTCTATGAAAAGAACGATTCTATTCACCAGTGTGCTGATATAAAAACAATGGTGTCAGTGAGCCACTCAACTGGAGCAAAGGACATGTATTTCCGTTATTTTAAAATTAGAGGAAATCCCTCTATTTATAGAATACAAAGGGTAGCTTGAATGAATGTGTATTGTGTCTTATTAGAAAGGTCACTACTCTTTGGACAAGTAACAATCTTTCATAAAAGTACTAATTTATCACTAAACTTGCACCCCTTCATATAAGTAGCAACTCGTCATAAAATTTGAAACTCTTCATAAAAGTCACAACTCTTAATAAAATTTGCAACTCTTCATATATGTCGGAAATTTTCATAAAAATTCACAACCTTCCATAAAAGTCATCTATTCACCAGTGTGCTGATAGAAAAACAATGGTGTCAGTGAGCCACTCAACTGGAGCAAAGGACATGTATTTCCGTTATTTTAAAATTAGAGGAAATCCCTCTATTTATAGAATACAAAGGGTAGCTTGAATGAATGTGTATTGTGTCTTATCAGAAAGGTCACTACTCTTTGGACAAGTAACAATCTTTCATAAAAGTACTAATTTATCACTAAACTTGCACCCCTTCATATAAGTAGCAACTCGTCATAAAATTTGAAACTCTTCATAAAAGTCACAACTCTTAATAAAATTTGCAACTCTTCATATAAGTCGGAAATTTTCATAAAAATTCACAACCTTCCATAAAAGTCATCTATTCACCAGTGTGCTGATAGAAAAACAATGGTGTCAGTGAGCCACTCAACTGGAGCAAAGGACATGTATTTCCGTTATTTTAAAATTACAGGAAATCCCTCTATTTATAGAATACAAAGGGTAGCTTGAATGAATGTGTATTGTGTCTTATCAGAAAGGTCACTACTCTTTGGACAAGTAACAATCTTTCATAAAAGTACTAATTTATCACTAAACTTGCACCCCTTCATATAAGTAGCAACTCGTCATAAAATTTGAAACTCTTCATAAAAGTCACAACTCTTCATAAAATTTGCAACTCTTCATATAAGTCGGAAATTTTCATAAAAATTCACAACCTTCCATAAAAGTCATCTATTCACCAGTGTGCTGATAGACACACACACACACACACACAAAAACACACACACACACACACACACACACACACACGCACGCACGCACGCACGCACGCACGCACGCACGCACGCATGCACACACGCACACATTTCTTGAATATGTCAATTTTAATTCCTTTTATAAGATCTTGGTGATTTTTATAGTAACATATGATTGAGAGGCAACTATTTAGTATTTTTTTAATAAAATAACAAAGTAAAATAAAACACTGGTAAATTTAAAGAAAAAAAAGGTACAAGACTTTGAAACAGAAGCTCGATGGAGCAGGGTAAAAAATACGAAGTACCTAGATGCAGTATAACAAGACAAGTTAAATTTAGCTAGTTAAGATTAATATATTTCTTTTCCATCTGACGTGTTTATTACTTTATACGTTGAACCCCTTGAAGAATATTGTGGCTCCGCGACTGCCCGAACAAGATCATGCATCACCAAATAACAACAATCGCTTTTGAGCAAGTCCTTTACACTAAGATTGAAATTGCATTTTCGGAATAAAAACCACACACAATTAATGTTTTGGTAACATCATCCTCAAAAAATCTATGGAAGGCGCAAACGATATCAAGAAAAATACTCTGAGCATCACAATCAAGTCCATTAATGCTTATCATGAGAATATTTTGAATATCACAATGAAGAACTTCTCTTTAGTTTATCTGAATTCGTATCTCCATTCTTCTATGGATCTCCCTTGAAAATTTTACCTCATAATAGATCATGACAGCCCATCTGAATATTTGATTTTATTTTATACAAGCTCAACATATTCTCGTGGTGGAGAAAGACTGTTAAAGCATGACAAGAAAAGTTGTTGATCGTGATTTAAAAGTTTGGTTCTTTATCTCTCATTTCCTCTAAGCCGGCATATCTAATGTTCATCTTGGGTTGTAATAACTATTAAACTATCAAAACCAAACCAGCTTCTATCTCTTGTTAAGGATTCTAATTGTCTCATATGATCCATATCATCCAGAATAATTAGGCCTTCTTTCATTCAAGTCTTACTTTGATTAGATTAATACATTCAGAAATATTGCCAACTTTGACGCTTAGTGTTGACGATTTGATTTAATATTTTGTGTTGTATCTTGACAAGACCAAATGATTTCGCTTCTAATCTAACTTCTGAAAGGAAGCAAGGATTCCAAAGTGTTGCAATATTCGGTTGTAGATGCCTTTTGCCACAATCGTTTATCATATTCCATTTACACAGCATATATTAACCATGCGAACTTCATCTACACATTCACTTTGGCCTAAGTTGGCATACTGTTACACCTCAATGCTTTAAGAATATTTTGGGTAAAAAAAAAGGTATAACAATTGAAAGTGGTTGGGATTAAAGGTTTATTTTCTTAACCAACAAAAAGGTGCAGGCACAAGTTGGGAAAATGAATCACACAACTCACAAGGTGGTCACACTAAAATAGGCTCAAACAAAATGATTAACTTGCAAAAAAGTCGCCCATGATCCTTTTTCACGTTTAAAAGTACCAAATCATTTGATTTGGCACTCAGACACAATTTCAAAACAACAACTCTACATGTAAAACCCTAATATTAAATTGGAGGAATTTACTCATTAGTTTTAGTTAAAAATAAAAGGAAGGGGAATGGGCTTTAGCCCCATCTCACATGCAAATATATTCTTTAAAAAAGGGGATTAGTGACTGCTAAACCATTGCAGTTAAAAGTATGAAGGAGCACGAAGATAGTCATCACACGAACGAAAAACAAAGAACTCAACCTGTGCAGTTATAAATAGGGATTTCAAAGTATTTTATTTCATTTCATTGACATGCTTATTATGTATTATCAGGGGTTGGGTTAATGTAACATTGATAATTCGAATATGAATTTCAACTGATTTCAATATGAGAATACCCATGGACAAAGGATGATTTTTAATCTAACCCAAAGATACTCTTAGTCTCACTAGTGAGTTATATTGTGATTGTTTAATAGTAAATTAGTTATATAAAGTTTCAAACATAAATAAAATTATGCCTCTTTGTTGGTGGAAATTGAATGACTGACAGACTAGTTAATAAATATGAGTTGACGAATGAGGGTGAAATGTAACCTTGGGGATTGGGTGATGTAAATTAGTTATGAAATGCTCTATAAAGGAGATTTAACAGAAGATATAGATGACATGAATGTAGGTGATAGAATTAAATCTGTACAAATTACTTAAGTGATAAGTTTGATATTTCAAGACGAATACTGTGAGTAGAAAACTTACCACAATTTATGTATTATAACTTGCATGATTTTCACATGGTTTATTAAGTAAATGTGTTACCGAATATATTGTACTTGCATGTGGTGTTAAATCAATATTTAACACCCCTCTTGATTCAAAATTACAAACTCCAAGTTTCTGCCAGAACTGATCATGCGGCTTGTGGGAGTTCCTTGGTGAGAACATCCGCAGTTTGATCCCTTGTATCGCAAATCTTCAACTCTATATCACCTCTTATTTGTGGTCATGAATGAAATGACTACAGATGTCTATGTGCTTTGTTCTGTTGTGAAAAGTCGGGTCCTTTGTCATTTCAATTGTTGCTTTGATATCGCGGAATATTTCTATCTCACCCTCTTGCCGATAGAAACATCAACTAACATTCTTCGTAACCATATGGCTTGGCAGGCTGCTGAAGTTACAGCAACATATTCTGCTTCTGATGATGATAATGCAACCACATCCTGCTTCTTTGAAATCCAGGAGATCACTACAAACCATAAATTGAACACATTTCCAGAAATACTCTTTCTGATATCTATACTTCCTGCCCTGGCTTCCCAATCACTATCACTCAAGCTGAAATCTCCATCTTTGGAGTACCAATTTCCGAAGTCAAATATCTCAACAACATAACGCAAAACTCTTTAGGCAGCACCAAGATGTTTCTTGGTAGGACTAACAGAAAACATAATAACATGAGGAGTATGTGTTAGGTAGTTCAAACTTCCAATCAAGATTCTGCAGTGACTAAGATCAGCGAGATCTGTGCCATCTTCAAGGTGAATTTTTTCTTGCATTCATGCGCGTGGCAGCCGCTTTATAAATATGCATACCTTACTTGAACAAGAGATCTTTTGCATACTTCGTTTGTGAAAGAAAAATACCTTCTTCTACCAGTTTCACTTGAAGACCAAGAAAGTATGGCAAAACACCTAAATCTGACATTTCAAACTCCTTCATCATGAAAGATTTAAATTCAGAAAATAAAGTTTCACATGACCGGCCCCATATAGATAATATCATTCAAATAGAGACAAACTACCAAAAAATCACTTTTACCTTGTTTCTTTATATACAACCCAGGCTCATTCTCACTCCTTTCAAACCTATTCCTCAGGAAGTACGATTCAATTTTGTTGCACCATGCCCGTGGTACTTGTTTTATCCCATAAAGATCCTTCTTGAGCTTGTATACTTTGCTCTCATTGCCACTAAAACCAAAACCCTCAGGGTTGGGAAACTTAAACTTCCTCTTCCAATTCCCCATTGAAAAATGAAAATTTAACATCGAAGTTATAAATAGGCTAGCTCATTTTAGAAGATAAAGATAAGAGTATTCTCACTGTTTTAAAGCGAGCGATAGGTGAAAACGTCCCATCATAATCAATACCTTGATTTTGTGCATATCCTTTAGCTGCAAGCCTTGATTCGTAATGTTGTATGATCCCATCTGCGTGACGCTTGATTTTGAACACCCATTGAGTCCAATGGGTTCCTTTCCTTCCGGTAGATTCACCAATTCCCATGTTTGATATATTTTGCTCAATTGCTTGCATCTCTTTTAACATAGCATTTTTCCATGCTTGAGTTTGTACAGCTTCTTTGAAACAACTGGGTTCAGTAACATACAAAGAAAAATAACAATTTTCATAAATCTCCCTTAACGATCTGAATTTCACTGGTGGAGTCTAGCTTGAAGAATCACTTGATGAAGAACTGCTGCAAGTTCCTTAGTAGGTTAAGCTGTGATCACTTGCTGGAGCAGAGGTTCTTGATTGATGAGTATAACGACTACTACTTGTTGGAGAAGAGCTGGATGCATTCCCTGAAACAGAAACTGTTGATCATCTTGTATACTAAGATACTTATAACAAAACTTTGAAGAACTTGATAAGAACATTTTCACAAGTAGAAAAATAAAACTAGTAGAGAAACTAGATCAGAAACAAATTATAAAAGTATACAAATAGTTTTCTTAAGGAAGAATTGTTGTCAATATGTGTTTAAAGAATATTACTAATTCCAAAAAACTTTGAAGAAACACGAACTTACCAAAGTTTAATAAACCAGTAAAAAACAAAAATCAATTCATAGATCTAAAATCTGTAACACCATACTAGAATTTGAAAAAACAAAAAGAAGATCATGCAAACTGAATGCATAGTGTCCCCTTAATGAAATTATTACCCTCTAGTATCAGATGTTTGATTAGGAATGTGTCCTCCTAGGATAGAATAATCTCAATAATCAGTGTATTGATTTCGAAAATGTTGGTGTCAGCTATCCAGTCAATGACAGTAAAATACACTTAGAATAATAGATTTAGTAGTAGTAGAATATGTCAAGAAATTCTATATTCTATATATTTTTAAAATGAGAGAAAACCCTCAATTTATAGAAAACAAAGGATAGTGCGAAAATGTTCTTATTGTGACTTATTGGAAAGGTTACAAACCTTCGGAAAAGTCACAATCTTTCAGAATGGTCGTCATCTTTCATAAAGTCACAACTATTCATAAAGGAATAATAAATATATTGGACACTAAAATGTCTTGAGATTTTAACATTGACCTCCAACTTTCATAATGCTCAAATAGACACTTCAAATATCCAACTTTTAAATAAATAAACATGTGAGTCCGGCATGGCACAATATACGTAGGACGCCATGTCGGACAAAAAATTATATGTAGGATAACATGTAGGACATGTGTGTCTATTTGTTCGACTTCATAAAAGTTTAAGTGTCTACTTTTTCACACTCAAAGTTGAAGGGCATAAATATGATTTGGAACCATGTTAAAGGGCATATTTATGTGTTACGCCTTTAATAAAAGTCAGAACTTTTCATAAAGGTCGCAACTTTTCATAAAAATCACATCTTTTAATAAAAGTCCTTACTTTTCATGAAACTCGTAACTTTTCATAAAAATCGCAATCTTTCATTAAAGTCGCAACTCTTCATAAAAGTCGCAACTCTACCTTTTAAAACCCAAAAATCCCCCGCATCAAAAGGGAATAACTCCAAGACAATGAAATGAACAAGTATTTGTACTTAACAAGCAAGAATTTATTGCATCCGGATAAGTATGTTTGGCCTTGGACTTTTTGTAGTGAACACATGTGTGATATACTCGGTCAATCGGTAGATGCAATATCTTTGACCCGTCGAACTTTGGTGTATACCCAGACAACCACATGTCACACAATTAACCCTTTACATTTTGTGATCTTACGGTTGTGTTCATTTTAACAACAAACACCTCTTGGTTTCATGAATGTATAGAGAAATGAACTTTTGAAAATCATCCTCTTTGAAGCGTGTTACAGTTCACCCTCACATAGGTGATTTCTAACCGTGTTATCGTGTAGATACACTATTTGGTTTACCCTGTCAAACTTAGTTAATCACTAAAACCATTAATCTTTATTTAATCATTAGCAAGCATTAATGTTGTATCCTTGTCCCTGAGCATTGTCTTCAAAATGAGAATGGATTGAGTTTGTTGAAATGCTGAACCGTCTGTCACAACTTTTTTTTCTCCTTCAATATAGCACTTGGGATCTCTAGTCTTCTAGATAGAGTTACCACCATGATGACTTGTCCTAAGCCGTAAATCCATTCCCTTAGATGATTTTTCAACTCCCTCTTTTGTTAGACCTCTTTATTAGTGGATCTGACACATTATCCTTTGACTTTACATATTCAATTATGATAATTCCACTAGAGAGTAGTTTTCTAACGGTATCATGTCTATTTCCTCTACGAAGAGATTTTCTATTATACATCATGCTTCATACCCTACCTATTGCATCTTGACTATCAAAGTGTATGCATACTAATGTCAATGGTTTGGGACAAAAAAGAATATATATCAAGAAATTCGGAGTCTTTCATCTTATTAATCGACCTATTTTGAGCACCTAGCTCAAAAATCATTATAGATCTAACGATACATGTCTCATTTGAAATATTCCAAAAGACTGCTACCATAGAAGAATAAATATATATGCACTCGTGGATTTTATTTCATTTGTCTGGTCATCCAATTTGCATTACTCTATCTTTTCAATACTGCTGGATAATTTTATATTGCAAGGAATAATTTTAAGTATTTTTTAGATACTCCAAAACTCTATTTATTGCTATCTAATGATTTTGATTGGGATCACTTGTCAACTGACACATTTTATTAATAATAAATTTTATATTTGATCTTGCACACTTCATGATATAGATCATACTTCCGAATACTTTAGCACAATCCAATTGTGAGTCACTTTCGCTTTCACTCTTTTGAAATTCAAAGCTCACATTTATTGGAGACTTTACAATATTGACATCCAAATATTTGAATTAGTCAAGTACCTTTTCAATGCAACCTAAGATCGCATGAGCAACTCAAAGATTTTTCATTCCAAACTTGCTTTCTAGCATATGTTTAGTAGCATTTATGTCATTAGTGTCTCTATTGATGATCAATGTATCACTGATATAGAAACAAACAATGACCTTTTGATTTAAATGTGAGCACATTTATCACTTCCATCATTCTTAAATCCATTTACCAACATAGTTTGGTTAAATCTCATATGTCATTGTTTGGGTACTTATTACAGTCCATAATGGGACTTAACAAGTTCACACACTTTATTTTATTTACAAGAAACCACAAAAGCCTCGAGATATTCCATGTTAATTTCTTCCTCCAACTCGGTTTAAGAGACTTGTTTTCACATCCAGTTGTAGAATTTGGAGATCATATACCAAATCTAACACAATTAACATCCAAATGAATGTCATTCTAGTTATTGGCGAGTATGTGTCGAAAATATCAAGAACTTGTTTGTACTAAAATAGTATGTGTCAAAAAGATCAAGAACTTATTTTTAGCTAAAATATTTGAAAAAAAATCATTCTTTATTTGTAAACAGTTCCACCGACATTCGTTTTCCTATTGAGGATTCAGTTTGATCCCAAAGGTTTATTTCCTTAAGGAAGATCAATCAATGTCAAATAGGATTGCTCAAGATTGAACAAATCTCACTATTGACACCATCTGTCTAAAAGGATGAGTCTACAGAAGACACAAGAGATGTACAAAATCGTATTCAAAGGAAGTAGATATCCTTTGACATTTACTACGCCTCTGAATCTCATTGTTAAGTACATTCTCCTCTTGTTCTTCCCAAGGGCGTTACACCTTTCACTAGAAAATTCAAGTCTAAGTTTACAGTCCACGATTTTAGGTCCTATTTTTCATTTTAGGAATAGGAACATGGAATTTTGATAGACACCCCCACACTTTGAAACTTTCAAGTTGAATTTCCTTTCTTTCCATTTCTCATATGCAATAGATTGTGTCTTGAACAAACAAAATTTTTTTCTTTCTAAAAAGACAATACTCATATCACAAATGTCATTGTAAATATATTTTAAGAAACACAATTATTTTTAAAAATTATAAATATAATTTGGTGGGTTCATACTAGTCACATCATATACTAGTAATAGAGAAACTCAACCACCACAATATCAAATATATTCAAATAATTTTTTTTGATCTAACATGAAACAAAAGTATCACTGAATTTCATATATTTTGCTCAAAACTTACATTAGACACTAATTCTAATTTTATCTTTATTATAAGCAAAACCCCCCACACATTTAAAATGTAATCTCAAATATATTTTTCAAGTATTTGAAAATAGTTTTTCCATATATTTTCCCTGACTATCAAAATGTCATTGGCAGTATGAAACCCATTTTGAAACTATTATTCTACTAAAAAATTTTAGAGTTTCAATTCTCTTTGACAATGTTTACATAGTGTAAAATTTCATTTCATAGAGGCACAAGTTCACAACCTATAAGTCACTGGTCTTTTTCCTCTATCACAAATACCATTTAGTATATAGAATGTTTCTATATTACAATGAAATTTATAGAAAATCAAAAGTACTGCAAAAATTAGTCTAATTTATTCAGAGTAAGAAACTGAAACAGTTTTTAATCTACAACAATATGACATAATAAAATTCACAAGGAGTACAAAACTATAAAATTTTTCTTTTTTAGTCTCAATCAGAATTAAACATATTCTTTATCACATAGAAATGTTGTCTTATCAAATAGTCTTCAAACTATAACATTTTGACATACTATTTTATCAAACAAAAATATGCATCTCTTATTTTTGCAAACTAAAGAATTTTAAAGGTAACAATATTTGCCAAGTAGAATTAAATCCACAACACATGGTTTGTAAATTTTTACCAAAGATACACATGATAAAAAATCAAAGATGATCATTCTTAGAAACTATCTTCCTCCTTAGACAAAATAATAAGAAGGTTACCTGGTAATCATTCATTGGAATACCACAAATTTTTTATGTTACATTCTCACTTCGACCTTGATAAATAAAGTAAAGAATTAAGGATAAATAATGCATTTATCTTCTACTTCCATAATAAGATTCTCTAAATCAGTAGAATATAAAAAATACTAAAAGTATAATAGTTTCTTTAAGATTGTTCTTCATCTTGTATTTCTAAGATATTTAGAACAAATTTTGAAGAACTTGATAAGACACAAAAAAAGTTTAAGAACATTTTCACAACTAGAAAAATAAAACTAGTAGAGAAACTAGATCAAAAACAAATTATAAAAATATACAAAATATTTTTCTTAAAGAAGAATTGTTGTCAAACTGTGTTTAAAGAATCTTTCTAATTCCAACAAACTTTGCAGAAACACGAAGTTACAAAAGTTTATTGAACCAACAATGAATAAAAATTAATTCGCAGATCTAAAATCTTTAACACCACACCAGAATTTGGAAAAACAAAAAGAAGATCATGCCAATTAAATGAATAGTGTCCCCTTAAGGAAAATATTCCCCTCTAGTATCCGAGGTTTGATTTGGAATATGTCATCCAAGGATAGAATAATCTCAATCATCAGTGTATTAATTTCCAAAACGCTGGTGTCAGCGAACCACTCAATTACAGTAAAGTACACTTAGAATACTAGATTTAATAGTAGTAGAAGAAGTGAAGAAATTCTATAGTCTATGTATTTTAAAATGAGAGAAAATCCCTCAATTTATCAAAACTAAAGGGTAGTGCGAAAAGGTTCTTATTGTGCCTTACTGGAAAGGTCGCAATCCTTTGGAGAAGTAACAACCCTTCAGAAAGGTCGTCACCGTTCATAAAGTCACAATTTTACATAAAAGTTGCAACTTTTCATGAAAGTCATAACTATTAATAAAAATCGCAACCTTTCATAAAAGTCGTAACTCCTCATTTTCCACTCACACCTTTTAAAAACCTACAGAAACTACTGTAGTTTCTTGATGAAAAGCTTCATTAGTAGGCAATAATTTAATGGTTGAACTAACATTCTCAGAATCGATGTTCCAGCTACCATCTTTATTAAACATAACATTACTATTGACCGCAATTTTTTTCCGTGGATTACATAACTTATAAGCTTTGGATTGTGTGCTATATCCACCAAAGATACATTTCATTAATTTTTCATCAAGCTTATATCTAGCTTGGGAATTCACCAAAGAATAAGCTATACATCCAAAGACACGTAAGTGGCATTCCTCGGGCTCATTACCTTTTTATTCTTCATATGGTATTTGTTTAAGAAAAACCTTGGTGGTTGAAATTGTTAGCATGTAGATAGCAGTAGCAACAACTTCAACCCAGAAATATTTTGTTACACCTCTAGCTTGCATCATACTTTTACCCTTTTGAATGAACGTCCAATTCTTGCTGTCGAATACACCTTTCTTGTCTAGAGTATATGGTGTTGTGAGCTCTCTATGAACACCATTTACCCTGCATTAGGTGTTTAATTCATTTAATATAAATGCACCACCTCTATTTCTTTGAGGAGTCGTAATTCTAAAACCACTTTGTCTCTCAACAAAAGACTTATATTTCTTAAAATTCTTAAATTTTTCTTTTTTTAATTTAAAGAAAAATCCCAACTCACTCGAATATAATCATCTGTAAAAAAGAAAAAAACATTGACTTTCACCTAAGGACTCATTACTCATAGGACCACTTAGATCAACATGCATCAAAACAAAATGATGATATCCAAGACTTACCAACAGGAATGGAATTTCTATTTTGTTTCCCATACACACATCCTTCACTAAAGTCAAGAGCATCAATTCAACGCAAACAAAGAACCATATATCTACGACATAATAATTATGACCCCATTACTTTATGACCATACCACAAATGGCATAAATTATCTTCCATATTGCCTTTTGTAATTAGCACAAAACTTCTAACATCAGAAACTTCAAGAGGAAACATTCTACTTTGAGTCAGTCGAATGTCAACAACTTTGTGTCCTGGATTTTTATCTTGAATTCTACAGGAGTTGTCATAAAAAACAAAATATCCACAATTCATTTGCTTCCCACTCCCAACAAGTTATGGGCCAAAGAAGGAACATATTGCACATCATGGAGAAGTTTGACATTACCATGAAGTTTTTTAGAGAGATTGTGCCTTTCCCGTCGACTGTCATCGCCTTGTTATTTCCAAGACGAACTTGTGACTTCTTTTATTCATCAAGTTCTTTGAAGAGTGACCTTCTACCTGACATGTGGTTGGAACAACCAGTATCAATTATCCATACGTTATCTGAACATCTATTGAGAATTGAGCCAGAACAAATTACCTTTATCCTCTTCTTGCTCAATGAAATCATGTTGTTGTTCATCCTTCTGTTTAGTTCATCAATCAGCTTCTTTCTGCCCCATTTTTTTTTGCAATATTCGCATTGGATATGTTTCTTATCCTCCGCCACGACTTTGTCCATGGAAACTACCTCTACCTTCTCTATTATTTGAAACATTTGTTTTGCATTTGAAAAAAGACACCTCCTTTATTTGAAATGCCTTCTCTTAACTCTTTTATTGAGAAGAATTCAGTCTATCCTCATGAGCTTGCAATGAACTCATCAATTCATCAATATTATAATTAGATAAATCACTGGGCTCCTTAATAGTACCTACGACATGATCAAATCTTTTATTAAGACTTTTCAAAACTTTAGAAACTATAGTTTCATCTGTAATTTTTTCACCATATGCCTTTATATGATTACCAATTGAACTCACCCTATATAAGTAACCATGCACGAATTCACTAGTTTTCATAAATGAATTTTCAAAATCCAGTCAGAGTAATTGGAGTTTAACGTTTATTACCTTTGTCGAGCCGTGGAATTATTTTTTTGGAATATCCCATGCATGTTTTAAGGTTTCTGCATTAACAATTCTTGAAAATATTGAGTCATGCATCACTTATTGGATGTAAAACAGAGCCTTGGAGTCCTTTTTGTTCTTGCACAATCTTTGTGCTTCATCTTCTTCAGCATAGCCCTTCTCCACCAGATCCCACAATTCTTGAGACATGAACAAATTCTTCATCTTTGTTCTCCAAAATTCATATTTATTCCCATCAAATATGGGAATTAGTTCTTGATATGTTGTAGATGCTCTATTGGTAGCCATTTTTTGTTCTCAACTATTACTTTCTCCTTGATTCAAATCTAACTAGAGGTTCCTATTTCGTTGGCGGAGTAACATATATGTTAGAAGTCCTAGTTTAGTCAAAATATATTTCTTGTTAGTTTCTATATTTACCTTAGTTGATAAGGTTATGGTTAAGTTAGTGGGTCATATTTCTCTTAGGTGGTTAACTATTAGTCGTTGATATGTGGTAGATGCTATATTGGTAGCCATTTTCCCCCTCAATTTTCACTTTCTCCTTGATTCAAACATAATTAGAGATTCCTATTTAGTTGGCAGAGTAACACATTTTTTATGTAACACCTTGAAAATCCAAGACTCATTAAAAAGCGTAAAATAGGTGTCATAAAGTCTAAGCGTTGTTTCTAAGTCTATTTGTAATGAATATAGGTCATTTAGAGTAGTTAAGAATAAAAACATCCAAAATGTTCGGGATGTTGATTCAAAGGGATGATAGTATGCCTTAGTCTACTTGACTATGTTTTAGGAGTTGGAATTTTACGAACGTTGGTGGGAAGGTAACTAATGGGTGTTTGAGTTGTTCCATGGTTTAAACGTCTGGGTACGACTCCCCAAGGACCAATCAAGGTCCCTTTAGGAGGACCCCTAAAGTTTGATGCAACACTGCCTGACAGTGTGTATCGACGAGATAGATGACGTCCCGTGTGTGGATCGATGGGGCATCAATGCCACAGTTGTCCCATACTTAGGCTTGTAGAGAAGGTCACTTCACCTGCACAGTCTCTGGAATCATTGAAGGATTGTAGAAGTGCAGGTTATGGTCCGTGTGTGGATCGATGGGGCGTCGATGCCACGATCGTCCCACACTTAAAAAATGGAGAAAAGCCTCGCCTAGAACATTCTCTTACCAAACTAATAGATGTGCAGCACAGACCATATATGGACCAACGGTTCATCGATCGAGGTCTTGTTGATGGGGTCTCTAAATTCCTGCACGTTTTAAATTTGGTTCATTTAATTAACTAAGTTGTTTAGAGATTAGTTGGGGATTAAAGGGTGACCAATTAATTTGATTAAGTTCTACTATAAATACCCACAACCCTCATTAATCAAAACACATCTCTCGAATAAACACTGTTTCTTCTCTCTTCATTCTCTCTCTAATTGGAAAACTCCATAAAAGCTTACCTTGGAAGGTTAATTGGGGGCTCGGAATGGGTGTATTATTCATCAAATTGTTGAGAAACATTAAGGTATTTGTTCTATTCACCTTTGAGTTCTTTTCCTCAAAGTATTCCTTTAAAATAGATTTCAAAAAGTTGAGTTTTCCTATGGGTTTAAATCAATTACGAATTGGAGTTATGGATTGAGTTGTTAATGAATTCATAGGGTTATAATTAGTAGATTAACAGGTAATTCAACTTTTTATGGTAATTGTTGATGGTTTGGTCTAAATTGAAGAGTATGATCCTCTATCCCTAACCCTAGTTAGTTATCTTGACTTATATTTTATTTTGATCAATCAATTGAGTTGGTTGTTGATTCGATTACTATACTTTGGCGTTATTATGATTAAATTAAGATGAGTTATAGACGTATAATACTAGTTCCTTAGGTGTATTTTAGGGTTATGAATTATAATGTGAAATTAGCCTATGTTCTTGGTCTCAAGTTGCGGCCTAAAGATGAATTGTGTTATAGAGTTGCAATTGGCCTTATTATTTTATTGGTTATCATTGTGTGATGATGTTACTCCCCAAGTTGGGTGGAGTTATGGGTTTATGGTAAGACCTTCATTATACTCAATCAGGAACACTTGATAAGTCTTAAAATCTCTATCTTTTCTTCCAATTATGATTAATTGTTGTTAAGTCATGATATTAGATTGGGGTATGCCTTATACTAGGATTATAGGGTGATTTAATGTTTAATTGAAATGTGTTAACTATATTGTGATATTGATTAAGGTGTATGTGCTATAAGGCTGGTGAAAATGTGCTATAAGGCTGGTGAAAACTATCAATGTACCTTAATATGTTATGAAATGCTAAAATGTGAATCTCACATATATGAATTGTAATAAAAGGACTTATACTCATACAATTCTTATTGAGATATTGATTATTATGATTATACAAAGGGTAGACTATATTGCCTAAGTTAAGCTACAATTGATTATTTAAGGCCTAAAGACATTTCAAATAGTGACTCTAGCTTAGCACTGAGTGAACTAGGTAAAGAAGTGTCCTTTCCCACATAGGGAAGGTAGGAACACTACATTACTCTTCATATTGGAGACTATAATGCCTGACGCACAAAGAGGGGCCTAACTAAATCTCCTAGTTCTTGAACTATATTGCCCCCATAAGAATACTAGCTAGTGGATCCACGTAGTTGCTTTGTATCATGTTTTTGGTACAACCTTGACAAGTAGTCCGCCTTTTTGCGGTGTAGGGTCTTATGACACCATATTCCACACTAGCTCAAGTGGTCTATGTCGGTTAGGGCCAGATGTTTCAAAAAAGGTAAAACAAATTAGAGGATTTGAACCCTATCTTGGATAACCTAAGGAGTCTAGCTTAGTCTAGGTAAAGGTATGGGACTCTACCTAGACAGGGCACTACTTAGCCTTGCGTGAGTCTTAGGAGGAGGTTCTTTATGTTTTTGTTATGATAATATATGATGTTATGATGACAATGGAACATTGTTGATACTATATATTGATTAGTTCATTTATGAATATGCCTTGGATTATAATGATAATATACGATGAAATGCAGGCCAAAATTCCATGACACGTAAAGTTGGACATTGTTCATGTTTTCTTTATGAGGACACTTTATTGAGTAAGGTTATGGAGATATGCTTGGTCATTGCACTTGTTGATTTGACAACGACTTGTAAGTAGTTGTCTTGCTTATTATTATGTGTTCAACTCTTATTTATTCTTGTGATATTATTCCTTGATGATAGGTAAGTCCTCAACTTTTGAGGCCAATGCCATCATCTAGCTTTGGATTTTGTTACAAGCTTATAGAATCTATAATTTTTTTCTTTTTTATATGAATATTGCACTTTCGTATGACCTATACATGGTCTTGTTTATTTGATATAAGGTGTATGCCCATATTTTAATATTCGTTTATATGGTATGAAACAAGACAATCATTGAGACTATTACTATATTCTTATATGTATGTATAATAAAAGTTGAAGGCTATGTAACCTTCCTATATGAAGGGTCTATGTATACTCAATATGAATATATATTATGTGTATGTAGAGGTCTATGTAAACCTCCAAGTAGTGATAATGAAACTTTTAAATTTTTCCTCATTTTTCAACTTATTAATGTAATGACATGAAACTACGAGGATAGTCTTAGTCCTTAAAAAAAGACAACAACGCTGGTTACGTCTAGGGAGTAAACCCGAATGTGAAAAACTTGGTATCATAGCATGAGGTTGAATATAGTTGAGTTATATATTTCTCTCTCTCTCTCTCTCTACCACATCTATATAGGTTTGTATTAATAATTGTGAAGCGCGCCACACTTATGAGTAGAAACCTATATGATGCTTAGGAATCACTCTCTTTCTTTGAAATCTTATAACATGCCAATAGAGTATACTTATGGTGTGCTTTTGTATCTAATCCTATTGTTGTGCTTATTAGTTGCATGAACACTCCAAGGAATGCGCTTGGAAGACTTGAGGAAGAAGTTGCTAATGTGGGAGCCACTCCCCATAATAACCAAGTCCCTCCATTTAAGGAAAATGCTAATGTTGATCAAGCCCCAGTTAACCCTCAACCTATGACGGAAGCGGAGATGAGGGATATACTTTATCAAATGACTCATACCATGACTACTCAAGCACAAGCCGCGACGCTTCATTCCCAAGCTATGACGGCTCAAGCTAATTGAGATGTTGCTCCATGTCCTTATCAACAAGTCATTACTATGTCTTCCCGTCTAAGGGACTTCCCTAGGATAAAACCTCCTACTTTTTATTGATATTAGGTTGTTGAATACCCTCAAGAATTCCTCGATGAGTTCTACAAGGTACTATATGCTATGGGGGTGTCTTTAAGTGAAAAGGTTAAGTTGGCCTCATATCAACTCAAGGATGTGAGTCAAACTTTGTATGATAAATGGAGGGATAATAGGTCGTTGAGGGGTGCTCCTATGCCTTAGGAGATCTTTAAGGTGGCTTTTCTAGATCGGTTCTTCCCTAGAGAGATGAGGGAGGAGAAATTGGCGGAGTTCATCAATATTTGTCAAGGGTGGAAGAGTGTCCATGAGTACTCTTATGAATTCATTAAGTTGTCCAAATTTGCTCCTTCTTTGGTCTCTGATCCTCGAGACTACATGGGTCGTTTTGTGATGGGGGTGTTGGAGGACTTATAAGAGGAGATCCAATCGGCCATGCTACATGACAACATGAACATTTCCCGTCTTATGGTTTATGCAAAAAGGTAGAGGAGGCAAGAGCTAAGCGAAAAAGTAGAGATGCTAAGAGGGAAGGTCCTTTGATGGAGGTTGTTCAAAGAATAGGCTTGAGATACAAGACAAGCCTAAATTTAATAAGTGGGTCTCGTACCAAGTCCCATATAAATTTTCAAGAGATAGTGGTGATAGGGTGTCTAAACTTGAATTCAAGGAGGGAAATTGTACTAATTCACGAAATGAGAAGCCAATTTGACGAAAGTGTGGTAAAAAGAATACTGATGATTGCCTAAAACAGATGGATAATTGATTTAGATGAAGAGTTGTAACTAAATGATAGATTGTCCAAACTTCAAGAGTCATGACAAGGGTAGTGGCCAAGCTTAAGCAAGTTGTTGTAGTGATTATCCAAAGAAGGACCGCTTCTATGATCTCCTCTCTAAGGGTGAGAAAGAGACCTCTCCCGATGTGATAACAGGTATGTTGAAAGTTTTCTCTTGTGATGTATATGGCGTACTTGATCCTGGCGCTACTCTATCATTTGGTACACCTTTGTATCTATAAAGTTGGATACTTTACCCGATATTTTACATTAGCCTTATCTAATGTCTACTTCGATGGGAGAGTCGATTGTTCCTAAAAAAGACTAACGAAATTGTCCTATTTCATTGCCCAATAGTGTTTCTAATGTATATCTAGTTGAACTAGATATTCTTTATTTTAATATTATTTTGGGTATGGATTGGTTCCATTATAGTTTTGCCACTATTGATTGTAGGACAATAGTTGTGAGGTTTAATTTCCCAAATGAACCCATTGTTGGGTGGAAGGGTGGGAATTTTATTCCTAGAGGTCGCATCATATCTTGTCTAAAAGCATGTAAAATGATCTCAAAGTGTTGTCTTTATCATATAGTAAGAATCCAAGATTTGGTTTTCGAAATTCCTACTATTGAGTCGGTCCCTGTATTGAGTGAATTTATGGATATTTTTCCCAATAACCTTCTCGGTATTCCTCCTGAATGGGAAATGGATTTTGGTATGGATTTTCTACTGTAAACAAATCCCATTTCAATCCTTTCATATGGGATGGCTCCAACCGAATTGAAGGAGTTGAAGTCTCAACCATAAGATTTACATGACAAAGGCTTTAAAAGGCCTAGTTTATCTCAATGGGGTGCTCCTGTTATGTGTCAAAAAGAAAGATGGGTCTTTGAGAATGTATATAGACTACCGTCAACTCTACAATGTTACTATCAAGAATAAGTATCCTCTTCCTCGGATTGATGATTTTTTTGATCAACTCCAAGGGTCGAGTTAATTTTCAAATATAGATTTGAGGTCGGAGTATCACCAACATAGAGTGAGAGGTGAGGATGTCTAAAACACGACCTTTCATACTTCGTATTGGCACTATGAGTTCTTGGTAATGTCTTTTGGTCTCATTAATTCTCCGGCGGCGTTTATGGACCTAATGAATAGGGTATTTCAAAATTACCTAGATTCATTCATCATAATGTTTATAGATGATATATTGGTATATTCGAAGAATGAGGATGATCATATGGGTCATTTGGGGGTAGTGTTGCAAACCCTTAAAGAACATCAATTGTATGCAAAATATAGTAAGCGTGAGTTTAGTTGAGGTCGATGACTTTTATTAGGCACATCAACTCTAGTGACAGAGTTGATCTAGACCCAAGGAAAACGAAAGCGGTGAAAAAATAGCTTAGACCATTGACTCTAACAGACATTAGGAATTTTTTCCTTTTAGTGGGTTACTATTAGAGATTCATGGATAGTTTCGCGTCCATTGCGTCTCCTATGATTACTTTGACCCAAAAGAGTAAAATGTTTGAGTTGTCGGAGGTATGTGAGAAGATTTACCAATTGTTGATAGATAGGATTACTTTCGCTCCGGTGTTGACCTTACCGGAGGGTACAAAGTGTTTTGTGGTTAATTGTTATGTATAACAACTGGGTTTGGGGTGTGTACTTTTGCAATCCGAGAAGGTTATAGATTATGCCTCTAGGCAACCAAAGGTACATGAGAGACACTACCCCACTCATGATCTTTAATTAGTGGCCGTGGTGTTTCCTTTGAAAATTTAGAGGAATTAACTCTATGGGTTCATTTTGATGTTTTACCGATCATAAAAGTCTCCAATATGAGTTTAACCAAAAGGAGTTGAATCTTCGATAAATAAGGTGGCTTTATTTGTTGAAATATTATGATATGAGTGTCCTTTATCACCCGACAAGTCTAATGTAGTTGCGGATGCCCTAAGTCGGATGACTATGGGTAGAATATCCAATGTTGACGAAACCAAAAAGGACCTAGCAAGGGAAGTGCATAAGTTGGATAGTTTGGGAGTGAGGTTGGAGAGTTCTCCGGATGGGGGTGACATAGTTTATCAAAACTCCAAGTCATCTTTAGTTGTTGAGGTGAATTCCAAAAAACACCTTGATTTAACCTTAATGTAGTTGAAAGAATCGATTCTCGACAAGTTGAATGAATTATTCTCCTTAAGGGGGGATGGTGTGTTAAGGTACCAAGGGATATTATGTGTTTTCAATGTAGATGGGTTGAGGAATCGGATCATAGAACAATCACATGGGTACCGCAAGTAGATTCATCCAAAGTCCACAAAAATGTACCATGACCTGAGTGAGATATATTGGTGGAAAGGTCTAAAAAGGGACATAGCAGAATTTCTCGCTAAGTGTCCAAATTTCCATCAATTAAAGACCGAAAACCTAAAGTCAGGTGGCTTACTACAAAAGATCCAAATTCCTACTCGGAAGTGGGAAGACATCAATATGGACTTTATAGTTGGTTTACCTCGGACTAAAAAGTCCTATGATTCCATATTGGTGGTTGTGGATCGATTGACTAATTCTGCTCGCTTTATTCCCGTCAAGTCTTCATATTCAGCGGAGGATTATGCAAGAATCTTCCTGGATGTGGTTGTGTGCCTCCATGGCATTCTGTTATCCATCATATCAAATCGGGGCATATAATTCACATCTAGATGTTAAAGGTCGCTCCAAAAAGTGTTAGGTACTATAGTGAAATTGAGCATCGCTTTTCATCCCCAAATGGATGGTCAAGAGGAGAGTAAGATACAAACCCTTGAATGTGTGCTTATGGCGTGCATCATTAATTTTAAAGGGAGTTGGGATAGACACTTACCTTTGGTGGATTTTTCCTACAACAATTGTTTTCATTCATCCATTTCCATGGTTCCCTATGAAGCCTCGTATGGTCGGAGGTGTAGGTATCCTATTTGATGGTTTGAAGTGGGTGATCCATCAGTCCCGAGTTAATTTATAAGACTTTGCAAAAGGTCCATATCATAAGGAACCGTTTGCAAACAGCCTGTAGTCGAAAAAAGTAATCATAGGAGAAGGGATTAGGAGTTCTAAGAAGGTGATAAGGTGTATTTGAAAATATCACCAATGAAAGGGGTGGTTAAATTTGGAAAGAAAGGGAAATTGAGTCCCCGTTATGTGGGTCCCTATTAAATCTTACAATGCGTTAGTAAGGTTTCCTATGAATTGAAAATTCCTATTGAATTTGCTTTAGTTATCCGGTTTTCCATGTTTCTATGTCAAAAAAGTAGATCGATGATCCCGAGTCCATTATTCCTATTGAGAGTCTTGGTGTTAAGGATAATCTCTCTTTTGAGGAAGTTCCAGTTCAAATTCATGATAGGCAAGTCAATAAGTTGAGGAATAAAGAAGTGGTTTCCATAAAGTTGTTATGGAAAAATCACCAAGTTGAGGGTGCATCATGGGAGGCCTAGGAGGACATGATGTCCCGTTATCTTTATCTTTTTGAGAATTAAGGTTATCCATTCTTTTTAATAATATAAATATGACTAGGAATTGAAGTTTCTTGATTTTTAGGTGATGTTTTGCAGATTATGCATTTCTGAAAGAACATACAGTGAAGTTACTGTAGTATTGCTATTAAAAACATGAAATTTTTGTTGTTGCTTGTTTTCAGTTATGTTGTGCATTTTGATATGGTGAGGGTTCATGAAATTGTAGGTAGCATGTTGTTTAGTTGAACTTTGTGCTTATTGACTCATGTAATGTATGTTAGCTCAAAAGTGTTGTGAGAAGGAAATGCCTTAAGATAAAGTGTTTTGAGCCTTATGTGTGCTAATATGAGTTTTGATATATGCCTTGTTGAAATGACATGCTTTATGTTGATTTGATATGGTTGATTGGTTGGGCTGCTAGTCTTGGGTCTTTTCTTTTCTTTTAAAAAATTTAGTGTCATTGGGGGACGAATGTTCCTAGGGGGGGAGGGAGATAATGTAACACCTTTAAAATCAAAGACTCATTGTAAAGTCTAACACAGGTTTGATAAAGTCTAAACACCGTTTATAAGTCTGTTTTTAATTAATATAGGTTGTCTAGGAGATTGAAGAACCAAAACGTTGGGAAGTTGGTTCTAAGGGATGATTGTGTGCCTTACCCTACTTGACTAATTTTTAGGAGTCGAAATTGTACGAACGTTTGTGGGAAGGTAAATAATGGGTGTTTGAGTTGTTCCATTGTTGAAGTGTCCGGGTACGACTCCCCAACGACCAATCAATGGCCATTGAGGAGGACCCCAGCAGTGTCATGCAGCACTGCCTGGCAGTGTACATCGACGGGACAAAAGATGGACCATGTGTGGATTGACAGGGTGCCTATACCGCCGTCATCTCATACATAGGCTGGTGGAGAAGTTCCCTTCACCTGCAGTCTCTAGAATCATCAACGGAGTGCAGAGGTAGTATACGGTCCGTGTGTGGATCGACGGGGAGTCGATGCAACCGTCGTCCCACACTTACAAAAATAGAGAAAAACCTAGCCTGCAATAATTCTGACCGAACTTACGAATGTACAACATGGACTGTCGATGGACCAACTATCCATCAATCGAGGTCTCGTCGATGGGGTCTGCAAATTCCTGTACGTTTTACATTAAGTTAATTTAATTAATTAAGTGGTCTAGGGGTTAGTTAAGGATTAAAGGGAGACTAGTTAAGTTGATTAAGTCTTACTATAAATACACTCACCCCTCATTAATCAAAACACATCTCTCAAATAAACCCTGTTCTTTCTCTCTAATTGGAAGACTCCATAGAAGCATAGCTTGGAAGGTTAATTGGGGGCTAGAAAAGGGTGGATTCTTCATCAAATTGTTGAGAAACATTAATATATAGGTTCTAATCACCTTTGAGATCTTTTCCTCAAAGGGTTCCTTCAAAATAGATTTCAAAAAGTGGAGTTTTCTTATGGGTTTCATTCAATTACAAAATTGGAGTTATGGATTGAGTTGTTAATGAATTCTTAGGGTTATATTGTGTAGATTAACATGTAATTGAACTTTTTTATGGTACTTGTTGATGGTTTTGTCTAAATTGAAGAGTATGATCCGCTATCCCTAACCTTAGGTAGTGATCTTAAACTATATTGTATTCTGATCATTCAACTGAGTTGGTATTTGATTAGATTACTATCATATGACATTTATATCATTGAATTAAGATGATTTATAGGCCTATAATTCTAGTTCTGTAGATGTGATTTACGATGATGAATTATAATGTGAAATTAGCCTATGTACCTTGTCTTAAGTTGTGACCTTAAGATGAATTCTTTTATAGAGGTGGAATTTGCCTCGTTATCTTTTTGGTTATCATTGTGTGATGATGTTACTCCCCAAGTTTTTTTGAGTTATGGGTTGATTGTAAGTCTTTAATGATAGACTATTAGGAAGAGCTGGTAAGACTTTGAATCTCTATCTTTACTTCCAATTGTGATTAATTGTTAAGTCATGATATTCTATTGAAGTATGCCTTATATAGAATTATAGGGTGCTCTGATGTTGAATTGAAATGTCTTGACTATGTTGTGAAGTTTATTAATGAGTATGTATTATAAGGATGGTGAAAACTATCAATGTGCCTTAATATGTTATGAAATGCTAAAGTGTTAACCTCACTTATACGAATTGTGATTAAAGGACTTATACTCATACAATTCTTACTCAGCTATTAATGATATGCATTATACAAGGGGTAGACCATATGGCCTAAATGAAGTTATGATTGATAATAAAAGGCTTAAAAATATTTCAAAAAGGAATTCTATCTTAGCACTGAGTGAACTAGATAAAGAAGTTACCTTTGCCACTTATGGAAGGTAGGAACACTACATTACTCTTTAGATTGGAGACTATAATGCTGGCGCATAAAGAGGGTCCCAACTAAATATCCTAGTCCTTGAACTATGCTGCCTCTATAGGAATACTATCTACTGGATCCATGTAGTTTCTATGTTTCATGTTTTGGTACTACCTTGGCATGTAGTCCTCCTTATTTTGGTGTAGGTTTTTATGACACCAGATTCCACATTAGAACTTGTTATCTATGTCGGTTAGGTCAAGATGTTCCCAAAAGGTAAAATGAATTAAAGTATTTGAACCCTAACTTGGATAATCTAAGGGGTCTAGCTTTGTACAGGTAGGTGTATGGGACTCTACCTAGACATTGCACTAGTTATCCTTGACGGGAGTCTTAGGAGGAGGTTCTTATATGTTTATGTTATGATAATATATGATGTGTATATGATGACCATGTCACATTGTTGATACTATATGTTAATTAGTTCATTTATGAATATGCCTTGGATTATAATGATAATATACGATGAAATGCAATCCTGAATGCCATGATATGTAAAGTTTGACAATGGCCATGTTTTGTTGTTGAGGATACTTGATTGAGTAAGGTTATGGGGCTTTGTTTTGTCAACGCACTTGTTGACTTGATAAGGACTTGTGAATAGTTGTCTGGCTTATTATGATGTGTTTAACTCTTATTAATTTTTGTTATATTATTCATTGATGTTAGGGTTGTAGTAAATAATGGTTTCAAGTATGTTGGGATAATTATTACTCGTATGATTGCTAGCATGTTGGTTGATTGATACGACTTACTTGACTTTGCATTAAGTCCCTAAAGGGGTAAAAATGAAATATTCTAACCAAAAGTACCTTTTAACATGTTTTCCTTATGTATGTTGATATGCTCAAACTTACTTCTCAAATAAGAAGTAAAGAGGTCGTGCATGTAAATAACCCAACTAATGAGGTTGGGATCGTTCCCACTAGGAAAATAGTTCAGACTTAACTTCAATCTATTATTACTATTGTTCAGTCAATTATTTCCTTGGAAAGCAAAAATAACAAAAAGGGGGGTTTTCTATTTCTAAATGAATGAAAATAACTAGCGAAATTAAATGAGACAACTAACAACTTCAAATGTTTGAGTTTAATCAATTAATAAAAGTAACTAGGGTTTACGTGTTCCCCACAGGTTCATAACTTGATAATTCTAAGTATTACAATTCTTTCCTAGTATCTTTCATTCAAAGTAATAAGTTATGTATTTCTAAATACTTCGTCCTACATCTAAAAAGTTTCACTCCGTACCATGGTCCGGCCACGTGAGTTGCTATACTAACCCTTATCTTTACCTAATATTAAGCATCATATTCTATATTTGACTAAGTTATTACCTCGTAACAATCAATACTAGCTTATTAGATAGTATACACTAAATATATGTTTATAATTCTTTTCCTATTATCTACCTCCTTGGTCCGGAAAGTAGCATTAAGGCGAGTTCTAAAGTATAACAATAATCCTCAAGTATAATCCACAAAAGCAGTTCAAAAATCAAGAGTCTAAAAATATTCAAGGGTCTAACCCCAAAAACGAGGTTTTTTGAACTATTTATAAAAAATAAAAACCTATTTATATAAGGACTCTATTTGCTGGAAATCTGCCAAAAAGCGGTTAGATCGACAGACCTCGCGACGGATCATCGTGGTCACGACGGACCGTCACGGACTCCTTCGTCCCAAAGTTATCCAATTTCTTCTGCTGCTCTCTTCATTACCCTCGACGGTAGGAATGACGTATCCTCACAGGCACAACGGTTCGTTGAGGGTCTCCGTTCCAAAAAACTTGAAGTCTTGAAACTTGGGTACTGGGACTAGTTTTCTGATCTTCTTGACTAACCAGCAGAACGGACCGTCATGGCTAGGAATGTCTGTCACGCACCCCGTAACTGTACAGTTTGTCAGAATACCCCATCTTCCTTAAGCAGCTGCACTCCGATGCCAACTACACACCGTCACGGGCACGACGAACCGTCTCAAGCTCCATAGGTTCCGGTCGTTGAGGAGTTTGGGAGGCGACACTATTGAAGGCTTAAATTATTCCTTTCACCCAAGTGGGGTAGGTCCTCAAATTTCGAGGGCAATGCCATCCTCTAGCTTTGGATTTTGTTATGAGATTATTTACTCTATCATTCCTTTGCATGTTATTCGAATATTGTACTTTCGTATGACCTATACATGGTCTAGTTGAATTGATGTAAGGGCTATGCCCATATTATGATATTCGATTAGATGGTATAAGATGAGATAATCATTGATACTATTTCTATATTCTTATATACCTATGTGCAATAAAAGTAGAAGGTTATGTAACCTTCCTATATGAAGGGTGTATTTATACTAGATATGAATATATATTATGTGTATGTAGAGGTCTATGTAAACCTCAAGTAGTGATAATGAAAGTTTTAAATTTTTCTTCTTTTTTCAACCTATGAATATAATGATATGAAACTAAGAGGCTAGTCTTAGACTTTAAAAAGGACGACCATGTCGTTTACGTCATGGGGGTAAACCCGGATGTGACATAAGAAGTCCTAGTTGATTCAAAGCATATCTCTTGGTAGTTTCTAATATTTAACTTAGTGGATAAGGTTGTGGTTAAGTTAGTGGATCATGTTTATCTTAGGTTGTTGAGTCTTAATTCCTATTCAAAGTGTCATGTGTATTTTCTTTAAAAATATCAGCATATATAAATTTCTCTGGAACACAACCTCTATATTCTTGTACGTTTTTCTTCTTTCTTTATTCTCCTACATGTGGGACAAGTCTTTTACTGATATGATACTGAAAATATTATTTGAGATGATCTCATTCTTTCAAGATATGATTAATTTTCTTGAAAAGGTTTTACACTTATTTTAGAAATAGTATTTTGACATGTGATTGTTAAACATTGAAATGATATGATTTAATTAGATTTAACTGTTCTGTTCGGTTTGGAAATGCTTCTACTAATTACAAGAAAAATTTAAATGGAGTAGACCTTGTTGAAACCCTAGTTAACGATGGGTTCGTTAGACATAATGTAGGCTGTACTTAAACGCATTATTGATAAAGCATTTGCTAGTGGAAAGGTAGATCAAGTGTATTGTTACTGATATCTCTCTAGTAGGGATTCACTGGTAGAATATTTAACTTTTTTTACGATGAGTTCAATGTTATTCGTAATTTTTAAAGAGAAGACCATACTGAATACATGATTAATCTTAAGAAACCTCCCCGCAATAATATTTCATGTGAAAATGTTTTTTTTAGTGTATTATTAAGTATTTAAATGGATTTGACTTATATGAGGCAGATAAGATTGAATATTGTTAATGTTTCTGAAAAGGAAGTGATTTTATCATTTTGAATATCAAAATTGCATGTTTTATGAGTTGGGCCTTATTTAAAATGGTTGTAGTTAAGTATTATTACTCACTGAGCAAGTGTCCCACTCCTCGCTAACTGTTTTTACAAAGAACTCAGGTGCTATTGAAAAGGATTTCACTAACTAGCATGTGAATTGGTAGCATATGTTCAGCCCTTCATTGCTTCTTGTGGCAAGAGAACTATTTATTTGCTATGTTTCTTTAGTTTCTTTTAAAAAATCTTAGAGTCACTCCGTTGTCATTCCTTTGATTTGAGTCGAAGATTAGTCCTTTAAATTGTAGTCAAGAAACTAGTTTGGAACTTTTCCTTAATTCAGAGATGAATTGGACTAATTGAGTGACAATTAGATCACATATGAATACTATGTTGTGGTTTATAGTTGCTATAGTTTTGTTGCAAATTTTTGAACAAGAAAATTAAGGATAGGCCTAAATATAGAGGAAACTCTGCTCGTTATGTTGTAAAATTCTAGTAAGGTTTGCTTTAGGATTGTCCCCTTTAGCGGCGGTAACATTCTTAGCTTGGGCGGTGACACTACAACACTAGCTAGCCTTCAAGGATCATTACAAAATTACATGAATATATATCTAACTAGTCAACATAAGATGCCCAAAGTTCATTCAAGAATTACAGAACTCAATTTAAAAAACTCAAGGTATCCACCAACACACATCTCCACAAGAGCATTTTTTGAGACGACACAGTTGTGCACAATCGGTATTCAAAATTTAGACAAGCATCAGAATCAAAACAACTAAACCAAAACAAAAACAATTGTACTATCAAACCAAATATGAATTTAATTACCATCAAGTTATAATTATAATCCAAGAGGTACGAAAAATCAATGCATGTAACAAAATTACAACCCAATCAAAAATAACTCCCTCTACTCCAATCCAAAATAGACATTGTCCTCTAAACTACAAAATTAAGTAGAAAATTATAGATAGAGAGGGTTTCCCTGTCATCTATGAAAGTGGAGAGGTCTGGCCAACAGGTGCAGCCTCATTTAGGTCATCAATGCCTTGCTCATCCCCCAAGGTAGGTGTAATGGGCTCTTTAGTGGGATTGGACCCACTAGAGCCAATCATAGAAGTGTCACAAAGGCACACGTCAGTAGTAATCTGCACAATCACCTTCTCAAGGTATTTCAACTCTGCATTTGGATTAAGTGTCTCGGCTATAGTCTCAAATCCTCCTCAGCACCTAACTTCTCCTGCTCCACCTCGAAGGTCTATAAACTATGGGTAAATTGAGGCCTTCAATAATGATCAAAAGAACCTCTATTTGGTGCCGTTAGGGAAACCATAATAAGTCCACAAACATAACATATCAATGGACTTTGATTCATCCACATCACTTATCAACTCTTTTATCCGGGCATATAATCCATAAATACGTTTCTAATACACCTATAGTAATTTCCTTTGCACCCTTCATCGCCTTCCAAAGGGGTACAACGAAGTCTTTATAGCCCGGTCAATCATGGTTGGAACATGCTCCTTAAACCGAGTGTCTCGCTCAGCTATGAAATGTACAAGGTTACCAATCTATAAAACAACATCTTTAATCAATGGAGGGTGAGAGAGAGTAGAAATAGTAGGAGTACTTGAGGCATACACAAAGAAGTGGGAGGCATAGAGTAACCCTCAAAAGATTCTACGTAAACAACCAAGGAGATATCCACCAGTGTTGTCTTCTTCCGTTCGGCCATATCTTAAAGGTACTCCACTTCAATCCAACGAAAATCACAGGCTGATGTTGGGGTCATCTGTTTTCCCTTCTTGTCCAAAAAAAAACGACCTACTTTTTGGTGCAGTGATGTCTATGTACTTCTTTGCCCTCATGTACTTCTCTAGATCAATGATTGAAGCCAGATTTAGCCTCTGTTTAGCAATGATCGACACTAACTGATAATCTTTTTAATGGCAGAGGATAGACTCGTTCTGAGATGGCATCAAAGAGCTACATATAAACCCAAACCAGTATCGCATAGTGATGTGTATGTATTTGTTTTCAATTATCATTCCCTCCTTAATCTAAGGAGTTGTAATCTCACTCACCAATGGGGCAAGCCAACCCCTCAACCCATCTAATGTATTTTCAAGCTTATTGGCAAACTTGTGTCAAATTCGCACAGTGTAGTCTAATGCATTATTAATGTAAGTTTCTCTACACTTTATTTTCCTACCTCAAACTTCACCAACTTCAATAGGGTCAAGACGAACCTTTTTCTTCTTATCTCTTGGTAACAGTTGTATCTACACATCATAAAAAAATCCCTGACCTTAGTGAAACATACAGGTAATGGGCTTTGTGAACTGCACAGATTTATGAAAGCTTATAAGATCTCACAATATCTCAGGATATCTATCCATCATACAATCCAAGAAAAACCGTGTATCCTCAAGAATAGGATGCATACCTACAACTTTGAGATGATTTAGAATCCTAGAGTCTATGTACCACGAAAAGAAGCTGGAACAGGATCCGTGGCAGTAATAAGATAGTGGATGGCCTTACAAAAGATTCTCACTCCTCTTTTGTTTTGCGGATTGTGCTTCCTGGAGTGGAATGAGTCGAATCTCAGAGAAACATTTAATGGATTAATTCAAGCAACCAATAACAACAACCCAATCATGAATGATAACTAGAACTCTAAGAACATGGATTCAAGAAACTGATGGAGTAATGTAAAATAGCAAAGAGTGTACGAAGAACAAATAATGATGATGCATAGGGAGGGACAGGAAATGATGTAAATAAGATGCAATTATGATAAACTATATTAATTTATTTAAATAAAGTAGAAAATTAATAAAGAGATGTGGATTAACGGAACGAAAAAGAACAAATGCAAGAATTTAGAGGGATTAATTTAAAAAGTAAAAAAGACAATCAGATCTTCAACTCACGTCCATTTGTAAATCTCGATTAACTCCTCCCCAGGTCATCTCAACAAGGTTAGCATACTTTGTTAATGTGCATATTTATTATCACTAAAAGTTATTTTTGTTGTAATTGTATTTCTATGAGTACAAGCGAGAGAATGTTGGATATACACAAACTTAAAGAAGTAAGTGTTATTCTTACAATAACATGTATTTATGAAGTTAATGAACAGAAACAGAGTCAAGATGAAGCAGAAAAAATTTAAAATACAAGAATTAATCTCAGTCCACAGAAACTACTGTGTGTCCTTAAGAAATTTAATCCCCTCACTGTACCCAAGGGTATGGATTAATTTCTCCCAAGATAAAATAGATTAAACCTGTTAAGCAAATAGCGGTACCTCAAACTTCTTTAACTTCAACGAACTGAAGTACAGTAACAAGTCTCACAGACTCAATCGATCGACACTTTGATTTTATTTTGAGAGAAAAAATAAATGCAGTGAAAGATAAAATTTCAGTGATAAAAAAATAAAATATTGACTTCCTTTTATAGCCATTTTAAGCAAGGAAAATGTCTGTTCAATGAAATCTGTTCAGACCCATTTTATAAACAAAGTCGTGTCTTGGAAAAAAATAACAACTTTTCGAAAAATTGTGTCTGTTAGGAAAATAACTACTTTTTGGAAAGTAACGACTTTTCGGAAAAGTAACGGCTTTTCGGAATATTACCATTACCCGCAAATTTATAAGAGATAATATTAACAGGATTTATTTGATTTAACAAAAATTGATTAAATAAATTTTGTCCAAAAAATTTATCAATTAATCACATCATTTGCCAAATCCAAATCAAAATCCAAAGAAATGACTATTCATTTGCACTTTGCAAATGACTTTTCATTTTTCCTCCAAAGTAGTTCCCTCACTTTTGATATTCTCTCTTTTCTTTTCCCATTCACACTTGCTAAAACCCAACAATCCCCCACATAAATGGGGAAGGCTATTGTTAAAACATATGCATGAAAAAACTTGTGTGTCTTGTAGGTAAAGGTTAATCGCATCTGGATAAGTAGGTTTCCCTTTAAACTTTCCGTAGTGAACATATATCGGATATACTAGGTCAATCGATAGATTTGATATCTTTGAACCGTCGAGCTTTGATGTATACCTAGACAGTATATGTCACACAATCAACCCTTGAATTGTTCTTAGTTCTCATTGTTTTGTTCGTTTCAGCCCTGAACACATCTTGGATAGTAAGTGCTTAAAGAACTGGCCTTACCGGATTCTCCTTGAAGCGGCTTACAGTTCACACTTACATAGGTGATTTCTAAATGTGTTGTCCCATAGATACACCATTTGATATTCTCTGTATCAAACATAGAAACCATTAAAAAGTCCTTATGTCTTTATCCTGGTTACTAAACATTGTCTCATCATGAGAATGGACCATAAAATAATAATAAAATATTTTTTTCCTTTGACAATGTTGAACCGTCATCAATGACTTTGTTTTATCTCCTTGAGCCTAGATCTTGGGATCTCCAATCTTCTAGGTAGAGTTACCGTCACGATGACTTGTTCTCGGCCATAGTCCCATTCCCGTCGATGATTTATCAACTCCCTCTCTATTTAGGCCTTTTGTAAGTAGATCCGACACATTATCTTTTGACTTCACATAGTCACTGGTGATAATCCACTAGAAAGTAGTTGTCTCACAGAGTTATGTCTTCGTCTTATGTGACGAGACTTGTCGTTATACATAATGCTTCCAGCCCTTCCTATTGCAGCTTGACTATCACAATGTATGCATATAGGGGCCATTGGTTTGGGCCAAAATGGAATATCTTCTAAGAAATTCCAGAGCCATTTAGCTTCTTCACCTGTCTTGTCTAAAGCAATGAATTCAGACTCCATTGTAGAGCGAGCTATACATGTTTGTTTGGATGATTTCCAAGATATTGCTCCTCCACCAATAGTAAAAACGTATCCACTTGTGGATTTTGTTTCAGTTGACCCAGTAATCCAATTTGAATCACTATATCCTTCAAGAACGGCTAGATATCTGTTGTAATGTAAAGCATAGTTTTTAGTGTCATCTAAGTATCCCAAATCTCTCTTCATTGCCAACCAATTATTATGATTAGAATTACTTGTGTATCGACTCAGTTTACTGATAGTGCAAGCTATGTCTTGTCGTGTACAATTCATGACATACATTAAGCTTCCCAATACGCTAGCATTGTCCAATTGAGACTGACTTTCGCCTTTATTCTTTGCAATATGAAGATTTAAATCAATTGGAGTCTTTGCCCTTTTAAAATTCAAAAATTTGAATTTTTCAAGTATCTTTTGAATATAATGAGTTTGAGACAATGCTAGACCGTTAGGAGTTTTAAGAATTTTAATTCCTAATATCACATCAGCAACTCCTATATCTTTCATATCAAACTTACTAGCAAGCATACGCTTTGTAGCTTTTATATTAGCAATGTCTTTGCTAATTATAAGCATATCATCTACATATAGGCATAAAATAACATCCTGATTTGGAGTATCTTTAATGTAAACGCATTTATCACATTCATTGATCTTAAGTCCATTTGAAAACATGGTTTGATCAAACTTTGCATGCCATTTTTTTGGTGCTTGTTTTAGCCCATAAAGTGACTTAATAAGTTTGCACACTTTGTTTTCTTTACCAGGAACTACAAAACCCTCAGGTTGTTCTATGTAAATTTCCTCTTCAAGTTCTCCTTTTAAGAAGGCTATTTTCACATCCATTTGATGAGTTTCAAGACCGTATACTGCAGCTAGTGCAATTAACATCCAAATTGATGTAATCCTAGTCACTGGCGAATATATGTCAAAATAATCAAGACCTTCTTTCTGTCTAAAACCTTTGACAACAATTCTTGCTTTATATTTGTCAATAGTTCCATCGTCTTTCATCTTCCTTTTAAAGATCCATTTTGAACCCAAGGGTTTGTTCCCTGGAGGAAGATCAACCAACTCCCAAGTATGATTGCTTAAGATTGGTTCAATTTCACTATTAACAGCCTCCTTCCAAAAGGTTGAGTCGCTAGACAACATTGCTTCCTTGAATGTTTGAGGCTCACTTTCAAGAAGAAATGTTACAAAATCTTATCCAAATGAAGTAGATGTCTTTTGACGTTTACTGCGTCTTGGACTTTCTTCATTTTGTTCATTCTCTTTCGATTCTTCTCTGGGTTTTTTAGATCCCCCACTAGATGACTAAAGTCTAGTTTTATACGGATAGATATGTTCAAAAAATTCAGCACTATCTGATTCCATTACCGTATCATCATGAATATCCGGATGTTCGGACTTATGAACCAAAAAACGACATGCCTTACTGTTTGTGACATATCCAATGAATACACAATCCACAGTCTTAGGTCCTACTTTTACCCTCTTAGGTATAGGAACTTAGACTTTTGCTAGACACTCCCACACTTTGAAATATTTCAAATTGGGTTTTCTACCTTTCCATTTTTCATGTGGAATTACATTTGTCTTTGAGTGAGGCACTCTATTAAGTATCTGATAAATTTCTTAAGATTGTTATTCTTACAATAACTTGTATTTATGAAGTTAATGAACAGAAACAGAAATAAGATGAAGCAGAAAAAATTTAAAATACAAGAATTAATCCGAGTCCGCAGAAACTACTGTGTGTCCTTAAGAAATTTAATCCCCTCACTGTACCCAAGTTTATGGATTAATTTCTCCCAAGATAAAATGGATTAAACCTGTTAAAGAAATAGCGGTACCTCAAACTTCTTTAACTTCAATGAACTGAAGTACTTCAACAAGTCACGCAGACTCTGTCGATCGACACTTTGATTTTATTTTGAGAGAAAAAATAAATGCAGAGAAAGAAAATTTTTCAGTGATTAAAAAATCAAAAATTGACTTCCTTTTATAGCCATTTTCATTAAGGAACATGTCTGTTCAGTGAAATCTGTTCAGACCCATTTTATCCAGAAAGTTGTGTCTTTTGGAAAAAAATAACAACTTTTCAAAAAATTGTGTCTGTTAGGAAAATAACTACTTTTTGGAAAGTAACGACTTTTTTGGAAAAGTAACGACTTTTCGGAATGTTACCGTTACCCGCAAATTTATAAGAGATAATATTAACAGGATTTATTTGATTTAACAAAAATTGATTAAATAAATTTTGTCCAAAAAATTTATCAATCAATCACATCATTTGCCAAATCCAAATCTAAATCCAAAGAAATGACTTTTCATTTGCACTTTGCAAATGACTTTTCATTTTTTCTCCAAAGTAGTTCCCTCACTTTTGATATTCTTTCTTTTCTTTTCCCATTTTCACTTGCTAAAACCCAACAGTAAGAACATCAAAAATTAAAAAATTTAATGAAAAAATATAATATAAAATTAGGTTAAGAAAACCTGGGTATACTTGATAAATGTTAGTTGTTGAACTATGACTGTTGGCCTGTAATTGCCAATCCTTTTGAGCTGATTTTATGCAGTATGTAGTCCAGACACTTTAGTTAGGATGAAGGGAGTACTCAAATTCTAGCCTAGATTTTATTTGTTAATAGGTTGCTTGTTGAGTATTTTGGTTTTTAATACTCACCCCTTACTTCTACACTTGTAGGTTCTGAGCTCCTATCCATGTGATTTCTCTTCTTCTATTTCTAAGGTTTCTGAAGGACTTTGAGAGGTAGTTGCACGTCATCCCTATGAGCCCTCTTGTTTCTTATTTTATGTTTTACTCTATTCTATAGAAAAATACATTGAGACTTAAACTTTTCTTTCAATTGTGCATTAATATTAGTTGCTTGTACACGTGACAACCAAGTTTTGATATATATTAGAATGACAATGTTTTCCGTTATTATGTTATTCGTGTTCTACTTTCCGCTTTTATTCATGTTATTGGGTTTGAAGCTTACTTTTTTGGTGGAAATAGATGAGTGTTATCACATCCAATTTTGGGTCATGCCATTGAAGAAGTCAAGAAAAAAGAACTTATGCATGAGAAAGATCAAATATACCACTTAATTTTGAAAAGATATCAAACGTACCAACCTACATTTTATTTTTTTGATTAAAAAACTAAAAATAATGTTAATTTAAATTTATGTTTTCACTTCGATTAGACGAAGATGGTATATTTGAGTCATTTGTATAACGATACGAGTATATGTGAGCCCCTTTTGTAATGACCGGTATTTTTACCCTAATTATTTTTTGGTCGTGTCATGTTTATCTTTTTTTGATCGAGTTAGGTACTTATTAGATTAATTATTAAAATATGATTTTAAAAAATAGTAATTTTACTATTAGAAAAAATGATTATGAGCTTTTGATTGAAAGAAAGTTATAAATATGTCCTTTTATAAAATGGAACTTATGATGCTATTTAAATAGACAATATATAAAAGGGGAAAAGGATAAATATACCCTTGAACTGACGTAAAGGATATGCAGATACACTGCATCATACTTTTTGGTCATTGGTGCCCCTACCGTACAAAAACTATAGCATATATAGCCTTCACGCTAACGGAAGACTTAATAGGAACACGTTGCACCATCCTATCCGTCGATATGATATTTAATAAGTATCTAATCAGCGGATAAGATATGATTATGACACGTGTATGTCCGTTAGTATAAAGGGTATATATGATCTAGTTTTTGGAAGGTAGGGACGCCAATTTCCAAAAGTATGACAGAGGGTATCTGTATACCATTTACGATAGTTCAGGGGTATATTTGTTATTTTCTTATATATAAATAACAAAAATATGTACTAATCACAAACTTAATCTTTTGTGAGAGAAAAACAAACACAACACATTTCTTATCTATGTCTTCACATGTACAATCAACTTATTTTCTACTATATAAATAGACCACTTATATTTCTTTTTCTCTATCTTTACTCATCAATCAAAAGGGATGCAAAAATTTCTCTCTTACATATTTTTTTTCTTTGTTCTATTTTAGCTATTTCTTATTGAAATTGACTGTCTATACAATAAATCAAATAGATTAACACTTTATTTTTTGTATTTCTTTTGTAAATTTTTTTTAACAAGCATAAATTAGCATTAAAAAGACAGTTCTGCGGAATAGCCTAACGAATAATCATCAAATTCGCATAGAGGATTAAAAAGGCATAGAATACACAATAAGGAACAAATCTAAACACTTGAAGCGTAAGATAAGTTTTTTTTAATGAACTTTATCTTTCATATGTATTAAAAAAAAATCTTTTTTGTTTAAAGAGATGATCTTATTTTCGTAAAATGCATGAGTTATAAATTAAAAAATCATTAGCAATTAATAACTTATTTTTTGTATGTGTTTTTTGTGTATTGATTTATATTTAATTTTTATTGTTTCCTGGTGTTGCTTTTATCTCTTGCTCTTAATATGGCCATTCAAATTTATTAGAAGATATATACTTTTCATTTCAATTTTAATTTTTTGTAATTGGATTGCTAATATAGTTTTGAAATAGCGTATTCGGATGATTAATCTATCTTTTATATACAACTATCAATGAAAGGTTTATTCTTGATTATTCATTATCTAATTTCGATTTATTTCTCATTTTTGCACAAAAAAAGTGTCTCTTTCTCATGATGTTCGGTACTCCTTTTGAGGATCAATAGATATAGATCTGCATCTAAAATCTCTTTTAAGGGCTCAACTAAAAATTTACTATAATTTGACTATATAGATTTGCATTCAAAAGTCCCACTTTAGAAAGGTTAGTTCAGATTCACATTAGAAAGTCTCACTTTGAGGGATAAACTATTCTCTGCGGAATGTGAGAAATCTTATTTCATGACTCAAAATGAGGCCTCTACTTAAGTATTAAGGAGTATCTGGTACTTGATCTAGGCTCGACTTATTAAAATTCAAGTGGGGAGTTAAGTCCTATTCTAGAGTAAAATGTTTCTTAACAAGGAAGCTTTAGTTCCGATGCTCAAACTTGAGACACTGATTATGTTCCTACAGCCCATCCACCACGCTTTTTATCACATGTTTCTTTTCTTCTTCTTTTTAATGCTTTTTAGGTTTATTTTTTAAATAAATGATCAATAAAAAAATTCTAGAATTTTCAATGAAGATTCTTTGAGAAATGTCCGCTTCCAAATGAAAATCAACAAAATAGATTGTCTAGGGAAGGTTAGATTGAATCTAAGCTAGTCAGGATTTAGTTTCAAAACGAAAGGATGTAAATGAAGGTAATTCTAATTATTTAGTTCTTTTTCTATAAATTCAAATATACATAATTGAAAATATGTAGTTGTTATTGTTTTTCTTTACGCATAACAACATATTACTATTTGTTAAAATAATTTTTTCAAAAATCTAGTAAAAGTGACTATAAAGGTAAGATCGTTGTATGACAAGTCCAGTGCATCTCTTGTTATATTATTTCTTTGAATTGGCTTAAGTTTTTAGAATGTGTTGATAACTACAAAAATTTCTTCGTCTTATTAATTAGGTTATTTTCTTCCACTTTCATTTTTATATTTTCCTCCTTGTACAATCAATTCAATTATTTAGGAATGAACTTTTTAATTCCAATATAATTTTCCTTAATCGGTCATTTGTTTTTGCCTCTTTTATTTATCAATATATTTGAAAGTATGTTCTTTGCCTCACTAATATATGAATTTCACTAAAGTAGATTCTTTTCATTAAAATAGTTTTATCATCCGGCCTCCAAGGTTATTGATTTGTTGCTCAATAAAACAAATGATAGAATCATGTTAAATTATTCAACGTACATAAACTCTCAAGCAAGTTCCATAACTTGCCAAGGATTATGAGAATTTAAAGTCAAAGAAAATTTGGTGTTGCAACTAAGAAATAATTATTTTAATTTGTTTTATATATTAATTTATGAATGAAGGAAATCTTGCCATATTACATGGATGGACTGAACTAAGTCAAGGCTTTTCAAAATGATTTGTATAAACAAATGAACCAATTAATAAATTATTTTTGTTGGGCTTAAAATAGTCCAAAACCGAATTTTCCAGCTCTAACCAAATTTTTTATTACAGTTTTTTATCGTTTTTTGTGAAATTACAATACTAAATAATTTTTTTTACAACTAAATTTATCATGTCCAAGCTAAGAGTACGATTTTTGATGAGGAATTCCATTGTTATTGAGGATTCGCAAGAAGAGGACGATAGCTTTTATCTAGGAAACCAAATGTCTTGGATTTAAGGCATAGTATGTAGATGGGTATAAGTTGCATTACTTGGGTAGTGTGAGGAATACGAATAAGTAGGCATCTTGGTATATTCCAATTACAAATTAGAATCACAAAAAGGAGCAGTCACTATAAAACAATATTTCGGATGTCTCGGCTAACAAAACATAACAACCAGGAACATAAAATTATAAGGATTATTAAATTTAAACTGAGGATGTTACTTGGTAGTTTTATGGGTTTATTGCAGTTGTATCAACTCCTTGTAGTGATAATGAAATTACTTAGTAAAATCAACAATTTTCGGTGAGTTCAAGGTTTGTATGTTTTGGACCCAGGCCTTACCTTGAGATACGAATGTGAAAATGACTGTCAAGTTGAAGATTTCTTCATTGTGTAGACACTAATCATATGGAGGTGCAATCTTACTCCCAAAAACTCTTGAACAAAGAGAGGGACAAGGACATTGTACTGGGGAAGTTGGAGCACTCATAGAGCATTACAATTTTCGGTGTTATATGTGTAATAAAGTTGAGGCCTTTGATAGGAGTTTATGAAGGACACATACTAGGGTAAGAGGTTTGTTAGATTGTTGAGTTGTCTAATTTATAATTTTACACTAATAGTCGCATTATTCTTTTAGTTATTAGTTATGGAATTTTATGCTTCTATTATTGTTTTGTCTTATTATGACTATTGTTTAGGATGATTTGATAGGTTATCTACAAAATTGACAAGACTTTCTCCATTTTGTATTTTTTTCTTTATAATGTGCTTGTCTTCATTTTTCTTGAGACGGGAGTCTATCGGAAATGACTTTTGTACCTCCGTGGTAGTTGTAGGAGATATGTATACTTTATCCTTTCATGCCCCATTTTTTGATTTACACTAGGTATGTTATTGTTTACTATATACGTTTTAACAAGTTCATTTATGAATTATTTTGATATAAATATTTAGTTTATATCAACCGAATTTGAATCATGTTATACTTGATTTCTGCCCAAATTTACCTGCACGAAATATGCTAGCAAAACATGTTCAAATTGGGTAAATTAAATTTTTATGGACTAATTTATCACCTATGTAAACACTCTTCAGAATATATATTTTATATGAGGAAGAAAGTGTATGTTTTTCAAAGTCAGAGCGGCAATTTAAAATTTTAAACAATGGTGGATGCAGAAAATAATTTCACGATTTTTTTTTTTAAAAAGTCTTAATTTGGTTCTTCAATTATTATAAAATTCTCATTTTTATATAGTAATGTCTTGCTCAGTACCTAAACCTACAATTAATTGGAATGTGCACTTTTGATTTGTTTGTTTGTAAATGTTCACAAATTTAACATAATGGTAAGGTTTACACTTACTTAATTATCTAATATGTTATGTTAAATTTGTATTGTTGCTCAGTTATATATAACAAAAGACAGGCAGTTTTGTGGTTTAACTAAATTGATAAATCCGGGATTTAAGGCATTTAGCACCTATCTCAATGTTATATTTTGAATTTTTAAATGAAGGGGGTTAGATTTACGACCAATGCATTGGACTAATGGATAAGAGAACTGAGTTAGCTTAAAAAGCGCTTGGGCGCCCTACATTTTTTTTCTATTTTAGTTAATTTATACACATATATGTATATATTCCACCCTTAAGATATCTATGGAGGTGGATGCATATTATTGGCACCGAGTTCATTTGAATCCCATAATTTTACCCAAAGCATGCATACATGAAAAACATCACTAGGATTTCATTTAAATGTTGTATCTAGATCCATAATTGTATAAATACAATCAATTAAGCTTTATATGTCAACTAAAAAGTGTTGTAACATCTACACCTTACATGATGTTAATCCAAATTTGTGGATGTCCTAATGTGGGTACTAAAAACTAGGTGATAATCCCCCCACCCACCCCAACCAAAAAAGTATTAAATACCTAAAAAGTCTTAACCCATTAAGTTTAGATCTTGAATTCATGTATGTCCTATGCTTATGAGTTGCAAGTTTCACCTGCCCTTGACGAGAAAGATCAAGTTGAATGAAAAGAATTTAATTTATATATATTTATAAAAACATAATTATGTTCTCCTATCCTTTTATGTTCTCAAATAATGCTTATTATAAAAAATATATATACATGTTATTATAAGTAAATTAACTTAACAACTTTCTTTGCAGTATGAAAGATTATCATAACTCATCTCAAGTGTTCCTGAAAGGCCTTCTGTGATGGTTTATAACTTGGCACCATCAAAATAAACTATTGGATATCCTCCTCCCTTTGGTCAGGAAAATAATACTAATAAAAATTTTCAAGCACATTCAATAAATATTAATAATATTTCAATAATGTCTCACAAGAACATTACAAACTTCAGGATAGGCAATAAAATAAAAATGTACGAGATTGTTGTGGCTTCTATGAATGAAATGGTTGAACTTTGGAAACGAAACCATCCAATTTGGTTAGATTCATCAAGTGAAGGGAGGTGTTTTGTTCATCATGAGATTTCTAAAAGAACATTTCCAAATCCAAATCGACCTTATTAACAATCACCATCTACTCGAATTGAATCATCAAAGGATTGTGAAGTAGTGTCAATGACTGCAAGTGAGCTGATCCATAATTTTCTTGATATAGTAAGTTTCTTGAACTCTTTGATGATATAACTTTTCAGCTCACATGTTTTATTACATGCATTGTCCCTAGAATGATGTATATATTTAGAACATATCAGTACTAGGATTTAAGCCTATATTTAGATTGTGTGTATGCTAAGACTTGATTTTGAATTGATTTTTGGAAAGTATCTACTGTTTTAGAATTCGTTGAAAACTTACTACTTTTGATACGTAATCATACCATGTTAGTATAATGAATTTCGAACTCGAGCATGTGAAAGATCGAATATATATTCATTTTTTTATTTGAATCTAACACATTGTCATAAATTCAATAAATTGTCTGTTTTAGTAGGCTGATACGATTTTAATTTAAATTTTATCCCACACAATATTGATTAGGATGAGTTTAAATGAAGTGAGGGACATGGACAAATGAATACTTATTTTGAGAAATAGTTATTATTATTGTCCTATTATTAAACGTTTATTTAAAAGATATTAATTTGTATCTGCATGACAAATAGATGTATTTGTTTCCTACTATAGTCACAAAAGCTAAGGACTGTTGAAGTTCTTGATTCTGGGAGTTGGGGAGGCTCTATACAATTGGTAAGATACGGATGCATCTTTTAGATCTTCTTCCATAGAGATTAATTAAATATTATAATTATTTCATAAAAATGATCTAATTTTATCTTGGTTCTTGAATACAAATGTATGAAAAATTGCATATTTTATTTCCTCTAATGGAAGCTGGAGATTTTTTTCTTACATTGTTGTAGACAAATTGATCCAACAACATGGATTATGATGGATGTTTCTTATGATCTATGCAATGAGATTCCAAGTGGTGTACATTCTTATCCTTGGAAGTTTCCTTCTGGTTGTCCAATTCAAGATATGGGTAATTGTTAATGTAAGGTATGAATCATTTCATCTCTCTAATAATATAACTATTCATATAATAGGAAAAGCATGAGCCATAAGCTCTCTACACAGGACATTCAAATTACTAGGGTCTTTATCTGTATTCTTGTCTTGCACTTAAGCAAAATTCTTCATAGAGTTATTGTTTACTTCAAACTCCATATTGATTTAGAATTCTAATTCAAGTTAGATTCCTTCTTTAATTAAAACTCCTAGCCTCTTTGGACTTCTTCTTCAAATTTCATTCATTTATTCTTTTGTATTGTAGTCGAACTTCCACACTTCAATTCAGTAGTAATTTGAAGAGGTCTACAGTAAGTGACACTCCTTCTTCAATTAAAACTCATTGCCTCTTTAGACACCTTCAAATCAAACTCATTGATTCTTCAATCAATCAGATGTTTATTTCCACCAGATTTTCTCAAAAAATAAACATTATCCATTGTTTATTAATCATCAAAACTGCATAAATCTCAACAATTAAATTACCCTGTTTCATGACATTTTTCAAGACCAAATAATATTATTTATGATTGGATTCTTATTTTATCAAATGTATAAATAACAATGCTTCTAACTTGTATTTTTTCATCCTTAATATTTGGTTATTGAATAAAAAGACATTTTATATGGTCCAATTTCAGTTTTGACTTTTAGCCTGTTAACAATAAAAACACACACACATTTAATTTACATATACTGATAATTTAAAAATCTTTTACACGTTATCTCTTTTAGTACTTCCACTGATAATTTAAAATTATTGTAATGTATATACAACCTTGTATGCAAAAGGAAATGTTAGTGCTCCAAGAGACAGGCATTGATAGTATGAGAGCATTTTTAGTTTATGCACCAATAGAGTTACCAACGGACACTTGAATTGTCAAGGAAGGTGATGCAATAAAAGCTCCCATTTTCCCCTCAGGTATCATTGTATGTCCCGATGGTCGCCTCTCCTTGGATAGGGACAGTACTGCAAATGCAGAAAATAATTCAATTTTGACAGTGACCTTTTGAAATATTGATTAGTTGTCATAATAATCTAACCTCCAAGAAGAAACAAATATAGGTAGTGGCTTTTGTTCATTACCTTTTGAGCAGCATAATTTTAAAAATCAAAGCAATATTGGGTTGCTCTGGTTTATGATTGATTAATTTCGTGTTGTTATTTGTTTGTTTTGATGATTTTGAAACTTAGACAATTGATGATTTCAAAGATGATGCATTCCCTTTTTTATTTCTTTTTAAAATATAAAGACTATGAGATATGTGTTGTCGCAAATGTCATTTATAATGATACACATATTTGACACTTCTCATTTAATGGGTTTTTTCCATTTTTATTATGTTTGGTTTATCTGATCATTGTTTTTGTTATTTGTTATGTTACAATATCATGCCTTCCTGATTTTTCTAGTTTAATGTAGTGGAGTAGTATAGAAATAGTATCCATGTGTATATGGAATAGTATATAAACAGTATCCATGTGTGGATGGAAGTATATGTTGTGAACACATATTGCCCATACTCTAGCTAAGTTATTGAGCCTAGGCTAAGTCACGAAAAGTCTCACGTAATAGACGTCCGAAAAATAGATTTACTTGGGGTCTAGGGTGAGCATCCATTTTTGTCTTGTGGACACACTCCTTACTTGGTTTCTTACTTTCTTTCTTTCTTGACTACAACTCAAATGACCACATTTATTTATAGATGGCAATTGATGGAAGGATCTAGTGAAGGATCGGATATGGACGATTCAACTCTAGAGTGTTCCTCCAACTACATATTTCTGCAAAATATATGCACTTTAACTTAAGAACAATCATTCTAGATACATCCTTTCATTTGTTTACAAGTCTAAGCTTTCAAAGTTGCTGATTAATTTCTAACAGTTTCTAGAGCTAAGCTTTTCATCCTCCGTTCTTATCTCTATTCTTTAGTTACATGTTATTTCAGTAGTTTGCATTGTAATTAAATAGTTTAAGTGTTGGTGTTATAATTTGGTTATGAGTCATTATATAGTAGTTGAGTATTCTAGTTTGTTACTTCATACGTAAAAATTTAATGACGTGGCCAGTTTCTCCCACGCTTTTAATGCTATACTTTTTTTTTGTTTTTCTCAAAACATAATTAACTTTTAGCCTACGTTGACATACATCAGAAAAACCTTTGTCTCCTCCTTCATTTCTCTTCTACCAACTTGTCTTGTCTCTATGATCTGTAGGTTTTTGTTCGTCCATGTTTGATTATAGCAGGCGCACTAGTATTTGTTTTTTTATTTGGCACATTAGTCTCTTTTTGTATACTTAGAATGAAAAAGGCACCAAGAAAATTTGGTACATGGTTTCCTACTCTGTAGCGGCGAGTGATTTGGATTCCAGCACTCTTCTTGTAGTTAATGATTTTGTCCACAAACATGAAAAGCATCAGGTAGAAAGAATCGTCCTTTGTCACCATGTTTTTTGTGCATTGAGTCCACACCATTTCACTTCAAACTCTGTTGAATAACTTCATTTAGTGATATTGCTACTGTTACATTTAATCACCTTGACTATCTCTAACTATTCCACATATACTATCTTTTCTCATTTTTTTTTGAGAAACGCCCATTTGTGTTCACTTTTCACTTTGATTGTTCCATAAGGAGCATCGTTTAACCATACTTATTTCAATCTCTTAATGTTCTAAGCCTTTCTACTATATATGTCCATTTTGTGATAGGCTGGATTGATTCGACTTTTGTATGTCCAAACAACCCTGATATTCTAAATATACTCGTTAGCGTCATTTATTAACTCAAATCATTTTGATCAATCTAATTCATCCCATATAAATTCATGGATTGAGAAACATAAGTGTTGAACGGCTTGGCCTATCCATTGACAACTGTTTAGCCCATTTTGACTCAATTCGTTTCCGCTCAATTAGTAACATTTGAGCGGATTAATAACCAACTAATTTTTCTAATTCAACACTTTTTATTTTGCCCCAACCAAATTCAACTCTACACACTCATTTGACACCCCTAAACACCTGCACTAATCATCATAGATTAATTTAAATCCATCTTTATTTAAGACGATATGAATGTTATAATATCATTTGAGACTAGTTAAATGGAAGAAATAATAATAAAATAGAAGGTATGACACAATGTTTAATCTAGGTAACTAATAAGACGATATGAATGTTATAGGATCATTTCTATTAGCGGTATATTTGATGTAACAAATCGAACCCCATTTATTATGTAGATTTAGTTGTATGCTGATTGATGTTGGCAAATGTTGAAGTTAGCCTTGCTAGAAAGGAAGAATCGTGAAGTCGGTTCAGACTTGTCTTACCTAAAAAAATTTCTTAGGAAAGAGATGCTCATAAGTTAATTTAATTAAATGTTTTTGAAAGATAATGTGCTTCGTGTAAATATGGTGACAAAAATCAGTATGTATCAGTTATATTTTCCTAACCAAGGAGATTCTCACTGTTACAGAGCAAGCCAATCAAAGAAAGAAACAAAATTAACATACCCTGCCTATATCTCCATTAATCAGAATCTGCTGCAACTATAATTTGGATAAGTGGCTACTTCCAAATCTAAGGATAAAATACGCTAAGATTTGTATACAAGCTACGGAGTATTTGATGGTAACTATATTTTTTCTACATGTTATCAATTTGTGAAGATATGTTCTTTTAAACTTTCAAAGAATGTTATTATGAAAGTTATTAATGAAGTATGAAAGTTTGTTTCATACATTTAAAGTAAAGAAAACAATTTCTTTTTATCCACATCCATGGTGTGTGTGTGTGTGCTCGGGTGGTCTTTAGAGTATCTAGTGAAATTGTTTCCATTTGGTCGGGAGGTCACGCGTTTATGTCGTTGAAACAACCTCTTGCACAAATACAAGGTAGGGCTGCGAACAATCTTGAAGAGATTCATCAGTCCCTGGGATTTCTTAAATATCTCTGTGAAATAATATTAACTAATTGTAAAATGCTTAAGAGGTTTCCATCTCTATGCATCAGCTCCCTTAAATATCTTACTCTACAGGTGTGCTCTAGTTTAGAAATTTTTTCTGAAATACTCGGAAGTATGGAATTGGAGATGGAGATTCACATGCTATTGTGATGATGAGGGATCTAAATTCAATGCATTTTTTATTTCCATGTTTGTTGTGACAGAATGTCTTTTCAACGCAGCATGACATCTCTGCTTCAAATTCCCTCTCACTACGAGCGTTTACCATTAAGCATGGTGGGAATGGATAAAAGTGTATCAGTGAATTTGCCTTAAAATTTGTATGCACCTGATAGCTTATTTGGATTTGTTGTATGTTGCTTTGGCAGGTTAATTTGACATATGAAAATTTTGTAAAACAGTTTGGTAGTGAAATCTAGTGGACATTTTCATATTTGTATCACGTTAAACGTGGAGGTTAAATTTAGTATACCAGAATAGATCTTCAAGTAAAACAACCTTCTCGAACTTTCCGACCTGATAGATATCATGTTCAAGGTGATAATATAGATTGAGAAATACGATTACTATTAGAACTTAGTGCCTGAAGCATTAAGTGGTGTGGTTTAATTATGTCTTGCATTAATTACCAAACTATTTTTTCCCTCATGAAGTAAAAATTTTGTATGTTTTTCAGGCATGTGCATTTGCTGAAGAATTACAAGGCAGTTATTGTTAGCAAATAAAGTCCTGTTTTCCAGCTTTGTCCTAGTCTTTAGGAGAATAGTTTATCATGGATTTGTTTCCTATCTATTAGGAGTAATATTAGCTAGTGGTTCCTACTTTCTTGCTTACTATTGTTATGTCTTTCCACCTATAAAATCTGCAGCCAAGAGTACTAAATAACAGTTCCTAAAAAAAAAACAGTTCCATTTTAAGCGTGTTGCCTCTATATCAGTTTTTGCTTTCTGCGTATTCTTCCTTCTTGTGCATCTGTTCACAGTGGTATCAGAGCCAGTGTGAGATCCTGGAGTGAAAAATAAAGTAGAATAAAAAAAATATATAGCAGCAGCTAAACCTCTCTTCTCTTTTCTGTTCCACTCATGGCATCAGATAGTAACTTTGTACAAGCAGCAATTCCTCGCTTTGATGGTCACTACGACCATTGGAGCATGCTGATGGAGAATTTCTTACGGTCAAAGGAGTATTGGCCAATTTTGGAGGACGGCGTTAACACTCCGGCGGAAGGCGAAATTTTGACGAATGCTCAAAAGGCAGAATTGGAAGCGAAAAAGTTGAAACATCTAAAGGCGAAGAATTATCTCTTTCAGGCTATCGATCGTCCCATCCTAGAAACTATTCTTTGCAAAGAAACTTCTAAGGATATTTGGGACTCCATGAAGAAAAAATATCAGGGAACTGCCAGAGTGAAGCGTGCACAGCTTCAAGCCTTGAGAAGAGATTTTGAGACTTTGCAAATGAAGGAAGGAGAGTCTGTAATGAGTTACTGTGCTAGAACAATAGAGATCAGCAACAAAATGCGATTCCATGGAGAGAAGATGAATGATGTCACAATTGTTGAGAAAATATTGCGCTCTTTGACGCCAAAGTATGACTATGTCGTTTGCTCCATTGAGGAGTCAAAAGATATAGATGAGTTGTCGCTGGACGAACTGCAAAGCTCCCTATTGGTGCATGAACAGAAGATGAACCGCAGTTCAACTTCTGAGGAGCAGGCCTTGAAGGCATCTACTTTTATTTCTTCCAATACTAGAGGAAAGGGTAGAGGTAGAGGTAGAGGAAGAGGGAGAGGAGATCGAGGAAATAGAGACGGAGGCAACAAATATGGCAGCAGAAATTTTAGAGCCAATGATGACGGCAAAGGCAGGGGAAAGAATTTTGACAAATCAAAGGTAGAATGCTATCGATGTCATAAATTTGGTCATTATCAGTCCGATTGCTATACTAGGCTGCCTAGTGACAAGGATGAGAGGTCAAATTTTGTTGAAAGCAACGAAACCGAGACCTTGTTGATGGCAATACAAGCAGAAGAAAAACTCGTGGAGGACGTTTGGTATTTGGACACAGGCTGCAGTAATCACATGAGTGGGAGTAAGTCTTGCTTTTCTTATTTAAATGAAGGCTTTCTTTCTAAAGTTAGTTTTGGTGATTGTTCTACTGTGGATGCAATGGGAAAGGGGGATATTAAAATTAAAGCCAAGAATGGTTTTGAAGAAGTAATATCAAATGTGCTTTATGTTCCTGCATTAAAAAGCAACTTATTGAGTGTTGGACAATTGCAAGAAAAGGGGTATTTTATTCTCATTGGGAAAGGTGTTTGTGAGATTTATAGTCCTACTAGAGGAGCTATTGCCGCTGTGAAAATGAATTCGAAGAGGTTATTTGCCTTGAATATTGAGAGTATTCAATCTTGTTTAAAGACGGAAGTAAAAGATCCTTCATGGTTGTGGCATTTTAGATATGGTCATTTGGGCTTTGGTGGATTAAAAACTCTCCAACAGAAAAATATGGTGATAGGTCTTCCCGAAATTATCATCCCTTCCCAAGTTTGTGAAGAATGTGTTGTTGGCAAACAACATCGTTCTCAATTTCCAAAAGGAAAGTCATGGAGAGCAAAGGGTATTTTGGAGCTGGTGCATTCAGATATTTGTGGCCCAATTAAACCGGTTTCTAATGGAGGTAAAAGGTATTTTATTACCTTTACGGATGTCTATTCTCGAAAGACGTTGGTTTATTTTTTACAGGAAAAATCAGAAGCTTTTGGAGCCTTTAAAAGCTTCAAAGCTCAAGTAGAAAATGAAACTGGAAGGGCCATAAAGACTCTTCGAACTGATCGTGGTGGCGAGTATTGCTCAAAAGTCTTTGAAGATTTTTGTGAATCTAATGGAATTAGAAGAGAGCTCACCACCGCTTATACACCACAACAAAATGGTGTATCGGAGAGGAAGAATAGAACCATTCTCAATATGGTGCGGAGTTTGCTAGCAAGAGGAAGAATGGAGAAGACTTTCTGGCCGGAAGCGATAAATTGGAGCATTCATGTATTGAATAGAAGTCCAACATTTGCTGTTCAAAACATGACTCCAGAGGAGGCTTGGAGTGGAAGAAAACCAACAGTCAATCACTTCCGAATTTTTGGTTGCATTGCTTATGCACATGTTCCAGACGAGAAGAGGAAGAAGCTTGATGACAAAAGTGAAAAGTGTATCTTTCTCGGTGTAAGTGAAGCATCCAAGGCATATAAATTGCTTAATCCACTGACAAAGAAGATTGTAATTAGTAGAGATGTCATTTTTGATGAAGAAAACACTTGGAACTGGAGTATGCAGCAGTCTACTCCAATCGTGTTTGATACGGGAGCAGATGAAACTGCTGCGATGCCCGAAAGTGCAGAGAATTCAGCTCCCACAGCTGCTGAAATTCTACCAGCTATTGCTGAAATTTCACCAACTGCTGAAACTGTACCAGCAGCTTTAGAAGAAACTGATGCAGCAGCTCAGTCTCTTCATCGTGCTCGCAGAAAGCCTGCGTGGATGGTTGACTATAAGGTAACCGGAATTAATGCTAAAGATGATGCAGTCAATCATTTTGCATTGTTTGCAGACTGTGACCCAATAATGTTTGAGAGTGCTGTTAGAGAAGAAAAATGGAGAAAGGCGATGGATGCTGAAATTGAAGCTATTGAAAGGAATGATACTTGGGAGCTTATTGATCTTCCTGAGAAGCACAAAATTATTGGTGTCAAGTGGGTCTATAAGACGAAATTGAAAGAAAATGGTGAAATTGACAAGTATAAGGCGCGATTGGTTGCCAAGGGATACAAGCAGGAGTATGGTGTGGACTATACTGAAGTTTTTGCTCCAGTTGCAAGGCATGACACTATCAGAATGCTACTTGCCTTGGCAGCTCAAAATTCGTGGCCGATCTTCCAGTTGGATGTCAAATCAGCTTTCCTACATGGATACTTGGAGGAAGAGGTATTTATCGAACAACCCCCTGGTTATATTAAGATTGGAAATGAGCATAAGGTTTATCGATTAAAGAAAGCTCTTTATGGACTAAAGAAAGCCCCGCGAGCTTGGTATAGTCGCATTGAGACTTATTTTCAAAAAATGGGTTTTCAAAAGTGTCCATATGAGCATACACTTTTTGTGAAAATTGGGGAGAATGGGAAAATGCTCATTGTGTGCTTATATGTTGACGATCGCATATTCACGGGGAATAGTAGTATCATGTTTGCTGAATTCAAAAAGTGTATGATGAATGAATTCGAGATGTCTGATCTTGGTAAAATGCATTATTTTCTTGGTTTGGAAGTGGTGCAATCTGATGATGGGATATTTGTTTCTCAAAAGAAGTATGTGCGAGAAATTTTAATTAGGTTTAAGATGCAGAATTGCAATCCAACCAACATTCCAGTTGAGTTTGGCTTGAAACTAAACAAAGTTGGGAGCGGAAAGAAGGTGGATAACACGTTTTACAAGCAAATTGTGGGTAGTTTAATGTATCTAACGGCTACAAGACCAGACATCATGTATGCTGTTAGTCTTGTAAGTAGATATATGGAGTGCCCTACTGAAATGCATCTTTTAGCTGCGAAGAGAATTCTTCGATACCTACAAGGAACCAAGGATTTTGGAATTTTCTACAAAAAGGGAGAAAAGTCAGATTTGACTGGCTTTACTGACAGCGATTATGCAGGAGATCAAGACGATAGAAAGAGCACTTCAGGTTATGTCTTTCTGCTAGGCACAGGGGCTGTTTCATGGTCCTCCAAAAAGCAAACAATTGTCACATTATCAAGTACAGAAGCAGAATTTATTGCTGCTACAGCTTGTGCTTGTCAAGCTGTTTGGCTTAGGAGAATCCTCGAAGAGCTTCAGTTCAAAATGGGAAGAGGCACTATAATATTTTGCGACAACAATTCTGCCATAAAGTTGTCAAAGAATCCTGTGAACCATGGAAGAAGCAAGCACATTGATGTGAGGTATTATTTCCTGCGAGACCTCAATAATGAAGGAACGGTAGAGCTGCAGTATTGCCGAAGTGAAGATCAGTTGGCGGACATTTTAACTAAACCTCTCAGGTTTCTCCCTTTCCAGAAGCTGAGAAGGTTAATGGGTATTGGCACGATGGAAGAGTTCAAGTAGCTAAAGTTAACCTGAAGCTTGAGAGCTTTCAGTTTAAGGGAGAATGTTAGCAAATAAAATCCTGTTTTCCAGCTTTGTCCTAGTCTTTAGGAGAATAGTTTATCATGGATTTGTTTCCTATCTATTAGGAGTAATATTAGCTAGTGGTTCCTACTTTCTTGCTTACTATTGTTATGTCTTTCCACCTATAAAATCTGCAGCCAAGAGTACTAAATAACAGTTCCTAAAAAAAAAAAAAACAGTTCCATTTTAAGCATGTTGCCTCTATATCAGTTTTTGCTTTCTGCGTATTCTTCCTTCTTGTGCATCTGTTCACAGTTATTACAGCGAACTAAACTTTAAATCACAGATACTTACTATACTAATAGCGATCTTATCTGGAAGAACCTAATCTCGTATACTATTAACCAAAATTAACAAGGCGGTTATTTGTACAATTATCTTCTCTATAACAATGTTTGATTTTGAAACACTGACTTTAGCATTGTCAATTATCACGTTAGAGAGAATAAAGAAGTTTTTTTATATCATATTGCAGATGCCAACGTATGAATCGGAGATCATATCTGGTATGTGAAAATTCCACCACAAGCTGCTTCACCAGGCACTGAAGCGTTCAATTAACACATGCCATATTCTCAAAAAAATGTTTGAACGACTCTGTGCAAGAAAACTCTATCTGAGGAACTCCGCAATATATCCGAGTAACTTTGAAAGAAGGGTGTTTCCTCACAAAAGGGGCCGCAATGACCAGTCCTGAGAGACTCTTATGATTTATTCCACCGGTTATTAAGAATTGAATTTGATCTGCAACTTAAGCACTGAACTCCTTCCAACTAGTTCTACAGTTCAAGCAAGGAAATTGATTCTTAAGGATCAAAATAGTGTCATCTCCTTAGAATAGATGAGAGATATTAGGTCCCTGTTTGTTGGTCCGAAGAGGGATGATGTGTTGTCTTAGACGACCACTGCCACTGCAACAAAAAAAACATTTATTGGCAATAAATTTTCTTTTAGTGAAAATATTTATTAATGTTGCGAAAATATTGTTAGTTTAGTAAAATGTGAATGGGAAAAGAAAAGAGAGAATATGGGAAAGTGAGAGAACCAATTTGGAGGGAAAATGAAAAGTCATTTGGAAAGTGCAAATGAAAGTCATTTCTCCCATATCGGCAAAAGAAAGGAAAATTGTTATCCTTATAGAAGGAAACACTTCCTTTACTTCTTAAATATCTATGAAGAAGGTGCCCCCTCGCACTATCGTCGTAGCTTGCTCGGCGTCGGCGTCGGCTTGGGCTTATTGATAATTTTTTTGAACAAAATTTATTTAATCGATTTTATTAATCAAATAATCATGTTAATCTTATATCTTGTAAATTAAATCAGGACAATTAACAGAATTAATTCGTGTGTAACGGTAACATTCTAAAAAGTTTTTACTTTTCGAAAAGTCATTAATTCCCCAACATATACATTTTTCGAAAACATGTTATTTTTTCCAAAAGATCCAACTTTCTCGATAAAAAGAGTCTGAACAGATTTCTCTTAATACACATGTTTCTTACTTAAAATGGCTATAAAGGACGTAATTTTTCTTTTTTTCAAATACTGATATTTTTTCCTTCTCTGCATATATATTCTCTCAAAAACAAAGTGTCGATCGACTAAGTCTATGTGACTTGTTGCTCTACTTAAGTTCACTGAAGTTAAAGAAGTTTGAGGTACAACTATTACATTAACAGGTTTATTCAATTTTATCTCGGGAGAAATTAATCCGTAACATCGGGTACAGTGAGGGGATAAAATTTCATAAGGAGACATTAATTTCTGTGGATTCGGATTATTTTATTTTGTCTAATTCATGTTAATTCTGTTTCTGTTTTGACTTACCTTATAAGTACAAGTTAATATCAATCTTAAGAAACGTAATAACCTTATGTATTTAAGGTTTCTGCAGGTTAAAACCTTTATGGTTTTCTAACTCTGCTTGAATTTTTAAAATTCATTTGATTAACAATTAAAAAAGCATAAATTTTTTTTCTTAAATTAGAAAAAATCTGTGTTAAGATTTGTTTGTTACTGTTAGTATTTCAAATACTATAATTATCTACGATTTGTGACAAAAAAATTACCAAAATCAAGTCAAGTCAATGCTGAAACAATGAGTGTTGCAACGGTAAGTGTTGCAACAACATCGGTTGCACACAATTGTTCAACTACTCCCTTAGCACCGACTAAGAAACCTGCATTGTTTTCTCGAGTCGACTTCAAGAGAAGGAAGCAGATGATGTTCTTCTATCTCACTACGTTGAGTCTGTAGTGGTTCATTAATGAGAATGTTACTATTATGTCGGATGATACTCCACCTGAAAAAAATAATTCTTGGTAACATAAATATGGACACACTTTTAGTGTAAAAATTATATTCTTAGTGGCTTGCAAGATGATCGTACAATGTGTATATCAATGTCAAAACCTCAAAAGAACTCTAGGATGCTTTAGAAAAGAAGTACAAAACAGATGATGCCAAAATGAAGAAGTTCATTTTGGTAAAGTTTCTTGATTGTAATAATATAGACAGTAAGATCGTCTTCACCCAAGTTCAAGAACTGCAGGTCATAATTCATGCTCTCCTTGCTAAATGTATAAATTAATTATATGCCTATGTTAGAAATATTAAGTTTTCCCTTATTACTCACATAATCTTCAATGTAGGATTGATTGTGAATGTTGTCTTTCAAGTGGCAGTCATTTTTGAGAAGTTACCTCTGTTGTGAAAGGACTTCAAAAACTACTTGAAATATAAACGCAAGGAGATGACTGTTGAAGATCTCACTGTAAGATTGAGAATCAAACTGTATAATAAGGCTGTAGAAAAGAGGTCACATGGTAACTCAGTAATATCTGAAGTAAATATTGTTGAAGAAGATCCCATAAAATTAATGAAAAGAAAGAAAACATATGGTCCAAAAAGCAGTCCTCCTCAGAAGAAATTCAATAGAAATTTTTTCAATTGTAACAAACATGGTCATAGGGCTACTGAATGTCGGGGTTCTAAGAAGGACAAGAAAAAGAAGAATCAAACAAACTTGACTGAATCCAAAGGAGAAATGAATGATCTCTGTGCAATGCTTTCAGAATGTAACTTGGTTGGAAATCCAAAAGAATGGTTGATAGATTCTGGTGCCTCATACCGTGTTTGTGACAAGAAAGAATTATTTTCATCATATAATCGAGCAGCTACCGAAAAGAAGTTTTTTATGTCAAACTCCATTGTTGCAAAGGCGAAAGGAACTGATTAGATCCTATTGAAGATGACATCAGGCAAAGTGGTGACTGTGTACAGGTTCTCGTATGTTCTAGAATTGAGAAAGAATTGGGTTTCGATTCCAATTCTCACTAAGAATGGATTCAAATGTGTATCTTTTTCAAATAAAGTAGTAGTAAGTAAGAAGATATGTATGTAGGAATAGGCTACCTCGGTGATGGCCTTTTAAAACTCAGTGTAATCGCAATTGATATGAGTAAAGATTCTGCTTCTTCTTACTTGCTTTAGTCTAAATGTTAATGGCATGAACATTTGAGAAATTTTAATAACAAAACCTTGCGAAAACTGATTAACTTAAATATTTTGCTAAAATTTTAGTGCAATAAATCAAAAATGTCTAATTTGCGTTGAATCTAAGCATGCTAAGCATCCCTATAAATCTGTTGAAAGGATTTAAATCCTTTAGAACTGATTCACAGTGATAATTGTGGCATGAAGTCAACACGATAACGTTGTGGGAAAAAGTATTTCATTACTTTTATTGACGATTGCACTAGATATTGTTATACCTATTTTCTAAATGTTAAGGATTAAACAATAGATGTATCAAGTAAGCTTCTAGTTTATTTTTTCATGTGATTCTATCATCATGTCCATATTTTTATACCACAAACAACGGGAAAAAGTAGATTGTGATACCCACTTTGATTGTAGTATGTGATGAAATTAAATCTTCCTATAATTTATAGTATCATTGTAATAGTTTTTGTAATTCTTCGGATACTTAAAATGTTTATTTGAGGCTTAATACAATCCCAATATTATGAATAATTTCATTCCTCTAGATAGTAACAAATTAGCCCTTTCGAAACTATCGATTACTTTTGTGTACTACTACAATTTTCACAAATCCATCCTTATAGTAACCATGTCATTCAAGGAGAATTATTATTATTGTTATGATTAAAATTAATACATTCAAGACTTATTTCTTAATAACCAATGACAAATTTGTATTACTAAACAATAACATTTATTTTGGTCATGACCACAACCTTTACAGAAAAGATTTATTTCTTCTTTTATCCTCCAATAGTTCATTTTAAAACATACCACAATATCTGTGTATTCAAAGTATATTTCAATCTCTCAAACCTTCGGTAGAGGTAAAATGTGATATTCATCCAACAATACATGAACATGTTCTTATCCATACGAGCACTAGTCACATTTCCTTCAAGAAATAGACCATAACCATTTATACATATTCCATGAGTTTTTATTAGAAACTCATTATCATATTTTTACATTATGTGGATCGCCTCAACATCACTTTAAAAAGTTAGTTGTATCAAGCATACTACTACTTTGTATTCATTTATTTTAATGGAGGATTTACAAAAAAAAAAAAATTGGGTTGCACCAACAACAATGTGCTCAACTTTCATACCACTTTGATGGATAAAATTTACTTTTATCAATCACCTTCACATTTGAAGGACCGTCTTAAGAAACAATGTGTCCAATAACCTTTTATGTAATTTTAATAGACAAAATTATCTTCACAACATATTAAGAACCCAAAATGTTCTTCCTTTTAATTAACACAATGATGACAATTAACATTTTACCATACCCATATTCATACATTCAACACCTTGTCATTTTTTTTCGACATATTAATACACTGCTACCACATTCTTATAAGAAAATGGAGCAAATTAATTGGGAAAATTTCATGACTTTCAGTCAAAACTATAAAACTTTAAGCTTGTCATCATCATATCATCACTATAATAAAGAGTATCTCAAAGGATGATGAAAAGTTATTTTTTGAAATCCTAAGCATGGCAGGCAAATTAGATTTTCCAACTTGATCACAACTAAACCGTGGAAATAGGATTTCAATAAGAAAAAATGAAGAAATTACCCTACCAAAAGGCTATATTGCCATTGCCACTACTTTTCTATGGATTCCTCTTTCATTCCAAGATGTCTTCAATTATTTCAAAGACGATAAGGCAAGAAATCAGGTACGTATCAAACCTCTTTATAATAATGTCATTTGTTTAGATAATTCTTTCATGGTTATAACAAAATGTTACTATAGAGAACATAATACTATAACATGATATTGATATCGTTTTCAAATAAAACTTTGATTATACATTGAATTTACCGAGGATATTTCAAAAATAGTCTCTCTTCCTTCAAAAATAGGGGTAAGATTTGTGTATATTCTACCCTTTCAAGGCTCAACATTGTGAGATTATTGTTATTAAAGTATATAATAGGTGAGATGTTGTTATAGAGAATGATTTTCATAAAAAAAATGATTGTATATATCTTTGCATCAATCTTCAATTTTATGAGCCAAACATGTTATTGAAGAAGTAATTTTAACATTTTCAATCTTAGAGCCATCAATATGGGCTAGGCCCATTGGGCCGTCCTAGCCTATCTTGAATTTAATAGATATGGACTAAGATTTTTGAAGCCCATATAAGAAAAATGCTTTATATCCCGGCTTGAACAAGACTGCTAATTTATGGGGCTTGAGAAATATCGGTAGGGCCTTCTCATGAGCCAATACAAAATAATTAAAAATATAAAATACTAATAAAATTTAAAATTTGATTAATATTTCTATTTAGATATTTATACTTTTATTTATAAAAAACTTAATAAATATTTTAAAGATAATTTTATTTGTGGATTTTATTATCAAGTAGTAATATTAACATCAAGTAATATTTTTTTCTAATATTTATGATTATATTTTTAAATCATAATTTATAATATTTTAATAATTAGAAAAAATATAATTTTTAATAAATTGGGCTGGCCCGGCAAGCATGTAGCCCATGTACTTGTGGGTTGGGCCGACCATTTTCTAGCCCACACAAAAGTGGGCTAGCCTGACCTGATACGTAAAATGTCAAAGCATGTATGGGTTAGCCCGAATGGGGTGGTCTAGCCAAAAGAGAAATTAATAGGAATAAAGTACTTATTTTAGGTTTAAACATTTTATATAATATGAGATTATGAACTCAAAGTCACTATGAAGTGTGAATTGAACGCTAAAGGGAACAAACAATAACTAGTGTATTAAGATTAGTATTTAATATTTATGTATGGTAAAGTTATAAATAACTATAGTCTTAATGAGTCATAGATTTACTCAATAACCAATATTAAAAAACCAAATACCAAACTGAAAACCCGATAATTCTTTTGTTTTTATATAAGATCATTAAAATCCATTAATCCAATAGTAATAAAATAAAACTCATTTTTCAATTAGATTTATCAGTCCATTTTGTTGTTGAACACACTTATATATTATATTATCTACATGTTTAACTAGTCTTATATTGTTTTAAATATATGATCTTAGATAATACGCATCCCACATACTAATTTTTTGTCAATTTAATTATGATATTGTTTATCACTTTGATTTATTTTTCAGTGGGATATTTTAATCGTTGGAAATCATGTGATTGAGTTAGATCGAGTACTAACAGGAACTTTTCTAGCAAACAATACTACAATCCTTCAGGTATTTGTCATATTTATAATAAGCTATTTTTGCTTAAATTATCAAGTAATAATGACATTTTTCCTGAATCAAATAATATTACTTATGATTGGATTGATCTTTTTTTTCACATGCAAAAATACCAAAATTTCTAAAGTTGTATCTTTTCTTCCTTTATACTTTTTGTTCTTTAATAATTTAATCAAAAATAATTTTCTACAGTCCAATTTCACTTTTGACTTGTAGTCAATTAACCATATAAAAAACACATAAATAAAGACTAACATTTCTTCTTCACATTATCATCATAGCTTAGCCATTTACAATAAGTTGTTGTTTGTCTCATTTCCTATATTAATAATTCTACTTGTTTTTTCATGATTCAATAATTATCTTTAAAGATTTGGGTAACTGATATGTAATGCTAAATATATTTCACGAAGAAAAAGAATAAGAATTAGCTATGAAATTCCTTGTTAATTTATGGTTAAATAACCTATAGCCTATATGTAAAAAGATTGTTTAATAATCCTTCACTGATTCATTATTAAATAGGATTAGCTGTGGATTTTTTATTGTTTCGCAACATAACTTATCCTTCACTTATTCTTTTATAGTATTTGCCCTAATATTTCTTAATTGTTGTAATGCATATTAAACCTTATAATATGCATAAGGAAATGTTAGTGCTTGATCAGAAGAGCGTTTATCAAATGGGAACATTTTTAGTCTATGCACCCATAGAGTTACTAACAACTTCTTCAATTGTCAATGGAGATGATGCAACAATAGTTCCCATTTGGCCCTCTAGTATCATCATAAGTACTGATGGTCGGCTCTCTTTGAATAGAGACAACACCGTAATGCACAAAATGATTCAATTTTGATTGTGGTTTTTCAAATATTGATTTTTGGCAATAATAATCCAACCTCAAAGCAGCAACAAATGGAGGTTGTTATTTCTGTTCATGACATTTTGAACGCCACAATTTTAAAAATCAAAGAAGCATTAGGTTTCTCTGATTTGTGATGGTTTAATTGTCTGTTGTTTGTTTGTTTGGTTTGAAGATTTTAAAACTAAGACAATTGATGGTTTTGAAGGATGATGTGTTCCCCTTTTTTGTGACTTCTAAAATCTCAAGACTATGAGTTATGTGTTGCTGCAGTTATTTTTTTATATATGTGCACTTATTGGGACTACTTATTTGTTTGATTTTTTCCAATTTTAGCTGTTTCGTTTTCTCTAATTATTGTTTTGTTCTTTGACATGTTAGAATGTCATGCCTTACTTATTATAAAAGTGTGAACTAGTATATATATTGTATCCATGTGTAGATGGAATTATATGTTGTTTAACACGGATAGCCCAGACGGTGGCCAAGTTGTTGGGCGTAGGTCTAAACCACAAAGAAGCTTAAGAATTAAACATCCAGCAATAGTTTTACTTGAGATCTAGGTTGAGCACTTACTTGCTTGCTTACTTTCTTTCTTTCTTGGATACACCTCAAATGACCACCTCTAATTATAGGTGGTGATGGAAGGATTAGATCTAATGGAGGATATTTACTATTTTACTCTAGAACGTTCCTCCAACTGCATAATTTATAACCATCCATTCTAGATTATTCCTATATTTTTCCCTCAGGAACACTCATTCTAGATATATCTCTTCATTTCATTATAACTTTAAATATTCTAGATACTTCTCTCTATTTTTTTAGATATTAATTGAACTTTTCATCCTCCATTCTTATTTTTATTCTTAGTTACTTGTTAATTAAGTAGTTTCCATTGCAATTCAATAAAAAATTTGCGATCTGATAATTGAACTGTTTTTTTCAATACTATTATGAATGCTTTGTTAACTTAGTATGAGATCATTCATCGAAATGGTTGTCCATATACACCGCAACAAAATGATGTTGTGGAAAGAAAACATAAACATATCTAACAGAAAGGGCTCTGATGATATAGTTTCATATTCCAAGCAGATTTTGGGGAGATTGTGGTGACTGTTGTACATCTGATCAATAAACGACCTTCTTTTTGCTAAAATGAAAGTCTCCATATGAAGTATTGTTCCACAAACCTCCAAACACGACTCACTTGAAAGTTTTTGGTTGTTTATGCTATGCCATCGTACTAAAGAAAGGGCATAAGTTTGCTCCTAGGGCGAAGAAAGCAATCATTGGATACTCATCTACACAGAAAGGATACATGCTATATAACTTATAGGTTAAAAGTGTATTCATTAGTCGAGATGTCACATTCAGAGAACAATTATTTCCTTTTTAAGAAAAAGAGATACCAGATCATAATCTCCCTTTGGTCTCACCTTTTGTGTGTGATACATGTACTTTGACAAATACTTTCCATGAATCCAAAAATGCTTATTACTGTGTAGTTTCACCCGTGGATCGAGTATCAGTGATGAACTTTCCTCATGAAGATATCACTCATATTGTGTTGGAGGAGCACCCTCTAGAATTACAAATTCCTTAAATACAAGCAACCACTGTTGATAGTCTTAGAAAGTCAAATAGGACATCAAAACCACCTATTTGGACCAAAGACTATGTCATATCAGCTAAGCCTAGTTTGTACTCCATCACTAATTATGTTTTATATGATCATCTATCCACTAATTATCAAGACTTTGTTCAAGCTTTTTCATCCATGGTTGAACCACAATCTTTTAAAGAAGCTTCCCAAGGTGAAAGATGGACCTTGGCAATGTAGTAAGAAATCAATTCTGTAGAATATAATTAGACTTGGACTCTTGTGTATTTACCTCCAAAGGCTAAAGCTATTAGGTCCAATGGGTCTATAAGATCAAATATAAGTCCAATGGTGACGTGGATAGAGTTAAGGCAAGGTTGATAGAAAATGTATATACTCGAAGGGAGGGGTTAGACTATAATGAATATTTCTCTGCGGTTGCAAAAATGGTGACATTCAGTACTGTTCTCAACTTGGTTGCCTTACATGATTGGGAAATTTTTTCAAAAGGATGCCAATTTTTTTCTTCTAAGCTGATTTACATGATGATGTGTACATGGAGTTTACTATGAGTTTTCTAAATAAGGGGGAGCATAAGGTTTGCAAGCTTTAAAATTCCTTTATGGTCTTAATCAAACATCAAGACAATGAAACATCAAGTTCACTGATGCTTTGCTACACATTGGTTTCTCTCGAAGTCCACATGATCGCTCTTTATTCACCAGGAAGTAGTGGGATGCTATTTTGTCCTCCTTGTGTATGTTAATGACTTACTTATCACTTGAACTAGCACATCTATCATTGAGGAAACAAAATCTAATCTTAATCAATGTTTCAATTGAAGGATTTAAGAAAACTTAGATATTTCTTAGGCATAAAAGTAATTCACTCCAAAACGGATATATGGTTGAATTAGAGGAGGTATGCTCTTCATCTTATTGCATACACTAGACTTAGTGTGGCTAAACCAATCAATACTCATATTGGTAGTAGTACTAAAAGCTGTGAAGTATATATAGAAGAGGTGTTCTGGGAAGCAGGAATTATTGAAGCTGAGGAAGACATAAACTTACCTGGAGAGAAAGGAGTTAAAAGAGATGAATATGTGGTGTTTGCCGCTGATGTATTATCGGATAAGGACTGCGAGTTTGAGTTGTCTACTAACTTGTCTGGAGAGGAAACATATGGTGATGGAAAATCTTTAATTGTGCGTGCTTCTATTTCTAATGGAGTTGGCAGATCTGTAACTATGTGAAGTTTGGGTGTGGGGTCTGAAGTACTTGGCCTTGTTGTTTTTGCCCATTCCAGGTGAGATGATTTAATGGTAGTGTTGGAGAACAATGTCTTGAATGGAAAAACAACCTCAACAAATCAACATCTCGGGATAAGTACACCTTTGTAAAAATTGAGTAAAAATTCTGGTGACAATGATGGGATAGTGAGAATCCAAGATAGACACATTAGCTAGATTTTGATTCAAATTTATTTTTTGAGTATGTTTAAGCCATGGATAGCATAAACAAACAAAAATCCACAGGGAGTTGTAATTAGGTGATTTTCAAGTAATCTTTGGAATGGGGATTGATTATCCAGGTGAGAGGGTGGAAGACGATTGATGAGGTAGACAATGTGATGACATGCAAAAGACCATGTAAGAGTGTTGTTGCAGTTTCAATCATATGACAGTTTTGTTTTTCTGCAAGTGCTACTCGTTGGGGTGTATAGGGTGAGATGGAGAGGGGTTGGATGTCGTGACATGAAATATAGGAGTAAAAACGTTTATACTCACCCCTGCCATCATTTTATAATGATAAAATTTTAGTTTCAAAATGTTTTTCCATCATTGGATGAAATTTTTGAAAGATATCTTTAACATTACTTTTCTTTCGCAGCGTGTAGATCCAAGTGCACTTCGTATATTGGTCAACAAAAATACAATAATATAAATTTTTATCATGAAATAAGACTGGTGATGGCCCCCATAAATTACTAAATATAATTTGAAGTGGTTTAGATCTACACAATGATAATTGAGTAAAAGGATGTCGATGAGCTTTATTAGATAACCAAGAATTACAATGACATTTTTTTCTCGCGCATGAAACGGCAGCGATAACTTATTTAAATAGACCTAAGAACTCTGGAGTGAGAATGACTAAGACGTTGGTGCCAAGTAGTGAGAGGGATGTATGTGGAGATAATGTGAGCTTGTATATGTGAGACAGGCCACTCATACAGTTCATCGTTGATCCAGCCATGCACTAGTGACTTCCTCATTTTCAGATCCTTCACAACAAAGTTAAAAGGAAAAAAATTCAATACATTTACGATTGTTTTTAAAAAATTTAGAAACACAGAGAAACTTTCCTTTGATGGAAGGGATATACAAAGTGTGTTAGCTTAAAAACATTTTTCGATGCATTTAATTTAGTAGAACTAGTGTGGGAGATAGGAATTTTGTTAACATCACCCATGGAGATATCCTCGTTACCGCTGTATGGTCGTAGTTTGTGTGGATCTATTGTGATGTGATGAATGAATCCTGAGTCAACAATCTAGGGGTTGGTGTCCGTTGTAAGACCAGCGGCATTGTTTGCTTTCGCTTCAAAGTGATGATAAAACTTCGAGCGGCAAACATTAGCGGTGTGCCCAATTCTGTTACATAGTTGACAACGAGTAACACCGTTTGGATTTGATTGGACTACCATTGTGGTGGAGCGCTTGGATGCGAGTTTTGGCGCCATAGTTCAATGTTGTTGGTTTGTCTACGATTGTTGCGATTATTGGAGTTGAATTTGCTGGGAGTAGCAATGATTGTACTGGGTAGTTTCTTAGAATCCTCGTGGCAAAAGAAGAGTTCAAAATCAAGTAATTTTTCAAACATTTCCTCATAGGAGATAGTTGTATAGCATGTACAAATGGCAATAGAGATTTCACAAAATTCGGGAACTAGACCGCTAAGTATTTTGACGATGAGTTTAGGATTGGAAAAAGGAGTACCAGCAGTGTCTAACTCATCCAAAAAGGACCAAATAGTGTGAAGATATTCAGTAATGGAGCGAGACTTCGTAGTGACACGGAAAAGATGATCACGTGAACTGAAGACTGGACTTTGAGATTTATTCGCATAAGTGGTATGCAAGGCATCCCAAGCTTATTTAGCTGAGTCAGCGGCAACAACAGTAGAGGCAATAGTGGGTTTGACAAAAGCCATGAGGGCATTTAGATGAGTTGGTCCATGGAATCAATCTAAGAAGGCAAGATTGAGATATATATTCATGCCGAGGGTAATCGTGCGACTAGGACAGAGTGGTTCCATCGAGATGGCAAAAAAGGTTGTAGCCATACATATGCATGGAAATTCAGGCTTTCCAGGTGGAGAAGTTGTAACCACCTCTTAGTTTGATGGGTTATTGGGATGGGGATCGAATTGAATGATAATATTTGTGTCTATCATTTTATCAGCATTGACAACTCTGGGATTGTTTCCATTACTGTTACCATTGTGATTGGTCATTGTTCCTTATTTGCATGAGGAGAAAAATAAATGTTGAATTAGTACGACAATCCTATTATGACTAAACTACTAAATAACGTCGTAAGACCAGATGTTCTAATAGAATTCAATCATAAGTTCACAAGTGTAGAATCTGATCAACATTTGGGAGTCACAATTGATCTAGAGTTTGAAGATTTCACATCATATCCACAATTAATTCGTAAACTAACCTATCTGACCATCACAAGGACAAACATTTGTTTTAGAGTTGAAGTATTCAGTTTATCCAACGTCCCTAGGAATTAAATTGGAATGCAACACTAAAAATTGTAAATTACATTAAGAAATATCCTAGACTTGGCACTTTGCTTAACATACGAGCTGTTAAGATTTGGTTGGCGACTCTGATTCATAATGGGTGCCCAAATACTAGAAAGTCGGTAACTATTTATGTGGTGAAACTTGGAGATTCTATAATTTCATGGAAATCAAAGAAGCAACAGAGTGTGAGGAGGAGCTCTGCAGAAGCATATTACAGAAGCATGGCTGTTGTGGTTTCAGAATTTATTTGTCTTACAAGATTACTAGAAAGAGTTGAATGTTCATAATTTAGATCATATCAAAGTTTCAGTGAGCGTAAGGCAACAATTAGGAAGTCCCATTTTTCATGAAAAACATATTGAGATCGACTGTTAATTTATCAGAGACATAGTGAAGTCAGAATTCATAGATCGTCAATACCTTTGCACTTCTATGAAACTGGAAGATATGTTTGTTAAGGGACTTGGAACAGGATTACCTGAGCTTCTTATTGGCACACTAGGTATGTTGGATGTATTCCAACCACCAGATTGAGGGGGATTATTGAAAGAGTTATTTTCCACGATAAGCATGTCACACTGTTATCTGTCTATTAGAGGTGATTAACATTATTAGGAAGCTACTAGAAGGTTGTCAAAAGAGTCACATGGGTGACGTATGAGTTAGTTAGAAAGCAAAGTCTGTTTTAGGCATCCATATACTATTTGATAATCAATGATATGTTCATTCATTTACAATGTATTTGTAGCTTCTCAAAAGCTCTCTTATGAAGATCAATATTTCTCTTAATTGCTTGAATACATAGTTCTTTCTTCTACATTAGAGAATTGTTGACAGAGAGATCAAACTTCTTCAAACTTCTACCATGCTAAAAATAAACAAAATAACTTCTAGTAAGATTTTCTTTCACCTAGTTGCAATAAAACATAACACATGAAATTGCATAATCGAGAAACAAACCTGCAAATTCAAACAAAATTCTTCGATATTAGTCCCATTTATATTCAGAAATACAAGTTTCACAACAATTTGAGCTCCTTGGACAATAGCTCGAAATTTTCACTTATATGAAACTTGCCGTCAATTGCAAGCACCCTGAGATTTTATCTTCTTCTTAAATGCTTTGGTGCTCAAGTTCACACCCTTTAATGCTCGTTCTTCTACAATATTACTGACTTTAAATTAAAACAGGAGTATAACCAAGATAAATATAAGAGAATTTACCGACTGTATTTCCTTGTACAACAACACGGACTTCTTGAGATTTGAATAGTCTACTCCGTATTCCAAACTCATGAGTTGATTACATGTGAAATATTTCTCTTCCCATATCCCGAACAAGATCATACATCACCAAATAACGGTAATCCCTTTGGACCAAGTTCCTTTGGACTAAGATTGTAATTGCACTTTTAAAATAAAAACCACACACTTAATGTTTTGGTAACTTCATCCTCAAAGAATCCGTTAAGGCACACACGATATCAAGGAAAACATTCTGAGCATCACAATCAAGTCCATCAAAGCTTATCTTCAGAATCTTTTGAATATCATAATGAGGAATTTCTCATAGTTGTTGAATTCGTATCTCCATTCTTATACAGATCTCCCTTGCAAATGTGACCCAATGTCATAATAGATCATGATAGCCCACCTGGATATTTTATTATATTTTGTGAAAGCTCAACATATTATTGTGGTGGAAAAAGACTATTAGAAGTATGACAAGCAAAAAGTAGTTGAGCTTCATCGTGATTTTAAAGTTTTGCCTTGCGTCTCTCAATTTCTCTAAGCCGGCATATCAAATGTTCTTCATGGGTTGTAATAACTATTAAACTACCAAAGATCTTGTATCTTGATTAGACTAAATGCTTTCACTTCTAATCTAATATATGAATTGAAGAAATGATTCCGATGTGTTGAAATATTCAGTTGTAGATTCCTTTTGCCACAGTTGTTTATCATATTCCACTGGCACGGTATATATCAACCATGCGAACTTCATCTATGCATTCACTTTTGGCCTAAGTTGGTATACAATTACACCTCAATGTTGTAAGAATATTTTGGATAAAAAAAGAGGTATAAGGTTTCAAAGTGGTTCGGATTGAAGGTTTATTTTCTTTACCAACAAAAATTGCAGGTAGAGGTTGGGAAAAATGAATCACACAACTCACAAGGTGGTCAAAACATAGGTTCAAACAAAACGGTTAACTCGCAAAAAAGTCGCCTATTATCCATTTTCACGTTCACAAGTACAAAATCATTGGAATTGGCACTCAAACACAATTTCAAAACAACAAATCCACATGTAATACCCTATAATATAAGGACAACTTTCACATATAGCAAACAAAAAATTCATATTTGTATGTTATAACAAAGTTTGCATAATTACGCTCCATAGACAAAATAAATATGTATAATTTGCGATACATCCACAAAGAAAGCAATTGTATAATTCGCTATGCATATACAAAAGAAAGCAGTTGTATACAAATCAATTGTATAATTAAAGTATGTATAAAACGAGAAAGAGAGAAAAATAAAAGAAAATTGGGCAGGGTAATATTTGTATTGTATAATTATAAGTGTATAGGACGAAGAAATATGTATTTACAAGTGTATACACAATTTTCTATCACTTTATACAAACAGAAACACAATTTATAAATTTAATTTCTATTTGTATAAGTAATAGAGGCGAGGGAGGCGAGCGAGACTGGAAGAGGGGAACGAAAATAAATGTATATATACAATTTTTTTTGCTTTATACAAACACAAACACATTTGTGCAGCATTCCTCCCCTAATTTACGCGCAGTAACTAAAAAATAAAATAAAAAAGGTTAGCTATTCTTTTTCTCTAGTGAATGAACGAAAAACATAAAATAAAATGTATTCCTTGCTTCTCTGTCTATGAAGGAGCACGAAGATAGTCATCACAGAAAAAAAGAAGATCTTTTTCACAAAAGAAGAAGAAGAAGTATTGAACCTGCACAGTTATAAATATGGATTTCAAGGAATTTTTTTCAGTTCATTGACATTCCTATATATGTATTATCAGGGGTTGTGTTAATGTATCATTGATAATTCAAATATGAATTTCAACAGATTTAACAATGAAAATATCGATGAACAAAGGAAGATTTTTATTCTCCTAAACCTAGATATTCTTAGTCTCACTAGTGAGTTACACTGTGATTGATTACTAGTGAATTAGTTAGAGAATGTTTCAAACAGAAATATAAAATTACGCCTCTTTGTTGGTGGAAATTGAACGACTGACAAACTATTGAATAAATATGAGTTGACGAATGAGGGTGAACCATAACATTAGGGATTGGGTGTTGTAAATTAGTTCATGAAATTACTATCAAGGATATTTAATACGAGATTTATATGATATGAATATAGGTTGATCGAATGAAGGTTGTACAAATTACTTGAAGTGGTAAATTTGGTATTTCAATATGAATATTGTGAGTAGTAAACTTACCATATTTGATGTTTAATAACTTGCATGATTTTCACATGGTTTGCTAAGTAAATGTGTTACCGAATGTTTTGTACTGGCATGTGGTGTCGAATAGATATTTTACACTACCCCTTGATTGAAAATTACAAACTCCAAGTTTCTGCCAGAACTGCTCATGCTTGGTTTGTGGGAGTGCCTTGCTGAGAATATCTGCAATTTGATCCCTTGTACTACAAAACATCAACTCTATATCACCTCTTGTTGTGTAGTGACAAATGAAATGATGATGGATGTTTATGTGTTTTGTTCTGTTGTAAAAATCCAGGGTCTTTGTCATTGCATGTATTGCCTTGTTATAGCAGAATATTTTTGTCCCACCCTTTTGCCTATAGAAACATCAACTAACATTCTTCCTAAACATAAGTCTTGACAAGTTGATGAAGTTACAACAACAGATTCTGCTTTTGATGATGATAGTGCAACCACATCTTGCTTCTCTAAGATCCAAGAGATTGCTCCATATCCTCAATTGAACACAGTTGCAGAAGTACTCTTTGTGTTATCTAGACATCCTATCCAATCACTATTACTCAAACTGAAATCTGCCTCTTTGATGTACAAAGTCCATAAGTCAACTGTTCCAACAACATAATGCAAAACTCTTTTGGCAGAACCAAGATGTTGTTTGGTAGGTTTATGAAAATACCTAGACAACATACTAGCAAAAAACCTAATATCAAGATGAGTATATGTTAGGTAGTTCAAACCTCAAATCAAGCTTCTGTAGTGACTAGAATCAGCGAGATCTGTGCCATCTTCAAGCTGAAATATTTTATTTGTATTCATGGGCGTGACAACTATTTTACAATTATGCATACCTAATATGAACAAGAGGTCTTTTGCATTACTTTGTTTGTGAAACAAAAATACCATCTTCTACCTGTTTCACTTGAAGACAAAAAAAGTATAACAAAACACGTAAATCTACCATTTCAAACTCCTACATCATGAAATATTTTAATTCAGAAACTAAAGTTTCACATAACCCCATATATATCATGTCATCTACATAGAGACAAACTACCAAACAATCACTTGTACCTTGTTTATTTACATACAACGTAGGCTCATTTTCACTCCTTTCAAATATATTTCTCAGGAAGTACGAGTAAATTTTGTTGTACCATGCTTGTGGCGCTTGTTTTAGCCCATAAAGAGACTTCTTGAGCTTGTATACTTTGCTTTCATTGCCACTAACACAAAAACCCTCAGGTTGGGAAACATAAACTTCCTCTTCAAAATGCCCATTTAAGAATGCGGATTTAACATCAATGTGTTAAATGGGCCAGCTCAGTTTAGCAGCTAAATAAAAGAGTATTTTCACCGTTTCAAAGCAAGCGACAAGTGAAAATGTCTCATCGTAATCAATAACTTGATGTTTGTGAAAAATAAAGATTATTTAGAGGTATAAATAATCCTAAATATTTATTGTCTGGGGCTCCTCCACGACAAGTGTCGGGTAGTTTCAAAAAAATCACTTTACGGGAGACAGTGAAAATAAATATGATTTTTTGGAGATATAGATAATCCTAGATATTTAGTGTAACTTTTTAGAGTTATGTAGAGTAGTATCTTAAGTACTTGATGTATCTAGGAATTGTGTGGATGTTCTAGAGAAGTAGATATTTAGAGTAAATCATATAAATATCTAGATTCTTGTTAGATAGTTAGAAGATTAGGTCATCTAGATTTTTCTTTTAGATCTTTCTAGAATAATTTCTAGAAGCATCCCTATACTACTATAAATTAGGGTGGCCATAGTCATTTGTAATGAACCCAAGAAAACCAAGAACCTCCTAATAAAAGAGTATTCTTTCATAATCAAGTTCTCCTTTATAGCTTTCACTTATTTAGTTGAATCTTCCAATCTTAGTTCACGATCTTGGGCTAGCAGAATGTTTCCCAAATTATGCTTTTCTTCTGCCATTCTTTACAGTTGTGCATATCTTTTAGCTACAAGCTTGCTTTGTATCGCTGTATGCTCCCATCTTGATGCCGCTTGATTTTGAACACCTATTTGAGTCCAATGGGTTCCTTTTCTTCCGATAGATTCACTAATTCCCATGTTTGATTCTGCTCAATCGCTTGCATTTTTTTTCACATTGCATTTTCCATGCTTTACTTTCTACACCTTCCTTGAAGCAACTGGGTTCAATAACATACAAAGCAAAATACAAATTTTCCTAAATCTCTCTTAACGATCTGAATTTCGCTGGTGGAGTATCACTGGAAGAATCACTTGAAGAAGAACTGCTGCCACATCCTTGGTGGGTTTAGCTATGATCTCTTGTTGGAGAAGAGGTTGTTTATTGATGAGTATCACGACTTCTACTTGTTGGGGAAGATCTGGATGTGTTCCCTTGAACAGAAACTGCTACAGGTTCTTGCTGAAACTGCTTCAGGTTCTTGTTGAAAAGCTCCTTCAGTAGGCGACAATTTAATATTTGAACTAACATTTTCAGAATCAAAGTTCCCGCTAGAATCTTCATTAAACATTACATATTTAATGATCACAATTTCCCACTCAGTGGATTATATAACTTATAAGCTTTGGATTGTGTGCTATATCCAACAAAGATACATTTCATTGATTTTTCATCAAGCTTATATCTTGCTTGGGAATACATTAAAGAATAAGATATACATCCAAAGACACGTAAGTGGATTACCTTGGGCTTGTTACCTCTCCATGATTCATATGTTATTTGATTAAGAACAACCTTGGTGCTTAAAATGTTCAGCATGTAGACAGCAGTAGCAACAACTTCAGTCCATAAATATTTTGGTACACCTATATATTCAATCATGCTTCTAACCATTTCAACGACCGTATAATTCTTGCATTCGGCAAAACCATTCTGCTCCGGAGTATATGGTGTTGCGAGCTATCTATGAGTACCATTTTCCTCGCAATAGGTGTTGAATTCATTTGATATAAATTCACCACCTCTATCTATTCTAAGAATCTTAATTCTACAAAAACTTTGTATCTCAACAAAAGACTTACATTTCTTGAAGTTTTCAAATATTTCTTATTTGAATTTAAAGAAATATGCCCAACTCATTAAACTATACATCCGTAAAAAGCAAAAAGTATCACCTAAGGACTCAACAATCATAGGACCAAAAAGATAATCATGAACCAATTCAAGACAAGAGATGTTATCAAAAACTTACATTCAAGAAATGAATTTCTATTTTGTTTTCCATAAACACATCCTTCACAAAATTCAAGAGAATAAATTCTATGCAAACCAATAACCATATTTCTACGACCTAATAATTATAACCCCTTACATTCAAGTGACCATTCCGCAAATGCCATAAATTAGCTTCCGTATTGCCTTTGGTAATTAAAGCAAAACTTTTAACATCAGAAACTTCACGAGGAAATATTCTATTTTGAGTCATTTGAATGTCAACAATTTTGTGTCCTGAATTTTTATCTTGAATGATACAGGAATTGTCGTCAAACAAAATAGTAGAGGCACCACACTCAAAAGGATATGGGACAAAGAAGGAACATATTTCACATCAAGGATAAGTTTGATCGTACCATGAGAAGTTTTTAGAGCGATTGTTCCTTCCCCGTCGACTGTCATGGCTTGTTATTTCCAAGACGAACTTCTGACTTCTTTGATTTATCAAGTTCTTTGAACAGTGACCTTATGCCCGACATGTGGTTGTCACAACCACTATCAATGATCTATACGTCATCTGGAGCAATATCCATTGAGCAATGAGCCCTAAATAGATTACCCTCATCTTGTTGTTGCTCAGCGAAATTGACATGTTGTTGTTCATCCATCTTTTTAGTGCAACAATCACCTTCCATGTGCCCCATTTTTCTGCAATAGCAACACTGGATATTGCTCTTGAATAACCGGTGCTTACGCAAAGATAAGCTCGTCCTATGCCACGGCCTTGTCCAGACAAACTACCTCTGCCTCCATATACTCTGCCAATTGAAATTTGCCTTTGAAAGAAGATATTTTTCTTGATCTGAAATGCGTTCTCTTCACAATTTTCTTGAGAAACATCCAGTCTATAGTCATGAGCTTGCAACGAACTCATCAATTCATCAAAACCATAATTATATAAATCACGGGGCTCCTCAATAACAACTACGACTTTATCAAATCTTTTATTAAGACTTTTCAAAGTTTAGAAACTATAGTTTCATCATTAATTTGTTCACCTATGCCTTAATATGATTAACAATTGTACAAACCCTAGATAAGTAACCGTGCACAAATTCAACGCTTTTCATAGACAAATTTTTGAAATCAAGTCAGAGTGATTAGAATTTAACATTCATTACCTTTGTCGAGCCATGGAATTTATTTTTGCAGAATATACCATTCATTTTTTGAGGTTTTTGCAACACAAATTCTGGCAAAAATTTGAGTCATGCATCACTTGAGGAAGTAAAATAGAGCCTTGGAGTCCTTTTTGTTATCACACAGTCTTTGTGCTCCATCTTCCTCAGCATAGTCCTTCTCCACAAAACCTCACTATTCTATAGGCTTTAACAAAGTCTTCATCTTTATGTTCAAAAATCAATATTTATTCCCATCAAAGATGGGAATTAGTTGTTGAGATGTGGTAGATGCTCTATTGGTAGCCATTTTTTGTTCTCAATTATCACTTTCTCCTTGATGCTTGTTAGCATTCCTAGTTGAGTAGAAGCATATCTCCTGTTAGTTGCTAATATTTAGCTTAGTGGATAAGGTTGTGGTTATGTTAGTGGTTCATGTTTCTCTCAAGTGGTTGAGTATTAATTCCTATATAAAGTGTCATATGTATTTTCATTACAAATATCATAATATAATGTGAAAGTTTTGCAACTCTTCTTCTATCTTCTTATACATTGTTTCTTCTTTCTTTATTCTCTGAAATATGGGACAAGTCTTTTACTAATATGATACTAAAAACATCATTTGAGATGATCTCATTCTTACAAGATAAGATTATTGTCATTGAAAAGGTTTTACACTTATTTTAGAAATAATATTTTGATAGGTGATTGTTAAACTTTGAAATTATATGATTTGATATGATTTAAATGATCTGTTTGATTTTAAAATGAATCTACTGACTACAAGAAAAATATAAATGGAGTAGACCTTGATAAATCTCCTAGATAACTGCGGGTTCGTTAGGCCTTGTGTAGCTTCTAGTTACTCATTAGTGATGAAACCGTTGCTAGTGGGAAGGTAGAACACGTGTATTGTTACTGATATCCCTAGGGTAGGGATCTACTGATATGAATATTTAATTCTTTTATGATGAGTTAACTTTTATTGGTATTTCTTAAAGAGAAGCTCACACTGATTACATAAAATCATTCTCAAAAACCTCCCAACAATAAGATTTGATATGAAAATATTTTTCTGAGTTTACTATTAAGTATTTACATTGATTTGAGATATATAAGGAAGATAAGATTGCTTATTGTTAAGGTTTCTAAAAAAGAAAGTGATTTTAATATTTTGACCATCATACTAGCATGTTTTATGACTTGTCCGTCGTTAAAAATGGTTGTGGTAAGTATTATTACTCACTGATTTAGCGTTTCACTCCTCGCTAACTTTTTTTACAAAGAGCTCAGGTGGTATTGAAGAGGATTTTATTAACTAGCGTGTGACTTGGTAGCATCTGTTGAGCCCCACAGTGCTTTGTGCGGCAAGAGAATTATTGATTTTCTATGTGTATTTAGTTTCTTCTAAAAATTCATAGAGTCACTCCATTTTTCATTCCTTTTATTTGAGTCAAGATTAGTCCTTCGAAATGTAGTCAAGTGACTAGTTTGGAACTTTTTCTGTAATTAGAGATTCATTGGTTTAATTGTGTGACAATTAGATCATTGCTCTTTTGTATAAAACAGGAAAGCAAGGATCTTAAATCACGACCATTGGTCAAATTCGTATGAGCGGCTGTGATTTATTCTTCGATTTTGACGAACCATGATCTACGGATAAGATTAAATGAGAGTATTGAAAACTGAAATTGGAGTTTGTAACGGAATTAGTGACGGATTCTAGAATCCGTCGTTTTCAAATAAATGTACATATTATTTAGGAAATTATATTGACGGATATTTTTGTCACTAGATAATATAAATAATTATAAAATATATTTAATAGTTTAGTAACCTTTTTTTCTGTCACTAATTCCGTCGACCGATATTAATTAAATCTATGAGCACTACTTTGTAATTGAATCCGTACGAAAAATTAGGCGCCAAAATTTTGCGGTAATATTTAGCGACGAATTAAATATTCTGTTCGGTTGATATATTATAAAAATAGTTATTCTATCGCAAGTATGTCGTCATATAGTAACGGAATATTGTTCATCCTTAGTATCCGTCGCTAAACATTGTTTTTAGTAGTGAGAATTCATAAGATAACTAATTCAAGCCACTTTTGGTGATATTCAAAATCATATAAAATAATTTTGAACAAGTAATAAGCTATGATTGGAAGCCTGAATGTCAGGAACCCACCAGGTCGTGCGGGCACACACTCTAACACCTACGTAGGAAAAATCTCATATTCCAAAGGTTTATTCATGAGGACAATTAACAGGGTATATAATGTAAGGTAAAAATCTGTATTACAACCTCTTATTCATGACCTAGTCAAAACATTTAAAGTAACCTGACAACCCAAGGATCTAGTCTAACAGGTACAAGATGTACTAAGAATTACAATAACAATTTAATAAAACGACAAAGCTCCCACAATGTGAAAGGAAAAGTCGAAGTTGTTGGAAGATTTCCTCATCTTCATGTAATGAAACATTATCAATCCTGCATCTAGACTATGTCAAAAAGACATAGCAAGAGTAGTATCAGTACAACCAAACGTACTGGTAGGTATCATCGGTCAACCCAACGCCCACCTTACAACATATAAATAGAACAATAAAATACCATATCCGGACCCCTCTCTTCCTCACCCTTAGCCTTTACTTAGAGCACCCTCAGATTCATTCTTTTTTAAATGTACAACTTAAATCAATTGGAGTTTTGACTACATTGAAATTCAAGTAATTTAACTTATCCAATACATTTTCAATATAATGAGATTTTGAGATAATGCTAGTCCCTGGGGAGTTTTGATAATCCTGACCCCTAAGATCAAATCAACAACTCCTAAGTCTTTCATATCGAACTTGCTAGACGACATGCGCTTAGTAGCATTTATATCGTCAATTTCTTTACTCATTATTAACATGTCATCAACATACAAACAAACAATGAATTCATGATTCATAATGTTTTTAATGTAAAACATTTATCACATTCGTTAATCTTGAATCCATTTGCCAACATCATTTGATCAAATTTAGCATGCCATTGTTTGAATGCTTGCTTGAGTCCATAAAGTTACTTCACAATTCTGCACACTTTCTTTTCTTTACCAGGAACTATAAACCCTTCAGGTTGTTCCATGTAAATTTCTTCCTCTAACTCTCCACTTAAGAAGGCTGTCTTTACATCCACTTGGTGGATTTTAAGATCATGTACTGCTGCTAGTACTATAAACATCCTAATTGTTGTTATCCTTGTTACTGGAGAGTATGTGTCAAAGTAGTCCAGACCTTCCTTTTGTCTGTACGCTTTGACTAATAGTCTAGCCTTATAGTTGTCAATAGTCTCATCAGATTTCATTTTCCTTTTAAAGATCCATTTTGATCCTAAAGGTTTATTTCCTGGAGGAAGATCAGTCAATTCCCAAGTGTGATTGCTTAAAATTGATTCAATCTCACTATTGACTGCTTCTTTCCAATAAGTTGATTCTGACGAAGACATAGCTGCTTTAAATGTTTGAAGCTCATTTTCAAGCAATAGTGCTACAAAATCTGGTCCGAAAGAAACAGATTTTCCTTGTCGAGTACTTCGCCTAGGTTCCTCAGTAGTTAAAATATTTTCCATTGATTCTTCTCGTGGTCGTTTAGGTCTTTTACGTGTTGACTCACTTTCAGTTTTATACGGATAAATGTTTTCAAAAAACTCTGCATTATCTGATTCAATTGTCGTATTAACATGAATCTCAGGATTATCAGATTTGTGAACCAAAAATCGACAGGCTTTACTATTCACAGCATACCAAATAAAGACACAATCTATTGTTTTGGGGTCCAATTTTAACCCTCTTAGGTAAAGGAACCTCTACCTTGGCTAAGCACCCCGACACTTTGAAATATTTCAAGTTGGGTTTTCTTCATTTCCACAACTCATATGGAATTGATTGTGTTTTTCGATGGGGTACTCTATTGAGTATTTTATTAGCTGTAAGGATGGCTTCCCCCCAAAGATTTCGCAGTGAACCAGAATTGATCATTAAGGCATTCATCATTTCCTTTAAAGTTCTGTTCTTCCGTTCTGACACACCATTTGACTGTGGTGTATAAGGTGCAGTAGTTTGATGAATAATACCATATTCCAAACATATCTCTGCAAAAGGAGATTCATATTCTCCACCCCTATCACTCTGAATCATTTTTATCTTTAGATTCAATTGGTTTTCCACTTCATTTTTGTATTGCATAAATGTATCAATTGCTTCGTCCTTACTGTTAAGCAAATATACATAATAAAATCGAGTGCAGTCATCAATAAAAGTTATAAAATACTTTTTCCCACCACAAGATGGTGTTGACTTCATATCACATATATCTGTGTGAATTAAGTCTAAAAATTTAGAATTTCTTTCAACAGACTTGTAAGGATGTTTAATAAACTTACTTTCCACACAAATTTCACATTTTGACTTATCGCATTTAAAATTAGGCAATACTTCTAGATTAATCAATTTTCGCAAGGCTTTGAAATTTACATGTCCCAAACGGGCATGCCATAAATCACTTTACTCCAATAAGTAAACAGAAGCAGAATTTTTATTAATACTGTCAATAACCATTACATTTAGTTTGAAAAGACCCTCATTGAGGTAGCCCTTTCCTATGAACATTTCATTCTTACTTATAACATTTTTATCACTAACTAGGATACACTTAAACCCATTCTTAACGAGTAGTGCAGCAGAAACTAAATTCTTCCTAATAGTAGGGACATGCAGAACATTGTTTAAAGTCAACACTTTGCCGGATGTCATTTTCAACATTAGTTTCCCAGTTCCTGCAATCCTTGTTGTTGTTGTTTTTCCCATGAATAAATTTTCATCATACTCAGCAGGAGTGTACGTTGCAAAGGCTTCTTTTGCAGAGCAAATATGTCTAGTAGCACCTGAGTCGAGAAACTACTCCTTGGGATTCTAACTAAGTTACACTCTGATATCATTGCACACAATTCATCTGCATCTTCCATCATTTCCACGATGTTTGCTTGACTTTTGCCTTTGCCTTTGTTTTTGTCCTTTCTTGGAGCATGACAATCAGAAGATCTATGACCAGCCTTGCCACAATTATAACAGTTGCCTTTGAATTTCTTCTTGGCCTATTCTGACTTCTACCCATTGGACTTCTTTCTCTTTTTGTCTTTGGTAGGAGCTTCTTCAACTCCAATGATTGTTGAAATCTTACGCGACTGCTTTTCGGTATTTCTGTTATCTTCCACAATCTTGAGACGAATCACAAGATCTTCAAGCTTCATTTCTTTACGCTTGTGCTTTAGATAATTCTTGAAATCATTCCACGAAGGAGGAAACGTCTCGATCATTGTAGCCACTTGAAAATCTTCATTTACTACCATATCTTCAGCAAACAGATCATGGAGAATAAGTTGAAGTTCCTGTAGTTGTGATCAAACAGTTTTACTATCTACCATTTTATAGTCTAAAACTTTGCGACCACAATTTTTTTCAAGCATGAATCTTCTGTCTTATATTTCTTCTCAAGTGCATTCCACACCTCTTTTGAAGTGGTTATTGCACTATAGACATTATATAAGTCATCCTCTAAAACACTCAAAATGTAACCTTTACATAGGAAGTCTGACTGTTTCCATGCTTCAACAATCATAAATTTTTCCCTGTCGGGCATATCATCAGCAGGTACTGGAGTATCTTCACTTGTAAATTTTTGCAGACCAAGAGTGGTAAGCCAGAAAAATACGCGTTGCTGCCATCCTTTGAAATTCACACCTGTAAATTTACGTGGTTTCTCTGCTTGTGATACAAGAGTTCGGGTTGGTGCAGCAACAACCACTTTAACACTAGTGTTTTCCATTTCTTATAAACAAAATTGATATTATATAAGTAAGCAATAAATTATAATTGCAGACTTAAAGGAGTATAAAATCACAAAGATTTTTCTCTCCACCATAAACACAGATTTAAATAATTTCCTTAAGATTGTTGCCAATCTATGTTAAGAAAATTAGAAATTACTTGTTGTAATAAATCATTCAGAAACACGAAGTAACTGAGATTTTTAGAACCAGTAAATAAGATGAACAGAAATTTATTTGTAAAAATAATTTAATCTGTAAAACTTACCAGAATCTGGAATACTCTTACAGAATAATTTAGGAAGAAAATCAAGTCCACTGAATTCACAGTGTCCCCTTAAGGAAATTATTCCCCTCTAGTATCCCAGGTTTGATTTGGAATATAACCTCCAAGGGTAAAATGATCTTAATCAGTAGAGTATAGATACTAAAAACTCTACTGTCAGCGAATCAATCCACAGCAGGAAAGTACAAGAAGAAATATGTATTTTTTTAAGAAGAAGGAAGATCAAAAAATTCGTTAGGAAATATTCTGAAGACTGAATGGTATTTATAGGCAAGAATAATATATTCTGAAAGGTTGCAAACTTTCAAATGGTATTGATTGTTCCTGCAAGTTGCAACCTTTCAGAACAGTGGCAGGAATTTTTAAATATAACGGAATTTAAAACAGGTCATGCATGCGGATCCGAGTCTGGTCGGGTTTATCTAAAAAGTTTAAAACATTTCGGTTAATTTCTGTTATCAACTAATTATTTGAAAAAAAAAATTTGGCCATTTAATTAATTAAATAAATAATTAAAATGAATTTGTCCAAAAAATTATCTCTCGATTATTTGCCAAAGCCAAAGCCAAAGATGAAGCCGAAGTGAGCGACGACGACGAAGGCACGAGGGGGGTCCCTCTTTCCAACCCTTTTAACAATTAATAGGAATGTTTATTTATTTAAACTCTCCTATTTTCATTTCTATTACCGATGAGGGACTATTTCCTTTTTTATTAAAGCATTAGTGGACTTTTGAAGTTCCCAACCTTTTATGTTCTAAACTTTTCACATTCCTCTCTTTCCCTCTCTTTCCATCAATTCTTGCTACATACCCAACAAGTTATTCATAACATAGTTCCATTACTAGTTTTCTTAACCATGACATCAAATTTTTATCACGATTATACCATATCCAAGAACTCAAATAAGAACCTCGACCAATTACTATATCAACACAACACTAACCCCATAAGCATTGAAATTTAATAACTTTCCATTGAATTTACTCGGTGCACGAAGGTCTTAACATACTTTATACTGTTAAATTAATATATTACATGGTAAGCATGGATTTTAACTACTAAACATAAAAAACCTAACCTACCTGGGTGCCAAGCAATTTGTATGGAGTTTTGATTTCGTTTCCATCTTTTCTAGATTCGCTACGGTGAATTTGGCCATGATTTTGCGAGCTTCCGTCATCCCCATGCTTGAAAGATCCCTCTCCTTCTTTTCCCAACTTCAAATAATTTTATAGGGGTTTCTACAATTATTTACGACTTATTAGGGTATTTAGAAGAAAAATACAAATTATATCGTAAACTCAGATTCTGCATCGCCAATCCCGCTGCAGCAACGCCACACCAACGGCACATGTCCCGCTGTAGGGGGAATGTGACCTGATTTTTTGCAATTTTTTCTCTTCTCGAATAACAATTGTTTTGGTTGTTACAATGAATTAGTTTTTTTTTATGGATTTTTAAAAAATATTTTGCATTTTTGTAATTAAAATCTTTGGCAAAAATCTAACTAAATCTGTTATGTTTAATTTTGTAATAAAATTCTGCTCCATAAAAATAAAATAAAAAATTATTTAATGTAATATAGAGTCTTAATAATTATATTGGTGTGATTTTTTTCGTTAAATATTCACATAAGTATTTGTGGATCTTAAAGTTCATAAAAAAGTTTCCAATTTCATAAGAGCTTAATTACTATTCACCCACGAAAATTACACGGTCACCTCATTTTTAGAAATATTTATTTATTCCTATTAATATGTGCACATATTGTTAAAAAAAAAAGAGTAATATATGGTAACTTGGACTCTAAATTAATTATACAATTTTGTTTAGGATTCTTACTTGGTTAAAAAAAAATAAAAAGGATTCTTTCACGCTATCGTCTAATTATTTGTACACTCCTTCTCTCTCCCAACACTCAGGCCACTCGCATACACCAGAAGCAATTTGAGACAATCAATGAAAAATTATTAGAAATTCTTATTTCTCTTTTATTAATTCAACTAGTATATTTTCACAATTAATGATTAATGATTTTTCATCTTTTTTATATACACATTTTACAGATCATTTAACGACATACTCTATCAGTGATTCTCTTTACGCATTTTACTGTATATTTACAAGTTAGGATGTTATGTCTTTCAAACTTACTCTACTTTCCAAATCATGTAAGTACTCGGAGGTAAGAAGTTAAAGTTTAAGTCTTCAAGCCTCATGTGGATTCGGGAATATTATAATCGATTCTAGCATGACATTAACATTTCTCCTTGAGGAAATTTACAACAAACTGGAATCGACTCCGTTGGAAACGATTAAAGGTAAAACTAATTTTTTAAAATAATTTTAAGTATACGCTTTTAGTTATCTAATTATTATATTGTGTCGCGATCGGAAACAGAAAAAAAGATCCATCGAATGACTTTTCCATATGTTGCGGGACTAAAAGTATTGTCTATTTTCCTAACATTGTATTTCATTTCATGGATGTTGATATCGAATTGTTATATATGAATACATTTTCAAAAGTGGATAAAGATATGACTTGTTTGACAATTTATTGGGGGAGTGGGGGTTTATATGATGTTTATAGATACTTTGCATGGAAGAATTTCCTTATTGGAAATGATATTGTGAATCAAAAAACTTGGCACGGACGAATTTTCATATTGGATATGATATTGGGAATCAGGAACTTTGTTTCTTGCCTACTAATTGTGCCAAACACTTATTAAACTTGATTATAATTTCATATTTTCAATTAATTAAGCACAACTATTTAATGAAATTTGGATTTTAATTTTATCTTATTTGAAATAATTTATTTTTATAAAATTCACAATGTTTTAAAGTTAATTAAAATATTATTGTCACTTTTTATTATTTTTAAATAATGTGTTTGCTTTTTATATAATTAGTACATTTTATGAATATTGAAAATTTGTCTCCAAAAAGAATTTTTTTCCTTCATACATTTTGTTAAATTAGTATTAGATAGTTAGTAGATTATATTTTTGAATTAATTAATTTTTTTATTTAATGTGTATAAACGAGCAAATTATTTTATTTTGTTAAGACTAAAAAGATCAGTGATTAATAAATTAATTCGATTGGATACAATCTTTATTACAATTGACCATAATTGAAACTCATTTGGTCATGTCATAATTTCTAATCTAAATCATTTACTGTAAATCTAACTATTTTGCTATCTCGTTTGAAACTCAACCTTCAGACCAAATTTGGGCAAATCCAGCCGACCAAAAACATTTTCACCAGCCCAACGCAACCCACCAATATTTGAAAGGCTAAGGCGTCTACAACATTCAAACATACCATGCGTTCAACAATGATATGATACGATACACAACGCACATCCAAAGCCCAGTACCATATCTTCGTCATATTCTTCCCAACCACCTCGATAGTACAAGCTCCAGAAGTGTGTCCTCTCCTCACCCTTATTCATTTGTAAAAACAAACTAGGTGGAGGCGAAGATAAAATGACTATGTTCATTAATCCATTCCAATTTGTTGATGGTCTCGGTATATTCTTTGTCCTTCATACATAATTCAAATTTTGACATTAGGAATTCGCCCTAGCATTTTCCGATGATTTCCCCTCGATTCGTTCTATATAAACTCCTTTTCATTCCCTTCATTGAGAAAGGTTGGAGAGACTGGTTGTATAGAAAAAAAACAGTAGTTTTTCTAGTTTTTTTAATCATTTGTTTCCTTTGTCATATTTTCTAGTTCTCATAATCATTATTGCATATGTTTACTAGTTGCTTGCTCATTTTTACCGATGGTTTTACTCCTTAAGTTTTTCTACTTTCATTACTGCTTTAATAATATAGTTGATTGTTCACTCTATGTTGTTGTTAGTATTGCCTTTTAGTTTATTATTCGATTTTTCAGTTTTCTTGATCAATTGCTAAGTCTATTTTTGTTAGAAATTTTCCTGAATTTCTTACCATAATTAAAGTTTTTTTTTCTAAAAGAAAAGGCAATGTATTACCATATATGTTTTAACTTTTCCTGAAAATAAAATATAATTTTCTTTCATATTTGATATATTATTTCTTTAGAAGAAAACTTATGAAATATATAAATTGAAGATTTATTCCCATAGAAAAATACAATAGCGTCCACAATGTAGCCATTTAAAACTTTTGTTTATGGGGAGATTTATTGTCTTAACAATTTTAGTATTTTTCTTTTGTATTAGTTTTCATATAATATAAGCACAACAAACCTTTGATCTGACTTACTTACGCAGCGGAAGACTTAAACACAAGAAATAAAAGTCATGTAATAACTTATAAAATAATATCATAACACAAATGGCAACTCAAGTCTTAAACTTAAACAACTGAAATGAATAATACTAAAGAACTATAACTATGTTTCTATGAAGCCTCTAAAATAAAGAGAGATGCCAGGACAGGACTCCCGATCATCCTACGAACTGAAATACTAGAAATCAATGAAAGCAGAACCTTTTAGAAAATAAGGATGATCACCAACTGAATCCAAATTCTCAACTGGATCAACGAGGTGATGGATGCTGATCTTGAATACTTGTATCTGTATAATAAGACGATGTATTCTAGCTAACATCAGTACATTAAATGTACGATGG